>NC_091777.1:65517050-66174550 GCF_029378745.1 Bos indicus
TCTCCCATCCCCTGACCCCACCCCCGGCCTTTGGTAACCATCACTGTAATGTTTTCCAGCTCAGTTTTTGGTTTTGTTTTGCTTTTTCCACATGTAAGGGATTTTATACAATATTTGATGTATATCACTTAGGATAACATCCTCAAGGTCCATCTGTATTGTTGAAAATGGCAGCATTTCCTTTTTTCTCAAGGCTGAGTAGTAGTCCATTGTTGATGTATATATGTTTTTATTCATTTACCCATTGATGGACATTTTGGTTGTTTCCACATCTTCGCTATTGTGAACTATAATAAACATGGCAGTGCTCCTATCTCTTTAATAACCTGTTTTTATTTCCTCTGGAGCTTGAGGATGATATTGATTGGGATTGCAACTTGTCTGCACCATGCCCATCCCCAACCACATGGCCTTGGTCATGTCACTTAGGCTTGGGGTTGAGTATTGGTGTGTGTAAAATAGAAACCTTGGTTAAATAGAGTCGGGAGACCAGCAGGAGGGAGCTCTCACACCCTGCCGCTGACAGCAGAGCCCAACAGGAAGGAGAAAGGTTCCTCTTCTTCCAAGAAAAGACGCAGTCAAGGAAAAGCCCTGGCCTCTTTCTCCCGGTTCACTTTTCCCTCTGTAAAAGTGTTCTCCTCTTGCTGTGCAGGTCCTTGCTTGGTGGCGTGCCATTATTGCAGGCTCCAAATCACCATTCTCAGTTGATCCTGTGTAAGCCCCTCTTTGCTGGAGAAATAGCTGGCAGTCTTCATTTTAGGGGAACAGTGTTCAACAGGAAAAACCCAGAGTTCAGAGGTGAGTGTCAGACTGGCTGCCTGATCCCCAGGGCCCCCCTGAACTCTGCTGTCCCCCTTCCAATCATAGCCCTTCCACGGCATGTAATTTGAACCTGAGATATAGATAGAAATCAGCCCACACGTCGAATTCTAGGCAGAGGGAACCTCTTGTGCAGTGATGGGGAGCGGGGCACGTGGTGATCCTGAGGCACGTGAGAAATTGAAAGTTCAGCATAGGGAGTTCTGAGGGTAGGGTCTGGGCACGGAGGTGGCCCACCTGAGGGGCTTGTTAGTGGGGTCTCCCAGAGAAGGTGAATTCTGCACTGGGACAAGCCAAGGGCACATGTATTCCTGCAGGGATGCTGTTCCAGGAGCGCCCAGCTGTTTGCGAAGCCCTCGTGGCAAGACTCCCTTAGGGTGACGAGGCTAGTGCAGAGCAGGAGACGTGGGCCCAGCATGGACACCTTGTCATGGGCACCCAGAGGCAGGCACGTGCAGGGCACACAGAGAGGTCATGGGACTTACAGAGACTAGGAGGAGACTACAACACCGTCACACACAGGGTTCCACAAAAATGAATCTGCAGACGTGCAGCTTGGACACATGCGGGACACAAAATCCTATGCAGATGTACACACAGATACCCACCAGGACACAGAATAGAGAGGATATATTTATATTGACCAAAGACACACACACTCATGAAAACAGACACAGGACACCCACATGCGTGTGCTCACAAGTCCCATACATACCATGAACAGTGCTCACAGGGATGTGCGTGTAAAACACACAGATGCGTCCACCGGCACAAAGACACGTACGTGCAGACGTGGGGCACTGGTGTGCAGAAGGAGAGTGCAGACATCAGAGAAAAGCTCCTGGACACGCACGGGCTACACAGGAGAACACAAGGCCAGCAGGAGCGGGTACACGGAGAGAGGGGCACGTGGAGACGCAAAGGTAGACACCTCTGCACAGCCGCGTTGACAGATGCACAGATGGTTGTACATGAATAGGGAGAACCGTCCAGAGACACACACAACAGCTCACTTGCTCACACACACACACACATTTACGTGGGCATTCCCAAATGCAGATAATCAGATGTATACACATAGAATGTGATGACAAACATTTACTCTGCTCTTAAGGAAAAAGTGCATCTGATGAGGTGGATGAAACTGGAGCCTATTATACAGAGTGAAGTAAGCCAGAAAGAAAAACACCAAAACAGCATACTAACGCATATCTATGGACTTTAGAAAGATGGTAACCATAACCCTGTATGCGAGACAGCAAAAGAGACATTGAAGTATACAACAGTCTTTTGGACTCTGTGGGAAAGGGTGAGGGTGGGATGATTTGGGAGAATGGCACTGAAACATGTATAATATCATATGTGAAACAAATTGCCAGTCCAGGTTCGATGCATGACACAGGATGCTTGGGGCTGGTGCACTGGGATGACCCAGAGGGATGGTATGGAGAGGGAGGTGGGAGGGGGGTTCAGGATGGGGAACATGTGTACAACCCGTGGCGGATTCATGTTGATGTGTGGCAAAACCAATACAATATTGTAAAGTAATTAGCCTCCAATTAAAATAAATTTATATTTTAAAAAGTGCATATAGATTATGTAAGTTGATCACAAATTTTATTGATCCAAAGGGTGTGACGTGCTTCCCAGGTGCCACACTGGTAAAAATCCGCCTGCCAGGGCAGGAAATGCAAGAGATGTGGATTTGATCTCTGGGTTGGGAAGATTCCCCAGAGCAGGAAATGGCACCCCATTCCAGTATTCTTGCCTAGAGAATTCCTTGGACAGAGGAGCCTGGAGGGCTACAGTCCATAGGGTCAGAAAGAGTCTCAGCATGTCCCAGTCATGCTCAGACATGACTGAGCAGTTGCTCACAATGCAGTTTACAAATGGTAATGGTACACCCAATGGTTTCTGTTGCAAATTACACAAGCCAATTAATTAATTCTTACACAGTGCTTTCATTAATTTCAATTTTAACTCTTTATGTGTCAAGGTTAAGTTTCAACATATGTATATATGTATCAGCCCACCAGGCTCCCCGGTCCCAGGAGATTGCCTGGGATTCTCCAGGCAAGAACACTGGAGTGGGTTGCCATTTCCTTCTCCAATGCATGAAAGTGAAAAGTGAAAGTGAAGTCGCTTAGTCGTGTCTGACCCTCAGCGACCCCATGGACTGCAGCCCACCAGGCTCTGCCTTCCATGGGATTTTCCAGGCAAGAGTACTGGAGTGGGGTGCCATTGCCTTCTCCGATATGTATGTATTAGAAATAAGCAAATCCAATTCCAAGCATATACCCATTTAAAATGAGGACTTTTTTTCTCCCAGATATATATACATGAAAGTTTACAACAATTTTATTGATAACAGCCAAGAGGTTGAAACAACCAACCCAACCATCAATAGGAACATGCTTAAATAAATTATGATCTGGTCACATGAATGAGGATGTAAGAGTGTAGAATGTAGAAGATGAATAATAAAAATGGGCATCTGGTGATCTAATCAATATTTTGTGCTAGAAAACTGGCTACTTGTTCCCCAATACTCTTTTCTCCTTCTAGACACCCAGGAGGATAGGCACGTCCCACCACCTTCCCTAACTTAACTTGGAAGCATGCAATAAATTTTGGCCAATGGAAATGGGCTGGAGTGATTGTGAAAAATGTTTCTTCAATTTATCTTCTCATTTATACTCCTTCCTGGGGTACCTCTGTGGACCTCAGTAGTTCCAGTTGTCATACCTCCCCAGGAATTATTACTTCTGTGGGAGCTGTAGCTCCTGGTGATGGAAAGATGATATCTTGAAGAGGACCATATTCCATGACCTTGAGCCACTAGATACCAGGCTGGGCCATCTGACGATCATACATTAGTACCAGGTCTGCCTATTGAGGGTTATGGTGGAAGGCAGGAGGAGCCTGAGTTTGTTCTTCTGAATTAGGCATGAATGGTTCTTTTGTCATCTCACACAGTGAACCATGATATGAAACTATGTTAACTCCACTGCCCATTTAAGTCTAATAGAAATTACTCTGGATACGTCAACGTTTTGAGTCATATGGTCTGTAGAAATGCATCTGTTTGACAATAGACCTAGTAGTTTATGACAATTGCCTGCATTTATTGTTTTAAAAAATAGAATGAACCTACAGGTATACAGCTGTGGTCTATGCACAATGTTTGCCATTACCTATAATGCTACTTGGTGAGTCAAGACTGATTGTATTTATATTTTGAAAAATATGATCAGTGATTCTGCAAAGAGGAGCCTCCGACATCCTCCTCTAGCTGTATATGTAAGAAATTGTGGTCATGATGAATAGTAACAGTAACAGCTTGTGTGTGTTCAGCACCAGGTCTTGTGCTAAGCACTTTTCATCTCACTTCCCATTTGGAAGGTATTTTCCCATTTTAGTTGCTGTAGTTGGGGTAGGGAGGTGGTCATGACTTTCAATTCCCACGCCCAGGGTTTTTGTGTCAAAAAGTGTAGGTTGGACCCCAGAATGTGCTTTTTGAGCAAGTTCAGAAGGGATGCTGAGCCCGTTTTGGATATCAACGAATAGCAGGAACATTTCATGTTACTACATGAAGACTGCACAAGAGAGGGATATCGATCTTCAATTTTTTTTTTTCCCCCCTTTTGGCCGCGAGAGTAGCTTGGGGTTCGTAGTTTCCGTCTAGGGAACAAACCCGGGCCCCCTGTTGTGGAAGGGCAGAGTCCTAACCCACTGGGCCACCAGAGAATTCCCTTCCATCCATTCAGTTTAAATCTCAGTGTCCAAAACTCCCAAGAGGTGAAGCAGCTCTCCCAGGATGAAAGAATGCTCCACCTGCTGGAGACGTCGGAGGACGCCGCTTTCCTACATGTCGTCACAGAAATCTGGGCGCGTCGCGTTTATGGGGAGGTCGGGCACTTCCCGGATGGCTCAGATGGCAACGCAGGAGACTCGGGTTCAATCCCTGCGTCAGGAAGATTCCCTAGAGGAGGGAATGTCAACCCACTCCAGTAGTCTTGCCTGGAGAATTCCATGGACCGAGGAGCCTGGGGGACTACAGGCCATGGGTCACAAAGAGTCGGACCCGACTGAGCAACTAACACCTTCTAGTACTTAAGGACGTAATTTTTCTCGGATCTTTCTCCACCTGCCTCCGCGCAGCTGTTGGGGACAACCAGAAATCGGCCTTTTCCCTGGTTGGATGTGGGCCACAGACTCCTTTACCCAGAAGTCTGTTTTGCGGCACATCCGCTCTGCGCCAATGGCAGCCCAGAAGATGCGCGTTTCCGTCGTCTTTTTCAGACAGAGGCGGGACTTCCGGCGTCACGGTCGTGACGTATTTTGCTGGCGCCGGGAAAGTCTGGAGTGGCTGCGGAATCTGCGAGTCGGCCTGGGCTCTGCTTTACATGCGACTCTTGAGAAGCGAATAGGAGAGGACGGTAATAAGGTTGGGGCCTCCGTCGGCGACCTTATTACGATCCATGGTCGCCGCCGTGGGACGGGCCGCCTAGCGCGGAGCGGTGGGCTGGGGCTGTACTCCTTCCCAGGCCTTCGCGCTCGCTCTCCGTCCTCGTTCGCTTCCGGAGGCGGCACCCGGAGCCCGTGCGCCGTTTTGACCAGGAGGAAACCAAGGCTCGGAGCTCGACCGTCGTCCAGGGCCCACCGCACCCAGGGGGTGTGCGGGTCCCGCTGCTCCCACTCCAATCGCGTTTCTCGACCTGGTTCTACTCACAGGACCCCATGGCGGCTGCGGCGCTAATGACCTGGGCTCAGGTGAGTGAGGGTCCCTCAAGCCCTCACCGACTCAGGTGGGGGGATGTTATGTTCTCAGGCTTTCCGAACTTGGCCTTCGTCGCTCCCTGCTCTTGAGTAAGAAGGCGGTGAAGGGCGGTCATTGACGGTGAATACGTGGGGAGGACCCCGTTCCCAATGTTGACTGGATGAGGTGCGAAATGGTTTCCAGGGCTTAGGAGCCCCCAGGTATCAACACTTGGAGGTGAGGCTGAATTCGGCATGTTCTGGAAACGGCAGGTCTCTGCGGTTATGTGTGCTGACAACAGAGAGCTGAGTCAGGAGTCGGACTGGAATGGCAGCCTGGGGAGCTGGACCTCTGTTCTGACGGTGATGGGAACCACGGGAGGTTTATAACAGAGAAGGGAGGTGATCTGACGTTGGTGTTAACAGGCTCTCTCTGGTAGCACAATGGAAGGACTGGGGAAGCCTGAGGGTGGGACGTGAGATCAGGAGGAGTCCTTTCTAGCCCAGCACCCTGAATCTAAGCCAGGAGTTATATGAAGAGGTTCCTGCTTTGGGCAGCCAGTAGGAGGAAGGCTGGACTGGTGTATTAGACTCAGGAACATCTTATGCAAATGCTTAGAGGTAAGATTGAGTTGGGAGTCCTTAAGGAGCCACGGGTCTTAGTTCTGTCTGTTGAGAAAAGGGTCAGGAGTCGGGCAAGAATGGCAGGCTGAGGAACTGGGCTTCTTGTTTTGAAGGTAATGAAAGACATGGGCTTCCCAGATGCCTCAGTGATAGAGAGTCTGCCTGCAGTGTAGAAGACGCAAGAGACACGGGTTTAATCCCTGGGTCAGGAAGATCCCCTGGAGGAGGGAATGGCAACCCATTCCCAGTAGTCCTGCCTGGGAAATCCCATAGACAGAGGAATCGGGCGGGCTGCAGTCTTTAGGCTCCCAAAGAGGCAGACTCAACTAAGTGACTGAACATGTGGCATGCACAAAAGACATGGAGGATTTGGAGCAGAAGAGAGATGCCCTGAATCAGATCTTAACAGGCTCCCTCTGGCTGCTGTCTGGTTGAGAATGGAGTGTGGCCGTGAGGGAGGAGGGTACTGCACTGGTCCACAGAAGTGTTGATGGTGGCAAAGAAAGTCCCAACCGGGCACTGAGGACTGGGTGTGTTGCTCAGGCACTGGGGTAGCAGTGGAGCCTGTCATAAACACAAAGGAGTTCTTCCTGGACACTGTGCAGAGTGGTTTCAGGGGTGGGGTGTGATTTGGAAGTGTAGACTGGAAAGTTTTCAGTCTTAAAGGAGGGGGACCCCAGATATGAGGAAGGTGTGGTTCAGAGTGATGTACCTGGTGGGAGGAGCATGGACTGATGGCCTGAAAGTTGTTTCTGGGAGGCATGGTCAGGAGGATGCCCGCGGGAGAGTGCTTGGTGCCCTTCCTGCCGGACCTATGGCTTACATAGTCTCTGTCTGCCCGCCTTCCTGATTTTGCTCTGGGCTGCCCACGGTGATCAGAGAGACAGGAGAGGGCACCAGGAGTGGTGTCACAGCTGAGTATCGCCTCCGAGTTGGGAGGCTGGGGAGCAGAGGAGTCAGGGGGTGGGAGGTAAGTTGGGGGCCTGGAGAGTCCTGTTGTGTGTGGGCTCAGCTGTCCCCATCGTGGCAGGGTGGTGTGACCTTCGAGGATGTGTTCGTGTACTTCTCCCGGGAGGAGTGGGAGCTGCTGGAGGAAGCTCAGAGACTCCTGTACCGTGATGTGATGCTGGAGAACTTCGCACACGTGGCCGCCTTGGGTGAGTCCCTGTTTCAGTTACCTATTGGTACATGTCAAACTACTCCAAAAGTGAGTGATGTAAAACAGTAAAAAGGCCTTATGGAAGTTTCAGTGTGTCAGGAACTCGTCACAGCTCACCTGGTGCTTTTGGCTCAGGGTCTGCCATGAGGCTTCTCTCAAGCTCCCAGCCGAACTGTTCTCATCTGAAGGCCGTTCTCGGGAGGATCTCACTCACAAACTCACTCATGTTTTATGTTTCCAAGAGGTCGTTTCTTGTGGCTTGTTGGACTGTAAGGCTGTTAGTCAGAGGCCCCCTGGCTTCCTTGTTACCCTAGCCTTTCTGTAGCGCATCTCAAAGCAGTGAAGGAACCTTCTTTCTGAGCAGAGAGAATGTCCAGGATGGTAGCTTGTCTTTTTGTAACCCGACCTGGAAACAGTGATCCCATCATTTTTCTCTGTTCTGTACTTAGAAATGGGTCAGTCAGTGCAGCCTCTGGTCAAAGGAAGTGGCTCATGCAAGGGCAAGAACACCAGGTGACAGGTCTTCCTGGGCCATCGGAGAGGCCGCCTGCCGCAGGCCCACATGCCTGCTGCAGTGTCCTTGGGTTTGGTTTTTCCCTGGTGCCCTGGGGGCAGCTCTTCCTGTCCTGCCAAATCAGGGGCTCTTCCCCCTCCTGTCTTGGTTCCCAGGGTAGGGGCTGTGGATGCCCAGGCACAGCCATGGTGGCGTCCCCTCCCTGAGCAGTCGGACACCTGCTGCACAAAGCCGTTCTCGATCAGGTTAGGAGTTCAGGGCTCTGGCTGACAGTTCTTGGGGACGGACTGTGCCAGGAGTTACAGGTGCTAACAGTCACTGCTTGCGGAGGGCATAGGGGTTTTCTGGTAAGTCCTCCTTCGGGTTTTTGTTTTTTTAACATTTCCTCTTCTCTGTGGGATGGGTCTATCTGGGCCTTTCATTTGCCCTGCTTTTTTTTAATTGGAGTAGGGCTGATCCAGAATGTTGTTATTGTCTCCCTTTTTTTTTTTCCCACAACTTCCACCTTCCAGATCCCATGTGGTTGCCCAGTGGCAGAGAGGCAGAAAGCACCGGGTGCTTGTGGGTGGACCTGACTCCAGCCACACTGAGAGGCCAGAGAGAGCCCAGCACTGCCACACAGGAACTGAGAGAACCATCTGGGGGCAGGGTTCACGTTGTACTGTCAGCCTGTTCGCCAGTGCTTTCTTGCCAAGGCCCTTAGTGGGACCTTGCTTCTCCCTTTCCTCACCATTCCTCGCACTTGGCGTTTCTCCTGTCTTCCTTCCCTTGGCGTTTTCCCACCTCTCTGGCCTCTGTCACGCATTCTCCTCAGCTTACTCTGAAACGCTCTGTAACATTGGCTGCTTTAACGTGTTACAAGTTGTGCACATACCTGTAAGCTGTCCAGAAGAGCCGCCTACTTGCTTGCAATCAGATTTTCCTGGGCCTGGACACAGCCTCTGCACCAGGCTCACCGGACCCAAAGCCAAGGCCCTGCCGAACCCTTCTTAGAAGGGTGAGTTGGAGACCTCGCCTCTGCTTCCGGTACTTTCCACGGTCATTGTGTCTTTACCCGTCATTGAAGTCCTCCATACCTTCCAAGGCCCAGGAGTGACAATGGGCCGTCCTTCACTGATCCTGGCCCCTCATCCTGCAAAAGCGCAAGGGCTCACTCACTGGTGTGTCACACACTCAGAGCAAGCATGTCCTTCACTAGCGTTTCTTTGCTTTCAGGTTGTTGGTGTGAAGCAGACAATGAGGAGGCCCCCTCCGAGCAGATTGTTTGTGTAGAAGGAGTGTCAGAGGTCAGGACTCCTGGGTCCTGTCCACTTATCCAGAAAGTCCATCCATGTGAGAGAAGTGACCCGCTCTTAAAAGACATTTTCCACTGGGCTGAACACCAGGGTTCGTGCCCTGCACAGAACCTGGACACACGTGACCCCTGTGGGCGAGGATTCCTGTTGAGTGAAAACTTTCATCAGCACCAGAAACCACATAGTGGGAACGATCCCGTCCAGGGGGATGCTGATGAGGCCTCATGTGTGAAGAGCTGTGCTGTCTATGAGTTAGGGAGACCTTGTACTTGCAGGGGGAAAGGGATGGACATGCTGGATAGCTCTAGCCTTTTCCAGCACCAGAGCACTCACAGTGGACTGAGTCCACACAGAACAGCTGAGTTTGCGGAATCATTTGCACACAAGTCGAGTCTCAGTTGTCACCAGGGAGACAGTGATGAACTGATGTTTTTCAGTTGCACTGACGATGAGAAAGCCTTCATGAACGCCTTCAGTCTCCTCGACAACCAGGTAACTCAGGCGGTTGAAGTGCAGTCCTTTAGGTGCCTACCTTGTGGAAATCTGTCCAACGAGAAATCCACTCTTATTCATCATAGAAAACTTCATGGTGGGGAAACATCACATGTGTGCAGGGAGTGTGGAAAGGCCTTCATTAACTTGTCTCACCTAAAAACTCACCAGAAATTTCACACTGGCAAAAGACAATATACATGCAGTGAATGTGGAAAGGCCTTCAGCCGCAAAGACACACTTGTGCAGCACCAGAGAGTTCACACTGGAGAAAGGTCTTATGACTGCACTGAATGTGGAAAAGCCTACAGCAGAAGCTCCCACCTCGTTCAGCACCAGAGAATTCACACCGGAGAAAGGCCTTATAAATGCAGTGAATGTGGAAAGGCCTTTAGTCGTAAAGACACACTTGTGCAGCACCAGAGATTTCACACAGGGGAAAGGCCTTACGAGTGCAGTGAATGCGGAAAATTCTTTAGCCAAAGCTCTCACCTTATTGAGCACTGGAGAATTCACACCGGGGCGAGGCCTTACGAGTGTATTGAATGTGGAAAATTCTTTAGCCATAACTCCAGCCTCATTAAACATAGGAGAGTCCACACAGGAGCAAAGTCTTATGTGTGCGGCAAATGTGGGAAGGCTTTTGGCTGCAAAGACACACTTGTTCAGCACCAGATAATTCACACTGGTGCACGGCCTTATGAGTGCAGCGAGTGTGGAAAGGCCTTTAGCCGTAAAGATACACTTGTACAGCACCGGAAAATCCACACTGGAGAAAGGCCTTATGAGTGCAATGACTGTGGAAAGTTCTTTAGCCATAGCTCCAACCTCATTGTGCACCAGAGAATTCACACTGGAGCGAAGCCTTATGAATGCAGTGAATGTGGGAAATGCTTTAGCCACAATTCTAGCCTCATTCTACACCAGAGAGTTCACAGTGGAGCGAGGCCTTATGTGTGTAGTGAATGCGGAAAAGCCTACATTAGTAGCTCCCACCTTGTTCAGCACAAGAAAGTTCACACTGGAGCGAGACCTTATAAGTGCAGTGAATGCGGGAAATTCTTTAGCCGCAACTCTAGCCTCATTCTACACCAGAGAGTTCACACTGGAGAAAAGCCTTACGTGTGCAATGAATGTGGGAAGGCCTATAGCAGAAGCTCCCATCTTGTTCGGCACCAGAAAGCTCACCCTGGAGAAGGACCTCATGAATGCGGCAGTTTTGGTGACCCTTTAGCTGCGTCTCTTAAACTTGTTTAACACCTAGAAACTTCACTGGGAGAAAGGCCTTATGAATGCAGTCAATGCACTATGTCCCTGTTCAAGATTATAGGAGTCACACCAGCAACGGTGGGAATCATTGTTGGTACAGAGACACTGAGATAATGGAGTGGGGATGACTGAGGCTCGTGAGGATGGGTGTTGTTAAGGCAGCGTCTCTATATGTCCCTGCGATTTTGGCTCTATGGCATGAAAGTATACATAAATTCTCAGGGCCTTCACACCTCTGAGTCTCCTGTGGCCAACACACTGTCTCAGTAAGTAAAGGTTTGTGGATTCCTGTACCTCCCTGGGCTGTTGATGTTCTGGCCATCACTGCACAGGCAGGAACCCCAGCAGTGACAGAAGAAAGATCCAGGGCTCAGGCTTCTCTGACCAGCCAGCATTCCTAGTGACTAAGGTGGATGTGGCCTTCATTGCTCTGCAGTTTTTGCTGATCCTGAGGCAGGGCTTATGCTCCTAAATTGTGTAGAGAGGGATATGGTAGAACCAGAACAGTTGGCAGATGGGACTTCCCAAGAAGAGTGGTAAAAATGGATATTTATGGGGAATATTTAGCTCCTAACATCTTTGTTGAGGTATGGTGACGTGAAATAAATGGCATGTATGTAAAGTGTGAAGCGTTTTTCGTTTCAGCATGTGTATATTCTGATGAGACCACACATCAAGATATTGGAGACATCCAACACAGCCAAGAGATTGCTTGGGTCCCTTATAATCCTTTCCTCCTTGTCCTTTCTAACCCCTCTTCCCCACAATTGACAAGCAGTAGCAAGCATATTCTAGAATTTCGTGTAAACAGAATTATATACTTTGTGGAGAGTGGGGACTCTGGCGCTTTGCACCAACCATAACTTTTTGACATTAAGCCATACTGTTGCACGTATCAGTTATTCATTTGTATTGCTGAGTACTGCTCCATTGTATGGGTATACCACGCGTGTTCTTTTACCCATTCGCCTGGTAGTGGGTGTTTGGGTTGTTTCTGGTTTGGCTGTTACAAATAAAGCAGCTGTGAAGATTTGTGTATTAGTTATCATTGAATTATATTCCATTGTATGGATGAACCACAGTTTGCTTATCCAGTCACTGACTGAAGAACATCTTGATTGCTTCCAAGTTTTGCCATTTATGAATAAACCTGCATTATGCATTGTGTGTAAGTGGACGTAAGTATTCAGTTCATTTGGGTTCAAGCCAAGGAGTATGATTTGCTGGGTCATACTAAGGGTATGTTTTCTTTTTTTTTAAACTTCGTTTTTTTGGCTGTGCTGTGTCTTCATTGTCATACACAGGCTTTCTCTACTCGTGGCAAGTAGAGGATATTCTTTTTGTTCTGGTGCGTGGTTTCACACTTGGGTGGCTTCTCCTGCTGCAGAGCATGGGCTCTAGGCCTGCGGGCTTCAGTAGTTGCCACACAGGCTCAGTAGTTGTGGCGCATGGGCTTAGGTGTTCAGCGGCATGTGGGATTCTTCCCAGACCAAGTACTGAACCCATGTCCCCCACACTGGCATGCAAATTCTTAACCACTAGACCACCAGGGAAGTCCAGTAAGACACTGTCTTCCATAATGGCTGCAAAAAATCATTTGCATTCCCAGTAGCAATAGATAAGAATTACGTTACTCTGTGTCTTTGTCAGCATTTGGTGTCATCAGTGTTTTGGGTTTTTGCCAAATAGGTGTGTAGTAATAGCATGTTGTTGCTCTAACTGCAATTCTGTAATGACTTATGATGAATATTTTTTCATATTCTTTTAACAGTGTCTTTTGCTTTCAGAGCAGAAGTTTTAAATTTTAGTCAATTCCAAGATACTCAGTTTTTCTTTAATGGATTGTGCTTTTGGTGTTGTAGCTAAAAACTCCTTGCCATACCTAAGGTCTTCATCATGTCCTGTGTTATCTTCTAGATGTTCTGTAGCTTTGTATTTAGGTTTATTATCCATTTTCTGAAAATATTTATGGAAAGTGTAAGATTTGTGTCTGGATCATTTTTTAAAACCGCATTTGTTGAAAAGACTATCCTTTCTCCATTCCTTAGCCTTTGCTCCCTTTCTAAAGATCACTTGGCTATATTAGTGTGAATGTGTGGACTCACCGTTCCAGTTCTTTCCATTTATTGTGATAATCACCATATGGCTGTGGGGACTTTTTTCTTGTGTCTTATTTATATGGTATATTTCATTAATTGATATTCAAATGTTAAACCAACCTTGTATTTCCTGGGACAAATCCCACTGGATCATGTTGTATATAAGTAAAAGCTTAGTATAGTTCTATATAAATTCTTTGTGTCAGAATTGATAATTGGTATCTTTCTAGGAATTTGTCCATTTTAACTACATTTTCTCATTTGAGAGGGTTAGGATTGTTTATAATATTCCCTTATGAGACTTTTAAGTTCTGTAGGGTCAATAGTGTCTTCACTCCTGATTTTGTTAATTTGTTATCTTCTTTTTTTGTCAGCCAACCTAGAGTTTTGTCAGTTTTGTTCATCTTTTGAAAGAGAGTTTTTCTTTAATTGATTTCTAGAAAAAATTTTTTTTCTGTATTCTGTTTCAATGTTTTGTTCTGATCTCTTTTATTTCCCTTTTTAATGCTTGCCTTGTGACTAGTTTTGTCTTATTTTCCAAGTTTCTTAACATGGAAGGTTAGGTTATTGACATCATTCTTCTTTTGTAATAAACTTTAAAGCTTTATGTTTCCCTCTAATCACTTAATTTGGTTGTATCACATCAATTTTTATATGTAGCATTTTCATTTTTATCTAGTTAAAATATTTTTGTTCTTAAAATTTCCCTTGTAATTAGGGTATTGAGAAGTATATAATTTAACAAGCCTCTTCCTATTGAATTTGCAGGGGTAGTCAGAGGAAGGCACGTAATTTTTCAGTCAGTGACCCAGGTGTTACTCTTGAAATGGGGTAAATCTGTGGGTTATTTGAAATATCTTCCACCCTTAGGAAGACATTGAGCTAAGATGTTGGTGTTTAATGTAGAAAAAGTAGTCCCGTGTTTAATGTAGAAAAGTAGTCCCATATCTACCAGGAACTGATGAGGATGACCAAATATAGTTAACTCATGTTTCGTGAAAGAGTATGGCAGGTTATTGGGTGTTGTTCCTTCCTCAGAGCACCCTGACTGTCCTGATTTGAGGGATTTTCTTTGTGTTAGCTTTTCTTCATGAGATAGGACAACCTTTTAAGTTCTGTTTTTGTATTAGGTCTCCAACCTGAAGCTTAACATCACTGTAAAATGACATGAAACAGATACTCCTACATCAGCACCTCTGTGACTCCCAACTGTGGAAATTAGGAATTTTCCCTAGTCTGTTGTGACAGTCTCCTGTGGGTTAAAAATGCCTTTGTTTTAATGGTGAAGTTGTTACACAGTCCACTTTTGCTGTTACTGCTTCAGCGGTGGCTTCAGGAGGCTTGGGCCGATGCCTGGCCTTTCTGACCCTCAGGTTCATTGTGGAAGCGGGACTCCCGCTGGTCCCTCCCTGACCAGTCCAGGCAGTTCTTGCCACCTTTGACTTTCTGTCTTAGCTTCTAACCAGGTTGTGTAAGTTCGGTGACTTAGGTTAGATGTACCGTAAAGAATTATAAAAAAATTTTTTTTAAAGGATTCTAAAAATTTTTAATAATTGCTGATTTTCCTTGGGTTGAAGAGAGTCTTTACTTATACCTCTTAATTCAGCTTACATCCAAGGTTTAAAATCTACAATTTCTTGCATTGCTGATTCGTGGCTGGCATTGATCTTTAGAGGTAACTGGCATTTGGGGTTTTAAGAGAGCTGTTAAGAAAAGGTGGTGAAACTGAGTCCCACTAAACTGAGTTCCCCTGCTGAGTTGATGATTAACCTCTCTATCCAAAACTGTTCCCTTTCTTTTCCAGTCTTACCTAAATCTTGTGCTAACTGAACACTAATCAGCCAGTCAGATGACTAAAATTGCTGTTGTTGATATCATTGTTAATGTACAGACCGGAGTGTTTATCCAGGACAAGACGAGCTGACAACTTCTAGGTCATGGACCACCAGACCAGAGAACCATAAACCATAGGCATCCTTATTCCTGAAACTGACTAAGAAATGTCACAAGATGGTGATCAAGCCCGGCTTTTTTGTTCTTCCCCTCTAGTAACCCCTAACCAAGACCAACTTGCAGTGGCCCATTCCCTTGGTTAGTGCCCCACAACACATCCTTAATTTGCGGCTGCAAACAGTGTCAGTCTGACTTTTGCGTAATAGTAGGGAGTCAGCAAGGAAAAGAGCAGGGGAGAGGGGCTAAGAAGAGCGATCAGAAGGATAAGGGGCAGGACAGAAAGCTGAATGTGGGAGGGGAGAGGGCTGGATGTAGGCGGAGGGCCCCGGATGTGGGAATGGAGAGAGAGGAGTGTGGGGGGCAGCTGGAGGTCATGGAGATGGTGGGTTTACAGGGCATTGAGTCTCCCTGTTCCTGCTGAAGCTTGTCTGCTTGCTTAGTAGGTTTGGCCAAGGAATCTTTAGTAATGTAACTTTTATTTCAGAATTTAATTTGGAGGCTTCTGTGTACTAATAAGAAAGGCTATCCATTGGGCCTGAGAATTCTAATTATTTAAAGAATTCCTTCATTTTCAAAGGTGTCTCTCAAATGAACCTTTTTGTTCAAATCAGGTGTTCTCCTGAGTGGTCATTGAGGGCTTAAGTCATCCTTGGTACAGTTATCCTATTCAGCACGACAGGCACAGAATTAGGACTGTAACAGAGATAGGAAACAGAGGGATTTTTCAGGGGAGAGAAGATTCGGACTCAGACAACCCCGAGGCCAGGCGGTGGTCACTAGGAATGCAATTCTTGTGGACATTCGTTTCCTAACCTGACGTTCGGCCTCCTCACCCCACAGACCCACAATGATTCCCCTGGCATGTGGATACTGGAGAGAATGTTCTCTCTGTAATACTGCCCGGCTCACACTACTCTACAACAGTTTCGAGATGGAAGGAGGCCTCATTTGGTTTACTGGGGTCTCACAGGACCGTTTGTCATGTAGCCTCCAGTACTGCGAGAACTGCAAGCCCATTGGTCTGTGACGCTGGTCTGAACAGGTTCATAGGGCAGTACTTCTGTTCCACCATGATTCAACTCACAACAAAGCTACACTTTTCGACAGCACAGAAAACAATAACCAGTATCTCAAAGGACAACAAAAAAGGTTTGAAAAGAAATGGCCTGATCCTCCAAGTATCTCAAACAACTAGGAAGTAACAACAAATTCCAGGTGTCAGACTGAGAACGAAAAGCCAAGAAGATCAACACAAAGCAGAGGTTAGACCCACTGCTGATTTACCACATCTTCAACGACTCGAGTCGTCCTTGAGGAGCAAGGCACAGGGGCCTGTGGAAGGCTGCGGTCTGCAGCGACAGGCGTTGCACTCCAGAGCTTGGTGGGACTTCCACAGCAAACATAAAAGCTATTACACAACTTCTACAGTGGGTGCATCCAGCTCATCTTGTTCCCTTCCCCACTGAATGTTGATTAATGAGATACAGGCTCAACAGTGGTGCGAGCTGGAGGACTGATGATGATAATCAGTGTGGAAGCTCCTTACAACTTCTCCTATTTGTTTCTTAACCTTGTTAATCTGAATTTTTCTTACCAATTACTTTTTCACTTGCTTTAATAGTAGTTGAAGAAATCATTCAGCTCTCATGTTTAACTATAATGTTGTCCATCATTTTCAATATTGAATGAATAGTCGCATATCATTCAAAGACCTTGAAGAGGACTTTTACCACATTTAAGAAATAGCCAGTCTTCATGAAATCTCACAAAAAATGTATACCTGCATTTTTATATTCCGTTTATACAGAAAATAGATAATAGCAAGGTGAGCAGCAATAGAGAACATCGCTTTTTTCAATTTCCCGTGTGCATCAGTTTGTCACAAGTCCAAACTCATAACTGCGAGTTCAAAGGTGGAGCCTTTGAAATGTTTGCAAAGTTGTGAGCTAACAGTGGCTTCAACCTGGTATCTAGTACAAAGACAGTGGGGGAGAACTACCTGTTTTCCTGCCTGCAAAGAAGAGCTCTAGTTGTCAGGCAGTCACCTCAAAATGGGAAGGCTGGCATTCAGGAGTTGGCACTTTAAAAAATGGGCATGTTTAAGGACCAATGAATTTCCAGGAGTATTACTGGGCTCTAAGTGGGGTTGTATAGTGAGGCATTCGCTGATTGGTTGTTACCTTTTAAGCTACGCTGGGGCCTGAACACTCCTGGCTGAATTCTAGAAGGTTGGCACTGTCAATTATTCGCTAATTTCTGGAAGCTTGACTTTACTGGTGTGAGGCTGTTGCTGACTGGTTTTCACAGATTATCTGAAGTTCTCTCTAATAAATTGTGTTTTCTTGTTCAAGATTTTGGAATTTGGCTAAAGGAAGTCTTTGCCTTCCACTTATGAAAAATAAACACATTAATTCTCAGTCCCCTCTTTTGTTCTTCCTTAGCCAGACTCTCAGAAGAGACCATAAGGCATTGTTGAGAAGGTTGTTTGTGGAGACATGTTTATGAGCTAATGTTGCCCCTAAATTATTTACTTGGCAATTACAGTGAGAGAAAAATAGCTCTAACTGCTAACTTTTTGTAATGTTAAAAAAAAAAGGTGAAATCAGAATATTGAGGGTGTTCTGACAGTATCAATACAGGACACAGAACATGTGCTCTCTACACAGAACAGCCGGGAGTCTTATTTCCAGTGTGTGTCATGCGGCTGCTCTTGTACCCAAATCCTTTTCAGTGCTGACTGAACATTTATAGGTTAGGATGCTGAAGCTGAAACTCCAGTACTTTGGCCACCTCATGCGAAGAGCTGACTCATTGGAAAAGACTCTGATGCTGGGAGGGATTGGGGGCAGGAGGAGAAGGGGACGACAGAGGATGAGATGGCTGGATGGCATCGCTGACTTGATGGACGTGAGTCTGAGTGAACTCCGGGAGTTGGTGATGGACAGGGAGGCCTGGCGTGCTGCGATTCATGGGGTCGCAGAGAGTCAGACACGACTGAGCTACTGAACTGAACTGAACTGAAGTACACAACAGCACAGTTTCTTCATTCATTTTTACCTATCTGGCAACTCTTTTTAAATATTGTCTTTACCCTTCTCTCCAAACTGTTAATGCATCATGTTTTCAAATATGAAAATAATCACATTTTTAAACCGAACTCTGAGTGTGTCTAAGGTTTCAGCAAGCCTTGAGGTCTTGGCTTCATTTTCTGACTTCTCAGACTCAGTGACTCTTACTCACACTTGATCTTAGCCAAAAGGCCGAGAAGCGATCAGTGACTCTTACTCAAACTTCATTGATTTCTTTTCACCCACTGTCACAAATAAATTTCTCTAGAACCATTTCTGCCACTTCCCTTGAAAAACTATAAAATTATTAATAACATTTAATAACATCCATTTAACAAGTATTTTTCCAAAGACAAATCTCAACTGCCTGTGTATATACTGTTGCAATAATTTACAGGTGAGATGATAAACCATTTCCCAGCAAGGAGATGAGATCATGGAATCACAAACCTTTATATCAGGGATAAGCTGGCCCCTTTGCACACATGGTCAGATTCTGAGGGGTATACACTGTCCTGGCAGAAGATGGCACGAGATAAGTTCTGCTTCTGTTAGAGAGGTTTCACATTCTTAATAACTGACTATTCAGGCAGGAAAGACATTTTCTGTGGGAACCAGGGGCACCTCATAATCCTTTTAAGCTACTTTGGTGATTGCAAACATCCCTTTTCCACGTTTCCCATCCTAAGCCCCTTTGGGGGCTTTTCATATTGTGTTTGAGTGAACCTACTGAAACTCATGGAAAGCAGAGTGTTCATGTTTTTGACAAGAAACAAGACAGCTGACAACTATGAGACGATGCTGAGTAGCATTGCAGTATGGTGGGTCCCTTTCTACGTGCAGTCATTGGAAGTTTGCTACGATTCATGCAGTCTGAAATAATAGGTCTCGAAACATTTCTGTGACATGCCCTAGATTACATTCCAAGGAACTCTGGGTATAATAAGCCCTTTGAGAGGCAGCAAAACCCCGCTGGCTTTACAGCTTCAGAACCTCATTTCCCAGAGCCCTTTCCATCCTCCCTTAGCCTTTAGCCACATTCTGGAACTACCAACTTTGAGAAAGTGCAGGTAACTAAGGTAGTGGAAACTACTCTGTCCACAAGGCTGTGCAGCTATGACCATGCACCAGAAAGACTTCTGGGTAATGTAGCTTCCTCTGCCAACACTACCTACCAACACTTGGAGAGTAAGTCACTTCCTACTGGACCTGTAAAAGCCAAGAGGCACCCTCAGGGACACCAGGAAAAGAGTTCCCTGCTCCAGCCATGGGAGGGCCTTCGGTTACTCTTAAGTGGGATGCTCCTAAATTTGTAGAGTCTTGGAAAAGCCCACAAAGCTTAGGGACCTGTAATTTCAGATAGCAATATATTTGTAATAGTGGTAAAGAACTCGCCAGTCAATGCAGGAGACATAAGAGAAGCAGGTTCGATCCTTGGGTCAGGAAGGTCCCCTGGAGGAGGGCACAGCAATTCACTCCGATATTCTTGCCTGGAGAATCCCATGGACAGAAGAGCCTGGCAGGCTACAGTCCATAGGGTCGCCAGGAGTCGGACTGAAGTGACTTGGCATGTACACACGAACCACATCTAGTTCTAATCTACACACCAAAATGGACACATCGTATGGCACTCTATGTCCACTCATAGCTGTCACCTCTCTTGTTGCCTGTAAAATACATGTAGACTAAATTTTTAGACACTGTTTTGTGACCTTCAACATGCTAAAGACCCCAGACAGGGCATGAGGGAGAGTTGGAGAAGGGGTATCTTTCCTGCCTTGATAATGAGTGATTGTGGTCCAACCTAGCAAACAACACTTATTGAAATGTTTATTATTCTGAGTTTCTTTCAAAAGCTGAAGCCCAGCCTAAAGGAGAGCAAATTATTGTACACCATTTCCTGCCAGGATACGTCACTAAACACTGAAAGATGATAGATGACAAATTTTATGCATATTTTACCACACCAAAATGATTAGTGATAAAAAAAAATGGATAAGAACTTTTATGACACAAACACATAGCTGAAAAACACTACAAGAAAAAAAGCCAAATAAGAAAAATAAAGAAAGATAGGCCAATGGACGCTTGGCTCAAAATTTTTTAAGATATTAATTTCCTATGAAACAATTTAAATTTCCTTAAACTTCACTTACCCACTTTAAACAACTTTTTCTCAGAGTGATTGTCAGAAAATGCAGCTCTAGTATATAACAGGGCCTTGTTTATTCCTGTACTATGCCATGCTTTTGCACACACAAAATATTAAATATAATACTAAAAATACATTTTAAATATATACAAAAAAATGCATTTACTGAAAGCAGCCATACTTGAATAACAATAATGTTCTAGAAAATATAAACTGTATTGGGAATCCCCTGGCAGTCCAATGGTTAGGACTCTGCTGTTTAACTCCTGAGGTCCTGGGTTCAGTCCCTGGTAGGGAAATTAAGATCCTGCAAGCTGCATGGTTTGATTAAAAAAAAAAAAAAATTCACACTGTAATAGCTCCCTGGAGATGGCAGGTTGGCTAGGACTGAGAGAGAGAATACAAAGGAGTCAGTGGAAATTCTATAAGTAATAGACATGTTCATTATTATGATGTTGGTGATGGTCCTCTTATGCACTCGTGTGAAAATACATTTTACACTTTCAAGAATGGTTTAATATGTGTCAGTACCTCAGTAAATATGTCAATAAAATTTGGATTTCTTCCTCTACAAATATCTGGCAAAGTACTAGTAGTATTGACTCCATCAGCACCCTTCCCTATGGCTTAGGTGGGTCAATTCTGATTCCTTCTCAAAGCAGAAGGAAGTACTAACAAATGCTTCAACATGGGGACATTATGCTAAGCTAAATAAGCCAGTTGCAAAGAGATGAAAAATGTATGATTACACTTGTATAAAGTATCCAGAGTAATCAAATTGATAGAGGCAGGTCTGGTAGGGAGGGCATAGGAAGAGATCTTGTTTAATGGGTGTAGAGTTTTATTTTTGCCAGATGACAGGAATTCTGGAGATCAGTTGTGCAAAATGTGAATTTTTACACATACTAAACTGTACAATTAAAAAGGTAGAGGGTTAATTTTGTTACATGTATTTTACCACAGGCAAAATTGAGCAGATATTTTGCTGAAGTCTTTCGCCATTTGCAACAATCTGCTGTGAACTTTTTGGTGCTAAATGAGGTGGAAGTTTTGGCTGAACTTACTTTAAATTGCTGCACAAATAAAGTCTTTCTCCATTGTGAAATCTCTGATGGGCAACAGGGCTAAGTTTCACCTAAAGACTTGTCCACACTCATTGCTCTCAGAAGGCCTTCCTTCACTGTGAACTCTTGATGTCTGAGAGATGTACCAAAAAATTTCCCATGTTTCCTGTACTCTTAAGGTCCACTCCAAATCAACTCATAGGGTGCTTCTCCAGTGTACAGAGTTTGGCGTTCTTGCATGCTAAGTTGCTTCAGTCTTGTCCAATTCTGTGCAGCCCTATGGACTGTAGCCTTCCAGGCTCTTTTGTCCATGGGATTCTCCAGGCAAGAATACTGGAGTGGGTTGCCATGCCCTCCTTCAGGGGATTTTCCACACCCAGGGGTCAAACCAGCATCTCTTGTGTCTCCTGCATTGGCAGGCAAGTTCTTTACCACTAGGAGTTTGGAGTAGCACCTAAAGAATCTACCATGTTCTCTGAATTCATTAGGTTTTTACCACTGTGAATTCTTGCTCAATGAGGTTGTTCAGTTCAGTTCAGTCATTCAGTCATGTCTGACACTTTGCAACCCTATGGACTGTAGCACACCAGGTCTCCCTATCCATCACCAACTCCCTGAGTTTACTCAAACTGATGTCCATTGAGTTGTTGATGCCATCCAACCATCTCATCCTCTCTCATCCCCTTCTCCTGCCTTCAATCTTTCCCAGCATCAGGGTGTTTTCAAATGAGTTAGTTTGGCCACGCATCAGGTGGCCAAAATACCGGAGTTTCAGCTTCAACGTCAGTCCTTCCAATGAATATTCAGGACTGATTTCCTTTAGGATGGACTGGTTGGATCTCCTTGCAGTCCAAAGGATTCTCAAGAGTCTTCTCCAACACTACAGTTCAAAAGCATCAATTCTTCAGTGCTCAGTTTTCTTTATAGTCCAACATCCATACATACTGGAAAAACCATAGCTTTGACTAGACAGATCTTTGCTGGCAAAGTAATGTCTCTCTCTGGTTTTTAATATGCTGTCTAGGTTGGTCATAGCTTTTCTTCCAAGGAGCTAGCGTCTTTTAATTTCATGGCTGCAGTCACCATCTGCAGTGATTTTGGAGCCAAAAACAATAAAGCCTGTCACTGTTTCCACCATTTCCCCATCTATTTGCCATGAAGTGATGGGACCAGATGCCATGATCTTAGTTTTCTGAATGTTGTGCTTTAAGCCAACTTTTTCACTCTCCTCTTTCACTTTCATCAAGAGGCTCCTTAATTCTTCTTCGCTTTCTGCAAAAAGGGTGGTGTTATCTGCATAACAGCAGATTCTCCTGGCAATCTTGATTCCAGCTTGTGCTTCACCCAGCCCAGCATTTCTTGTGTACTCTGCTGTTGTGGTCCTTTAACGGACCGGAACCTGGTGGTCCAGAGTCGATGATAAGAAAGTGAAAGATTGAAAGAAGCTAATATTCCCTGGTTTATGCAGAGAACCAGTAAAACCCTAGAACAGGGCTTGCACCACTCACGAGGCCACAGGGCCCCCCTCTCGAGGAGGTCTTGAAAGCCCAGGCAGGAGAGTGAGCTTGGTGGGTTTCCACGCTCCAGAGAATTAGCCGGAGGGAGGGAGGGAGGGAGAGAGCGAGAGAGAAAGACAGACACGGGGACCCAAGCCTCTGGTGGAGCAAGGGTGCTTTAAGATCTTTCTGTGAGTACATACAGGCTGTGTACAAGGAATTTCTTTTGACAACGATAAAGATCAGAAAACCAAACGTACAGCAACCCTTATCAAGGGAACAAGGGCTTAACAATGGCCAGGAGACAATCCATATCTCAAGAAAGAGGATTGAGACTAAGCCGTTTTGTCGTAAGGAGAATATTTACTGAAGGATTCATGCATGTGTTTCATTCTACGACCTCAGTGCTGGGAGTGGCGTGCTGTTCCACTCATTCCTATTGCCAGGAACTGATAAGGAACAGAGGATTTATGAGAAACAGCATGCAGGAATCCTCTTGTTAAACGTTCCCTGACACTCTGCATATAAGTTAAATAAGCAGGGTGACAATATACAGCCTTGACATACTCCTTTCCCAACTTGGAACCAGTCTGTTGTTCCATGTCCAATTCTAACTGTTGCTTCCTGACCTGAATACAGATTTCTCAAGAGATACCAAGGGGATTAGAGATTAATATTAATGTAATTAAACTAGAGATACCAAGGGAACATTTCATGCAAAGATGGGCACAATAAAGGACAGAAATGGTATGGACCTAACAGAAGCAGAAGATATTAAGAGGAGGTGGCAAGAATACACAGAACTATACAAAAAAGATCTTCACGACCTAGATAATCACAATGGTGTGATCACTCACCTAAAGCCAGACATCCTGGAATGCAAAGTCAAGTGGGCCTCAGGAAGTGTCACTATGAACAAAACTAGTGGAGGTGATGGAATTCCAGTTGAGCTATTTCAGTTCCTAAAAGATGATGCTGTGAAAGTGCTGCACTCAATTTGAGAGCAAATTTGAAAAACTCAGCAGTGGCCACAGGACTGGAAAAGGTCAGTTTTCATTCCAGTCCCAAAGAAAGGCAATGCCAAAGAATGCTCAAACTACCGCACAATTGCACTCATCTCACTTTCTAGTAACGTAAAGCTCAAAATTCTCCAAGCCAGGCTTCAACAGTATGTGAACCATGAACTTCCAGATGTTCAAGCTGGTTTTAGAAAAAGCAGAGGAACCAGAGATCAAATTGCCAACATCCGTTGGATCATTGAAAAAGCAAGAAAGTTCCAGAAAAAACATCTACTTCTGCTTTATTGACTATGCCAAAGCCTTTGACTCTGGGGATCACAACAAGGTTGGGGTTGTTCCTAAAGAGTTCTCCACGTTAAAGGCGCTCATATTGTCCTCATTGTGGGTTTTCTGGTGATGTGGGAGGTGGCATTTTCTGCATGTATAAGGCCTTTCTCCAGTATGGGTTTTCTGATGCTGAAAAAGTATATTCTTGTGGCTAAACACTTTGCCACAGGTTTTCTGATGCTGAAAAAGTACATTCTTGTGGCTAAACACTTTCCCATACTCTCTACACTCATCAGGCCTCTCTTCCATGTGATCTCTCCAATGTTTAATGAAATTGGAGTGGTACTGAAAGAATTTACCACATTTGCTACATTTATGAGGCCTTTCTCCAATATGATTTTTCCAATGGTTAACAAGCTTGTACTTGTACAAGAAGAATTCCCCACATTCACAGACTGGCTTATAAAGAACAAAACAGAAAAATCATAAGGCTTTTCTACAGTAGGAGTTCTTTGATATCCAGTGAGTGTGGAGGTATACCAAAAGAATTTCCCACATTTCCTGCACTCATAAAGCCTTTCAGTGCCATGAATGCTGATGTTTAATGAGGAGGGATGTGCACCTAAATAATTTTCCACATTCACTGCACTTGGCCTTTCTCCAGTATGAATTCTCTCATGCTTAATGAGTGTTGACTTAAAGAATTTCCCACTTTCACCACACTTATAAGGCCTTCTTACATTGTGACCTCTCTGATGTCTGATGAATGTGGAGCTGTACATGAAAGTTTTCCCACATTTGCTTACTCATAAGGGCTTTCTCCAGTGTGAACTCTCTGATATTTTATAAAGTAGGCTTTGTCCTTGAAGCATTTCCCGCATTTGCTGTGCTCATAAAGCTGTATTCCAGTGCGGATTTTTTGGTGCTCAACAAGTATCTGTTTTCGGCTGAAGGCTTTCCCACACTGAGTGCACCTGTAACCACTTTGTTCATGACCAAAGGCCTCCTGGCACTCAGTGTCCCCATGTGGCTGCCCCACACCACGAGGGGCCAGCTGCTGCAGAAGGCCTGTGCTGCCCAGGAAGGGCTTCCCATCTCTGCTGCAGGTCAAGGTCCTCTCTCCTGTGTGAACACTGCTGTTGGTCACAAATGAAGGCTGCCCCTCAGCCCTTCGGCAAAGTTTGTCTCTAATCTCCTTCTGGTGCTGGAAAAGGTCTGCTCCACAAACGTACAGTCCTTCATCAGGGTACATTCTGTCATGCTCAGGCAGGGGTAAAAGGTCTCTGGAGAGTGGGCCACACATGTCACCGGGCTGGGCCTTCCTGGAGGATGGATCTGGCTTTGCAGTCCTGACCTCTGACGTCTCTATAGAAACACCTTGCTCAGAAGAGGCCTCCTCACCCTGGGCTCCATGACAACAACCTGTAACCAGATAGATGCTGGTAAAGTGCATGTTGATTTTGATGGAAAGGACAGCCCCATCAGAAATATGTGTGTCACACACACCCAAGACAAAAGCCAGAGAGAGGAAGGTCTGCTGTGCAGAGATGGACCTGGGGAGCCTCCATGATGAGAGAGCCCTGACCATGGCTAAGGACTGAAGGAAGAGTTACTGTTTCCACTGATTTGAGATGCTATGATAAAATACTACAGGCTGGCTGGCTTATAAGGAAGAAAATATATTTCTCACACTTGTAGAAGATGGAATCTGGAGATCAGTCTGCATTTTTCTAGGGTGCAGACTTCTCATTGTCCTCATATGGTGGGAGGAGCTTTTATGACAGCATGAATCTCATTCACAAGGGCTCTGCCTCCATGACCTGGTCACCCTAAAGTCCCTATCTCCCAATACTGTCACCTCGGGCACAAGGTTTTCAACATATGGATCTGGAGGCGAAACTAACCTTCAGACCATAGCAGGGAGGAGAGGCAGGCGTCCAAGTAAACACGGGCATGGCTACTAGTGACAGTGAGCATTGTGGCAAAGGCTGTCTCCAGAGCTGTCAATACCTGACAGCAAACGTGACGCTACATTCCAAGAGCTATATGCATATGTGCAGACCTCAAGGCATCTCACGTACAGGTCAAATGTAGAAGACGCAAAGGGTCCAATGAAATGGAACATGTGACAAATGAAGGCCCCTACTGGTGTGCTTAGTGTGGCAACAGAAAGAAAAATGCAGAAGAAAAGGAAGAAGCAAGGTGTGGCCAGTGGTCGTAGCATGTCAATGGTGAACACAGAACAGGTTCCCAGCTCTGACATGACACCCTTTCCCAGGATGTTGCGCCAAGCCCGGGTACTTTTAAGTGTCTCCTGCCATCGATGCAGTAATGTCCACACTCTCAGGTACCCAGGGTTCTCTCTGCTGCTCCAGGTGAAAGACAGAAAAAGGAAGGGCCAGCACATGTCCAGAGAGATTCAACACAGGGCATCTGATGTGCAAAACCTGGAAAATCCTGCCAGAATTGGAAGAGTTTGGTTCATGAACAACCACCAACCTCAGGCTATCAGCCAAGGCCTGATACCTGTGCACCCCTGTCCCAGCACCCCATTCCCACCAGATATGACAGAACCAACAGTTCCCTGCACATCCCACCTCAGTATCACTTGCAGCTGTCTGGACATTCTGCATCCTGTGGCCAGGACTCCCTGCCACACCTTCCCCCATCAGTTGTCAGAAATGGAAACATTCCATATAACCCAGGACTAAATATAGGGTTCTGGGCCTGGTGAGAGCACATGGTCTACATATACAAGACAGAAAAAAGAGACAGACGTCTTGGGACACTGCCATTTCCTGAGGGCATATATATCAGGATGATAAAACCAGCAGGTGATAATTAGTACGGGTAAAAGGTGGGACCCCTCCACTCACCTGTACAGGGTCCATGCGCATCTCTGCTACTGCCATGGGGCCCTGGGGAGAGAAGGAAGCCACGAGAAGTGGACAGCAGTGGTAGGATCCTACAGCAGAGCTGGACCTCCACCCCTGCCAAGCCCTGGTGTAGTGGGAGCTCAGCCTGATGGTCTAAGCTCAGTTCCTCAGAAAACAGTACTGTCTCTTACCAGCGGGGAGAAGGACTGAGCCTCAGGAAAAAGAAAATGCTGCGTAAGATATGAATGCTTCCAACCTCACAGGGCTCATCTTGGTATCTAACGTAAGGAAGACACAGCGTGTATCAGCTATGACTGTCCACAGGAACAAGTTTTTGTTTTTAGTATTTATTTATGGTCATGTCAGGTCGTATTTGTAATGTGTGCAATCTTCTGTTGGGGCGTGCAGAGTTCTCTGGTGGCATGGCAGCTCCAGAGCTCGCAGGCTTAGTAACTGCAGTCTCAGGCTTCGTTGCTCCGTTCCATGCGGGATTTTAGTTCCCTGACCCAGATCAAACCAGATCACCTGCACTGGAAGGCAGATTCCTAACCATTGGACCACCGGGCGAGGTCCCGTGATCAACAGTTTTGTACATATTTTCAGTGCAAATGAAGTGGCAGAGTGGTGAAACTTGGGGGTCTTCACTTTTACTGCTAAGATCTCAGAGGATATCACACACGAAACTCTGCATTGTAAGCAAATAATATCTAGAGGTAAATCAATAACAAGCCAATTATAAAGTGTCTGCATAAATTTAAGAGTGAATAGGCTCATTTCTAATTGCGTGTGTATTTAGAAGAATATTGATTAATTCGTGTTTAAATTAATTTTCACACATTCTTAAGTTAATGGGTCACGGGGAGGGGCTGGGCAGGCAGGTCACCTGTCAGTCTATTCAGCGAGCAGACCCGTGAGCAGCTTCTTGGGAGCCCTTGACTGAAGCAGAGTTTCATCCCTCCTGCCCTGAGGGGTGAGGTGAGGCAGGTGCTCTCGTCCACGACCCACTGGCTGCAGCAGCCTGGCTGACCCTTCCCTCCTTCCATCGGGGTGTCCCTGAGGGTCAGCAGAGCCAGCAAGCAGAGAATCGACTCCAGCACCCACAGCAGGCTCCACAGAAGGGAAGCTCTTACCTGCTCCGGCCTCCCTTTCTACACAGGTCAGAACCCCTCCTCCGTCAGGTCTCTCTTTTCTGAGAGGCAGCATCAGGGTTGCCAGCACCCAGCCCTCATCCTGCCCTCCCGACCCGTATCACAAGGCCTCCTTGTGATACGCTCCTCCACCTGGTCCCTCCTGGCCCAGTCCACACCCTCCACTCCTTCGATATCTCCAGCCCCACCTCCTTCCTCGGCTTCCAGACATTATGTTCGCCTCCGCATATGCCATCTCCATTTGGTGACACCTCCATCTTGACAGCGTCAGGATCAACATATCCAAATACAACAAGGATCTTCCCCCTGGAACCTGCATATTTTCAGGCCAAAAAATCCCTGAGATGGCCCTTCACTCCCTGCTTCTGCTCACAGTCACACATGGCACATCAGAAAATCCTGTACGCTCTACTGACGAAACCTACCCAGAGTCTCACCCCATCTCCCGCTACCTCCCTGGTCCAGCCTCTCCCATAATTCTCCTGGGGTCTATCGCGGTGGCTTCCTTAGCAGTCTCCCTGCCTCCATTCGCATCCTTTTCTCCCAATTTTTATCTTCTAACTCTGGACACGGTTTTCCAATCCCCACTCCCTGCACAATCTTCCATGGCTCCCACCTGCTCAGGCTGCCATTTCAGGTGAGTCACTTCGTTCCCTTCTGTCCCAGAAAAAAAGTGACCCCAGGTTTCCCCAAGGCTGCCGACTCGGTAGCATCTGCAAGCCATGCACCATCGCCCCCGAGGGAACTCTCTCCTTCACCCTGGCTCACTGGCTGAAAGGCGACCGCTCGCAAGGCCGGCCTCAGTTCTGGATTCTATGGCTGACCGGCAGGGATCTGAACGGGCGTTCCTCGGTCCGGATCTGGGACTCGGGCCAGGTGGGGGCCCGGGAGACGAAGAACCCACGTGAGCCGACCTCATCCCTGAGCCTCTCCTCCCGCTTTTTTGCCACCATCACTTGGGTGCCCGACGAGGGACATTTAAGCCTTCACTGTGGCCTGCCAGGCTCTTCTGTCCATGGAATTCTCCAAGCCAGGATACTGGGGAGGGAAGACAGGAAGAACTCCGGAAGTTCCGGCCCAGTGGATGCGCACGCAGCCACTCTCCCACCTCTAACCTCTCATTGGTCCAGCCGCCGCCTATCGCCGGGTCAGTGAGGGTTCAGCAGGCCTATGTTTTCGTCCACATGCATTCAGGAGCCGGGCTTAACGGCTTCTATGAGCCGGCCGGTTTTCGTGCTGTTTTCACCGTTCTTGGGGCTTTTTTCTGAGTGGGGACCGAAGTGAATGGATCGCGCGAGGAGAGACGTTGGCCCGCTGTCCATAGCCGACTGTGAGCCCCCCACCCCCACCCCCGGAGCCCACAATCAACGGCGCTGCCCTCGTTGCCGCCCGCGCTTGCCTCGGTCACTGGCCGTGGGGAAAGCCGGGTGGGGAGAGGCGGCTAGGTGGCTAGTGCATTGATACAGAAAATCCTTTAGTTGCAGCTCCACACTCATTAGACATTGGAGGAGTCCCACTGGAAAAAGGCCTTTTTAGTCCCGTTAATGTGGGAACGTTTTGTAGTTAAAACTCCAGATTCAGTAAAAACTAGCGAATTCACGTTGATGTGAGGCCTTTTGAGAACAGCGGATATGGGAACATCATTGCATGCGACTCCGGTCTTAAACATGGTTGAATTTACCCTGGAGAAATGCCTTCTGAGTGCAATGAATGTTGGAAAGTCTATACCAAAACTAGCCAAACTTCATTTAGCTCCAAAAAATTCACACCAGAAAAAGATATTAGGAAGGAACAAATGGGGAAATAACTTCAGCCAAAAGTCAGCTCTGATCGGTGATGTGAAGTACGTATTATGTACTTTGTGAAGTACGTATTATGTACTTTGGGGTTTGTTTTCTTTCTTGTCGTGTTAAAACACACATACATAAAACTTGCCATCTTAAGAATTTTAGTGTGCAGTTAAGTATTGTCAAGTACATTCTTACTGTCATGCAACTAACGTCCAGAGCTCCTCTTCCTCTTGCAAAAATGCAACTCTGTACCCATTAAATAACAAATGCTCCTCTCCTCCTCCATCCCCTGGCAACCACTATTCTACTCTCTGAATTTGACTGCCCTAACTGCAACATCCGCTGGATCACTGAAAAAGCAAGAGAGTTCCAGAAAAACATCTATTTCTGCTTTATTGACTATCCCAAAGCCTTTGACTGTGTGGATCACAATAAACTGTGGAAAATTCTGAAAGAGATGGGAATACCAGACCACCTGACCTGCCTCTCGAGAAACCTATATGCAGGTCAGGAAGCAACAGTTAGAACTGGACATGGAACAACAGACTGGTTCCAAATAGGAAAGGGAGTACGTCAGGCTGGATATCGTCACCCTGCTTATTTAACTTCTATGCAGAGTACATCATGAGAAATGCTGGGCTGGAAGAAGCACAAGCTGGAATCAAGATTGCCAGGAGAAATATCAATAACCTCAGATATGCAGATGACACCACCCTTATGGCAGAAAGTGAAGAGGAAATAAAAAGCCTCTTGATGAGAGTGGAAGAGGAGAGTGAAAAAGTTGGCTTCAAGCTCAACATTCAGAAAACTAAGATCATGGCATCTGGTCCCATCACTTCATGGCAAATAGATGGGGAAACAGTGTCAGACTTTATTTTTTTGGGCTCCAAAATCACTGCAGATGGTGACTGCAGCCATGAAATTAAAAGACACTTGCTCCTTGGAAGAAAAGTTATGACCAAACTAGATAGCATATTAAAAAGCAGAGACATTACTTTGATAACAAAGGTCCATCTAGTCAAGGCTATGGTTTTTCCAGTGGTCATGTATGGATGTGAGAGTTGGACTGTGAAGAAAGCTGAGCACCGAAGAATTGATGCTTTTGAACTGTGGTCTTGGAGAAGACTCTTGAGAGTCCCTTGGATTGCAAGGAGATCCAACCAGTTCATCCTAAAGGAGACCAGTCCTGGGTGTTCATTGGAAGGACTGATGCTGAAGCTGAAACTCCAATACTTTGGCCACCTCATGCGAAGAGTTGAGTCATTGGAAAAGACCCTGATGCTGGGAGGGATTAGGGGCAGGAAGAGAAGGGGATGACAGAGGATGAGATGGCTGGATGGCATCACCGACTTGATGGACATGGGTTTGGGTGAACTCCGGGACTTGGTGATGGACAGGGAGGCCTGGCGTGCTGCGATTCATGGGGTCGCAAAGAGTTGGACACGACTGAGCGACTGAACTGAACTGCCTCATGTAAGGAGAATCATACAGATTGTGTCTTTCTGAAGACTTCAGTTAGTATAATTTCACATTTCATCTGTCACTTCATATTTCAGAAGTCCCTTCTTTTTTAAGGCTGAATAATAATAGTATGTGTACACCACATGTTAACGCATTCATCCATTGATGGACACTTATTTTCTCCCCATTATTTTGGCTCTTGTAAAGAGTGCTGCTGTGAGAATGGCTGCACAGATATGTCCTTGTGATACTGCTTTCAATTCTTTTGGGTGTATAGCCAGAATTGGAACCGCTTGTCCATTCTGTTCTTGTTCTATGTCCATTCTGTTTTTGATATTTTGAAGTTTCCTCTATTGGATGTACCATTTTATGTTTCCATCAAAGGTTCACAGAGTTCACAAAGGTTCTCCACAGCCACCTCAACATAATTTTACTTTCCATTTCATGTTTCGTAGTAGGTGTCCGAATGGATGTGAAGTAGTGTCTGATTGTGGTTTTATTTACGAGCATATAGTTCTTGGCCATTTGTGTGTATTCATTTTTAAAATGTGTTTGGACTTTACTGGTGGTTCTGTGGTTAAGAATTCACCTGCCAATGCAAGGGACATGGATTCAATCCCTGGTCCAGGAAGATTCCATGTGCCACAGGGCAACTGAGATCTGCAACCACTGAAGCCTGCATGCCTAGAGCCTCTGTTCTGCAAGAGAAGCCACTACAGTGAGCAGCCTGCACACCACATGAAGAGTGACGCCCACTCGCTGCAACTAGGGAGCCTTGTGCATAGCAACGAAGACTCAGCTGTAAATTAAAAAATTGTCTATGTTTACCACTTTTAAGTATTTTTTTAGGTTATTTTTCTCATTGAGTTGTAGCAGTTCCTTATGTATCTAGATACTTACCAAATATACAATTTGTCAATGTTTTTCTTCCATTCAGTGGGTTGCCTTTTCACTGTTAGTTGTGTCTTTGCACAGAACTTTGTATCTTTATTTTTCCTTTTGTTTCCTATGCTTTTCATGTCAACACCAAAAAAACTTTCAAATCCAGTGTCATGAAGCGTTCCCCTATGTGCTCCCCTGCTTTATGGGTTTATGTCGTACTGTTAGGTCACTGATCACTTCGAACTTGTTTTCGGCCAGAGTGTGAGAGCCCGACCTCACTCATGCAAGTGCAGGTTCCACTTTCCTCCCGTTTGTTGGAGAGACTGTCCTCCCACTGAAATGTCTCGGCACTCCTGTCGGTTATTTCTTTAAATATATTGGCTTCCAGTTCTGGGCACTCTGTTCTGCTTCTGTGGTCTAAAAGTTTGCTTTTATGACAGTACCACAGTGTTTCATTACTTTTTAAATTTTTATCACAGTATTGTTGACTTTATTAAAATGTTGTGTTAGTTTCAGGTGTACAGCAAGGTGAATCAGCTGTACATGTACACGTATCCACTCTTTTTAAGATTCTTCTTACAGAGTATTGAGTAGAGTTCCCTGTGCTACACAACAGGTGATTACTAGTTATCTTGAAATGTAATTTTATGAAAATACTATCTTGATCCACTTTGAAGTCCCTGGCTTTATGCTAGTTATTTCCTCTTTTGAAGCAGCTGATTGAGTCCACACCCAATCACTGTCCATATCAGACATTCACACTCTGGACTGCCATACACCATCCCTTATGTCCCAGGGCCAGAATACCAGGCAACTGAGACAGCCTCTGTACCCTTTCTCCTTGAAGTTATTCCAACTAGGTCATTATGGGGAGCTTAGGAATCCTAGCTAGCCGCACAGCACTTGCTATATACAGGGTGCTCCCTACAGTGCAGGTTGCTTACCGTGTCTCTATACAGCCTGTTGTGTGCCCCACCTGATGCCCTTATCCCATTCTAAGCCTAACGAACACATTTCTGCCTTTTATCTAGCCAAGTGTCATCAAAAACATTTAAATCTTACAAAACGACTGCACACCCAGAAGAGTATTAGGAATGCAGTGAACATTGAAAGTTATTCAGCCTAAACAGTTATTAGCCTAAACTGAAACAGCACTCAGTTCAGTTGCTCAGTCATGTCCCACTCTGTGACCCAATGGACTGCAGCATGCCAGGCTTCCCTGTCCGTCACCAATTGCCAGAGCTTGCTCAAACTCATGTCCATCAAGTTGGTGATGCCACCCAACCATCTCATCCTCTGTCGTCACCTTCTCCTTCCTGCCTTCAATCTTTCCCAACATCAGGGTCTTTTCGATGAGTCAGTTATTTGCATCAGGTGGCCAAAGTATTGGAGTTTCATCTTCAGCATCAGTCCTCCCAATAAATATTCAGGATGAATTTCCTTTAGGATTGGCTGGTTTGATCTCCTTGCAGTCCAAGGGACTCTCAACAGTTCTCACAACACCACAGTTTCAAAGCATCAATTCTTCAGTGCTCAACTTTATAGTTCAACTCTCACATCAATACATGACTACTGGAAAAGCCATAGCTCTGGCTAGATGGACCTTTGTTAGCAAAGTAATGTCTCTGCTTTTTAATATGCTGTCTAGGGTGGTCAGAGCTTTTCTTCCAAGGAGTAAGCATCTTTTAATTTCATGGCTGCAGTCACCATCTGCAGTGATTTGGGGGATTAAAAAAAAAAAAAAAAGTCTCTCACTGTTTCCATTGTTTCCCCATCTATTTGCCATAAAGTGATGGGACCAGATGCCATGATCTTCGTTTTTTGAATGTTGAGTTTTAAGCCAGTTCATCAAGAGGCTCTTTAGTTCCTCTTTGCATTCTGCCATAAGGATGGTGTCATCTGCATATCTAAGGTTATTGATATTTCTCCTGGCAATCTTGATTCCAGCTTCTGTTGCATCCAGCCTGGCACTGTGCATGATGTACTCTGCATATAAGTTAAATAAGCAGGGTGACAATATACAAACTTGAAGTACTCCTTTCCCAATTTGGAACCAGTCTGTTGTTCCATGTCTGGTTCTAACTGTTGCTTCTTGACCTGCATACAGGTTTCTCAAGAGACAGGTCATGTGGTCTGGTATTCCCATCTATTGAAGAATTTTCCAGTTTCCTGTGATCCACACAGTCAAAGGCTTTGGTGTAGTCAATAAAGCAGAAGTCGATGTTTTTCTGGAACTCACTTTCTTTTTTGAGATCCAATGGATGTTGGCAATTTGATCTCTGGTTCCTTTGCCTTTTCTGAATCCAGCTTGAACATCTGGAAGTTCACAGTTCACATGCTTTTGAAGCCTTGCTTGGAGATTTTGAGCATTACTTTGCTAGGATGTGATATGAGTGCAATTGTGCATAGTTTGAGCATTCTTTGGCATTGCCTTTCTTTGGGATTGGAATGAAAACTGACCTTTTCCTGTCCTGTGGCCACTGCTGAGTTTTCAAAATTTGCTCTCAAATCGAGTACAGCACTTTCACAGCATCATCTTTTAGGATTTGAAATAGCTCAACTGGAATTCCATCACCTCCACTAGCTTTGTTTGAAGTGACACTTCCTGAGGCCCACTTGATTTCGCATTCCAGGATGTCTGGCTCTATGTGAGTGATCACACCATCGTAGTTATCTTTGTCATGAAGATCTTTTTTGTGTAGTTCTTCTGTGTATTCTTGCCACCTCTTTTTATTTTTATTTTTTGAAAAGCACTTAACATTTAATGAATTTCCCAGCATGTGGCTTCAAGCCACCAGGACACAAGCCCCACCTACACCCTTAATCTTCTCCTCAGCTCTTCTGCTGAAGAATTTGGCCTTCACGATGACAGGCTGCTTTGGGAGCGTTCCTTTCCCCAGAACTTTGTAGTAACCTGATCGCACCACATCAGTGATAGGAGCAGCTCCTGTCTTGTTCTTGGCAGCATTTACTCGTGTCTGCTCACTAACCAAGGCCCACAATTTATCAAGGTTGATAGTCGGGCAGAAACTCTGGTTCCTTAAAGAGGATCCTGGGTGACACTTGTTGACGTTGATCCCGTGATGATGCAGCCACCAGCATTACCTCGGCCTCCCGGGTGTTTCCGGTGTTTGCTGATGCGGCTGTGGCCGTGGCTCATGTGGCCCCTAAGTTTCCGGGTCTTCCTTAGTCTGGATGGCAGGACGGCGGCCTAGACGAAAGAGCACCACCTCTTTTTAGTATCTTCTGCTTCTGTTAGGTCCATACCATTTCTGTCCTTTGTTGTGCCCATCTTTGCATGAAATGTTCCCTTGGTATCTCTAATTTTCTTGAAGAGATCTCTAGTCTTTCCCATTCTGTTGTCTTCCTCTATTTCTTTGCATTGATCGCTGAGGGAGGCTTTCTTATCTCTCCTTGGTGTTCTTTGAAACTCTGCATTCAGATGGGTGTATCTTTCCTTTTCTCCTTTACCTTTAGCTTCTCTTCTTTTCTCAGCTATTTGTAAGGCCTCCTCAGACAGCCATTTTGCCTTTTTGCATTTGTTTTCTGGGAATGGTCTTGATCACTGCCTCCTGTACAATGTCAGGAACCTCCATCCATAGTTCTTCAGGCACGCTGTCTGTCAGATCTAATCCCTTGAATCTATTTGTCATTTCCACTGTATAATCATTAGGGATTTGATTTAGTTCATACATGAATGGTCCAGTGGCTTTTCCTACTTTCTTCAATTTAAGCCAGAATTTTGCAATAAGTTCATGATCTGAGCCACAGTCAGCTCCAGGTCTTGTGTTTGCTGACTGTATAGAGCTTCTCCATCTTTGGCCACAAAGAATATAATCAATCTGATTTTGGTATTGACCATCTGGTGATGTCCATGTGTAGAGTCTTCTCTTGTGTTGTTGGAAAAGGGTGTTTGCCATGACCAGTGCATTCTCTTGGCAAAACTCTGTTAGCCTTTGGCCTGTTTCTTTCTGTACTCCAAGGCCAAACTTGCCTGTTACTCCAGGTATCTCTTGACTTTCTACTTTTGCATTCCAGTCCCCTATAATGAAAAGGACATCTTTTTGGGGTGTTAGTTGTAGAAGGTCTTGTAGGGTTTCACAGAGCCATTCAACTTCAGATTCTTCAGTATTACTGGTTGGGATATAGACTTGGATTACTGTCATGTTGAATGGTTTGCCCTGGAAAGGAACAGAGATCATTCTGTCATTTTTGAGATTGCACCCAAGTACTGCATTTCAGACTCTTTTGACTATGAGGGCTACTCCATTTCTTCTAAGGGATTCTTGCCCACAGTAGTAGATATAATGGTCATCTGAATTAAATTCTCCTATTTCAGTCCATTTTAGTTCACGGATTCCTAAAACGTCAATGTTCACTCTTGCCATCTCCTGTTTGACCACTTCCAATTTGCCTTGATTCATGGACCTAACATTCCAGGTTTCTATGCAATATTGTTCACTGCAGCGTCAGACTTTACTTCCATCACCGGTCACATCCACAACTGGGTGCTCTTTTCACCTTGGCTGATGTCTCTTCATTCTTTCTGGAGTTATTTCTCCCTTATTCTCCAGTAGCATATTGGGCACCTACCTACCTGGGGAATTCATCTTTCAGTGTCAGAAAGACTTCAGAACTTCCAGGGAATTTGACATTGGAGGCCAGTGGGATTTGATTACAGAACTTACACAGGAATGGGAAAAGTCTTGGAGGGCACAAACGTTGTGTGCACGAGGCCCCAGGAGAAAGGAGCAGTGAGCCCACAAGAGACTGACCCAGACTTGCCTGTGAGTGTTTAGGAGTCTCTGGCAGAGGCGTGGGCCAGTGGTGGCTTGCTGCAGGGTCGGGGGACTGAGTGCAACAGTGCATGCATGGGACGTTTTGCAGGCGGTCACCATTATCTTCATTACCTCCATCATAGTTTGGTCTCAGGTCAAACAACAGGGAGGGAGCACAGCCCCACCCATCAACAGAAAATCAGGTTAAAGATTTACTGAGCATGGCCCTGCCCATCAGAACAAGACCCAGTTTCCCCCTCAGTCAGTCTCTCCCATCAGGAAGCTTCCATAAGCCTCTTATCCTTCACCATCAGAGGACAGACAGACTAAAAACCACAGTCACAGAAAACTAACCAACCTGATCACATGGACCACAACCTTGTCTAACTCAGTGAAACTATGAGCCATGCCGTGTAGGGCCACCCAAGACGAACGGGTCACGGTGGAGAGTTCTAACAAAACGTGGTCCACTGCATAAGGGAATGGCAAACCACTTCAGTATTCTTGCCTCGAGAACCCCATGATCAGTGTGAAACAGCACTAGTAAATTTAAATCAGGGAAACATCTTAGGTGTGTGGGCCATGTACTTCTTTCCTTGTCCTACATACTCACAGAGCAAGTTCTGGAGGTTAGTCTTTGTGAAGGAGGAATCAGCCAGGAATTGAACTGCAAGCATCCAGACATCCTAGGGAACTTCTCTTAAGTCCCGAGTCCAACGGAGGCTTTCACAGTAACCTCGCCCTTTGGGACCTGCCTGGAATCCTTGCCAATGTGTTAGAGAGCCTTCCCTCCTCCACCACATGGCACGGATGCAGTGCGTGTGAGTCAGTGTACATGTAGACAGTGACACTTTCACCCTTCCTCTGGAGGGCACAGCAGCCTCCTGATTTGGGATGTCTCCCTCCCCACCCCTCTCCCCAGTTTTGGGTGTGGTGATATGCAGCCCTGGACCAGATGACTCTGGCTGCTTCTGCAGGCAGCTTGTGGAGACATCCCTTCTTGGTGAGTAGATTTGATTGACTTGTAGTTGTTGGGTTGACTTTTCCACCCTCAAAGTCACCCAGGCCCAGGTTATCAGCAGAGCTCAGAAGGGTCTGAAACTCCTGTCTCCCACATCAAAGCTCTCTAGACACAGGGACCACCACCCTACTCACCTGTCTGGCGACGTCAAGATTCTCCCATTCTCTCGCTCGTGAACTCTGTCTTGGTAACAGAGATGTTTCGTTGCCCGCATCTGCTCTCACGTATGTGTGCCATTCTTAGTGATGCCCTTCTTCCCTGTTCATGTCTCTGGTCCTGTCATCCCACCCCTCAGAGCACGGTGCCTGCTGTGTGGAGCACCCAGACCACCGGCGGCCCCCCTCTGAGTGACCACAGCCATGAAGATGACGTAGAGAAAACTGGACGATAGAATGAACCCTAGTGGGCCCTTCACCCATTGTGATGCAGCTCATCCCTAATTCTGGCGCTGGGGGGCCCTGGTCTCTTTACGAGCCCTTGTCCCAAAGCGCTCCGAGGAATGGGAAGAAGAACTCTCTGCTTCGAACCAAGGATCATTTCCTGAGAGTGAATGCTCTGCAATCTCCAACTCATGGATCCCAGGGCTCAGATTCAGGTACAGCTACAACCCAATTATTTTGCGAGGAGCTAGAAGAGCATACATCTTCAAAATGCCACTTTTGCAAAGAATATAGAAACCACGAGCTATTCCTCAGACATTGCACATTTAGCAGGAAAAATGACTATTTTCCCACTAAGAGCTGTATGCGTCCTGTCCTGTATGTGCCAGGACAGAATACCACAGGAGGGTTTGTGCCCTTGGCGCGCATCTGATTGTACAAAAGGCGCCGAGGAGGGCTCGGAGTGAGGACTTGCTGTATTTATATCTCTGTGGACAATACTTTTCTTTAAAACCAAAGGTCACATTGATTATTTCATCCAGTTTTGAAATTAGCCCCAAAGACTTTTCCAGCCATAGGAGGAAATTTGAAAACACCCTGACTGATAAGAGCGTCTTGGGGGCATCAGACTACAGGCGGACTGTGGGACTCACACACGCTACGGGCTCACCCTGGTTTGCCTGGTAAACTTCTAGGCTCTTTACAACACTTCATAGAAACTCCTTTCCTTTTTTTTTTTCCTGCAAAAAGCATTGTGGTTTCCCTTTGACTGTTTCAGCTTGAGGCTGAACCTTCGGAAGAGAAACGCCCAGTCCAGCCGGGGACCAGCCAGCCTGCGGAGGTTGGTCAGGTGGGCAACCATCTTGCGTTTCACCTGCTTGTGCAGGACGTGGCTCCAGGAATCAGGGAGGGGTGTCGGCAAGGGGAAAGCCCGGGGCCTGGGGGACCCATGAAGGCCTGGTTCAGGTTCTTATCCGTGAGCAGGGCGGCCCCACGGCGTCCGCGGTCTGACCCCTCGACCCCGGACCGCTTCTGCACGTTCTGGAAGAGGGCGCAGCCACAGCATTAGATCTGCATTTTCAAGAGGCTCGGGGACCTCCTGCTTCTCCTCCGTCAATCTGAGGAACCGTGGCCCACCCCCTCCAGAGCCGCCTCGTCGTCGGGGTGGAAAGAGAAGCCCTCAGAGGTAGGGTAGGAGGCCCGTAGATGCATGTTGACCACGTGGGTGACGTGGTCTCCATCTGGGTGGAGAAATTATACCAAATCTGGGAGCTCACAGCTGGCTGGCAATAAGCAGCTCAGCTCAGAAAATGGTGTTGGCTGGTCCCAGAGGTCAAGGACGTTGAGTGGGTGATCCTGGAGGTTACGACTGAATAAAGGTTTGGAGGGTGATCGGAGGCTGAAGGAAGGGGCATCCTGGGTCTGTTCCGACCAAACACTGTGGAAGTTAGACCCGTAGGATCGCCTAGAAACTTTCATGATATTAAGCCGTGAGATTTCTTCTCCGTGTTTGCTTTTCTGAATTTAACAGGAATTTACCCTGCATGCGTGGTTAGTCACTTGTCATGCGACCCTCTTCGCAACCCTGTGGACTGTGGACCTCCAGGCTCCTCTGTCCATGAGATTCTCCAGGCAAGAATACTGGAGTGGATTGCCATGCCCTCCTCCAGGGGATCTTCCCAACCCAAGGATTGAACCTGTGTCTCCCATATCTCCTGCATTGGCCCATGTGTTTTTTTTTTGTTTTTGTTTTTTTACAAGTAATGCCACCTGGGAAGCCTGGAATTTAATTTTGCTATGTATTTTACTGGGATTGCTGTAGCTGAAATTCAATACATAGCAAACTTCTCAGGTAGTGTTAGAAATGCTTGTCCACTAGAGAGGAAAGACTTCAAGAAACACCAGGAGGAAGAAAGAATTAGGACTTAGCCAGGACGGCCACACAGGGCGGTGATCATCTCTGCCCCTCTGGGTAAAACAAACCATCCAAACAACGGTTAACACTCCAGACAGTTCTTCCCTTCCCCAAACCGCCCTTAATCCACTGTCCCTGAAACTGACTCGGCACACGCTGGCGCTCCAGTAGAGACCGTCACCTCCCCCAGCCCTGTCGCCGGCTCTGTCCCCTTCAGACTGGGCCCTGACAGCAGGCACTTCCCACAAGGTCTGCTGCCCCTGCGTGTGGGCCGATTGCTCCTGTGTGCAACTGGTCTGCAAACGTGTGAGTCTGCCGGTGAGGCAAGGTGAGCACCGACTCCTGTTCTGAGCGCCGTCAGTGTAGAACCCTAGGCAGAGGTCGCTGGGCAGAATCGGCCCATCTCCATGGCAACCACTGTCGTGGGCCATCTTGTTTGTCATGACCCATACTGTCCCTAACCAGCCAGCTCCCATCTCCATATTAGGTCAAGGGGGCACCAAAAGAGCTCCGACCAATGACTTAATGCCACCCCTGTCCATAAGAATTTTCTTTATCCTGAGCCTATAAAAATTGGCCAAAACCCCACAAAGGCGTCGCCTCTCCCTGTCAGGAAGTCAGCCTGCTGTCTTCTCAAGGCCCCTCACTACCTCTTTCTTTCTTTTGCTCTCAGTAAACTCTCTCTTCTAAAATACTATGTCTGGAAACTCTTTTCCAACCCATGCTCAGACTGCCCAACCATCAGCACACCATCAAACCTGCAGGGGCGGCGGTAGGTTGGGGAAGGACAGGGTTGTCTCCCAGCCAGGCCGAGGCTGCCTGGTCACACTCAGTCCATGTGCGTGACTGTGAGCCTGTGTGTGACCCACACACCAGGCTCTGGGGCCTCCCTCTCCCGTGCCTGTCTCCCTGGAGCCTGTGTGCATTTGTGTCCTCACACTCCCATCCCTTCCCATGAGCCTCTGATGTGTGTCGCACACCCTGGTCGTGTTCTTCTGTCTCCCAACTCTCATACACCTCTTCTGTCATGGACATGGAGGAATGTGCGTGTGTGTGCAGGCTTGCGGAGGGGTGTCAGCCTGCAGACCCCACCTGTGTATGTGCACGACCTCCAAGTTGTGCTGAGTGTATCTTCATGTTACTGAGTTCAGCGGTTCCTTCCCTTGGCGAGCATAGCCAGTGAACACGCCAAGGACTTTTGGGTAATTCAGAGGCATTTATTCCTTGTGACAAGGAGATGGGGAGCTAGCTCGCCAAGCCCTGCACTGGGAAAGAAGTTGTAATCCTGGGGGCATGCATAAATGCATATTCATGAGAGGCTGGGCCCGGGAAAAGTCACTCGAGTTTGCCACTGTCTGGGAGTCAGTAGGCCCCAGGCTGTTTGCTCACAGTGTCTAATCTTTTGGGATTCACTGTAACCTTCTCAGACCGGTTGGGTATTTGGAACTTCCAGCAGTGGATCTCCTGCAGTCTCTTAGAGCATTTCCCTTAGCAAGCCCCTGATGGTAAATTCTTTCTCTGTCCCTTTGAGATACATGGTAAAGCTTTCGAAGTACTTCCCTAGTGGCTCGGAGGTTAAAAAAAAAAAAAATCCGCCTGCCGATGCCTATTAGGGAATGTTTAACAGGAGGACCCCTACGTGCTGTTTCTCACAAGTCCTTTGTTTCTTTTTAGGCAGAACAGCACGCTGCTCCCAGGAACTGGGGTCATTGTGTGAGACAGGCTTGAATCTCCTTTAGAAAACATTCTCTGAACCACAAAACTGCTTAGTCTCGACCCCCTTTCTTGAGATACGGATTGTCTCCTGACCTTGTGGCCATCACCCTCCCTTGTCCCCTTGGTAACGTTACTGTGCGTTTGGTTTTCTGGTCTTCATCCCTGACGAAGGAAACTCCTTGTGCCACAGCCTATAACTCACAGGAAACTCACTAAAGCACCTCTGCTCCATCAGCGCGTGGAGCCCCGTGTCCTTCTCGCTCTCTCTTCAGCTGATTCCCTGGAGCACAGAGACCCGTCTTGCTCTCTCTCCTGCCCGGGCTTCTAAGACTCTCTCAAGAAGGCACTCTGTGCTTTCACCCCCTCGAGAGGGCGCCCGGTGCCTTCGTGAGAGACGCAAGTCCTGTGTTAAGGACTTCGTTGGTTTTCTGCATAAACCAGGGAGTATCAGCCTCTTTCTCTCTTTCACTTTCTTATCGTCGCCTCCAGACCGCCAGGTCCCGGTCCATTAAAGGACCCCAACACCAATGCCAGGTACACAAGAGACGTGGGTTCGATCCCTGGGTGGGGAAGATCCCCCTGGAGAAGAAAATGGCGAACCCACTCCAGTATTCTCGCCCGGCCCATCGACCAGCCGCCATGGGGAGTCGGACAGGGTCTCCCGAGACCGGCCCGACCCGGCCTGCCTGCAGGCAAACCAGAAAACCCCGAGGCTGGGCTCTGCCTCCTCTACTCTTAGGCCCCAGGGTCTGGGACAGCGGGAGGGCCTGGGGGCCCAGACTCCGACGTGCGGGCGGAATCAGGGGCGGCTTGACCTCAGTGTGGTGTTTTTCTTCGCAGGAAACTAGCGGGGTGCCCCAGCCCACCGGTGGCTCAGTGGTAAAGAATCTGTCTGCCACACAGTAGACGCGGGTTGGAGCCTTGGGTTGGGAAGATCCCCTGGAGGAGGAAATGGCAATGCGCTCCAGTATTCCGGCATGTAGGGCTACAGTCCAGGGGAACGCAAAGAGTTCTCACAGCCAAGGGTTCCCCCCCCCCCAATATTTGGAGCCACCTCTTTAGAAAGGGGAACCATCAAGGAAGATGGGGCCTCCAGATCCCTGCCTCCCAGCGCATAACAGCGGCATCATGCTCCAGGATGAAAACTTCTAGCATCCCTCTGGATACAGGCAAGTGGCTCCTCTAGTATCATCTAAATTTCCAGGCACATTCAGGGTAAACTAACAAATGGAGTTTTGTCAAGCCTCCTGTCCCTTGAAGACAAATGAGCGTTCTTCCTGAGTTCCTGCGTGTAATGGGCCTCTAACTGGTAATGGGCCTCGTGGAAAACCACTAGACTATTCATGTATGACCTAAATCAAATCCCTTACGACTATACAGTGGAAGTGACAAATAGATTCGAGGGATTAGATCTGATAGAGTACCTGAAGAAATATGGATGGAGGTTCAAGACATTGTACCCGAGGCAGGGATCAAAATGATCCTCCCCTCAAAAAAAATCCCCAAGAAAAAGAAATGTAAAAAGGCAAAATGATTGTCTGAGGAGGTCTTACAAATAGCTGAGAAAAGAGGAGAAGCTACAGGCAAAGGAGAAAAGGAAAGATATACCCATTTGAATGCAGAGTTCCAAAGAATAGCAAGGAGACAGAAGAAAGCCTTCCTCAGTGATCAGTGCAAAATAGAGGAAAACAATACAATGGGAAACACTAAAGCTCTCTTCAAGAAAATTAAGATACCAAGAAAATATTTCATGCAAAGATGGGCACAATAAAGGAAAGAAATGGTATGGACATAACAGAAGCAGAACATATTAAGAAGAGGTGGCAAGAACACATAGAAAGAAAGTGAAGTCGCTCAGTTGTGGCTGACTCTTTGCAACCCCAAGGACTGTAGCCGGCCAGACTTCACCAGCCATGGAATTTTCCAGGCAAGGATACTGGAATGGGTTGCCATTTCCTTCTCCAGGGGATCTTCCGACCAAGGGATCAAACCCGGGTCTCCTGAATTGCAGGAAGACTCTTGACCATCTGAGCCACCAGGAAAGCACAAAAAAGATCCTAATGACCCAGATAATCATGGTGGTGTGATCACTCTCCTAGAGCCAGACATCGTGGAATGCAAAGTCAAGCAGGCCTTAGGAAGCATCACCACAAACAAAGCTAGTGGCGGTGATGGAATTCTAGTTGAGCTATTTCAAATCCTAAAAGATGATGCTGTTAAAGTGCTGCACTCAGTATGCCAGCAAACTGGGAAATTGCAGCAGTGGCCACAGGACTGGAAAAAGTCACTTTTCATTTCAATCCCAAAGAAGGGCAATGCCAAAGAATTTTCAAACTACCACAGAATTCCACTCGTCTCACACGCTAGCAAAGTAAAGCTCAAAATTTTCCAAGCCAGGCTTCAGCAGTATGTGAACCGTGAACTTTCAGATGTTCAGGCTGGATTTAGAAAAGGCAGAGGAACCAGAGATCAAATTGCCAACATCCATTGGATCACTGAGAAAGCAAGAGGGTTCCAGAAAAACATCTACTTCTGCTTAATTGACTATGACAAAGATTTTGACTGTGTAGATCACAACAAACTGTGGAAAATTCTTCAAAAGATGGGAATATCAGACCACCTGACCTGCCTCCTGAGAAATCTGTATGCAGGTCAAGAAGCAACAGTTAGAACTGGACATGGAACAACAGAGTGGTTCCAAATCAGGAAAGGACTATGTATATCGTCCTGTATATCGTCACCCTGCTTATTTAACTTCTATGCAGAGGACATCATGAGAAATGCCAGGCTGGATGCACCACAAGCTGGAATCAAGATTTCTGGGAGAAATATCAATAACCTCAGATATGCAAATAATACCACTCTTATGGCAGAAAGTAAAGAGGAACTAAAGAGCCTCTTGATGAAAGTGAAAGAGAATGAAAAAGCTGGCTTAAAACTCAACATTCAAAAAAGAAGATCATGGCATCCAGTTCCATCACTTCATGGAAATAGATGGGGAAACAATGAAAACAGTGACAGACTTTATTTTGGGGGGCTCCAAAATCACTGCAGATGGTGACTGCAGCCATGAAATTAAAAGACGCTTGCTTCTTAGAAGAAAAGCTATGACCAACCTAGACAGCATGTTAAAAAGCAGAGACATTACTTTGCCAATAGAGGTCCAGTCTAGTCAAAGCTATGGTGTTTCCAACAGTCATGTATGGATGTGAGAGTTGGACTATAAAGAAAGCTGAGCACTGAAGAATTGATGCTTTTGAACTGTGGTGTTGGAGAAGACTCTTGAGAGTCTTTTAGACTGCAAGGAGATCCAACCAGTCCATCCTAAAGGAAATCAGTCCTGAATATTCATTGGAAGGACTGATGTTGAAGCTGAAACTCCAATACTGTGGCCATCTGATGTGAAGAACTGACTTACTGGAAAAGACCCTAATGCTGGGAAAGATTGAAGGCAGAAGGGGATGACAGAGAATGAGATGGTTGGATGGCATCACCAACCTGATGGACATGAGACAGAGCAATCTCCAGGCGTTGGTGATGGACAGGGAGGCCTGGCGTGCTGCAGTCCATGGGATCACAAAAAGTTGGACACGACTGAGTGACTGAACTGATCCAGTGGACTATTAGCTATAAAAAAGGAACAAAGTAATACCATTTGTAGCAACAAGGATTGACCTAGAGATTGTCATGCAGAGTGACGTAAGTCAAACAGTGAAAAACAAATGCCATATGATGTCCCTTATATGTCAAATGTGAAAAAAGGAAAACAAACAAACAAACAAATTTGTTTACAAAGCAGAAATAGACCCACATATGTGAAAAACAAACTTGTTACTAGTGGGGAAAGCAGGGATGAAAGGTACAGAGAAGTATAAAAATTGGGATTGAGATACACAAGCTACTATATATAAATCAGGGATCACAGCCTTGTCATGGTGAAGTGAAGTGAAAGCCATTCATTCATGTCCGAGTCTTTGCATTCCCCAAGGAAAAAACAGTCCATGGAATTCTCCAGGCCAGAATATTGGAGTGGGTAGCTGTTCCCTTCCAAGGGATTTTCCCCAAGTCAAGAATCGAACCAGGGTCTCCTGCATTGCAGGTAGATTCTTTACCAGCTAAATACCAGGGAATATATATATATATATTCATGGTGAAGGGGTTTGTATAAGTCAGCGAAGCTATGAGTCATGCCGTGCAGGGCCACCCAAGACAGATGGGTCATAGGGAAAGTTCTGGCAGATCACTGTCCACTGGATGACAGAACAGTAAACCACTACAGTGTTCTTGCCACTAGAACCCCATGAACAGGATGAAAGGCCAAAAAAGATACGACACTGGAAGACGGGCCCCCAGATGGGAAGGTGTCCAGTGTGCTACTGGGGATGAGGAGAGGGCAACGACCGACAGCTCCAGAAAGAACGGAGTGGCTGGGCCAGAGCGGAAACCGTGCCCAGCTGTGGCCGTGTGGTGGTGAAAGTGAAGTCCAGTGCTGTGAAGAACATCACCGCATAGGAGCCTGGAACGTCAGGTCTGTGAATCAGGGTAAACTGGATGTGGTCAAGCATGAGACAGCAAGAGTGAACATCAACATCTTAGGAATCAGTGAACTCAAATGGACAGGAATTTATTTAATTCAGATGACCATTATATCTACTACTGTGGGCAAGAAGCCCTTAAAAGAAATGGAATAGCCCTCAGAGTCAACAATAAGTTTGAAATCCAGTACTTGGGTACAACCCCAAAACCGACAGAATGATCTCATTTCTTTTCCGAGGCAAACCATTCAACATCACAGTAATCCAAGTTTATGCCCCAACTACTGCTGAAGAAGCTGAAGCTGACCAGTTCTATGAAGACCTAAAGACCTTCTAGAACTAACACCAAAAACGGGTCCTGTTCCTCGTAAGAGATTGGAATGTAAAAGTAGGAACTCAAGAGATACCTGGAGTAACAGGAAAGTACGGCCTTGGAGTACAAAATGATGCCAGGGCAAAGGCTAACAGAGTTTTGCCAAGAGAATGCACTGGTATAGTAAACCCTCTTCCAACAACACAAGAGAAGACTCTACACATGGACATCACCAAATGGTCATACTGAAATCAGACTGATTATATTCTTTGCAGCCAAAGATGGAGAAGCTTTATACGGTCAGCAAAGACAAGACATGGAGCTGACTGTGGCTCAGATCATGAACTCCTTATTGCAAAATTCAGACTTAAATTGAAGAACATAGGGAAAACCATAGGCCATTCAGGTATGACCTAAATCAAATCCCTTACGATTATACAGTGGAAGTGACAAACAGATTCAAGGGATTAGATCTGACAGACAGAGTGCCTGAAGAACAATGGACAGAGGTTCGTAACACTGTACAAGTCAGTGACCAAATCCACCTCAAAGAAAAAGAAATTCAAGAATGCAAAGTGGTTGTCCAAGGAGACTTCACACAGAGCTGAGCAAAGAAGAGAAGCAAAAGCAATGCAGCAAGAGAAGGATAAACCCAACTGAATGCAGAGTCCCGAAGAACAGCAAGGAGAGGTAGGAAAGCCTTCCTCAGTGACCAGTGCAAAGAAATAGAGGAAAACAATAGAATAGGAAAGACTAGAGATCTCTTCAAGGAAATTAGAGATACCAAGGGAACAGTTCATGCAAAGATGGGCTCAATAAAGGACAGAAATGTATGGACCTAACAGAAGCAGAAGAGATTAAGAATAGGTGACAAGAATACACAGAAGAACTATATAAAAAAGATCTTAATGACCCAGATAACCACGATGGTGTGACCATTCACCTAGAGCCAGACATCTTGGAGTATGACGTCAAATGGGCCTTAGAAAGCATTCCTACAGACAAAGCTAGTGGAAGTGAAGGAATTCCAGCTGAGCTATTTAAAACACCAAAAGATGAATCTGTTAAAGTGCTGCATTCAGTATGTCAGCAAATTTGGAAAAGTCAGAAATGGCCACAGGACTGGAAAAGATCAGTTTTCATTCTAATCCCAAAGACAGGGCAGTGCCAAAGAATGTACAAGCTACCATGATTGCACTCATTTCACATGCTAGTAAGGTCATGCTCAAAATCCTTCAAGCAAGTGTTCAGCAGTACATGAACTGAGAACTTCCATATGCATAAGCTGGGTTTAGAAAAGGCAGAGGAACCAGAGATCAAATTGCTAACATCCACTGGATCATAAAAAAAGCAGGAGAATTCCAGAAAAACATCTACTTTTACTTCCTAGACCACCGTAAAGCCTTTAACTGGGTGGATTACAACAAACTGGAAAATTCTTAAGAGAGACGGGACTACCAGGCCACCTTACCTGCGTCCTAAGAAAACCTATATGCAGGTCAAGAAGCAACAGTTAAAACTGGACATGGAACAACGGACTGGCTCAGAACTGGGAAAGGATTACAAGGTTGTATATTGTCACCCTGTTTGAAAGTCAAAGTATTAGTCATCCAGTTGTGCCCAATTTTGTGACCCCATGGACTTTAGCCAGTCAGACTCCTCTGTCCATAGAATTCTCCAGGCAAGAATACTGGAGTGGGTTGCCATTCCCTTCTCTAGGGGGTGTTCCCGACCCAGGGACAGAACCTGGGTCTCCTGCATTACAGGAAGATTCTTAATCATCTGAGCCACCAGGGAAGCTGTCTATTTAGGTCACCCTGTTTGTTTAATTTATATGTAGAGTACATCATGCAAAATGCCAGACTAGACGAAGCTCAAGCTGGAATCAAGATTTCCAGGAGAAATATCAACAACTTCAAATATGCAGATGATACCCCTCTAATGGCAGAAAGTGGACAAGAACTAAAAAGCCTCTTGATGAGGGTGAAAGAGGAGAGTAAAAAAATCTGGCTTAAAAACTCATCATTCAAAAAACTAAGATCATGGCATCCAGTCCTATCACTTCATGGCAAATAGATGGGGAAACAATGCAAACAGTGACAGACTTTATTTTGGGGGCTCCAAAATCACTGCAGATGGTGAATGCAGCCATGAAATTAAAAGACACTTGCTCCTTAGAAGGAAAGCTGTGACCAACCTAGACAGCATATTAAAATGCAGACATTATTTTGCCGACAAAGTTCCGTCTAGTCAAAGCTATGGTTTTTCCAGTAGTCATGTACGGAATGGAGAGTTGGACCATAAAGAAGGATTAGCCCTGAAGAATTGGTGCTTTTGAACTGTGGTGTTGAGAGGACTGTTGAGAGTCCCTTGGACTGCAAGGAGATCCAGCCAGTCCATCCTAAAGGAGATCAGTCCTGAATATTCATTGGAAGGACTGATGCTGAAGCTGAAGCTCCAATACTTTGGCCACTTGACGTGAAGAACTGACTTACTGGAAAATACCCTGATGCTGGGAAAGATGGAAGGCAAGAGAAGAGGACAGCAGAGGATGAGAGGGTTAGATAGCATCACCGACCCAGTGGATATGAATCTGAGCAAACTCTAGGAGACAATGAAGGACAGGGAAGCCTGGTGTGCTGCAGTCCATGGGGTTGCAACAGTTGGACACAACTTATCGGCTGAACAACAACTATATGTACAATAGCTGACTGATAAGAGCTTACTGTTTACAGCAAAGGAATTCTACTCAACACTGACGAATCACACGGGAAAAGAATCTACAAAAGAGTGGATGCATGTGTTTGTATGTGTGATTTACTTCCGGTACACCTGAAACCAACACAACACTGTAAATCAGCTTACTCTAACCAACATTATTTGTAAAAGGCCTCTAAACGTGTGTATGTGTGAAGCTGTAAGTTTATGTACTGTATAATGAGTGTGTATCAAAATCTACAAATGGAATAGATAAAACATAGGTAATAATATATAATAATTTCATTCATAGAACTAAGTGAACACTAGTAAGAGAGAGCAAAACAAAATTAAAAAGTGGAAATGTACGTTAAAATACAATAATTTTAACACACACATTAGAAAATGCAGGCTGTATATACCCCAGAACACATGGCAGGTATGGCTACAGCAGGAATGTTTATAAATACAGAAAGCAGGGAAAAGAAAAATAAAGAAAAAACAAACCCATAAGCACAGAAGAGCTTTCCACAGGAGTACTTATAAAGACATTTTACTCATATATTCACACCTACAGAATAAAGCACAAGAAAGGAAAAACCGCGTGTCAGGGAACTGTTGACTGAAACTGCCTGCCTTGGCCAAGCACAATGACAACCACTTGTCTGAGCTGCCTCCCAGCTGGGGGTCCTGATAAAGATGGAAGTGCAGTCTATGAAAACTAACTGCGAGATTCCGCGAGGGTCTGAGAGGACGGAAGAGATCTGTCCTGCCTACCTCCCAGAATCCCTCACACTGGAATCCATCTTGGTGGGGAGGTGTGTGTGCCTCCAGGAAGGACCCTGAGTCAGAAAGGTGGGCCAGAGACAACCCGCAAACTGAGCCCATTCCCATAAAACCGGAGCCACGTGGTGGGGCCGTTCTCCTGGGTTCCCTGACCCTGCTGCTTCCCACGCAGGCACCCCTTTCCAATGAAGCCTCTTCTCTGTCAGCACCTGTGTCCCTTGTAACAATTCATTTCCGAGTGTTAGACAGGAGGCCACTCTCAGGCCCAGGAAGGGGTGCCTCTGAGACCCTGCAACCCACATACCAGGACTTGAACTGGCCAGAACCCACATGGGAACTTTTAATTGAGATCACACACCTGGTCTCATATCTTAATGAAGGGCAGGTTTTTGATGTCTCCTCACAAAAAGAATTCGGTGAGAGATAGGGAAGAAGTAGATTTACTGAGAGAGAAACACTCCACAGAGTGTGGGCCACCTCAAAAGCGAGAGGCCTCAAAATATGATGAGGTTGCTTCTTATGCCCTGGGTAATTTCACAGGCTAATGTGTAGGAGAATTATTCCAACCATTATGGGGGAAGTGGCGCGGATTTTCAGGAATTGGGCCACCACCCACTTTTTGACCTTTCATGATTAGCCTTAGAACTGTCATGGCGCTGGTGGTGTTTCATTTAGATGCTAATGTATTCCACTGAGAACATAACGAGGTTCAAAAGGGCCACGGGAACTCAAATCCTACGCCATCCTGGACTCACTTGGTTCTAACCAGTTTTAGTCACCTCCTATGGATATGTCGTTCTTTTGAAGGCTGTGACCTGTCGCCTTACCTCCTGACTCACCCCTTCCTGCAACAAATGCATAGCCATGAAAAACATGGGTAAAGTCAAACCGTATTGTGCAAAAGAAAAAAGTCATAAAACATTCATTTTCATAAAGTTTTAAAAAAGAAAAAAGTCATAAAACATTCATTTTCATAAAGTTTTAAAACAAAAGAGCGACACTAAACAAAAGCGTCAGACGTTCCCACATAACCGGCAGAAGAAGCAAGAAAGGAAAGGAGGGGCTTCCCCGTTGACCCAGTGGTTAAGAATCCGTCTGCCAGTGCAGGGGACACGGGTTCGATCCCTGATCCGAGAAGATTCCACATGCTGCAACTACTGAAGCCTGCTTGACCTACAGTCCGTGCTCTGCAACAACAGAAGCTTGCAGCCCAACGAAGAGCAGCCCCTGCTCTCTACAACTAGACAAAGCCCTTGGGCAGTAAAGAAGACCCAGTGCAGTAAAAAGAAATCAATTAACAAATAAAATAAAGGAAATGTTTACTTAAAATATTAACCAATACATTAGCTTTCTGAAGACAGGCCGAGCTGTTTTGAAAGAACCCCACAGGCAGCTTCTGAGGTCCGATGTATATATCACTTTTGACCTGAGCAGTGAATAGATATTAATTTTACAGCTTATTCAACTGCACATTGAAGTTCTTGGCACTCCCCACCACCGCACAGGTCATATTTCAAAATTAAGAGAGCCAAGGTTTTGGGGGACAAAGAAAAATAACTATAGTTCCCCTGGTGGCTCAGTGGTAAAGAAGGGCCCTGCCAATGCGGGAGACAGCAGTTTGATCCCTGGGTTGGGAAGATATTCCCTGGAGAAGGCACTGGCAACTCACTCTGGTATTCTGGCCAGGAAAATCCCAAGGACAGAGGAGCCTGTGGGCTACAGCACACAGGCCCTAGACTTTTAGAAACCACACAACTTGGGCATGTACATGCTCGAGCTTGTTCAGTCATGTCCAACTCCTTGCCCTCTTCCAGGGGATCTTCCTGACCGAGGCATCGAACCCACACCTCCTCCTGCATCTCCTGCATTGGCAGGCGAATTCTTTACCGCTGAGCCACCTGGGACGCCCCCATGTAATTTAACAAATTAATAAAAAATATTTCCGTCTGAGAATCCTTGGCCTTCTAAAGCATCTTAAAGTTAGCTGGAGGTTGAAAGAAATTTTAGAATCTATCAAATACTTAACCAAGGTAAAAAGACTTGAACAGCAAACACAGATCACTTAAAGGCAAAGGAGCGCACACGCTGTTATCAAAAGCAGTATTCCAAGAAAACTTTGAAGGGAGAAACAGACTCCGGTCTTGTTCTAGTCCCTTCCCAACAAAATCCATTTACCCAACTAGATTTAATCCAACCTAAGAAAATCCTGCTCGTACACAACTCTAAAAACATGGAAACTATCTTCCATAAAAACTTATGGAAACTATCTCAGGGTTGCACCGAGCACCTTCAGTTCCCTAAATAAAATACCTCTTGTCTCCCTCTGTCAAGGGAAGCCAATATTCACTAATTCATATTTCAGTATCTTATTTTCTCCGGGCTTCCCAGGTGGCTCAGAGGTAAAGAATCCGCCTGTCAATGCAGGAGACGCCGGTTCTGGAGAAGGGAAAGGCAGCTCACTCCAGTATTCTTGCCCGGAGAATTCCGTGGACAGAGGAGACTGGTGGGCTACGGTCCAGGAGGTCACGAAGAGTCGGACACGACTGAACGACTAAACAACAGGAGACCCCAGATAAAGAACAAAAGCGCTGGGGAATGAGGAGAGGTGGGGGAGGAAGACGCGGCATTTACCTGAATGGGCTACACCTTCGCCGAGCTGGGGGCCAGCGACGTTTGTTGGCGAAGACGCGGCCGAGCAAAAACGCACCTCCCGGCCCGAGACAGTCAGCCCACGCCAATCTCAAATCAAATTAAGCAGCGGGCACAGCGTCTCCCAGCTCCCCGACCTCAGCGGGCCAGCGATCAGCGGCTCCCCACCAGCGCGCAGGAAGTAGCGCGAGAACAACTGGCCTGTAGATCCCGGAAGGCCCGCCCACACCCCGTCCGCTAGAACGGAAGTGCCTCTGTCCCGAGCCGTCATTGGTCCAGAGACGCCGAGGAAAGAGATCCGTATTTTCGTGTCCTGTGGAATTGGCAAGGGGCGAAGCTCCGCACTTGCGGTAAACGTCCCGCCTCAGCACCAGGCTGGCTGAGTAAGAGTCCTGAAGCTCTGAGGACCGGGGTGAGGTTTCACGCTTCCTAAAGAGGATGAACCGAAATTTCCATGGAACGTGGTCTTAGCTGATCACAGAGAGGTGGCCCAGACATAATATTTCAGGTGCTTCCAAACCAGCAAAACCAAGTGGGTCCATGATACCAGCTTATCGCTCAGATATAAAGTGCATCCACTTATGCTGTTGTAACTTTTTGTGACCGCATGGACTGCAGCATGCCAGGCTCCTCTGTTCTCCACTATCTCCCGGAGTTGCCCAAATTCATGTCCACCGAGCGGGTGATGCTATCTATCTCATCCATGCATAGCTGGGATCTGATAGACATGGTGTTATTGCTCTTCCAGTGGATGTAGGCTAAAGTTTTAGACTCAGTTTATGAGTTGCATTCTACTAGGTCAGAGTCAAGAGAAAAGACTCCAGACACGGTCATGGTGAACAATACAGAGGAAGGATGTGGGGCGACAAGAAGCCGGTGGACCATGTTTTTCTGGTTCCCTCAGAAAACAGCAGAGCCAGTGATGGTGTCCCATTCGGGGAAACCATTTTTGTATCTGCAAAGAAACGTAATGCACACACCAATTACCTCACCTTTTTGCTAACTGATCGCCTGTCCCCACACCTAAAAGCACGCTGTCTCTTTGTCCCCTAAATATCACAAGCACCTGGCCTCCAGGAAGGTAGATATGAGACTGTCTCCTGGCTTGGCTGCATTGTGAATGAAATTCCTCCCCTGCAACCCTTTGTATGTCAGCATTTGGTTTCTTCCACCTCTGTTGCAGTAAAAACTTAATATTCATAACATGAAATTGCCCACAATTGGAGTGCTCATATCAGGGAAATTGATGTGACCATCAAAATGGGGTGGGTATATTTTTTAATACATGTCTAGACATAAAGTAAGGAAAACTGTGTTAATAATGAGGATTAGGTAAATAATATTGTGAGCACAAATATTTATCCCATCCAGCAAAGTCACTGAAGAAAAGTTCCAACAGATTTTTGCTTTCTCAGTTACTAATAAAAGACTCACATTATATCATAGACACATACCTGGCAAATGAATGTAAGAGAGAATCATTCGGGAACTGCAATCAGCATAGTGAGATACAGCTACATTTTATTTTTGGCTTCACTGGGTCTTCACTGCTGCACAGTCTTTCTCTAGTTTCAGAGAGGAGGGGCCACTCTTGATTGAGCTGTAAGGGCTTCTCATGTTGCAGAGGACGGGCTCTAGGTGCGTGGGCTTCAATAGTTGCAGCAAACATGCTCAGTAGTTGCATCACGTGGGCCCTAGAGCATGCGAGCCTCAGTAGCAGTGGTGCACTGTATTTAGTTGCCCCACATGAATAATCTTCCCAGGCGAGGGATCAAACTCATGTTCCATACACTGGTAAGCTGACTCAACCACCAGACCAACAGGGAAGTCGACCTCTAAACTTTTTAATGAAAGTGAAAGTGAAGTCGCTCAGTCATGTCCGAGTCTGCAACCTCATGGACTGTAGCTTACCAGGCTTCTCTGTCCATGGGATTTTTCCAGGCAAGAATACTAGAGTGGGTTGCCATTTCCTTCTCCAGGGGAGCTTCCCAACCCAGGGATCGAACCCGGGTCTCCCGCATTGCGGACAGACGCTTTACCATCTGAGCCACCAGGGAAGCCCTTTTTGACGAGGTAATACTCAAAATACTGGCCATACCAACCAACTACTAGTGATAAATACAAGAAAACTGGAATGCTCCGATATCGATGGGATGGCAACAGGGTATAATCATTGACTTTAGAGTATGAAGCCACATGGTCATATAATTTTATGTGTATCTTCATGTTAAGTTTATCTGTAATAACCCAAATCCCACCCTTTTAAAGATTAATGGAGGGACTTCCCTGGTGTCCAGTAGCTAAGACGCCACGCTCCCAGTGTAGGGAGCCCAAGATCAAACCCTGATAAGGGAACTAGACTCCCCGTGATGCGTCTAACAGGTCCCATGGTGCAACTAAATACACTGTGTTCCTCATTTAACACCAGGCACAACAAAATACATAAAAAAAAAAAAAAAAAGGTAAACACTCAATAGGTGGTATATCCAAATAATTTTTCAGAAAAAATTACTCATAACAGCAAATCATTCTCCGAGAAATTATGCATCATGAAAAAAGATATAAAAGTAAACATTAAGACCCCAATGATATTGTCTAGAAATTACATAGAAAAATTACATAGGAAAAAAGTAAATCAATACTAGTTTCCTGGATTTCTAAAATGGATGTTAGAAGGTGCATATGGGAGTGATGGATGTTTGTAATAATGATGATAGTTTTGTGGATTTACACATATTAAAACTTACCTAGGTGTATATTGTAGGGATTTTCATTTCAATGCACACCAACTAAACAGCACAATTTTAATAGAAATTGGCACCACATAAAAATCTGAGCTTTTTTTCCCACAGATGGGTGGCTTGCAGGTCTTAGTTCTCTGTCCAGGGATCAAACTCAGGCTCCTGGAGGTGAGAGAGCAGAGTCCTGACTGCTAGGGAAATCCCTGAAACTGATTCTGAATCTCCTTTTGAGTACCACTCTGGCAACCACACATTAACATCATCACGTCTCCTTGTCTCATGTGAGGGAGACAATCTTCATTGTCTCCCTGTCTCCCTTGCAGTAGCGATGAAGATTGGTGAGCAATGAAAGGTGTTTCCACTTGCGCTATTCAGGAACTCTGCCTGGGTCCTAAAAAATCACATGACTGGACTACAGGATTTTCACTTGCCTTCCCAGTATCTTGAATGTGCAGAAATGGCTCTGCGTTAACAAGGCTTCCCTTGTGGCTCAGCTGGTGGAAGAATCTGCCTGCAATGCAGAAGACCTGGGTTCGATCCCTGGGTTGGGAAGATCCTCTGGAGAAGGGAACAGCTATCTACTCCAGTATTCTAGCCTGGAGAATTCCATGGACTGTATAGTCCATGGGGTTGCAAACAGTTGGATACAACTAAGCAACGTTCAGCTTCACAATCTGCAGATACTGCTGCTGCTGCTAAGTCACTTCAGTCATGTCCGACTCTGTGCGACCCCATAGACGGCAGCCCACCAGGATCCCCCGTCCCTAGGATTTTCCAGGCAAGAACACTGGAGTGGGTTGCCATTTCCTTCTCCAGTGCATGAAAGTGAAAAGCGAAAGTGAAGTTGCTCAGTCGTATCCGATCCTCAGCGACCCCATGGACTGCAGCCCTCCAGGCTCCTCTGTCCACGGGATTTTCCAGGCAAGAGTACTGGAGTGGGGTGCCATTGCCTTCTCCATCTGCAGATACTATGGGATGCAAAAACCTTTAATCAGTTTGACAGACTGGGACCTCTGGAGGAGAGAAACAGCTCTGTAGCTCTGAAAAATTTCTGCAAAACCCTGACTATAAACAGCCAAATTCACATTCTTGGACGCAGCTTTAGAAAAGACCCTTTCATACCTGTTTTCTAGTCTCTTACTCCCTTTTAATGCCCTGATGGTTTCTGTATGAAGTATGATTCCCTGCTAATGTTTATAACCTAACACTCAGCAACACCAGCCTGCCACATTGTGGATATTATGGCACATGACTCTGCTCCACCTATAGAACTTCTTCCCTTGAACTATACTGGGGACATGATATGACATCCCATGTGAGAAAGAGAACACTTTATGCTGCTCCAAAAAATCACTGGTGGCTCTCACTTGTCCTCATCTCAGGATAACTTCAGGACCCACCTAAAATTCTCACCCAGGTCTCAACATTAGTCTCAAGGAACCCTGCAATCCACCCCAGAAGGCCTTGGACAACAATGCAAAGTAGACCCAAACTAGAGTGAACAGTATTCTCTGTCATGATACTATTCTCAGTGAGGAATACAAAGATAGGAACACACACGAATGCAGTGGCTTAAAAAAGTTTTTATTCATTAAAAGAAAAGAGAATTGCTTAGAAGAAAGCAGTTGTCAAGCAGGGTGACTTGAAGATAGAAACATGTCATAAGTATGACATGACTCAATGCCAAAGAAAGTAAACCTCTGTCAGCAGCCATCAGAACCCAGAGTGCATGTGCAAGGTCAAAGCTGCTTAGTTCCTTTCCTAGGCAGTTGATAGGATCTAAGAGCATGACACCACCCAAGTGCTCAGGTTACACGTGCTTTCCTTCAGGGGACAGGAGAGCACAAAGGTCTACCTACCCTGATGACACTGAGGGGACTGACGCCCAAAAGAGGATCTGTCACCTGGTAGAAGAAACTCACAATGACCAGAAGTCTGGCAAGGCTGCTGCACAGGTTAGGAAGTAGACCTGAGCTTTTTAGAAGCTTCCAATGAACCAGGTGCCCACAGGCCATCTCCATACTAGGGCTGTGCAGATGGATGGCATTCAACTTCCAGGTGATGATTCCCTTACGGAGCCTGTTCAGTAAGATGTATTCACTAAGAACACAGCTCATTTGCTGTCTCTTCCCCTAGTTTGAAGGCCTTTCTCAACTATGAACTTTGTGGTGACAGAAGAGGTTAGATCTTCAGTGGAAACTTTCCTACACGCTCTGTATTCTTGGCTCTACCTGGGCTATGATGGTTCTGGTGCTCGGAGTAGACTTTTGACCAAAGACACACACACACACACACACACACACACACACTCTCACACACTCACACTCACACACTCACACACACACACTCACACACAGACACACACACACACATACACACACACACATATACACACACACTCACACACACACATACACACACACACACACACACACACACACAGTTTCCACACTACTGTAGTTGTGAGCCTTTCTGTGGTGTGAAATTTTCTTTTCAGGTGCTTAAGACTTCTCCACATTCAGTATATTTAGGTAGCTTTTCTCCAGTGTAAATTCAGGTGCTTAATGAGACTAGTTCTATCCCTAAAGCATTTCCCACATTCACTACACATATAAGGTCTTTCTTCAGTGTGGACTCTCTGGTGTTTAGTAAGAACAGACTTTTGGCTAAAACATCTCCCGCACTCACTGCACTCAAACGTCTTTGCTCCACTGTGAATTCTCTGGTGGCCTTGAAGGTGGGCCTTTTGCCTAAATGACTTCCCACATTCACTACACTCATAAGGCCTTTCCCCACTGTGAATTCTTCTATGCATAAAAAGGCTGGAGAAGTACCTAAAGGCTTTCCCACACTCACTGCACTCATAAGGCCACTCTCCCGTGTGGACTCTCTGGTGTTGATCAAGCATGCGTTTACAGTTATAAGTTCTCCCACATTCTTCACATTCATAAGGCCTCTCTCTGGTGTGCACTCTCCAGTGCTGATCAAGTTTGGTTTTAGTACTAAATGTTTTCCCACATTCACTGCACTCATATGGTCTGGCTCCAGTGTGAATTCTCTGGTGCACAACAAGCTGGGAGTGTTGTCTAAAGAATTTCCCACATTCTCTACACTCATAAGGCCTTTCCCCTGTGTGAATCCTTCTATGTATAGCAAGGCTGGAGCTGCATCGAAAGACTTTCCCACATTCGCTGCATTCATAAGGCTTCTCTCCGGTGTGGACTCGATGGTGCTGAGCAAGCCTGGACTTCCGGTAGAAGAGTTTCCCACATTCACTGCACTTGAAACGCTTTTCTCCATTGTGAAACTCTGCTACAAACTCCATCATTTGTGGTTTAACCTGGTGCTGGACATGGTCAGAGGTACCAGGGAAATCCTTCCTCGCCTCTTGGCACATAAAAGCCTTCTCCAATGCATGGACTGTGCAGTTCTTCATTAAGGCCTTACCCAAATCTCTTCTCATGAGCTTCTCTCCACCGTGCTGGTGGGATTTCACATCTGTCCCACACAGTGTCTGGCCAGGGTTTGTTCGCAGGACCTCGGGTCCACACAAACCACCTTCTAAGGCCAGGTTACCCATGTCCCAGGGACAGACCTTCTGGCTGGACAGGTCTGTCTTTTTGGTATTTCTCTGTGGCACTTCTACAGAAACATTCTGCTCAGAAGGTGTCTGTTCATCCTCTGCTGTATGCCAACACCCTGAAATTTAAAAAAGAAAGAAAAAAAAAACCTGGTAGTGAACTTCATGGAGAAAAATGTAAAAAGAGGAAACCCCATCACAAACTTATATCTGACATAGAAAGAATAAACCCAACAGGAAAAACGCACTGTGGGCAGGACAGGAAAGCCCCAGTCTGCCGTACTGGGCCTCTGCAGGTCACGGAACAGTGAAGATTCACCAGGCAAACATACAAAGATGGGAGGTAGTGCACAGAAGAGCCACAATCAGACAATACACCCCTACAGGAGCAGTTTTCGCCAGGGCCTTGGCTGCTGGTGACACATGTGTGCTATGTGGAAAGCTATGTCCAGGCCCAGGATATTCTGATTGTCACTGAACAGCTGGTGTTCAGGACTATTTCAATGCTAGATGCAGGCCTCGTGACACATTAGCATAGGTGAAAAATGGAAAGCATGAGAGTGAGGATGCTGAAGAATAATGAGGAGTGGAAGACAGAGATGTGAGAGATAATCCTGGGTTGGAAGCTAGAGTAGAAATCACAGAAGGAATCTGTCAGGAACTGAGGAGAAACAGAAATGAGATAATCAGCCACTGGTCGTGGACTGCAAACAGTGTTGGGGCCAGGGGAGGCTTCAAATCTGATTTGAACCTAGCCATATCATTTCCTCCCTGTGCTGCCAATCACCAGGGCCAGACCCATTTTGAGCCCTTCTTCCTGTCACTAGAGTCACGTCCACTTTGGGTCCTATATAACAAAGATTCTCCACTCAACTCCAACTGGACAATAACATGGGACCTAGAAGATGCAAGTGCTAAGAGAAAGAAAGGACGGGTGAGTGGTCAGTACTGGCCCAGGAGTCCAAAATAATAGTACAAAGAATCTTCTATGATGGTTTCACAGAAACAGCCAAGAGTACTTCCTAAATAGGGACCACGTTGGATCCCAACAATTCCTGGAACAGTGAGCCCCAGGAAATGTCAGCTGGAAGGGAAAAGACTCTGGAGCACAGAGGTGCAGAGGTCTTACAGAATCAACTTAGCAGGCAGTGGTTGAGAGGAATGGAACTCACTGAGCTGATTCAAATCATCTGACCTGTAATAGCTTCACTGAGAAAATTTCAGAATGGCTGGCATGGGAGCTACTTGTAAGCATTGAGAGAGAGGTGCCCACTGTCCAGCTGTTAAGACAAACAGACTTGCCTTTGGAGAAAGGGGAAAGGCAGAAATCGGGTCAGAATGCCAGGACAGGGGTGAGGGCCTTACCCAAGGATGCAACCAGTGCCAAGTTCTCTAGCATAACATCGTGGTACAGGAGTCTCTGGACCTCATCAATGAGCCTCCATTCCTCTTGTGAAAAGTACACAGCCACGTCCTCAAAGGTCACAGGACCCTGGGATGATGGGGACAATGTGTGCATAAGCAGCCTCTCTCCCCAGGACCCCGTAAGTACCCGAAGCCCAGTCCATACTCTGGGGTCATCATCCTCCCCAGGTCCCTGATTCAGAGAGAAGTGCTTCCTTGAACACCAACTCCAACCCCCAGCAACAACACACAGGTCTAAAGACAGATGACTTCTAGGCTGTGGGCCTGGCATGCAGGACCCCTTCCCTCTCTAGCAAGACAACAGCCTGACAGTCCCCAGGGTGATCCACTCCAGACACCAGCAACTTGAACCCACCCTCCCTATTAACAGGGCCCTGGGTCAACTAGTTCAGACACCTTCCCACATACATATCACTCAGTGGACCACCTCAGACATCTGACCCCCATCATCACCACCTGGACCACAAAGTTGGCATATCTCCTGTCTCCTCATATACCCTTCTGCACATGGCAACAGAAAATCCTTGTCAATGTAACAGGTTCCCAGCATATCCCAAGTCTTCACTGGGAGCTCCCCAGACCTGTTCTGAAGGTTTCCCCACCAGCCCTTGGTCCTGACTTTATCCTCAGTCACAACACGCATATCTAGATACCCCTGGTCCAGTTACACTTCCATCCTGCACATTATGTCTTTTCAACAGTTACAATCTTTGTTCATATAACACCCATTTAAAATGATGTTACATGAACATACCTGCTTAACACATCTTCAGTAAACTCATCTGACATCCTGTCACAAACTTTCCAAGTTCCACTACAAAAGCCTGGTGAGTCACAGGAGGGGAAATATGCACCAGCCTGACTTTGCTATCACTTCATCTCCATTTCTGCTTTCCTTCTGCATCAATTTCAAAGCCATTCCCCCAAAGAAACCTGACCTACTATCTGGACTTCCCCTTCCCTTCTTGCTGATGACCATTCCTCTTGTCTGTCTTGTGACAGTACCCCGTCTCCTCCTCCGTCCCCTAATGGTATCCCAAAGCTTCCCCAGCACTCTAGATCTACATGTTCAGCCATCCACTTGTCTCCTACAGTTGGAAGTCACTGGAACATCTGAGGCTCAACAGGGCTGAAACTCAATTCCTAATATTCTTACTGAAAACCACTGACTTTCCCAAATCAACTGATGACACTTCCACTCTTCCAGATGCAAATAAAAAGACTTTGGAGGCATGTGACCCCTCCACATTGGTAAATCTGGTCAGCCTCTACTTAAAAACCAAATATTTCTCCTACCTTCACATCCACCACTTTGATCCAGCTATAACCAATGCAAATCTGGAAAATTAAGATAGTCCTTTGATTATCTCCTTGTCTTCCTCTCCCCGAAGCGGTTGTGCACTCTGCAGCCAGAGGCAGCCTCTTAAAACCAAAGTCACATCACTTTTCCTTTCTATTCCAAAAATTCCATTTCCACTATCATTCTCAGAACAGAAACCCATCTTCGCATACTACCAGTCTACCCTAACTCTGGTCCCCTTGCGCTCTGTTTTTACCAGACATTAACAGAGACATACAAATTCTAAAACACATCCACCTCAACTGCATGCTCAAGCATCTGTATGGACTTCCCCGTGAACTTAAGACAACTTTTCACATCTCAGTCCAGTGGCTGCCCAAAATGGGAATCTCTTCAGGTTATCTCTGACTGGACTTGTAAACCTGGGCTGAGGGTTTCTGAAGTTTCCAGGCACCAAGTCCAGGAAGAATCGCAGCAAAACACTTCTAGGACCCCTGACACTCACCAGTGAACAGTCCATCAGCGGCTCTGCTGAATGTGGAAAAAGCAGGGTAGTGTAACTTTAGTTCCCACCAGCTACACAGACAAAAAAGACGATTAACGAGTGAGCCGTCCAACACTTAAGGCAAAGACACATACTCACGTGAAAACGAAAGCATGTAAAAGATCAGCTATGGAGTTATGCAATAAAGTCATGTGGATATCTTGAGAAAAGGTTTTCCAAGAGTGGGACAAACAAGTGCAAAGCCTATCAGTCATGTCTGATGTGCCTGAGTGGTATCCATCAGTCCAGTAGACTGGAGCTCAATAATCCAGAGGAATGAGGTATCGGGTTGCAGATGAAATGCTGGTGAAAGCTCATATACGACTGTTACAGCTCTGTGTATGTGTGCTCAGTCACTACAGTCGTGTCTGACTCTTTGTGACCCAATGGGCTCTAGCCCTCCAGGCTCCTCTGTCCGTGGGATTCTCCAGCCAAGAATACTGGAGTCAGCTGCCATGCCCTCCTTAGGGGCCTTCCCTACTCAGAGATCAAGCCTGCGTCTCCTAGATTGCAGGCAGATTCTTCATTGCTGAGCCACCGGGGAAGCCCCTATTACAGCCGTAAGCCAGGTATTAATATATTAATATATCAAAATAAAGTATATCTGTTTCTGACACCTCCATTTGACTGCCTTCTATTTTCTCCCTTGCCAATAAAACATTTTTCATAGATTACTGCAGTTTGACCTAACTTCTGAACAGTTTATGATTCCTTTTCCAATTTTACTTTGGTAATCTTAAAAATTGTTTTTAAAAAAATTGCTATACACTAAGTTCTGATCTAAAATTATTAGAACATTATATAATAGAATTCAAGACTTTCAAACAGACTAATACAGAGTTACAAGAAAAAAATGAGACCAGAAAATTAGTCTGTGATAAAGGGGTTGTTGGTAGAATCTAAAACTGCTTGGCCTCCAACAGCTTGAGATAACTGGACATCACTGATGACTCTTCAAACCCAAAACAGAGAAAAAAACCTATAGGACCTGACCTTTATTCCACCCTCATTATATAAACATGGAAATATCTTCTTGAGTTCTAAACATCTTGATAGGAATTCCAAGCATTATAACATTCTATCATCACAATGATTAATTTAGTCTCCCTGAAAACAAATACTTTAACAAGATATGTTAATAATTTTCTCTTTCAATATCATCAGAGGACGATGACTTAATAGTAAAATAAGTATTACTAGCAGAGTACAATCACCAAAAAAAGCAGAAAACCTCCAAGTGGCTGTATACTGTAAAACTGTTAACTTTACGTAATGCATGAGAGTGAAAATACAACTACAGGATCCATTAATAAGTACAATCATCTCATTCAAAGAATTAAGCTAAAATTAATAACATGGAGCAAAAGATCAAAAAGTGGAAACATTCATTTAAATACACACTAACATGTCCTTTATACACAACAGAACACATGGAAGGTATGGCTGGAATAGCAATGATTATAAATACAGAAAGCCGAGAGAGAAAGAGAAAAAAAGCCTTCAATAGCAGGATTTAGAGACATTTTACTCACTCACTATGCAAAGTTACAAAAAATGAAAAATTAGCGGATAGCTATGAAAAAAATGGGAAAAGTCACACCATCTTACGTAAGTGAAGAAAAACATATAATACATATATGATTTCAGTCACAAGTTTTAAAACTGAGCAAAGGGAAACTACAGTCGTCGAATATTTTCCACACAGCTGGCAAAACTATCAAGAAAGTAAAGAGATGCTCACCTGAAGCATCAGACAACACCATAACATTTGGGAGACAGGATAATTGTTTTGGAAGGACCTCCACAGACGGCTTTTGGGTCCTACTTGTATCTCGTTTCTCGACTTGACCAGTGAATGGCTATTAATAACAGCTGCTTTTTCAACTGCAGGTGGAAGATCTCAGCAATTTTTTTTTCCCACGCAGTTTTTTCAAAATTAGAAAAACAGAGGTTTGGGGGAAAAAAATACACACACACACACAGGACACTAGGTAAGAGAACACAGGTAAGAACAAAAATGCCGCAGAATGCTAAGAGTTGGCTGAGGGCCCGGAGAGGGCAGCGCTTACCCGAAGCAGATCTGTCAGCACGGCCGTCCCGGCAGAGTCTGAGGGCAGCGGGGCCCGGGCACGGCGGCGCTGTCCCCGACCCAAGTCAGAGTCAGGCCAGATGGCGCCACGCAGAGCCTCAGACCCTCCTCAGAGCAGCGGGCACAGCATCTTTATCTGGGGACCTTTAAGACCCAAACTTGCCCAGCGACTCCCAGATCCCGCCGGAAGACCCGCCCGGACGCCGTCCTCCACAACGGAAGTGCCTCAGTCCTGCGCTTTCAGTTGACCCAGTGACCCCGACGCACCGCGCCTTGCATTCCGGGTAATGTAGTTAACATCGCTCTAGGGCGCTGCAAGGGGCGGTGCTACCGAAGTCGGAAAATTCAGCCTCACTCTCTGGGTAACCAGTAAGCAGTTCCCTAAGGCTCAGAATACTGGTGGGGTTCACCCTTCTTAAAGGGGACGCACCCAGATTTCCTTGGAACACACTACTTAAAGGGGACACACGTAGATTTCCGTGGAATGTAGTCTGTACTGATCAGAGGGAGGAACCCAGATATTGGGACTTCCCTGGTGGTAAAGAATCTGCCTTGCAGTGCAGGGGAAACTGGGGTTGGATTCTTGGTCCTGGAAGATTCCACACGCGGAGGGGCAACTAAGTCCATGGTCAGCGAAGTCCACATGCCACCACTAAGACCGGAGGCAGTCAAAAAAAAAGAGAGAGGAGAGAGAGAGAGAGAGAGAGAGAGAGGAACCCAGACACAGTATTCCCCATGTCTCCCAAACCTAAAAAGCAAATGCGCACACGATACCAGGTTGTCACTCAGACACAAAGTGCATCTAACAAACGGTATCTTATTGCTCTACCAACACCTGTATGCTGCAGCTTTAGATTCATGCTTTAGATGTATGAGTGCCACTGTGTTTGGTCATGGTCAAGGAAGCAGAGAGTAAGACAGAGCCATAGCAAGCAAGACAGAGGAGAGGTGAGGGGTAACCAGAAGCAAGCAGGCCACTTGCTGTGTCTCTGGTAGCCTCGGAAGAAATGTAAACCAAGTGACACTGTCCAATCGACACATATTTCTTACTTCACATTTTGATGTGTCTTCAGTACTTTTCCAGCAGCTAAGATCTACCTGTTTGAAAAGTGACTTCCTGCGTGCTATTTTCTCCCCAGACAGTGACTGTATAGTCTCAGTCCTAGTTTATTCCAAAGGGGGCAACTGAAGCCTGAGATAAAGGATTGGATTACAAGATCCTCTTTCCTGGCTGGGGACAATATAATTTCACCAGCAAGTGCAGTAAAAAATGCAAGAAGAGTTGAAAATACTCGTGAAGTGTTATAACTGCTGAAACCAATCAGTATTTAATTATTCAGTTAGTGGTCAAAATCACTTTTCACCATGTGAATGTTTAGATCTCAGCGAGGTCCCTAGACACAATAACTTTTGAGAAGTGAGGGAATGAAGCAGAGCTCACAGTTACCTAGGAAACTCTGCTAACCTGTGATTATAGTTTTGTAACATGTGATCTATTATTAATGTATTAAAAAAATGTTTAAGTACACCTTGAAGGGCTATGACAACAGAGCAAATAGCTTTTCCAGAATACTTAAAAACAAAGTATCTATAGCATCATATTTACTCCCTCTTGAAAAAAAAAACAGATATTAATTATCTGTCCCATTACAAGTACTATTTTGGCTGCATGGCACACATCAAGGGCCACAGAGTCAAAGACTAAAGCCTTCATGAGGCTATCATTCAGGTTAAAGGCAATGGACAGTAAGAATTAATGACAGCATAGTCAATTACATAATACTTTTATGTACTGAGCATTAACCAAAATTTCAGAAATGAAGACCTAATTGAACTCAACAAGCATTTATTGAGGGTTTGTTAGGACAGCAGCCCAGGAGACAGAGATGCCAGAAGCACTTAAATTGTTTGACCTTGAACTGAAAAATGGAGAAAGCTTATAATGGCAAAAAATAAAGGCCCGAGTTGGTTCCATAAGTTATTTGCCAAGAATTAAAATTGGAGCTGGCAACAATCAACAGTGCTTCTGTTTATTGATTGATGGCTTCGCTGAGTCTTCATTGCTCTGTGCGGGCTTTCTCCAGGTGTGGAAAGTGGGGGCTATTCCAGCTGTGGAGTGCAGGCTTCTCACTGCAGTGGCTCTCTTGAAGAGCGTGAGCTCTAGGGCATGGGCTCAGCAGTGGTGGCTTATGTGTTTAGTTGCCCTGAAGCTTATGTGTTTAGTTGCAATCTTCCTGGAGCAAGGATCAAACCTGTGTCCCCTTCATTGGCAGCCAGATTCTTAACCACTGGACCACCAGGGAAGTCAAGGGTACTTGTAAAGCAAAGACTGGTTTGGGTCTGAAATGGCTGTACAGTTACAAGGGAGAACGTTGAAACTGCAAAGTTGCAGCTAGCAGATATTTTAAACAGTCTAGTGTGTTACTGAACTGAACCTGTTTGCACTCACCTACTTCCTTCTGATTGGTTGGCTTTAAGTTAACAAGGCAATGCTTCAGGAATCTTCATCAGCAACCTTCTGGTTCCAGGAAAGCTCAGGCCAGTGTGCTTGTGATCAGCATGTAGTCATCATCCTCAACCTGGGTACAGGTTTCTTTCTGCAAAACACCACAAGGACATGCATTAGATTATTGTTTACATCCCTTTGGGAAGCAGTAGACTTCCTCTGATTGCTTTATCACTGACTTATTGTTCAATGTGTCATAACTTTTTTTACTTGACTGCTTTTCCTTTTTTCTGGACTCTTAGAATCTCTGCTTAGGAACTGCTTAAGACTGCTCTTTGCAACCAGGGAATGTCTAGGAAACTGGAGCCTTTCTCTACAAACAACAAATGAGGCTGGGTGGGAGCGGGGTGTCCCTGCTGGTCCAGTGATTAGGTGATTAGGACGCCAAGCTTTCACTGTTGTGGGTGTAGGTTCAGTCTCTAGTCAGGGAACTAAGATCCTACAAGTTATCTGGTGTCAGGGAAAAAAAAGAAAAATGAAGGACAAAGATGGACGTGGGCTGGCCACCAAGTCGGTTCTCACCAAATGGTTCTCAACACGCATGTGGCTACTGGTGACTAGTGAGCGCTGTGCTGAGCATTGCTGACGGATGTAGACACACCCGATTCTCAAGAGCAATGCCTCGCTTCAAGGACTGTAAGGATATGTACAGACTTCATAACATGTAACATGGAGGTCAAAAGTGAAACACCGTAAAGGGAGCAAGGAAACAGCACATGTGACCAGTGAAGGCTGCGCAGGCGTCACTAGAGTGTAGCAACAAGAAGAAAAATGGGGAAAAAATGATTTGTGTCCAGTGGTCAAAGCATCAGTCAATGATGAACACAGGACAGGCACCCAGCTCTGTCATCACAACTTTGCTAGCAACCTCTCAACAACATCATGTACTTTTAAGCACCTCCTGCCACCTATATAGTGATGTCCACACCATCACGCACCCAGGGTCCTTACTGCTCCACTGATGTGGCACCTGAAGGAGGTCAGTCCTATGTGAAGGACAGAAAAAGGAGGGGCCAGCAAACATAGCAAGAGATCAAACACAGGGCATCCAGCATTCTAAAATTCTGAGAACTTAAGAACATGAAATTGAGAATGTGGCAGATCCCAATGAGGTACAGGACTCAATAATGTCAACACTTTGGAAAAAAATTTAAAAGGTCATACTTAGAGATTAAAGGTAATTATTCAACAACAAGTAATGTTTATGGCAGCAATGAAATTAAAAGACGCTTACTCCTTGGAAGGAAAGTTATGACCAACCTAGACAGCATATTTGGCACCCCACTCCAGTACTCTTGCCTGGAAAATTCCATGGACAGGGGAGACTGGTAGGCTGCAGTCCATGGGATCGCGAAGAGTCAGACATGACTGAGCGGCTTCCCATTCACTTTTCACTTTCATGCATTGGAGAAGGAAATGGCAACCCACTCCAGTGTTCTTGCCTGGAGAATCCCAAGGATGGGGGAGCCTGATGGGCTGCTGTCTACGGGGTCGCAAAGAGTCGGACACGACTGAAGTGACTTAGCAGTTAGACAGCATATTAAAAAGCACAGACATTACTTTGCCAACAAAGGTCCGTCTAGTCAAGGCTATGGTTTTTCCAGTGGTCATGTATGGATGTGAGACTTGGACTATAAACAAAGCTGAGAGCTGAAGAATTGATGCTTTTGAATTGTGGTGTTGGAGAAGACTCTTGAGAGTCTCTTGGACTGCAAGGAGATCCAAACAGTCCATCCTAAAGGAGATCAGTCCTGGGTGTTTATTGGAAGGACTGATGTTGAAGCTGAAACTCCAATACTATGGCCACCTGATGTGAAGAGCTGACTCATTGGGAAAGACCCTGATGCTGGGAAAGATTGAGGGCAGGAGGAGAAGGGCACAACAGAGGATGATGGTTGGATGGTATCATCGACTCGATGGACATGGGTTTGGGTGGACTCTGGCAGTTGGTGATGGACAGGAAGGCCTGGTGTGCTGTGGTTCATGGGGTCGCAAAGAGTCGGACATGACTGAACAACGGAACTGAATGTTTTGCATCATGACTGCAATGAATATACTTTAAAATAAACACGTTTTTAAAAGATTCAGACCCAAAGTGGCAGGCTGATTAATATCCCCAGAGACAACTGGGTCCTTATCCCTGAACCTCGTTAACTGTTACCTTACATGGTCAGAGACTTTGCCAGTGCCATTAGGGATTTTGAGATGAGATTGGCCTAAAGTTCATGTTTGCCCTGGGGGTGTACTCACAGGTCTTCTCATAAAAGACAAGCAGAGGGAGACGTACTCTGCAGAGGAAGGCAATCTGATGACTGAAATGCTGCACTGCTGCTCTTTGAAGATGAAAGAAGTGGTCTTGAGCCAACAAACACAAGGAATGCAGCTCTGGAATTTGGAAAAGGCAAGGATGGGGATTCTGATCACTAGAGCCTCTATAGAGACCATGCCCCTACCAACACCTTGACTTCACCCCTGTGAAAGTGACTTAAGATTTCTGACTCCAGAACAATGAAATAATTAAACAGATGCTGTCTGAAACCATCAACTTTGAGCTTATTCATTACAACTCCTTTCCTACAACGGAATACGATTTAGTAACGTAAATTACAGGTTGCTCCTGCCATTCTGAAGCACAGCTTTCCTAGAAAATGTTTCATCAACTGAGATGCCATAAAGCAGGAGTATACCCTTCTTTCTCAAAGTTCTGATTCACCACTTCAGTTTTATGGAAGAACCTCCATTCATACAGTGTAATGGCTTTTTTATAAAAGTGACTAAAATCCTTTCCAGGTTTCTTTCGATTTTGTGAAAATAAGTACTAACATAAGTCTTTTGAGACAGGACAAGCCTAGGTGTTCTATGTGAAAATGACCCATAATGTGAGAATATGAATGAACAATACCCAAGAAATTATCAGTAATGGTGGAAAATTGCAAATTGGTTCACTGGGCATCAAACAGGGCCCTTCTCATTTTTGTTATGTTTGAAAAATATCTATTCCAGAAAGGATTTTCACGTTTGTATTTTATAGTTAAAAGGGGGACAACTCTCAAATGGCATGAGAAAACTTTTGGCTTGAGAAGTATAAGCATTGGAAAAATTTTATCAAAGCCTGCACTGCTAAAATGTTTTACATCAATTATCCTTAAGAAAGCTCTTTAAAAACAGAATTATGTTCTGGAATGCCCAAGACCACCCTCAGATTCCATAGGACTCACGGAACTCATGGAAGCTGTTTAATTAAGGCCTATGGCTTATTACAGTGAAGGATACAGATAAAAATCAGCCAAGAAAGATGGCACAATAGAACAGAGTCCAAGAGAGATCACATTGCCAGCTTCCAGTTGCCCCCTGCCACTCCACTTCAGTCTGACATCGACATATGGCAATGCACATCTAGTATTGCTAACAGGGAACGCCATGCAAGCCTAGGTGTTGTCCAGGTTTTCTGAGTGTCTGTCACACAGACAAGGGGCACCTGTGTCACTGACCTGTTACTCTCTAGCTTCTCCAAATGTCAAACTGGTATTGAGAGCGTCAGCCTCCCAGTATCCCAGTACAGTATTAACATAAACTTCTCAGCCCAGCACAAGGCCCCAGGTAAACAGACACTCTTATTGAGCCAAATATGTCAAGTGCTTCGAGGTTATCTCCCAGGAGTTGGGCAAGTCAGTGCCAGACATTTCTTTGGAATGAAGAGGTTGCACAACTCAGGCCTGTATGTCTTCCTTTACGCAGGCCAAGTGAAAATATTCAAAACTCATGCCGTTCCTATTTTACTGCATTTTAACATTATCCGAGTTCTCAAGGTTAAAGTCACCTGATAATGGAAATAGAGTACAAAGGTGTGCTACTGCACCTGTCTTCCCACGTCCACATCGGGTGGCCTTGAAACATGCCCCAAGGGTGAACAGAAGCTGACAAACAACAAATTCTTGGGCTTGTATTACAGAACTACAGAAAAGAAAACAGCATGTTAAAACCCTCCTGCTTGTAAACTGCCTTCACTGATTAAGCTTGCTCTGGGGACCTCCCATCCCTTTCTTTAGTTGTACACAAGTTTGCCATGGCCAAGGTGCTATCACAAGAGGTGACACCTTAATATACCCTAGAGGTGACACCTCTGACATATGGGTCACTATAGTAAAGGAATCTCAAGGTCCTGGGAACCTGGAGTCAACTCTTTTCTTGAGCAGGCTACAAATGATCAAAACTACCAACCCCTAAAACTGGGCCTGCCCAGGTGTCTGATGAATAACTTTTTGACATCAGATGGTGATGAATAACTTTTTGACATCAGATGGCTAAAATTCCATGCTCAGATCATGCAAAGTGCCTATTTATGAACATGCATCTGTGACGGAGCATGTAATGCACACGCCAGTTAACTCACCTTTTCTCTGATTGCTTGTCCCCACACCTCAGAGCAGGCTGCCTCTTTATCCCCTAAATATCACAAGCACCTCACCTCCGAGAAGGTGGTGGTTCTGAAACTTGTCCTTCTGTGTCCTCATGTGGCTGTCTTGTGAAAGAAAATTCCCCCCAGCAAACCTCGGCATCTCAGCGTTTAGCTTGCTGCGCCTCTGGTTCAGTAGCAACCACACACACACAGCATGAAATTGCCCACAGTTGGAAGCCTCGTGCCAGGAAATTGGCAAACACAACAAGGAAAGGTCAGTTGCCTTTTTTATGAACTGTCTAGGCCTAAAGTAATAGAAGTATGTTCATAATGAGGAATATACATGGTGAATAATGTTGTCAGTACAAATATTTATGCCACTCAGCAAAGTCAGTCACTGAAAGAAAGTCAAGTTCCCACATATTTATCATATTCTCAGTCACTAATAAGAAAACAGACATTATGTCAAAGAAGACATACACCTGCCAATAAATACAAAAATGGTCAACATCATGAATCAGTAGGGAAATGAAATCAGATCATAGGGAGATACATCTCCACACTTTTCAAAGAGGTATATTTAAAATACTGACCATACCAACCAAGTACTGGTGAGGAATACAGGGGAACTGACTACTACTGAAGGGAATGCAAGTGGGTACAGTCATTATTTTAGAATATGAAGCTGGACGTTCATATAAAGGGTTTTATGTATGATGACAGTAAGCTAATCTGTGACAAGCAAACTAGAAACCACAAAACCCCATTTTTTAGAGATGAATGGATTAAAAAATACAATGAAAATATATCAAATAGTGTATTTACCAGGAAAAAATGAGTTATTCACATTGGCAACTTAGATGATTCTCAAAATAACTGCGCGTGGAGAAAGAAAATGACAACTACAAAAGTAATCATTTAGACTTCAACGATATTGCTGTGCTTAGTCCTGTTCAACTCTGTGCAACCCCATGGACTATAGCCCGTCAGGCTCCTCTCTCAATGGGAATTCTCCAGGCAAGAATACTGGAGTGGATTGCCCTCTCCTCCTCCAGGGGATCTTCCCAACCCAGGGATCAAACTCAGGTCTTCCTAACCGCAGGTGGATTCTTTACCATCTGAGCCACCAGAGAAACCAATGATATTAGAAGTCTGGAAAACACTAATTTAATGAGAGAAAAATCAGTCAATAGTAGTTGCCTGGGATCCTGGGAGACATATGGTAGTGATGGATGTTTGCTATGATGATGGTTCTGTGACTTTGCAAGTGTTAAAACTTACCAAGCTGGTAAGTTCGGTAATTCAGCTGCAGTTATGCTCAGAGCATGGCAACTGTACATCTCAACCAAATCGGGATAGAAATTGGCTTCACATAAAAATCTGAATCTCCATTTTGGAAAAGAACTCTGGCAACCACACCTCAAATCTACCACCTCTCCTGGTCTCATAGAAATTCTGTCACAGTAGAAATGAAGACTGCTGAACAATAAAAAGGTGCTTACACTTGAGTTATTTAGGAACTCTGCCTGGGTCCTAAAACTCACATGCCTGGACTACAGGACTCCCACTCTCATTTACCCACTGCTTTCACTGTGCAGCAATGGCCTTAAGATTTGCAGATGCTATGTGATGCCAAAACCTTTGCATTCTTCAGTCACTGACTGCAGGCTCAAGAGGAAGAGAAACACGGCTGTAACTTCTGAAAATTTCTGCAAAAACCTTATCATCAACAGCCACAGTTATGGGAACATTTATGAATGCCCTTTTAGAAAAGGTGTATCCCTTCCTGTTGCTAGATTCTCAGTTCCTACTAATCCCCCATTTCTGAACCAAGTATGGTACCCCCCAATGTCTGTAGCCTAACACTCAGCAACACCAGCCTGCCACATTATGCACATTATGGCACATGGCTCTGTTCCAGCTGGACCTAGAGAACTTCTTCCATTGAACAGTACTAGGGGGATGATGTGATATCCCACATGAAAAGAGAACAATTCACACAGCTCCAAAAATCACTTTGCTGCTCACAGTCCTCATCTCAAGGTGGCCTTGGGACCCATCAAAAATTCCTTCAGGACCCATCAAAAATCCTAACATCCAGGTCACAGCATTAGTTCCACAGAGCCCTGGAGTCCATACCAGGAGCCCTTGGACAATGCAAATTAGACCCAAACTAGACTGAACACTATTCTCTGTCATATTCCAACTGAGGTATTATACAAAGTCTGAAACACCCATAAAACTTTTTTACTCTTCATCTTGACAGTCCAGTTTGGTTCTTAACAGCAGTCTGAAGGTGAACAAAACCCAAGATGCATGTTGTCTTAAACAATAGTCTTTATTTTTACACAAAGCAGTGCAAAATGAGGCAGTTCCCCAAAGGGTGACTTGGAGCTAGAAAATCCATCTTGAACATGACACAACCCAATACCACCAAACAAAGTAAACCTCTATGAGCTGCCAGTAGAACCCAGACTGGATGCCCAAGATCAAAGCTGCTTAGGCCATATCCTAGGCAGTTGACAGGATCTAAGAGCATGACGTCACCCAAGTGCTCAGGCTACACATTCTTCCCTCTAAGGGACAGGAGAGCACAAAGGTCTACCTACCCTGATCACACTGCGGGACTGACAACCAGAACAGGAATCTGCCATCTGGTAGAGGGAAGAAATTCACAGTGACATGAAGTCTGGCAAGGCTGCTGCACAGGTTAGGAAGTAGATCTTAGCTCCTTAAAGCTTCCAGAGAACCAAGTATCCACAGGCCCTCTCCACACCAGGGCTGTGCACATGGATGGCATTCAGCTTTTGGCTGATGATGCCCTCATAGAGCCTGTTAAGTAAGATATATTAATTAAGGAGACAGCTCATTGGCTTCTCTCTTCATTTGGTTTGAAGGTCTTTCTCCAGTATGAACTTTTTGGTGACCAATGTGGTTATACCTTCAGCTGAAAGCTTTCCTACATTCTCTGCACTCCTGGGTCTGGTGCTCAATCAGAGCTGACCTGTGACAGAAAATATTTCCATATTTGTTGCACTTGTGGGGTCTTTCTGTGGTGTGAACTTTTCAGCTTTTTTTTTCCTTGTTCAGGTGCTACAGCTAAAGAAATTCTCCACATTTGGTACACTCAGGTGACTTTTCTCCAGTGTAAATTCAGGTGCTTAATCAGAGTAGATTTCTGGCTAAAACATTTCCCACAATCACAGCACTTATAAGGCCTTTCTCCAGTGTGAACTCTCTGGTGTGTAGTAAGAATAGAATTTTGGCTAAAACATTTTCCACATTCACTGCACTCAAAAGTCTTTGCTCCAGTATGAATTCTATTGTGGACTTGAAGGTGGGCTCTTTGCCTAAAGGACTTCCCACATTCATTACACTCATAAGGCCTTTCCCCACTGTGAATTCTTCTATGCATAACAAGGCTGGCCATGTATCTAAATGCTTTCCCACATTCACTGCACTCATGAGGCCACTCTCCAGTGTGGACCAGCTGGTGCTGAATAAGCATGCGTTTACAGGTGTAGGTTCTTCCACATTCTCCACATTCATAAGGCCTCTCTCCAGTGTGGACTCGCCGGTGCTGATCAAGTTTGGTTTTAGTACTAAATGTTTTCCCACATTCACTGCACTCATATGGTCTGGCTCCGGTGTGAATTCTCTGGTGCACAACAAGCTGGGAGTGTTGCCTAAAGAATTTTCCACATTCTCTACACTCATAAGGCCTTTCCCCTGTGTGAATTCTTCTATGTATAGCAAGGCTGGAGCTGCATCGAAAGACTTTCCCACATTCGCTGCATTCATAAGGCTTCTCTCCGGTGTGGACTCGATGGTGCTGAGCAAGCCTGGACTTCCGGTAGAAGAGTTTCCCACATTCATTGCACTTGAAACGCTTTTCTCCATTGTGAAACTCTGCTACAAACTCCATCATTTGTGGTTTAACCTGGTGCTGGACATGGTCAGAGGTACCAGGGAAATCCTTCCTCGCCTCTTGGCACTTAAAAGCCTTCTCCAATGCATGGACTGTGCAGTTCTTCATTAAGGCCTTACCCCAATCTCTTCTCATGAGCTTCTCTCCACCGTGCTGGTGGGATTTCACATCTGTCCCACACAGTGTCTGGCCAGGGTTTGTTCGCAGGACCTCGGGTCCACACAAACCACCTTCTAAGGCCAGGTTACCCATGTCCCAGGGACAGACCTTCTGGCTGGACAGGTCTGTCTTTTTGGTATTTCTCTGTGGCACTTCTACAGAAACATTCTGCTCAGAAGGTGTCTGTTCATCCTCTGCTGTATGACAACACCCTGAAATCAGAAAAATGCGGGTGAACTTAATGTAGGAAAAGGTTTTTAAAAAGGCAGATGTTTTGCACCGTATGTGTCTGACATAGAAAGAATAAATCCATGGGACTAGTTCAGGACAAGGAGCTGTGGGCAGGTAAGGAAAAGCCCCAATCTGTAGAACTGGGCTTCTACACATCACAGAACAGGAAGGACTCACCAGGCAAAAGACACAAGAGGGTGGATATTAAATGGAGGAGCCAGGGGTCCACAATGCACTCCTACAGGAATGGTTTTCACCAGGGCCTTGGCTGCTGGTGACACATGTGTGCTGTGTGGAAAGCTATGTCGAGGCCCAGGATATTGTGTCACTGAGTAGCTGGTGTTCAGGACTATTTTAAGGAGAGGTGCAGGTTTTATGACACAGTAAGCATAGGCAAACAGTGGAAAGCATTAGAGTGAGGACGTTGAGGAACAATGTGGAGTGGAAGCCAGAGAGGTGAGGGATAATCCTGGGTTGGAAGCCAGGGTAGAAATCACAGGGGGAATGTGTCAAGAATGGAGAAGAAACAGAAATGAGATAACAAGTCACTGGTCTTAGACCACAAACAGTGTTGGGGTCAGGACATATTCAAAATTTGACTGAATCCAGCCACAACGTCACTGCTCCCTGTGATGCCAATCATCAGGACCAGACCCATTTTGAGCCCTGCTTCCTATGCCTGGAATCATGTCCACTCTCTCCTATACCCAAGGTTCTCCTCCCAGCTTCAACTGGACAACAACATGGGACTTAGAAGATCCACATTCTAAGAAAAGAACAAGACAGTTTCCCATGGGAAAACAACCAATCTCAAAAGAATTCAAGAAAAAAATAATGATAAAAATAATCTTTGAATCTCATAGCTATATGCACCCCATAAATAGTGACCATGCTGGGTCCCAACAATTCCTGAAACAGTGAGGCCCAAAGAAATGTCAGCAGGAAGGAGGCAGAAGCTGCACAAAGGTACAGGGGTCTACAGAGTCAACTTGACAGGGAGAAGCTGAAATGAATGGAAATCACTAAGCTAACTCCAAGGCTTATGATCCAGAAAATTTTTGCTGAGAAAATTTCAGCCGCTGGCATTGGGGCCACCTGTGAAAGGAGGTGGAACACACACTCACTCAGGCTTGGTACCCACAACACAGAGGACAGGGAAGAAGTAATAGAGAGGTGCCCACTGTCTAGCTGTGAACAGAACAGACTTGCTCTTAGAGAAAAGGGGAAAGGCAGAGACCTGTCCAGGATGCTGGCATAGGGGTGAGGGCCTTACCCAAGGACACAACCAGTGCAAAGGTCTCCAGCATGACATCGCGGTACAGGAATTTCTGGGCCTCACCAAGGAGCCTCCATTCCTCTTGGGAAAAGTAAACAGCCACATCCTCAAAGGTCACAGGGCTCTATGATGATGGGAACAGATGTGTGCATGAGCAGCCTCTTTCCCTAGGACCCTAAGAACACCCCCAACCCTAATCCACATTCACTCTGGTGTCATCATCCTCCCTGGCTCCCTAATTTAGAGGTCAGTGGTACCCAAAACTCTGGCTGTGGGCCTGGCATGCAGAGCCCCTTTCCTCTCCTGCAAGACAACAGTCTGACAGTCCCCAGGTGATCCACTCCAGACACCAACAACTTGAACCCACCCTTCTCAAAGTCCTACTACAGAGCCCTCAGTCAATTAGTTCACACACCTTCCCTACATGCATATCATATCACTCAGTGGACATTCTCAGACATCTGACCCCCATCTTCACCACATGGACCACCAAGTTGGCTTTCCCACCAGGCCTTGATCCTGACTTTATCTCAGTCACAACACACAAAATCTAAATACCTCTGGTCAGATTCCACTTCCATACTGCACTATGTCTCTTTAACAGTTACCATCTTTGCTCATATAACACCCATTCAAAATCCACACCCACTTAACACAGCCTAAAGAAACTGTGACATTCTGTCACAAGCTTCCCAAGTTCTACCACAAAAGCCTAGTGAGTCAGAGGAGAATAAATTAGCACCAGCATGACTTTGCTATCAATTTATCTCACTTCTGCTTTTCTTCCACATCAGTATCATAGCTTTTCCCCACAGAAAGCTGACTTACCAACTGGCCTTCCCCTTTCCCTTACCTTCTTGCTGATGACCACTCCACTTCTTTGTCTGTCTGTGTCTCCTCTGTCCCCTAATGGCATCCAAAAGCCTCCCCATTACTCTAGATCTACATGTTCAGCCATCCACTTGTCTCCTACACTTGGGAGCCACTGCAACATCTGAGGCTTAACAGGGCCAAAACTCAATTCCTAATATTCTCACTGAAAAGTCCTCTTACCAGACTTCCCCAAATCAGTTGATGGCACTTCCACCTTTCCAGATGCAAATGGAAAAAACTTCGGAAGCATGTGATTCCTCCACATTGGAAAATCTGATCAGCCTTTACTTAGAAAAAGTAGAAACCAAGTAGTTTTCATATCTCCACATACACCACTTTGGTGCAGCTAGAGCCATGCACATCTGGAAAATTAAGACAGCTTCTATGTTTCTTTGTCTTCCTCTCCACCAGGCTGTTGTGCATTCTGCACCCAGAGGCAGCCTCTTGAAACTTAAGTAATATCACTTTTCATTTCTATTACAAAAATCCCATTTCTGCCATCAGTCTCAGAACAGAAACTCATCTTATCAGGCTACCAGTCTAGCCCTGACCCTGGTTCCCTTGTTCTCTGTTCCTACTGCATAAACAGAGACCCAACAGTCCTAAAATACACTCATCTCAATTGCATCCTCGAGCATTTGGACATAGTAACCCCTATACATACAATCTTGCACATTTCAGTCCCCTGGTTGCCAAATTTGGAATCTTTCCATATACCCTCTGGCCTGGACTTGGAATTCTGCACTCAGGGTTTCTCTAGGGTGTCCAGACACCAAGTTCACGAAAAGCAGCAGAAAAATCTTTCAGAACACCAACACTCACCAGTGAAGAGTCCATAAGTTGTTCTGTTGAACATGGAACCTGTGGGAAGAGTAGTGCCATGTAACTTTAATTCCCATCAGCAACAAAGACAAGAAAGATTAATGAGATAACTATTCAATATTTCAGGTGAAGACAAATTACTCAATAGAAAACTAAATCATAAAGAGGGCAGAAAATGTTATGGAGTTGTGCCATAAGGTCATACGTCTGACTTCAGAAAAGGTTTTCTAGAAGTGGGACTAATAAGTGCAAAGCCTTTCTATTAGATTCATGTCTGATGTGTCTGAGTAGCTCCATGAGGCTAGTACGACTGGAGCCCAATGATCCAAAGAGTAAGCTACCTGGTTAGATAGGAGATGCTTGTGGCAGGTCATATAGAGCTATTACAGCCCCAAGCCATGCATATAAAAATTAAGCAGAGCTCTTTCTGACATTGCCATTTGATTCCATTCTTCCATTTCTCCCTTGCCAATAATCACTTTTTCCTCTCATAGCTTGTAGCTGGACCCAACATTTGGACAGGAGTTCCTATACTCCTTTTCTAATTTTACTTTGGTTATCTTAAAGATTGTTTTTTAAAAAACTTATACTTGAACCATATTCTTTAATATATCCAGTTTTTCCCCCCATAAATGTTCAAACAGATTAACTTCCTACAAGCTTTTTTCTCCTGTTGTAGAGAATGGAAACACCACTGACTTCGCTTTGAAAATGGATCTCAGAATTCTCTGGCTGCCCAGTGGTTAGAATGTGCTACTTTCACTGCAGTGGACCTGGGTTCTATACCTGGTTGGGGAACCTAGATTCCACAAGCCAAGCAGTGCAACCACACACACACACACACACACACACACAAAAGAGAGAGAGAGAGAGAGAGAATTACAAGAAGAAAATGGCTTCAGAAAATTAATCTGTGAGAAAGGGATTATTGCTAGAATCAGAGTAAATGTGTGTGGCTTCCAACAGTTTGAGATAACTGGACATCACTGATGACTCTTTAAACTTAAGACAAAGGAAAGAACCTATATGACCTGATCTCTGTTCAATCCTCTTTAAATAAACATGAAAATACCTTCTTGGGTTCTAAGTATCTTGGTAAGGATTCCCAGCATTATAAGTTTTTATTTTTACAATGATTCATTTAATCCTCCTTTTAAAACAAGTGTTTTACAAAATAATCATTTTCTTCCGAAACTACCAGAGGAGCATCACGTAACGGTGAAATAAATATTAGCAGAGTACAATCACTGAAAGAGAAGAAAAATTCTTAAATGGCTGTATACTGCAGAACTGTTAAGTAGGCATAATGCAAAAAGAGAGTGTGAAAATACAAACACGGGATCCATTAAAAATAAGCATAATCATCTCATTCAAAGAACTAAGTTAAAATTAGTAAGATGGAGCAAAATAAGTTCAAAAGGTGGAAATATTCATTTAAATACAATAATAATTTTAACATATATGCTAGACAGATATGTCCTTAACACACAACAGAAGGCAAAGAAGTTATGGCTGGAATAGCAATGGTTATAAATAAAGAAAGCTGACCAAAAAAGCCTTCAACAGCTGATTTTATAAAGACATCTTACTCATATAATGTATGTGCTCAGTCACTCAGTCCTGTCTGATTCTTTGTGACACCATGGACTGTTACCCACCAGGCTCCTCTATCCACGGGATTCTCCAGGCAAGAATACTGGAATAGGGTACCAGGGGACCTTCCATATCCAGGGATCGAACCTGCTTCTCTTGTGTCTTCTGAACTGGCAGGTGGATTCTTTACAACTAGCGCCACCTCAGAAGCCCCATAGACTATACACTCACTATATAATACTGCAAAAGTAAAGAAAATTAGCGGATAGACACGAAAAAATGGGTGACGTCACACCATCTTCTCCAAAAGAAAACAAAAACAGAAACACTTAATACTTATATGATTTCAGTTGTAAAAGTTTTAAAACAACTGAGCAAAGGGCAACTACGGTCCTCGAATATTCTCCACACAGTTGGCAGAACTATGTGTGTGCGCTAAGCCGCTTCAGTCGTGTCCGACTCTTGGCGACCTTACGGACTGTAGCGCGCCAGGCTCCTCTGTCCATGGGATTCTCCAGGCAAGAATACTGGAGTGGGTTGCCCTTTCCTCCTCCAGGGGATCTTCCTGACCCAGAGATGGAACCCACGTCACTTATGTCTGCTGCACTGGCAGGCAGGTTCTACCACTAGAGACGTGTAAGAAGCAGAACAATCAAGAAAGCAACAAACAAACAACAACAACAAAACCCGCTCACTTGAAACAAAAGACAACATCTTAACATTTGGGAGACGGGACAATAGTTTTGGCAGGACCTCCACAGGCGGCTTTTGGGTCCTACTTGTACCTCATTTCTTGATTTGAGCATTGAACGGCTATTAATAACAGCTGGTTTTTCAACTGCACGTAGGTCAGAAGCATTTATTTTCTCCCAAGCAGGTCATATTTCAACATTAGAAAAACCTAGGTTTTGGTTAAGAAATGAAAGCATACACAGGATACTTGAAAGAGAACACAGGTAAGTACAAAAATACCGCAGAATGAGAAGAGTTGGCTGAGAGCTCGGAGGGCGCAGCGTTTACCTGAAGCGGATCTGTCAGCACGGCCGTCTCAGCTGAGCCTGAGGGCGAAGGTGGGGCCTGGGCACCGCGGCGCCCGTCTCGGTCCCAAGTCAGAGTCAGGCCGGATGGCGCCGCGCAGAGCCTCAGACCCCCCTGAGAGCAGCGGGCACAGCGCCTTCCTGCCTTCCTTCACCTCAGGCCGGCCAAATTCTGAAGTTCCACACACGAAATCAGGCTGGAGTTTAAAAATGTCGCCCGCGGGACCGGCCGGAAGACCCGCCCAGACGCCTTCTTACAGAACGGAAGTGGCTCAGCCCCGGGTTTTCATTGGCCCAGTGACCCACACGGGCTGCGCTTTGTTTTCAGGGAAATGTAGTGAACTCCGCTGTCTGCCACGGCTGGGTTCGGTGCTCCAGACTGCCAGGAAAGTTCCGCCTGACTCTGGCGGGTGGCTGGGAAGCAATTTTCCAAGGCTCCGAGTTACTGGCGGGGTTCACGCTTCTTAAAGGGGACGCACCAGATATCCGTGAAACCACTCTTCTCAAAGACAGAAAAAGGAGGTGTCAGCACGCGTAGGGAGTCGTGCCACACAGGGCATCGAGCATTCTAAAATTTTAAGAACTTGAAATTGAGAATGTGGTACAGGTAGAGGACTTAGTGACGTCAACATTTTGGAAAAATTATGAGGTCATACATACTTAGAGGTCAAAGACATTTATGATACACACCTACAAGTAATATTTTGCATTATGATTGCAATGAATATACCTGAAAAGAAACACATTTTGAAGGACTTAGACTCAATGTGGCAGGCTGATGAATATTCCCCGAAGACAACTGGGTCATCTTTGGAACTCATGTTACTTATATGGTCAGAGACTTTGCCAACTCTAGTAGGGATTTGGAGAGGAGATTACCCCAAAAGTATGTTTGTCCGGAGATGGACTCCAAGGTCTCCTCATAAAAGACAGGTAGAGGAAGGCGATTTGATGACTGAAATGCTGCACTGCTGGTCTTGGAAGGAAGTGGTCTTCAGCCGTCAAACACAAGGAATGCAGCTCTAGACTTTGGAAAAGGCAAGGACAATTCATTCCTAGAGCCTCCAGAGAGACCAAGCCCCTAGTCACACTTTGACTTTATCCCTGTGAAAGTGATTTAGACTTCTGACGTCCAGAAGAGTAAAATAATTCATGTTTCGTCTGAAACCATCAACTTTGTGGTTATTCATTATAGCAGCCATAGAAAATGAATACGGTTTAGTGACTTGAGCTTAATTACAGATTGCTCCTGCTATCCCAATGAACAGCTTTCCTAGGAAATGTTTCATAAACTGAGATGTCATAAAGCAGAAATATTCCCTTCTTTCTCAAAATTCTGATACACCACTTCGGTTTTCCCAATGAACAGCCATTAATATGGTGTTATGGCTTTTTTCATAAAAGTGATTAAAATACTTCGGAAGTTTCTTTGGATTTCATAAAAACATGTACTAATGTGTCTTTTATAAAACACAAGTGATGTAATCTGAACTTTGGAAAGCAGGAGATTCCTGTATTTGATTAAATTATGAAAATTATGAAAAAGTGTCAAAGTCTGGAAATACACTTTGAATTATTTAAAAGTTAAATGAGGCAGGGTGGGGCTAAATGTCCTATGTAAAAATGAGTAAATATTTTTATGTATGTCAAGTATGTTAATTATTAGGAGTATAAAGTGGCGAATAATGTTCTGAGAACCTAGCCAAGTCATTCACTGAAGAAAACTGAAGTTCCAACACACTTATTGTCTTCTCAGATTATCTGGCAAATGAAAAAAAAAAGTCCAACATCATGAATTAGTAGGGAAATGCAATCAGATAATAGTCTCCATACTTTTAAAACAGGTAATATTTAAAATACTAACCATACCAACCACTACTGGTGAGGAATAACGGGGAATTGAACACTGTCAATGGGAATGCAAATGGGTAGTCATTCATTTTAGAACATGAAACCAAGTGTCCATATAAAGGATTTTATTTACTTGTTTGCTTACTTGTGGCAGGCAAACTGGAAACAAACCACAAAACCCCATCCTTTAACAGATGAATGGATAAACAGTTAAACGATGGTCTACCCAAATAATATATTTATCAGAAAAAAATTATTCACATTGGCAACTTGGATGATTCTTAAAGTAACTATGCATGTAGAAAGAAAATGACAAATAAAAAAGTAAACATTAAACACTCCAATGATATTAAAGTTCTGGAAAACACTGAGTTACTGAATTGGAGATGTACCCACTGGCCATCTCCACACTAGGGGTGTGCACACAGATGGCATTCAACTTACAGTTGAGGAGTCCTTTACAGAACCAGTTCAGTAAGATGTATTAACTAAGGAGATAGCTCATTTCTCTTCTCATCTCATTTGAAGGCCTTTCTCTAGTATGAGCATACTGGTGACAAATGAGGTTAGACCTTTGGCTCAAAGCTTTGTCACATTTAGCACACACATAGGGGCTCTACAAGTAGTGATGGATGTTTGTTATGATGATGGTTCCATGCGTGGTTGAAACTTATCAAGTTGGACAATTTAGGGATGTTCTATTCAGTGCAGACCAACTATACACAAGCTCAATTAAATCTGTATAAAAATTGACTTCACATAAAAATCAGTATCTTTTTGGAAAAGGAGAACTCTGGCAATCACACCTCAAATCCATTCTCTCTCTTGGTGTCATGGGAGGGATTCTGTCAGAGTAGCAATGAAGACTGGTGAGCAATCAAAGTTATCCAGGAACTCTGTCTGGGTCCTGAAAATCACATGCCTGGACTTCAGGATTTCTGCTCTTATTCCCCACTGTCTTCACTGTGCAGTAATGGCCTTAGATAAACAATCTGCAGATGCTATATGACGCCAAAACCAGTTCTGTAACATCTGAGAATTTTGGCAAAAACTTTATCATAAACAGCCATGGGAACATATGTGGATGCAGCTTTAGAAAAGGTGTGTCCCTTCTTGTTTGCTAGTCTCTCAGTTCCTATTAACTCTATGCCTGTTTCTGCAACAAGTATGATTCCCACCCAGTGTCTGTAAGTTAACACTGAGCAACACCAGCCCCAAGTTGTGGACATTGTGGCATGTGGCTCTGCTATGGCTGGGCCTAGGGACCTTCTTCCCTTAAACAATACTGGGGGCATGATGTGACATCTCATGTGAAAAGACAACTTATGCAGCTCCAAAAACAAAACAAAACAAAACAAAACAAAACACTGGTGCTGCTCACAACTATCCTCATCTCAGGGTGACCTGAAGACCTACCCAAAATTCTGACATCTGGTCACATTAGTCCCACAGAACCCTGCAGTCTACCCCAGGAGACCTTGGAAAATTAGATCAAATTAGACTGAATACTGTTCTCTGCCATTATCATTCCCACTGAAGTACACAAAGTTTGGAACACCCACAAAACTTGTTCCTCTTCATCCTGATAGTCCAATGTGGTTCTTAACAGCAGTCTCAAAGTGAACAAAACCAAAGACGCATGTTGTGTTAAGCAATAGTCTTTATTTTTACACAAAGTAGTGCAAAATGAGGCAGTTCCCCAAAGGGTGACTTGGAGCTAGAAAATCCATCCTAGGCATAAAATGATCCAATACCACCAAATAATGTAAACCTCTATGAGCTTCCAGCAGAACCCAGACTGGCAAAGCTGCTTAGGTTGTGTCCTATGCAGTTGACAGGACCTAAGAGCATGACACCACCCAAGTCCTCAGGCCACTTATGCTTCCCTCTAGGGTACAGGACAGCACAAAGGTCTACCTACACTGATCTCACTGTATGTGGATCTGCCACTTGGTAGATGCCCAGTATGAGGATCTGCCACTTGGTAGAGGTAAGAAAGTCACAATGACACGAGGTCTGTCAAGGGCCCTGGGAGGTCACAGCCTAGCTCCTCAAAGTTTCCTAGGAACTGGGTACCCACAGACCATCTCCACATTAGGGCCGTGCACACGGGTGACATTCAACTTACAGTTGAGAAGTCCCTCACAGAGCCAGTTCAGCAAGATGTATTAACTAAGGCAACAGCTCATTCTCTTCTCTCCTCATCTCATTTGAAGGCCTTTCTCCAGTATGAGTGTTCTGATGACAAACAAGGTTAGACCTTCGGCTCAAAGCTTTTTTACATTCACTACACTACTCTATGGGCTGTTAGGTTCTGGCGCTGAGTTAGAGCACACATTTGACAAAAAATATTCCCCCACTTGCTGTGCTGGTGCTGCACTTCTGTGGTGTGAACTTTTTGGTGTTAATTAAGTTGGGTGCTTTGGCTAAAGACTTCTCCACATTTAGTGCACTTGTGTGGTTTTTCTCTGGTGTGAACTCAGATGCGTAATGAGAGTAGAGCTTTGGCTAAAACATTTCCTACATTCACTGCACTCGTAATACGTCTTTGCTCAAGTATGAATTTTGTAGTGTACTTTAAGGTGGGAGCTTCGCTTAAAGAACTTTCCACATTCACTACACTTGTAAGGCCTTTCTCCAGTGTGAACTCTTCTATGTTTACTGAGGCTGGATATGAACCTAAAGACTTTTCCACATTCACCGCATTCATAAGGCTTCTCTCCAGTGTGAACTCTCTGGTGCTGAACAAGTTTGCTTTTAGGGGTGAAGCTTTTCCCACATTCACTACAATCATATGGCTTGGCTCCAGTGTGAGTTCTCTGGTGTACAACAAGTTGGGAGCTTCGGCTAAATAGCTTTCCACACTCCCTACCTTCATAAGGCCTTTCTCCTGTATGAATTCTTCTATATAACAAAGCTGGAATTACATCTAAAGACTTTCCCACATTCACTGCACTTGTAAGGCCTTTCTCCAGTGTGGATTCCCTGGTGCTTAAAAAGTATGGGTTTACAGGTAAAGGTTTTCCCACATTCGCAGCACTCGTAAGTCCTCTCACCACTATGGACATGGACTCTCTGATGCTGAGTAAGTCTGTATTTGCAACAGAAGGGTTTCCCACATTCACTGCACTTGTAAGGCCTTTCTCCAGTGAATTCACTGGTGCCATACAAGTACATGTTTGTCACTAAAAGCTTTCCCACGTTCACTGCACCCATAGGGCCTTTCTCTAGTGTGGACATTCCAGTGCCAAACAAATACATATTCATAGCTGAAGGCTTTCCCACATCCAGCATATTCATAAGGCCTCTCTCCAGTGTGGACTCTCTGGTGCTGAGCAAGCTTGGACTTTTGGGAGGTTTCCCCACATTCGTGGCATTTACACTGCCTTTGTCCATTATGAGAAAGTTCCAAAAACTCAGTGCCCTTTTGCAATTTAATCTAGTGCTGGAAATAGCGAGGGATACCCGGGAAATCCTTCCTAGCCTCACAGCACATAAAAGCCTTCCCCAGGGCATGGACTGTGCATCTCTTCATAAAGGCCTTACCCACGTCTCTTCTAAAGAGTTTATCTCCACTCTTCTGCTGAAATTTCAAACCTGCTCCACACAGGGTCTGGCCGGGGTTTATTCCCATGTCCTCAGCTACACACACACCACCTTCTACATTCAGGCTACGCATGTCCCAGGGAGAGGCTGGGTGGAGAGGTCTATCTCTGAGGTATTTCTCTGTGGCACTTCTACAGAAACATGCTGCTCTGAAGTTCTCTGCTTGACCTTTATTCCATGCCAACAACCTGAAACCAGAGATATGAGGAGGAATTTCACATAGGTTTTGGTAGAATGGGCAGCCCCATCACACATATGTGTCTGACACAGAAGAAATAAAACCATGGGACTATTTTGAGGACAAGGGAGCTCAGGCAGGTTAGAAAACCAGTGCTGTGCAATAATGGGCCTCTCCACAGGACAGTCTGGCAGCAACAGCCAAGTGGACCCCACAGACAGTCCCACACTGGTTCCAATACTTCCTGGTCAGTCAGGCTCCAGGAAATGGAGTTGGATCAAGGCAGAACCTGGAGCACAGAGATGCAGGGGTCAACTGAGTCAAACTGGCAGTGAGTGGCTGAGAATCCAGTGAATTTATCCCAAGTCTTTTGACTTAGACAATCTTCACTGAGAAAACTTCAGAGCCACTGGTATTGCGACTACCTGTGAAAGGAGGTGGGACACACACTCACTCAGCCTTAGTACCCGCAAAACAGAGGACAGGGAAGCAGTACCAGACAGGCAACCACGGTCCAGCTATGAAGAGAACAGATTTGAGCTTGGAAAAAAGGGGAAAGTCAGAGACCTGCCCAGGATGCTGGGACAAGGGTGAGGGCCTTACCCAAGGATGCAACCAGTACAAAGGTCTCCAGCATGATATCATGGTACAGGCATCTCTAGGCCTCATCAAGGAGCCTCCATTCCTCCTGGGAAAAGTACACAGCCATGTCCTCAAAGGTCATAGGGCCCTGTGATGATGGGAAGAGATGTGTGCATAAGCAGCTTCTCTCCCCAGGACCCCATAATCAACCAACCCCAGCCCACCCTAACTCTGGCATCATCATCCTCCCATTTCCTAACATAGAGGGCAGTGGTACCCAAAACACTTCATCCTTCCTTGCACACTAGGTACAATCCTCAGTGACTACAGGCAGGTGGATAGACAGAGGCTATCTGTGTGGTGGGCCTGGCATGCAGGGCCCCTTCCCTTTCTTGTAAAACAACAGCCACAGTTCCCAGGATCATGTCTCCCAGACACACAGAAACTTAGGCCCACCTTTCTCTCAGACTCCTAGTACCTCAGGAAGTTAGTTCACACACCTTCCCCACAAGCATATCACTCAGTGGACTATATATCTGACCCTGATCACTGCCACCTGGTTCACAAAATTGGCATGTCTCCAGCTTCCCCTCATCTCCTGAACATTCAGAAAGTGCCTGACAAATACAACACAACCCCACTGTTCACCCACTTTCCACTGGCAGCTCCCTAGCCCTGTTCTGAAGGATTCCCCACTAAACCTTGTTCTTGACTTTATCCTCAGTCACAACACTCAGATCTAAATACCCCTGGTCAGTTTCCACTTCCATACTGCACATTATGTCTCTTCAAAAGTTACAATCTTTGTTCACATAATAGTCATTAAAAATCCACACCCAGCTGGCAGATCGTGGGTAAACTCATCTGACATTTTATCATAAATTCCCCAAATTCCACCACAAAAACCTAGTGAGTACACAGGAGGGTCAAGAAGCAGCAGCCTGACTTTGGCATCACTTCGTCTCCTTTTCTGCTTTTCCTGTGCATCAATTTCATAAGCACTATCTCATAAATACCTGGACCACATGCTGGACTTTCCCGCCCCCTATCTTCCTGCTGATGACCTTTGTAAAAGCCCCCCACCTTCCCTTGTCCCCTAATGGCATCCTGAAGACTCCCCAGCACTCTCGATCTGCAAGTTCAGCCATCCACTGGTCTCCTATACTCAGGAGTCACTGGAACATCTGAGACTCAACACAAGACCCAATTCCTAACAGTCTCACAGAAGGGGATTCTGCTTGCTGACTTCCCCATCTCAGCTGATAACACTACCACCCTTCCAGATGTAAAGGGAAAAAAACCTTTGGAGTCATCTGTGACTCACTCCACATTATAAAATCTAGTCTACTGTTAAAACTTTAAAAACAAATTCAGGAGCCAAATATTTCTCCTACTTCCATGCCTATCACTCTGGTCTAGGCACAACTACTGCTCATCAGGATGATTACAATAGCCTCCTTGCTATCTGCCTGTCTTCCTCTTCCCCAGTCTATTGTGTCCTCTGCAGCCAGGGGCAGCCTCTTTAAACCTAAGTCACATTACTTTTCCCCTCCGTACCAAAAATCCCACATCTGCCATCATTCTCAGAACAGAAACTCACCTTCTCAGGCTAGCAGTCTAGGCCCGACTCTGGCCCTCTTGCTCTCTGTTCTTACCAGACATTAACGAAGAGCCACACGTCCTAAAGCACGCCCGCCCCATCACAGGCTCAAGCATTTGCACGGACTACCCCTGTACCTAGGACAACTTTCCACATCTCAGTCCACTGGCTGCCAAAAAGGGAATCCCTCCATATAACCTCTGGCCTGGACTTGGAACTCTGGACTTAGGGTTTCTCTAGGATCTCCAGACACCAGGTCCAGGAAGAGTAGCAGCGTAACATTCCAGAACACCTGCCACTCATCAGTGGAGTCCATAAAAGGTTCTGCTGAATGTGAAACCTGTGAGAAGAGCAGGGCCATGTAACTTTAATTTCCATCAGCAACATAGTCAAAAAAGAATATCCATGAATAAAACATTTTATATTTAAGGCAAAGAGAAATACTTAAGGATAAAACAAAGCATGCAAAAGATGACAGAAAATATTATGGAGTTCTTCCATAAAGTAATATGGATGTCTTGAGAAAAGGCTTTCCAGAAGTGGAAGATACAAGTGAAAAGTCCATCAGTCATGTGCAGTGTGTTTGAGTACCATGTATGAGGATAGTGTGACTGAAGTTCAATGAGACAAAACGAAAGCAATCATGTTGGTGAGGAAATGGTTGTGGCAGGTCATATTACATTATTATACCCGAGGCTACAAATATCAAAATTAAGTCTTCCTGTATGTCCAGGTCTGACACCTCCATTTGATTTTCTTGCTTCTCCCTTGTCAATAATACATTTTCCTCTTCTTCCCACTTGTAGCTGGCCACAACAAGTGACCAGGAGTTCTTATACTTCCCTTTCAAAGTTTACTTTGGTTATGTTGCTGCTGCTGCTGCTGCTAAGTCGCTTCAGTCGTGTCCGACTCTGTGAGACCCCATAGACGGCGGCCCACCAGGCTCCCCCGTCCCTGAGATTCTCCAGGCAAGAACACTGAAGTGGGTTGCCATTTCCTTCTCCAAGGCATGAAAGTGAAAAGTGAAAGTGAAGCTGCTCAGTTGTGTACAACTCTTAGCAGCCCCATGGACTGCAGCCCACCAGGCTCCTGCGTCCATGGGATTTTCCAGGCAGGAGTACTGGAGTGGGGTGCCATTGGTTATGATAGGTAGTTAGAATAGGAAAAAGGAGTCCAGAATGGTAGTGGCTGAAAGACAAAGAAGGGAAAAGCCTTTGAAAATAGAACAAAGGAAGGTCTGAGGACGGGAGTGAGAACCTCAGGCAAAGCAAACAGCCCTCCTGGCTAGCCCAATTTACATAGGGCAGGCTCAGGGAGAGGAGAAAAAACATATAAAAAAGGAGCCAAAATTGAACAGCTGGCTTCTATTCTCTCCGTGTTTTTTGGGTCGGCCTGCTCTCAGGCCTTGAGGATTATTTTTCTTTGCTTGCCAAATAAAACGGATCTGTAACCCCAACCTGTAACGCTGATCCATCCATTGCTTCAAATTTTTGCTGTGGCAAGACAGAGCCGAGGAAACTACACATTCCCCCAACAGTTACATTAAAAACTGTTGGATATAAAATTTCAGCTTACATAATTCATATATTAAACTCTGATTTGAAGTTATTATTACATTATACAACAGAATTGAAGAACATGTACTTTTTATTCATATTCTTTGATAAATCCATACGGGTTTTTTCCCACCAATGTTCAGAGAGATCATTTGTAAATCTTCTTGGATTCTAAAACATCTTGATATGGATTCAAAGCCTTATAACTTATTACCCTTAAAATGATTCACTTTGTCCCCCTTATAACAAATATTTTAACAAGATATCTTCATCATTTTCTCTTCTGATACCACCCGAGTAAAGACTTAAAGTGAAAGTGAAAAGTGAAGTCGCTCAGTCATGTCCGACTCTTTGCGACCCCATGGACTGTAGCCTACCAGGCTCCTCTGTCCATGGCATTTTCCAGGCAATAGTACTGGAGTAGATTTAAATAACTTATAAATAATAAATATTGGAAGAGTACAATGACTGAAAAAGCAAAAACTCTTTACATGGGTGTGTAACGTAAAACTGTAAATGTACCTAATGCATAAGTGTGTAGCAAAATTAACTACAGGTAGATTAAGTGTAATCAAGCCATTCAAAGAACTAAGTTAAAATTAGTGACAAGGAATTAAAAAAAAAAATTAGTAACAAGGAATAAAACAAGACTAAAAAGTGGAAACATTCATTTAGATAAAATAACAATTTTAACATATACGCTACACAAATGTGTGCTGGGTATATCCCAGAAGACATGGCAGGTATATCTACAGTAGCAATGTTTATAAATGCCAAAACAAAACAAAAACAAAAGAAGCTTCAACAGCTGAATTTATAAGGACCCTGTCCTCATATGTTCATACTATAGAATACTGCACAAAAAAGGAAAATAAATGAATAGCTATGAAAACATGGATAAACTCATGCCAAGTTGTGCAGATGAAGAAAATACATTATATTTATGTGATTCCACTCAGAAAAGAGTTTTAAAACAACGGAGTGATGGTAAGCCATAGTCCTTGAGTAATTTCCACATAACTGGCAAATTTATCAAGAAAAGCAAGGAAATGCTTCCATGAAAGAAAATTTTAACTTTTGGGGGATGGGATAATTGTTTTAGAACACCCACATTTATGCAGCTTCCGGGATCCTATTTATACTGCATTTCTTTTTTGTCTTTTAAATTGGCTGCATCAGGTCTTAACTGCCACACTAGGGATCTTCACTTCATCATTCAGGATCTTTTCCATGTGGCTCAGGAACTCTTGAGTTACCTCATGTGGGCTCAGTAGCTGTGGCTCATGGGCTTAGTTGGTCTGAGGCATGTGGGATCTTAGCTCCCTGTGTGTATGTGTGCTAAGTTGCTTCAGTCGTGTGGGCTCTTTGTAACCCCACAGACAGTAGCCTGCCAGGCTCCTCTGTCCATGGGATTCTCAAGGTAAGAATACTGGAGTGGGTTGCCATGCCCTTCTCCAGGGGATCTTCCAGACCCAGGAATCAAACCTGGGCCTTCCACATTGCAGATTCTTTACCATCTGAGCCACCAGGGAAGCCTCCTAATTTCCTGACAAGGAATCAAACCCTCCTCCCCTGCATCGCAAGGCGGACAATTTACCACTGGACCACCAGGAGAGTCCGTATATCGAATTTCTTGGCTTGAGAAGAGAATGAATATTAATTTTAGAGCTGCTTATTCAACTTTACCAGGAGGTTCTCTGCAATTTTTTTCTACACACCTCATATTTCTATATGTGGTAAACCAACCATTTGGGGAAACAATAAATAGAAATATATGACACTTGTAAGAAAACACTGTTAAGGACGAAGGTCCCACAGAATGGTAAGACTTGGCTGAGGGACTTCCCTGGGGGTCCTGTAACTAGGACTCTGTGCTCCCAATGTAGGGGTCCCTGGTTGGATCCCAGGTCAGGATCCCAGTCACATGCCTCAACCTGCATGCTGCAAAGAAGACCTGGAGCATCCAAATTTATGTATAAAAAGAAAATATTTTTTAAAAAATGAAGAGTTGAAAGTGAAGTCACTCAGTCGTGTCCGACTCTTTGCCACCCCATGGACTGTAGACTGCCAGGCTCCTCCGTCCATGGGATTTTCCAGGCATTTCCTTCTCCCAGGGATCTTCCAGACATAGCGATTGAACCTGGGTCTCTGGCACTGCAAGCCAACTCTACCGTCCGAGCCACTAGGGGGCTGCCTCAATGGCTCAGCGGTAGAATTGGAGTCCACATGCAGGAGGCATGGGTTCCATCCCTGATCCGGGAAGATCCCACATGCTGCAGATCCCTCTGTGTCACAAATAATTAGCCTGTGCTCTAGAGCCGGGGAGCCACAACTACTGAGCCCAAGCCCTAGAGTCCCGGCTCCGCAATGAGAAGCCCGAGCACCACAACAGAGAGTAGACCCCACTCTCCGCCCTTAGAGAAAGGCCAGCGCAGCAATAGCAAAATAAAAGTATTAAAAAAAAAATACAAAAAACAAAACGCTGGCCGAGGGGTCCAAGAGGTCAAAGCATTTACCTCAATCGTACTCATCCACGCAGCCGTTCCAGCCGAGTCGGTAGGCGAAGGAAGGGCCCGGGCACGGCGGCTCCTGTTCCAGCACAGAGACAGATTCTGGCCGAATGGAGCCCACGCCGAGCCTCAGATCCGCCTCAGGACAGCTGTACCAGCGCCTACCCAGCTCGCTGTACCTCAAGGCGGCACAGGGTTCCCAAGATCCCCACCAGGGAACCGATTTCACCAAATGTGTACTGAGTTCACAGGAAGTCGCTTGCGGTTGACGCCGGAAGGACCGCCCAGGCGCGGTCCTCTAGAACCAAACTGCCTCTCTTCTGATGCTTCATTGGTTCTGTGCTGTAGGAGGCGGCGCACTGCCTTCCGGGTAATGTAGTTTACGGAGTTCCAGGCCCTGGCAAGGGGCCCCTCTAGGGCTTGGGCTCAGTAGTTGTGGCTCCCCAGCTCTAGAGCACAGGCTAATTATCTGCCCAACTCTGGCAAAGTTCAGCCTCAGAGGGTTGCCGGAAGGGGTGTCCCTAGGCTCTGAGTACTGGGGCGGGGTTTCACGCGTCTGAAAGGCGATGCATCACGAGAGGTACAGAGACAATATTTCAGATGGTCCCCAAACCTACCAAACCAAATAGGCACAAGATACCAGGCTGTATCGTGGGGACGACAGAGGATGAGATGGTTGGATGGCATCACCGACTCAATGGACGAGTTTGAGCAAGCTCTGGAAGATGTTGAAGGACAGGGAAGCCTGGCATGCTGCAGTCCATGGGGTTACAGAGTTGGACACGACTGATTGAACAAACAACAACTAGGCTGTCGTTCACACACACAGGGCATCCATCCACAGTGCGGGTCTAATAAGTGGTGTCCTCAGTTCAGTTCAGTTCAGTTCAGTAGCTCAGTCGTGTCTGACTCTTTGCGACCCCATGAATCACAGCACACCAGGCCTCCCTGTCCATCACCAACTCCCGGAGTTCACTCAAACTCATGTCCATAGAGTCAGTGATGCCATCCAGCCATCTCATTCTCTCCTGCCCCCAATCCCTCCCAGCATCAGAGTCTTTTCCAATGAGTCAACTCTTCACATGCGGCGGCCAAAGAACTGGAGTTTCAGCTTCATCATCATTCCTTCCAACGAACACCCAGGGCTGATCTCCTTTAGAATGGACTGGTTGGATCTCCTAGCAGTCCAAGGGACTTTCAAGAGTCTTCTCCAACACCACAGTTGAAAAGCATCAATTCTTCGGCGCTCAGCTTTCTTCACAGTCCAACTCTCACATCCATACATGACCACTGGAAAAACCATAGCCTTGACTAGACAGACCTTTGTTGGCAAAGTAATGTCTCTGCTTTTGAATATGCTATCATAACTTTCCTTCCAAGGAATAAGCGTCTTTTAATTTCATGGCTGCAATCACCATCTGCAGATTTTGGAGCCCAGAAAAATAAAGTCTGACACTGTTTCCACTGTTTCCCCATCTATTTCCCATGAAATGATGGGACCAGATGCCATGATCTTCGTTTTCTGAATGTTGAGCTTTAAGCCAATTTTTTCACTCTCCTCTTTCACCTTCATCAAGAGGCTTTTCAGTTCCTCTTCACTTTCTGCCATAAGGGTGGTGTCATCTGCATATCTGAGGTTATTGATATTTCTCCTGGCAATTTTGATTCCAGCTTGTGCTTCTTCCAGCCCAGCGTTTCTCATGATGTAGTCTGCATATAAGTTAAACAAGCAGGGTGACAATATACAGCCTTGACGTACTCCTTTTCCTATTTGGAAGCAGTCTGTTGTTCCATGTCCAGTTCTAACTGTTGCTTCCTGACCTGCATACAGATTTCTCAAGAGGCAGGTCAGGTGGTCTACTGCTCTGCAAACACACGTAGCCTAAGCATTAGATCCAATTTATAACTTTCACTGTGGTAGGTCAGGGTAAAGCAAGTAAAGATTAAAGACAGGGCCATGGTGAGCAAGACAGGAAGGTGGACTTCTGTGCTAGTCCACTGGTTAAGAATTCACCTGCCAACGCAGGGAATATGGACTTGATCCCTGGTCTGGGTATATTCCACACGTCACAGGGCAACTAAGCCCGTACTCCACAACTACTGAGCCCGCTGGCCTAAAGCTCATGCTCCACAGTCAGAAGTCACTGCATGAGAAGCCCACGTACTGCAATGAGAGTAGCCCCCCCACTCCCCCACCACCATCCCACATTAGAGAAAACTAGCACACACAGCAAGGAAAACCCAGCATAGCCAAATAAAATTAATAAAATATATATATATTTCTTTTTTCTGTCTCTACACAAATGCATGTGTATGAGTATGCACACACACACACTGATGGGTTGTTTTGCTGGAGATCCCAATATATCATGAAACTGAACACTTAAAATAGTGAGATGATAAAGTTTATGTTGTGTATTTCACTGCAAAAATTCCCTAAGAACTTCTTTGACACAAAGATGTAGGATAAGGACACTAGAAAAGTCAAGAAGAAAATCTAGAAAAATGTCAGTGGAAGCTGTGTATGATGCAAAAGGTTCAAAATTTTTTATTCATAAAAAATTCATACAAAACTGAATTTCAGTTTAGTTTCAACTTCAGTTCCCACTTTAAATAACATTTTCTCAGTGATAGTGAGAACAACAACAAAACCACCCACATTTGCTTACAAACAATGCACCTCTAATACATAAGAGAGCCTTGCTTATTTTTATTTGATATCATTCCTTTGCACACATATAATAAAAAATATATTTATGAACTTAGTGAAAATTCATATAAGAATACCTGCAGGATTTCTTTTATATAAAATTCTAGAAAATGTAAACTACAATGTCTACCTGGAGATGGCAACTTGGGTAGGGTTGGTGCAAATGGAAACTCTGTAAGTAATGGACATGTTCATTATCATAACTTTGGTGATAGTCCCACTGTGTACACCTATGTGAAAATACAGTTTACAGTTTTAATAAATGAAATTGAGTATGCCAATACCTCAGTAAAGCTATTAATATATGTTCCATACAAAATCAGGATCTCTTATTTCTCTAAATGTCATCATATCAGACAAACTTGTATCGACAATCAGCACCCTTCCTCATGTTTTAGGCAGGTCAATTCTGATTCCTTCTCAAGAGAGAAGAAAATGCTGACAAATGCTTCAACATGGGGACATTATTCTAAGCTAAATAAACCAGCTGCAAAGAGATGAAAAAAATGTATGATTACACTTATGCAAAGTATCCAGAATAATCAAATTCATAGACAAGAATGTAAAACAGAGGTAGACAGGTACGGTAGGGAGGGAGAAGAGAGAGATGTTGTTTAAGGGGTACAGAGTTTCATTTTTGCAAGATGAAAAAGAATTCTGGAAACTAGCTATTAATTTTTAAACACACTACACCGAACATTAAAAGGTAGAGGGTAAATTTTGTTACATATGAAAGTGAAAGTTGCTCAGTTGTGTCTGACTCTTTGCAGCCTCATGGACTATACAGTCCATGGAATTCTCCAGGCCAGAATACTGGAGTGGGTAGCTTATCTCTTCTCCAGCAGATCTTTCTGACCCAGAAATCGAACCGGGGTCTCCTGCACTGCAGGTGGATTCTTTACCTTTCTGAGCTATCAGGGAAGCCCTAAAGTCGCTCAGTCATGACCAACTCTTTTGCGACCCCATGGACTATATAGTCCATAGAATTCTCCAGGCCAGAATACTGGAGTGAGTAGCTTTTCCCTTCTCCACTGGATTTTCTCAACCCAGGGATTGAACCCAGGTCTCCTGCATTGCAGGCAGATTCTTTACCAGCTGATGCACCAGGGAAGCCCAAGAATACTGGAGTGGGTAGCCTATCCCTTCCCTAGCATAGCTTCCTAACCCAGGAATCAAATCGGGGTCTCCTATATTACAGGTGGATTCATTACCAGCTGAGCTACGAGGGAAGCCCAGCATTGTTAGATATATTTTACACCATCAAAAAAAGACATTCTCAGGGATAGATTAGAGCAACTTGCTAATCTTTCCCCATTTGCAATACTCCCTCTGGTGTGAACTTTTTGGTGCTGAATGAGGTCGCAGTTTCGGCAGAACATGTATCCACAACTGCTGCACTAAGGCCTTTCTCCACTGTGAAATCACTGACGTGTAATCGGGTCGCAGCTTAAGCTAAAACCTTACATTCACTGAAAAGGTTTGCCTCTGGTATGAACTCTTGATGTCTAAAGTGGGGAGCTGTACCAAAACAACTTTCCATGTTTGCTATGTTCACTCAGAAGTGAACATAGCCCAGCGTAACTCATAGGGGCTTCTCCAGCACCTATGAGTTAGGAGTCTGGAGTAGTACCTCATTTACTATAGCTTCTGTACTTAAATGGTATTTTGGTTTTTAACTGAAGTATAGTTGATTTATAGTGTTTCGGGCATATATCAAAATGATTCAGTTTACATATAAAATTCTTTCCCAGATCCTTTTCCATTATAACTTATTACATGATATTGAATATAGTTTCCTGTGCTATACAGCAGACCCCTTCATAAGGTCTCTACCACTGAACTCTGCTTCATGAGGTTGGAGTTGTATCTAAAGAGTTCCCCACATTCACAGCACTCATAGTGTCTTCAGTGTGAATCTTCTGGTGATGAACAAGGTGGGACTTCCTAATGAAGGCTTTGTGACATCTGCTGCACTCGTAAGGTCTTTCTCCAGTATGGATTTTCTGATGCTCAACAAGTATATGCTTGTGGCTAAAGGCTTTCCCACATTCTCTGCACTCATAAGGCCTCTCTCCAGTGTGATTTCTCCAATGTTTAATGAGGTTGGAGTTGTACCGAAAGAATTTCCCACACTCACTGCACTCATAAGGCCTCTCTCCACTGTGGACTCTCTTATGTCTAATGAGTCTGCAGTGGTACCTAAAGGCCTTCCCACATTCACTGCACTCATAAGGCCTTTCTCCGGTGTGATTTTGCCAATGTTTAATAAGTTTGGATTTGTACTTAAAGTATTCCCCACACAAGCTGCACTCATAAGGCCTTTCTACAGTATGAACTCTCTGATGTCTAATGAGGGTGGACGTGTATCTAAAAAATTTTCCACATTCACTGCACTCATAAGGCCTCTCTCCGGTATGAACTCTCTGGTGTTTAATGAGTGTGGAATTGTACCTAAAGAATTTCCCACATTCATTACATTTATAAGGCTTTTCTGCAGTATGAACTCTCTGGTGTCTAATGAATGTGGAGCTGTATCTGAAAAACTTCCCACATTCAATGCACTTATAAGGAGTTTCTCCAGTGTGAACTCTCCCATGTCTTATCAGTCTATAGTTATACCTAAAGAATTTTCCACATTCTCTGCACTCAAAAGGCCTTTCTCCATTGTGCTTTCTCTGATGTTTCATGAAGTTGGCATTGTACTTGAAGAATTCCCCACATTTGCTGCACTCATAAGGCCTTAATCCAGTGTGAACTCGCTGATGACTAACGAGCGTGGAGTTGTACCTAAAACATTTCCCACATTCACCACATCGAAAAGGCCTTTCTCCAGTGTGGATTCTCTGGTGCTGAACAAGGTGAAATTTTCTAATGAAGGCCATCCCGCATATGCTGCACTCATGAGGCCTTACTCCAGTGTGGATTTTTTGGTGCTCAACAAGTATCTGTTTTCGGCTGAAGGCTTTCCCACACTGAGTGCACCTGTAACCACTTTGTTCATGACCAAAGGCCTCCTGGCACTCAGTGTCCCCATGTGGCTGCCCCACACCACGAGGGGCCAGCTGCTGCAGAAGGCCTGTGCTGCCCAGGAAGGGCTTCCCATCTCTGCTGCAGGTCAAGGTCCTCTCTCCTGTGTGAACACTGCTGTTGGTCACAAATGAAGGCTGCCCCTCAGCCCTTCGGCAAAGTTTGTCTCTAATCTCCTTCTGGTGCTGGAAAAGGTCTGCTCCACAAACGTACAGTCCTTCATCAGGGTACATTCTGTCATGCTCAGGCAGGGGTAAAAGGTCTCTGGACAGTGGGCCACACATGTCACCGGGCTGGGCCTTCCTGGAGGATGGATCTGGCTTTGCAGTCCTGACCTCTGACATCCCTATAGAAACACCTTGCTCAGAAGAGGCCTCCTCACCCTGGGCTCCATGACAACAACCTGTAACCAGATAGATGCTGGTAAAGTGCATGTTGACTTTGATGGAAAGGACAGCCCCATCAGAAATATGTGTGTCACACACACCCAAGATCAGAGCCAGAGACAGGAAGGTCTGCTGTGCAGAGATGGACCTGGGGAGCTCCCACAGTCCTGTCAACAGGTAAAGACTGAAGGAAGAGTTACTCTTTCAGTCCATTCGGGATGCTATGATAAAATTATAAGCTGACTGGCTTGTAATGAACAGAAGTTTATTTCTCACATTTCTAGAGGATGGAACCCAGAGCCCATATGCATTTTTCTAGGTCACAGACTTCTCATTGCGTCCTCACACATGGTGGAAGGAGCCTGGAAGCTCTGTGCAGTCTCCTCCTTTTTTCTCTTTTAATCTTTTGGGCTGAGCTGCATATCATGTGGGAGCTTAGTTCCTTCAACAGGAATCTAACTCAGGCACTCTGCATAGGAAATGCAAAGTCTTAACCATTGGACCACCAGGGAAGTCTCAGTGGGGTCCCCTTTCAAAAGGGCATTAACCTCATTCTTAAAGGCTCTGCCTTCATGACCTAATCACCCCAAAGACCCCATCTCCTAATACTGTCACCTTGGGCATGAAGTTTCCAACATATGGAATGTGTGGAGACACAAACATTCAGACCAGAGCAGGCCTCCAAATCAGTCCTCTGCAAAGGGCCTCCACCACACCCATGGCTATGGGTGACAGGTGAGCCCTGTGACAAAGATGGTGCCCAGACCTTGAAACATCAGATACAAAGGAGATGCTAAAGTTCTAGACTGTTTAAGGATCTATACATGCAGACCTCAGGACATCTTATATACAAAGCAGTGATATGGAACATGTGACAAGTGAGGGTCACAAAGGTGTGGCTGGAGGCTGACAGAAGAAATAAAAATTGAGAAGAAAAGGAAGAAATGAGGTACGGCCAGTGGTCATAGCATCAATCCATGGTGAACACAGAACAAGTCCCCAGTTCTGACATGGCACCATTTCCCAGGACCGCACACTGAGCTCGGGTAATTCTAAGTGTCTTCTGCCACAGATGCAGTAAGACCACACTATCAGGCACCCAGGGTCCTCCCTCCTGCACCAGGTGAGCACTGATGTGGCATCAGGAAGACGCCAGTCCTACAGGAAAGACAGAAAGAGGAGGGGCCAGCACACGTCCAGAAATTCAACACAGGGCATCTGACATGCTAAAATTCTAACAGCTTCATAGGAGAGACTGCAGAAGCAGTAATGGTTCCAGAATTCGTATCTTGGTTGGTGCCTGAAAGAAATGTCAGCAAGAGGAGGGGAAAGCCTGGGGCAACAAGAGTCCAAGCATCTAGTCTGATCACCTACCAGGGACAAGCCAGGTCAGAGGGGGTCTCAGATAAAATTTAGATTTCTGACTCTGAGCCCTGTAGTGCAAGTTCTCAGAATGGGAGAGACAGGGCTCTGCGGGAGAACAGTGACACCGCACACGTGGTCCAGCCCCAGCACCAACAGCACACGTACCAGGAAACCAGGAAAGGAAGCTCTCAATGTGGGGAGCACAGAGCTGCCCCTGGGAAAAGGGGTAGAACAGAGTGCAGCTCAGAACACTGGGTGAGTGTGCAGAGCTTACCCAGGGAGGTCACGAGTGCCAAGTTCTCTGTCATCACAGCATGGTACAAGTGTCTCTGAGTTTCATCAAGGAGGCCCCACTCCTCCTGGGAGAAATATACAGCCACGTCCTCGAAGACCACACAGTCCTGCCAAAATCAAAAGTGTCTGGTTCATGAACAGCTTCCTGTTTTAACTTAGTTTTGTGGATTCTGTATTTATCTATTTGCCATCCATTAATTACAGGGCTAAACTTAAGGCCAAATTTGTTCACATCTCCCTTGCTTCCAGAGTTCATACTCTGAACCAACTCCTGAACTAACTCTCACTCACCAGATCAGTATTTCCCCTGCCCTAAATCAGTCCAGAGCCAGGTACCAGACAGCTAGAGACAGCTCCTGTACTCCAGGTACACAGAATTATCCAAACTATTCATCCCTAAGCCTTCTGTCCAACCCTCCCCACATTTCTCCTGAAAATCCAAAAAAGGCTCTGACCACTGGTTTCCCCAAGCTGGTGCTTGCACCTGCTAACCAAGTATGGTGATTCCCCACATGACCCTGGGTTACACAGTGTGCCTCCTTTCGGGAAATGTAAGCAATGAAACTTGCTTGAAATGTCATTGGCCTCTCTGTGTCACCACTCATCACCACTCACTCACTTCTACAAGTTAATATCCTCTGGGTACAACCACTGATGCACATCCCTCTCCAGGACCTTCACCCTCCCCCTACGCATCGGTCCCCAGTCAGCCTCCTCCCACGTGTCCCACCCTCAAGATACGTCCTAAGGGCATCAGTGCCTGCTCTCTCCTCATGACCATGGATCCCTGTGTCCAGTACACAGAAGAAAACAAACCACCATGTAGGCTGTGGACTGCCATGCATGGCCCTACCCCTCTCCTGCTGGACAATTTCCCTGGGATCCATCTCCCAGATGCTGACCCTCAAACAAACTCAGATTTGTCCTTGTCTTTATAAGCCCAGTGCCAAGGTTCAGGGCAACCGTTTACTCTCCTCCTCACTGCATCTCACTTGTAGGACTGCACCTTCCTGACAACTCTGACCCCTCCATAGTGACAGCACCACACCCACCCCACCACAGACACCACAGGCACTTCCTTCACCTCCTACAGGGCGCTCTGCACATGGAGTCCAGGCAGTGAATGGCAAATGCATCCAACATTTAACGCAGCCAGTCCTGCCCCTGAACCCCAAAGTCCTCTAAGGCCAGGGCCCACCCCAAGCCCTGGAGGCACACCCCAGAAGCTCTCCCCACAGGGCCCTGTTTTTTGCTTCCTCTCTAGCCATCCCACCTACATGAGACCTCATGTCCCCTTAGCTCTTTCCCTCTTCTGCACTGCAAGGACTGTCCCACAAGCAGTCAACACCTTTCTCTCTCTTCACGTGAAGCCCAGGCACACAGACCTCCCCAGTCACATTCCCACTGCACCCTAGGTCTAGAGACTCTCTCAGCTAATTCCTTTTCCATCCTCAACATCCATCTCCTGTCTGCACTGGCCTGAAGACTTTCTCACACCTACACCCTGCTGTCACACAGACACTTTGCTTACTCATCTGTCTTCGTGATGCCCATCACCACCAACCAGGTATCCAACCCAGAGACCTACTACTCAGGCCCTTCATCCTCACTCCTTGTCCTCTAATGGCATTCCCAACACCAACTAGAAATGATACTGCCTAAATATTACCTGCAGCTTAGTCCAACCCAAGGATCCTATGCCATGGCTGTCTCCACCTTGGATCCTTCCTGTGAAACCCAGACTCTGTGTAAAAGTGATTCCCTGCAGTCCCTCCCCCAGATGCTGACCCTCAGACAAACTCAGATTTGTGCTTGTCTTTATAAGCTCAGTGCCAGGGCTCAGGGCCAACTGTTCACGCTCCTCCTCACTGCATCTCACTTGTGGGATTGCACCTTCCTGACAACTCTGGGATACCTCCCCTTGGGAATCTCTGGAACATCTGTGACATGGACAAAAACTAACTCTTCTTATTCCATTTGGAAATTCTCCCTACAACTAGAGCTGCTTCCTCATTTTAGCTGATGAGGTATCCATCCTTCCTAATGAAGCCAGAAACATGGGGTCTTCCCTGATTCTTCCTATCAGCCTACCTCCTTGAGTACCTCATTCTCCATTACATAAAATATGGACAACACATCACTGTAAACCACCTAAATATATAATATTTAAAATACATGATAAATATAAAATTTTAAATATAAAATATGATCAAATATATTCAATTTAAAATATAAACAACATTAAAAAAAAAAAAATATGGGCAGCTCTATCCCTACCTTCACAGCCACCACTCAGGTGTAGCCCCCACAAACAAGCACATGGATGATTGCAGAAATTCCCCTCATATCTCCCAGCCTTCATGCATACCTAGTCTGTCTTCTACTCTGCAGTCACAGGGAGCCTATTAAAATCTGAGACATGGCACCTTCCTGGTCTGCTTCAAACCTTCCCTACCTGCCCTCAACCTGAGGGTTAGAGAACCAGGACCTCAGGCTATCAGTCAAGGCCTGATACCTGTGCACCCCTGTCCCAGCACCCCATTCTCACAGATATGACAGAACCAACAGTTCCCTGCATATTCCACCTCAGTATCATGAGCAACTGTCTGGACATTTTAAATCCTGTGGCCAGGGCTCCCTGCCACACCTTCCCCCATCAGCTGTCAGCAATGAAACTGCTGACAAATATATAACACAGGACTAAATATAGGATCCTGGGCATGGTGAGAGCACATGGTCTACAGATGCAAGACAGAAAATAGGGATAGAAGTCTTGTGACACTGCCATTCCTCAAGGGCATATATATCAGGATGATAAAACTATCAGATTGATAATTATGACTCACCTGTACAGGACTCATGAGCATCTCTACCACTGCCATGGGGCCCTGGGGGAAGAAAGACTTCATGAGACGTGGACAACAGTGCTAGAATCCTACAGCAGAGTTGGACCTCCACCTTTTCCTGGCCCAGGTGTAACAGGACCTCTGCCTGTCAGTCTAAGCTCAGGCTTCCCTGATAGCTCAGTTGGTAAAGAATCCGCCTATAACACAGAAGACCCTAGTTTGATTCCTGGGTTGGGAAGATCCCCTGGAGAAGGGAAAGGGTACCCACTCCAGTATCCTGGCCTGGAGAATTCCACGGACTGTATAGTCCATGGGGTCGCGAAGAGTTGGACATGACTGAGCATGTCAGCAAACAGTACTGCCTCTTACCAGGTGTCCCTGGAGAAGGACTGAGCCTCCCTGAACTTCAGGCAAAAGAAAATTCTACTGAAGATAAGAATTATTCCAACCTCAGAAGACTCATATTGGTATCTAATGTTAGGAGGACATACCATGTATCAGCTATGACTGTCCATAAGATAGTTTTATATGTATTTTCAGGCAATTGAAGTGGTATAGTTTTGAAATTTGGGGTCTTCACATTTTTTTAGGATCTCAGAAAATGTCATACATAAAACTTTACCTTGTAAGCAAATATATAGAGGTAAAGCAATGACAAGCCAATTACAAAGTGTTCACAAAGATTTAACTGAGTGAACAGGTTCATTTCAAATTGCCTGTGTGTGTATTTAGAGGAATATTGATTAACTCTTGGTTAATTTTCATACATTCTTAAGTTAATGAGTCATTGGGAGGGGCTGAGCAGGCAGGTCAGCTACTAGTCCATTCAGCAAGCAGGCCTACTCAGTAAATAATCCTCAAAAGGGAGCTTGCTGGGAGCCCTTGACTGAAGCAGAGTCTCATCCCTCCTGCCCTGAGGGGTGAGGTGAGGGGTGAGGTGGGTCTAGGACCCACTGGCCCCACCAGCCTGGTTGATCTTTCCCTCCTTCCATCGGGGAAGCAGTGAGGGTCGGCAGAGCCTGCCAGTGGAGTATCCACTCCAGCACCCACAGCAGGCCCCACAGACGTGAAGCTCTTTACCCTGAAGACACAGGCCAGAATCCCTCCTCAGACAGGTATGCTCTTTCCTGGAAGTAGCATGAGGGATGCCCGCACCCAGCATTCACGTCCTGCCCTCCTACTCTGAGCCCTCCCCTCCCTCACCACAGGGCTCATTTCAGGCAACAAGCTTATGACCCCCTCCTCAATCTGATTCCCACGCCATGCTGGGCCAGTCGACATCCTCCTGGCCACACAAGGAGCATCAGAAAGTCCTGTAGACTCTACTGAAGAAACCTACCCAGAGTCTTATCCCATCTCCAATGTCCCGCTACCTCCCTGGCCCAGCCTCTCCCAAAATTCTCCTGGGGTCTATAAGACCTCCCACTCTTCCTGCCTCCATTCGCACTCTTTTCTCCCAACTTCTAACTCTAGACACGGTTCTCCCAGTCCCGCCTCCTTCACAACAACCTTCCATGGCTCGCACCTGCTCAGGCTGCCATTTCAGGTGAGGCACTCCGTTCCCTTCTGTCCCAGAAAAAAGTGACCCCAAGTTTCCCCAAGGCTGCCGACTAGGGGAGGACCTGCAAGCCCTGCACCGTCGCCCAAGAGGGAACTCTCTCCCTCAGCCCAGTCCACTAGCTGAAGGGCGACCCCTCACAAGGCCGCCCTCAGTTCTGGACTCTGGGGCTGACCGGCAGGGACCTGAACGGGCACCCTTCCGTCCGGATCTGGGACTCGGAGTCGGGCCAGGTGGGGGCCCGGGAGACACAGCACCCACCTGCGCCGACCTCGGTCACTGGCCGGTGGGAAGAGCTGGGCCAGGAGATGCGGCGAGTGGGGCAGGAAGGAGGACACCGCCGACAACTACGGGCTCAAAGGGCCTCAGAGCCGATTCTGAATAGCGGGGACAACTTGTCTCCTCCCGCTTTTCCGCTAGGTCACCTCACCGCTCAGCGGGCTAAGGTAAGGCCGTTGCTGGTGAACAGCCGAAGAGCCTCCAAGAGACTACGAGAGAAAACGCCGGAAGTCCCGCCCCAACGCAGTGCGCAAGCACATACGCCCGCCTCTCCTAAGCTTTCACTGGCTCAGTCACAGCCGCCTCGCACCGTACAGACTTCTGGGTGATGTAGTTTCCGCTGCCACCACACTTGCCTCTGGTCAAAGCAGAACTCACTTCCCTTTTTCCCACAAGCTGAGGGAAACCAAGTTCTCAGGCTCCAAGGATGGGGCGGGGTTTCGCTTGCTTTTACAAGGGATGTACTCTGATTTCTATAGAGCAGTCTAGGAAATTCACAGGAAGTTTCAGTTCAGTTCACTCGCTCGTCGTGTCGGACTCTTTGCGACCCCATGAATCGCAGCACGCCAGGCCTCCCTGTCCATCACCAACTCCCAGAGTTCACTGAGACTCACGTCCATCGAGTCAGTGATGCCATCCAGCCATCTCATCCTCTGTCGTCCCCTTCTCCTCCTGACCCCAATCCCTCCCAGCATCAGATTCTTTCCCAATGAGTCAACTCTTGGCATGAGGTGGCCAAAGTACTGGAGTTTCAGCTTTAGCATCATTCCTTCCAAAGAAATCCCAGGGCTGAACTCCTTCAGAATGGACTGGTTGGATCTCCTTGCAGTCCAAGGGACTCTCAAGAGTCTTCTCCAACACCACAGTTCAAAAGCATCAATTCTTTGGTGCTCAGCTTTCTTCACAGTCCAACTCTCACATCCATACATGATTACTAGAAAAACCATAGCCTTGACTAGACGGACCTTTGTTGGCAAAGTAATGTCTCTGCTTTCCAATATGCTATCTAGGTTGGTCATAACTTTCCTTCCAAGGAGTAAGCGTCCTTTAATTTCATGGCTGCAGTCACCATCTGCAGTGATTTTGGAGCCCCCCAAAATAAAGTCTGACACTGTTTCCACTGTTTCTCCATCTATTTCCCATGAAGTGATGGGACCAGATGCCATGATCTTCGTTTTCTGAAAGTTGAGCTTTAAACCAACTTTTTCACTCTCCTCTTTCACCTTCATCAAGAGGCTTTTTAGTTCCTCTTCACTTTCTGCCATAACGGTGGTGTCATCTGCATATCTGAGGTTATTGATATTTCTCCTGGCAATCTTGATTCCAGCTTGTGCTTCCTCCAGCCCAGTGTTTCTCATGATGTACTCTGCATATAACTTAAATAAGCAGGGTGACAATATACAGCCTTGACGTACTCCTTTTCCTATTTGGAACCAGTCTGTTGTTGCATGTCCAGTTCTAACTGTTGCTTCCTGACCTGCATATAGGTTTCTCAAGAGGCAGGTCAGGTGGTCTGGTATTCCCATCTCTTTCAGAATTTTCCACAGTTTATTGTGATCCACACAGTCAAAGGTTTTGGCATAGTCAATAAAGCAGAAATAGATATTTTTCTGGAACTCTCTTGCTTTTTCTGTGATCCAGCGGATGTTGGCAATTTGATCTCTGGCTCCTCTGCCTTTTCAAAAACCAGCTTGAACATGGAAGTTCACGGTTCATGTATTGCTGAAGCCTGGCTTGGGGAATTGAGCATTACTCAATTATGCTCAATTGAGCATTACTTTACTAGCGTGTGAGATGAGTGCAATTGTGCAGTGGTTTGAGCATTCTTTGGCATTGCCTTTCTTTGGGATTGGAATGAAAACTGACCTTTTCCAGTCCTGTGGCCACTGCTGAGTTTTCCAAATTTGCTGGCATATTGAGTGCAGTACTTTCACAGCATTATCTTTCAGGATTTGAAATAGCTCAACTGGAATTGCATCACCGCCACTAGCTTTGTTCATAGTGATGCTTTCTAAGGCCCACTTGACTTCACATTCCAGGATGTCTGGCTCTAGGTGAGTGATCACACCATTTTGATTATCTTGGTCGTGAAGATCTCTTTTGTACAGTTCTTCTGTGTATTCTTGCCACCTTTTCTTAATATCTTCTGCTTCTGTTAGGTCCATACCATTTCTGTCGTTTATCGAGTTCATCTTTGCATGAAATGTTCCCTTGGTATCTCTAATTTTCTTGAAGAGATCTCTAGTCTTTCCCATTCTGTTGTTTTCCTCTATTTCTTTGCATTGATCGCTGGGGGAGGCTTTCTTATCTCTTCTTGCTATTCTTTGGAACTCTGCATTCAGATGGGTATATCTTTCCTTTTCTCCTTTGATTTTCACTTCTCTTCTTTTCACAGCTATTTGTAAGGCCTCCCCAGACAGCCATTTTGCTTTTTTGCATTTCTTTTCCATGGGGATGGTCTTGATCCCTGTCTCCTGTACAATGTCATGAACCTCATTCCATAGTTCATCAGGCACTCTATCAGATCAAGGCCCTTAAATCTATTTCTCACTTTCACTGTACAATCATAAGGGATTTGATTTAGGTCATACCTGAATGGTCTAGTGGTTTTCCCTACTTTCTTCAATTTAAGCCTGAATTTGGCAATAAGGAGTTCATGATCTGAGCCACAGTCCGCTCCTGGTCTTGTTTTTGCTGACTGTATAGAGCTTCTCCATCTTTGGCTGCAAAGAATATAATCAATCTGATTTTGGTGTTGACCATCTGGTGATGTCCATGTATAGAGTCTTCTCTTGTGTTGTTGGAAGAGGGTGTTTGCTATGACCAGTGCATTTTCTTGGCAAAACTCTATTAGTCTTTGCCCTGCTTCATTCCGTATTCCAAGGCCAAATTTGCCTGTTACTCCAGGTGTTTCTTGACTTCCTACTTTTGCATTCCAGTCCCCTATAATGAAAAGGACATCTTTTTTGGGTGTTAGTTCTAAAAGGTCTTGTCGGTCTGCATAGAACCATTCAACTTCAGCTTCTTCAGCGTTACTGGTTGGGGCATAGACTTGGATTACTGTGATATTGAATGGTTTGCCTTGGAAACGAACAGAGATCATTCTGTTATTTTTTAGATTTCATCCAAGTACTGAATTTCAGACTCTTTTGTTGACCATGATGGCTACTCCATTTCTTCTAAGGGATTCCTGCCTGCAGTAGTAGATATAATTGTCATCTGAGTTAAATTCACCCATTCCAGTTCATTTTAGTTTGCTGATTCCTAGAATGTAGACGTTCACTCTTACCAACTCCTGTTTGGCCACTTCCAATTTGCCTTGATTCATAGACCTAACATTCCAGGTTCCTATGCAATATTGCTCTTTATAGCATCGGACCTTGCTTCTATCACCAGTCACATCCACAGCTGGGTATTGTTTTTGCTTTGGCTCCATCCCTTCATTCTTTCTGGAGTTATTTCTCCACTGATCTCCAGTAGCATATTGGGCACCTATGACCTGGGGAGTTTCTCTTTCAGTATCCTATCATTTTGCCTTTTCATACTGTTCATGGGGTTCTCAAGGCAAGAATACTGAAGTGGTTTTCCATTCCCTTCTCCAGTGGACCACATCCTGTCAGACCTCTCCATCATGACCGCCCGTCGTGGGTGGCCCCACATGGTATGACTTAGTTTCATTTAGACAAGGCTGTGGTCTGTGTGATTAGATTGACTAGTTTTCTGTGATTATGGTTTCAGTGTGTCTGCCCTCTGATGCCCTCTTGGAACATCTACCGTCTTACTTGGGTTTCTCTTACCTTGGACGTGGGGTATCTCTTCCCGGCTGCTTCAGCAAAGCGCAGCCACTGCTCCTTACTTTGGACGAGGGGTATCTCCTCACCGCCGCCCCTCCTGACCTTGAACGTGGAGTAGCTCCTCTCGGCCCTCCTGCGAAACAGAAGGAGGGTCTCAAATCTACAAATCCAAAGAGACAACAGCATATTATAATGATATTCTGTGTGCACTCCTATAATCAGCTATGTTGTCGCTTTTCAGATACCGGTAGACTTGAAATGGAACTGGACCCTCTGGGTCTTTCCTGAAACAGACTCCTCTGCCCAACTCCATATCCTTTGCCTGCCTCTTGTCTATAAAAAAGAATTGTAGCCCCTAGGCCTTCCTGAGTCAGGAAAGAGACAGGCCCAAGGAGAGTCTCCTCATGAATAAATAGGCAGAAGGCAAAGCCACCAACTTGATCTCCACCGCAGTGGGAAGCTATGCAGCACAACTAAAGAGTAGTCCTGGCTCACTGCAGCTGGAGAAAAGGCTGTGCAGCAAGCAAGACCCAGCACAGCCAGAAACAAATCAATACAGTTATATATATATATATGGCAGCAGAAATAATTCTAGGTGAGAGTAACTGTGACATGTAAAAAAAAAAAAATTAAAATCTTAGCCAAGTTTAAGCTAGAGGTAGTGAAGTCTGAAAAGCCAGAAAATGAAACTGAAGCTGTGGCTTCATCTCCAAGATGTGCTTCTATTTCATACTCTGCCACCTTCTCTGTGTGTGCAGCAATGTTCCTGTTTCCTAAGATTCTATATTTGTATGTTTAGCATTCATTTATGGCAAAGCCAACCTAATAACTTATTTCTCTTGCAAGTCAGCTTTCACAGGCTCACAAACATATTACATGTTTAATATTAATATTACATATTCTAAGCACTCCTCATACAAACACTGACATGTGGTTTTTTTTTTTTTTAATCCCTGCTGAATTAGTGATGTATCCACCTAGGCTCAGATGATAAAGAATCTACCTGCAATGCAGGAGACCCGGGTTTGATCCCTAGGTTGGGAAGATCCCCTGGAGAAGGAAATGGCAACCTACTCCCATATTGTTGTCTGGAGAATTCCGTGGACAGAGGAGCCTGGCAAACTACAGTCCATGGTGTCGCAAAGAGTTGGACATGACTGAGTGACTAACATTTTCACGTTCACTTAGGTAATCCATGCTTCTTCAGTCTCAAAGGCACTGTAAAAATTAAGTAACCTCAGTTAGTGAAAGTGTTATTTGCTCAGTCATGTGCAACTCTTTGCAACCCCATGGACCACATCCTGCCAGGTTCCTCTGTCCATGGTATTTCCTAGGCAAGAATACTGGAGTGGGTAGGTGCCGGGGTCCAGCCCCGGTGGATCCAGGGAATTCGAAGCGGGGATGGCGTCGGCGAGGATCAGGAAACAACCGTTTAATTAAACTGTAATTAAGGATATAAACAGTAATAGAATAAGGATAACTCAGTGAGGAAATTCAGGGGAGAAAAGAGGCTGAATAATTCAGCCAGAAGGTGAGATGGGGAGACCAAGTTTCGGTGAACAAGGCCCGCACTTTATTTTCCAAAGTAGTTTTTATACCCTAAGTTATGCATAGAGGATAATGGGGGAAGGGGTAGAGTCATGCAGTAAGCCAGGCTTTCTTCCTGCAAACTTATCATATGCAAAAGCTTAGGTGATTTGCATCATCTTCTGGCCTGGAGGCCTGTTAACATTTTAAGACCCTTTCTTCAGAAAACTTATTTTTCTCTAAAGGTGATTGGTCAGGCGCCACCCTCCAAAAGCATTAGATAAAGTTGCATTCCTATAGGGCAAAGGTGTGGTGGGCTATAACAAGAAAAAGAATTAACTCAAGGGTCCAAGGTTACAAACATTAAAGCTACTACTTAAACCAATTATATTAATCAATACACTGCCAGGGACACAGCAGGTAAGGGATATGGAAACTTAGCAGCAAACATTGGCCCAACAAGTGAAAATCCCTTCACCAATACAATTTCTAATCAATCCTTTAACTGCTCAAAGGAATCTGTATTTAGACAGTTTAGAACATCTCATGCCTCTCACAGTTGGGAGGCTCTGAGCAATCACATGTGGCCCGAAAAACCTATTCAGGCAGGCTAGAGGACTTCCAAAGGAGTTTGTAGGTTGAAACACTGTCACACCCAGGAATTATTAACTGGAGCTGTAAGCTAACTCTTTTCTCAGAGAGAGGTAGTGGGGGACAGCCCCCCGTAAAGTCAGAGGTGTAGGTGAAAGCACAAAGCAGAAAGTAGGCAGACTCTGGTTTTGGGGGTAGATGCTCGAGAATTCCCAGGGGGACTCCTGAGGCTCCATCCCGCCTTTGTGTATGCCGAGCCTCCTTCCTCATGACCTTTGTCAGGGGTGGAGCTCCTCACGCTGGCTCCAGGCAGTGATAGAATTCCAGTTGAGCTATTCCAGATCCTGAAAGATGATGCTGTGGAAAGTGCTGCACTCAATATGCAATATGCAGTTAGTACACAATATGCCAGCTCCCGGCAGGTAGGCATTCCTTTCTCCAGGGGATCTTCCCCACCCAGGAATCAAACCCAGGTCTCCTGCAATGCAGGCAGATTCTTTACCATCTGAGCCATCAGGGAAGCAATCTCCATGAAGGAAAAGTAAAAATAAGATGAATTCCTTAGGAAAAGAACATAGAAGATGGACCAGTCTAACAGGAACCCGAAATAAAACGGAGTCGGGAGGGACTTTCCTCCCATCCCTGCATGCAGCTCCACTGTTGCCTTCTTGACTCTAAAGTGTTTTAAGTGCAATGCTGACCCCCTTCTATCCTTCGCCAAGAGGAGCCCAGACCCTCTACAGCAGGGCTGCTGGATCAAGCAGACAGGGCTCAGGGGCCAATCCAGAAAGGCCAGCAAGGGCCTCTCCCAATAATCTCGAGGGCCAAATATAGGGACAAGTCCCAGTGCTGACGACCTGAGCAGTAGAAATAGCTGGAGGCTCTCCCACATGATCTTGAACCTTCTCCATGACTGGGCCTTGAGGGTAGTTGACATGCACCATTCACTTAGTAGAGTTCAGAACTCTCCCATCACAGTTATTTTATTTATTAAATTTACTGACCCGTTGGCACAGCTTGCAGGATTTTAATTCCCCAACTAGGGATCGAACCTGTGGCCCCTGCAGTGCTAGTGTGGAGTCCTAATCACTAGAATTCCACTAAGAAATTCCCTAGATATTTTTAAAAGAAAAAAAGTTTTCTTGGGACTTCCCTGGTGGTCCAGAGGTTAAGAATCCACCTCGCAACCAAAGGGATACCAGTTCGATTCCTAGTCCCGGAAGGTCCCATGTGCCATGGAGCAACTAAGCCCCTGAGTCACAACTGCTGGAGCCTGAGCACTCTACAGCCCATGCTCTGAAACAAGAGAGAAGCCACTGCAGCGAGAAGCACAGTGAGAAGCTGGTATACCGCAATAGAGAGCAGCCCCTGCTCACCGCAACTAGAGAAAGCCAGGGTGGAGCAATGAAGACACACCGCAGCCAAAAATTTAAGTAAACAAATAAGATAAACCTTAAACAAAGTTTTCTTTTCTCCCTCTTCCTGAATAAATGGTAAAATTAGAAGTCTTTATCACTGCCTTTCCTTTGGAACCATATCTAAAAGAGAGTACCTTGCCCTATACTGGTCTACGCTGGTGGTTCAATTGTCCTGTATTGCTGTTTTGTATATGCTGCATTTTTTACTTACTTATGGCAAAGGCTACTGTTCATGGGGTTCTCGAGGCAAGAATATTGAAGTTGTTTGCCATTCCCTTCTTCAGAATACTTTCCAATTGTGGTGCTGGAGAAGACTCTTGAGAGTCCCTTGGACAGCAAGGAGACCAAACCAATCTATCCTAAAGGAAATCAACCCTGAATATTCATTGGAAGGACTAATGCTGAAGCTCCAATACTTTGGCCACCTGATCGAGACCCGGGTTCAGTCCTTGGGTCAGGAAGATGCCCTGTAGAAGAGAATGGCTACCCACTCCAGTATTCTTGCCTGAAGCATCCCATGGACAGAGGAGCCTGGCAGGCTACAGTCCATGTGGTCGCAGAGTCAGACACGAGTGAGCGACTGACACAAAAAACAAACCCCCCACTCAGGTGGCGGATGCTGATTACTTGATGCCTACAATAATATTCCCAAAACATCACCCAGCTATCTCAACACCAACCAGTTAGAAGGAAGTCCACAAGCTGCACGCCTCAACCCAAATGTTGCCTCCAAACACCATTGCCTAAAATCCATCAGGAAGTCTGGGTCTTTTGAGCTAGAGCTGCCTGTTCTCCTCACTTGATGTCCCACAATTAACAATGTACTCTCATTCACCACAACTCGGTTAGTAGATTGGCTTTGCTGTAAAGCAAACGAGTAAATGCAAGTTCAGTTGGACAGCAGACACTAGATGTTTTAAAAATTCTGCCACTGCACTTGCCTGGTGGCTCAGTGGATAAGAATCTGCCTGCCAATGCAGGGGAGAGGGCTTTGATCCTTGGTCCAGGAAGATCCCACATTATGGGGAGCAGCTAAGCCGGTGCGCCTCAGCTATTGAATCCACATCCTGCAAGGATGGAAGCCCGCGCCACCTAGAGCCTGTGCTCTGCAACAAGAGAAGCCACCGCAATGAGAAGCCCAAGCACTGAAACGGAGAGTAGTCCTTACTCACTGCAGCTAGGAAAAGCCCACGCACAGCAAAGAAGAGCCAGTGGAACCAAAAATTTAAAAATAAAGTTGTTAAAAAAAAATTCTGCCCATAGGCTCGCAGTCTCAAGATTCTCCCTTGTAAGTATGCAGACATTTCCAGTTCCAATCAATCCTTGCTTTACTGGCACCCTTACTTCATGACAGCTCCAATTACAATTTTTCACAATTTATTGAAAAAATCATGGCCTTCCTTTTTTTTTTTTTGCATCCCCAAATTTCTCCATTTTGTAGTCTAGGGAAACATGATTCTAATGTTTCTCAAAACTGTGTCTTCCAGGCTGCAGTCCTAACAAACCCCCAATAAATGTCTCTTTCTACCAATCAGGTATTTTTTTCCTGAAATTTTGGTTAACACTCATTGCACAGAAGTCTTATGTAATGGAATATCTTATCATTAAGTTTGTGCTGTTTATCACTTTGACCAAAAGGTCGGACTCAAGAAGAAAGAGGTTCTTGGTCTCGTTGGGTATTGAGCCTATACAGCCAAAGTAGTGCTTGGAATGGAATACGCAATTTAATCAGTGTTTGTCAACGAGGGTACAAATATGATGCTATGGATTCCGTTTGCTTTCAGCATTCTGGCAAATCAATCTGCTCTCTCCACATCTCCCTTCAAGCTGGTATTGTTTCGTATAAAAAAAAAAACACAAAGATTATTATTAATTGTTTATTAAATAAATAAACAAACAATAAATCACAATTTAGAGAGCCAGATTCACAGACTAGCCAAGTTCCTGTGTCACTACATGCTCAGCTTCATTTTCTCACTCTCAGTCTTCAGTGTCCCTTTAAGCTTCACTAAGACCCTAACTTTGTGGACATGGCCAAGAGGTATTTTGGCCAGAACTTTGAATAACTGATGATTGGTTTCAACATCTTCAACATTTACAGATATTTTCCTGAGGTAATCTCAACTCTATGCATGGTCTCTGTGCTTGCAGGTGAAATTATATTGACTCCCCAGAAAGGAAAGAGGATCATGAAATTGCAAGGCTTTATCTCAGGGTTCAATTGCTCCTGTCCCAAATAAGCTATGACCGTAACCATGGAGTCACTTTCCAGGCAGGAAGTGACATGTTATAAGTCACTCTTCTTTTCAGATAGGTAGATTTTAGCTTCTAGACAAGAACTGCTGCTGCTGCTAAGTCACTTCTGTCGTGTCTGACTCTGTGTGACCCCATAGATGGCAGCCTACTAGGCTCCTCCGTCCCTGGGATTCTCCAGGCAAGAACGCTGGAGTGGGTTACCATTTCCTTCTCCAATGCATGAAAGTGAAAAGTGAAAGTGAAGTTGCTCAGTCGTGTCTGACTCTCCACGACCCCATGGACTGCAGCCTACCAGGCTCCTCCATCCATGGGAGTTTCCAGGCAAGAGTACTGGAGTGGGTTGCCATTGCCTTCTCCAAGAAAAGAACTGGATATGTATTAAAATGTGGAGTCTGAAATATGTGTCAGTTCCTGAATAGGACACACCATCACTAAACCTACGTTTTTTTCTGAAGGAACCAAAGACACGGCACATGGTCCACCTGCTTCTAGTTGCCCCACATCCCTCCTCTGTCTTGTTCACCATGGCCCTGTCTGGAGTCTTAGGTTTTTTGACTATGACCTAACACAGAGACACTCATAAACTGTAGCCAACAAGTTAGGCTACATTTATATGAAAAACAATAAGACAGTGTTTATTGGACTCCAGCTATGGATGGATGCACTTTGTCTGAGTGACAACCTGGTATCATATCACCACTTAGTTTGGCCAGTTTTGTTGTAGTTTAGTCGCTAAGATACCTCCGACTTTGCAACCCCATGGCCTGTAGCCCGGCAGGCTCCTCTGTCCATGGGATTTCTCCAGGCAAGAATACTGGAGTGGGTTGCCATTTCCCTCCTGGATGGGATAAGGGATAGAACCCTGGGTTCCCATATTGGCAGGTGGATTTTTTTTTTTTTTTTACTACCAGCACCACCTGGGAAGCTTTGGGGACCGTCTTAAAATTTCTTTCTTTCTAATCAAAGAGGACACTAATAGATGGAGAAATATACCATGTTCATGGATTGGAAGAATCAATATAGTGAAAATGAGTATACTACCCAAAGCAATTTATAGATTCAATGTAATCCCTATCAAGCTACCAACAGTATTCTTCACAGAGCTAGAACAAATAATTTCACAATTTGTATGGAAATACAAAAAACCTCAAATAGCCAAAGCAATCTTGAGAAAGAAGAATGGAACTGGAGGAATCAACCTACCTGACTTCAGGCTGTACTACAAAGCCACAGTTATCAAGACAGTATGGTACTGGCACAAAGACAGAAACATAGATCAATGGAACAAAATAGAAAGCCCAGAGATAAATCCATGCACATATGGACACCTTATCTTTGACAAAGGAGGCAAAAATATACAATGGATTAAAGACAATCTCTTTAACAAGTGGTGCTGGGAAAACTGGTCAACCACTTGTAAAAGAATGAAACTAGAACACTTTCTAACACCATACACAAAAATAAACTCAAAAGGGATTAAAGATCTAAACATAAGACCAGAAACTATAAAACTCCTAGAGGAGAACATAGGCAAAACACTCTCTGACATACATCACAGCAGGATCCTCTATGACCCACCTCCCAGAATATCGAAAATAAAAGCAAAAATAAACAAATGGGACCTAAATAACCTTAAAAGCTTCTGCACATCAAAGGAAACTATCAGCAAGGTGAAAAGACAGCCTTCAGAATGGGAGAAAATAATAGCAAATGAAGCAACTGACAAACAACTAATCTCAAAAATATACAAGCAACTCCTACAGCTCAACTCCAGAAAAATAAATGACCCAATCAAAAAATGGGCCAAAGAACTAAATAGACATTTCTCCGAAGAAGACATACAGATGGCTAACAAACACATGAAAAGATGCTCAACATCACTCATTATCAGAGAAATGCAAATCAAGACCACTATGAGGTACCATTTCACACCAGTCAGAATGGCTGTGATCCAAAAGTCTACAAATAATAAATGTTGGAGAGGGTGTGGAGAAAAGGGAACCCTCTTACACTGTTGGTGGGAATGCAAACTAGTACAGCCACTATAGAGAACAGTGTGGAGATTCCTTAAAAAACTGGAAATAGAACTGCCTTATGATCCAGCAATCCCACTGCTGGGCATACACACTGAGGAAACCAGAAGGGAAAGAGACACGTGTACCCCAATGTTCATCGCAGCACTGTTTATAATAGCCAGGACATGGAAGCAACCTAGATGTCCATCAGCAGATGAATGGATAAGAAAGCAGTGGTACATATACACAATGGAGTATTACTCAGCCATTAAAAAGAATTCATTTGAATCAGTTCTAATGAGGTGGATGAAACTGGAGCCTATTATACAGAGTGAAGTAAGCCAGAAGGAAAAACACCAATACAGTATACTAACGCATATATATGGAATTTAGAAAGATGGTAACAATAACCCTGTGTACGAGACAGCAAAAGAGACACTGATGTATGGAACAGTCTTGTGGACTCTGTGGGAGAGGGAGAGGGTGGGAAGATTTGGGAGAATGGCATTGAAACATGTAAAATATCATGTATGAAACGAGATGCCAGTCCAGGTTCAATGCACGATACTGGATGCTTGGGGCTAGTGCACTGGGACGACCCAGAGGGATGGTATGGGGAGGGAGGAGGGAGGAGGGTTCAGGATGGGGAGCACATGTATACCTGTGATGGATTCATTTTGATATTTGGCAAAACTAATACAATTATGTAAAGTTTAAAAATAAAATAAAATTTAAAAAAATTTCTTTCTTTCTTTCTTTTTTAAAAAAGTAAAAGAAGGCTAATTCAGAGAGAGACACACTCCATTGACAGAGTGGGCCATCTCAGAAGGCACGAGAGGCCAAACATCTCAAATATTACTGTCACTATACTTCTATGTGATCAGCACAGACTATGTTTCATGGAAATCTGGGTGCAACCCCTTTAAAAAGCGTGTAACTGCCCCAGTCTTCGCAGCCTGGGGACTTCACTGCAACCCTACTGGTGAGGCGGGACAATTCTCCCGAATTGGGGAACACTACCTCTTGCCAGCGACGGGAGCGCTATGAACTACATTACCCTAAAGGCACCGCGCGAGGCGCCAAGGACAATGGACCAATGAAGACTCAGGACAGAGACACTTCCGTTCTAGAGAACGGTCTCTGGGTGGACCTTCCTGTGTGGGTCCCCGGCGACATATTGTAATTCAGATTGGTTCACGGTTGGTGTACTTCCTAACGCTGAGCCGGCCTGAAACCTGGGAGCTGGAAGGCCGCTGTGCCTGCTATTCCGAGGCGAGTCTCAGGCTCGGCGTGGGCGCCATCCGACCTGACTCTCTCTCTGGGTCGGGACGGGGTCTCGGGACGGGGTCTGCAGAGCCCGACCCCGCCTTCGCCAACGGACTTCTTTGGCTGCAGCCACATTGATGGTTCCGATTCAGGTGAATCCTGCGTCCTCCGGGCCCTCCCCCTGTTCTTTTTATCCTGAGTTATCTTTGTTCTTATTAGTGTCTCCTTACTAACGTCTTATATGTATATTTATTCGTGCCCCCCAAACCTTGACTTTCCGATTTTAAAATATGACCTGCGTGGGGGAAAAAAACAGAGAACTTACTCGTGCAGTTGAATACGCAGATCTAAAATTAGTATCCGTTAACCGCCTGAGAGAAAAAATACGCGTTATCAACAGGACCCCAGGAAGCCGCCTATGTGCTTAGACGCTTCAGTCGTGCCCTTGAGACCGCATGGACTGTAGCCCGCCAAGCTCCTCTGTCCATGGGGATTCTCCAGGCAAGAATACTGGAGTGGGTTGCCACGCCCTCTCGCAGGGGAATCTTCTCAAGCCAGGGATTAAACCCCGGTCTCCCACATTGCAGGCGGATTCTTTACCATTTGAGCCACCAGGGAAGCCCAAAACATACCCATGCCCCCAAAGTTAAGGTATTGTCTATTGTTATTTAAAGTAAGGGTTTCCTTGCTTTTCTCAATAGTTTTGCCAACTATGTGGGAAATATGCGACGGCTGTAGTTTAGTTTCGCTCCTTCGTTTTAAAACTTAGTGAATGGAATCATATAAGGCTTCCCTGGTGGCTCAGACGGTGAAGTGTCTGCCCACAGTGAGGCAGTCCCAGGTTCGATTCCCTGGGTCGGGAAAATCCTCTGGAGAAGGAAATGGCAACCCACTCCAGAACCCTTGCTTGGAAAATCCCATGGCCGGAGGAACGTGGTAGGCTGCAGTCCATGCGGTCCCAAAGAGACGGACACGACTGATGGTTTCTTGACAGTTTTGCCAACTATGTGGGAAATATGCGACGGCTGTAGTTTAGTTTCGCTCCTTCGTTTTAAAACTTAGTGAATGGAATCATAAAAGTATTACGATGTCTTTTTCTTCATTTGCAAAATATGATGTGACTTTACCCATGTTTCTCATGCTAGGTTGTTGTTTAGTTGCTAAGTCGTTTCCGACTCTTTGTGACGCTGTGGACTGCAGCATGCCAGGCTTCCCTGTCCTTCATTGTCTCCTGGAGTTTGCCCAAATTCATGTCCATTGGGATACCCTCCCTCATGCAGAGTAGCCAGTCATTTTCCTTTCTGTGTAGTTTTTGTAGATATGAATATACAAGTAAATGTCTTTATATTCTTCTGTTGAAGGCTTTCCTCGGTGTATTTGTTGTTGATGGTGGTGGTGTTTGTTTTAGTCCGAGACGTCTGTAAATAGTGGTAGTGTAGGCACACTTGCCCTGTGTTCTGGGAAGATACATTAAGCGCACATCTGTTTAGTTTCTATGTTAACATTTTTATTGTATTTAAATTAACATTTCCGCTTACTGAATTTGTTTTCCTCCGTACTACTAATTTTAACTTAGTTCTTTGAATGAAATTATTAAACTGTTTCATAGTTATATTTTGATACACACTTATGCCGTATATAAACTTTTGTTTTACAGTCTACACACACACATAGACTGTTTTAGTATTTTAAAAGATTGTGCTTTTCCAGTAATATTTATTTCACTGTTAAATAGTTTTCCTCTGGTGATGTTGTAAGGGAAAATTATTGAAATATTTTATTAAATACCTGTCTTACGTGGGCTTTGGCCTTATCATTATAAGGATATATCATTATATATAATATATATAATATCATTATATTATCATTATCCTTATCATTATAAGGATTAAAAAATTATAATGCTTCAAAACCATAACAGGACGTTAAGAACTCCAGAAGATATTTCCATGTTTCTATAATGAGGATGACAAGAGGTCAGGTCCTATCGCTTATATGCTTTCTCTTAAGTTTAAAGAGTCCAAAATGAGGTCCAGTCATCACCAGATGCTGGAGGCAAAGCACTTTTCCTCTGATTTAAGGAACAACCCCTTTATCAGAGATTCATTTTGCATGCATAGTCAGTACATGGTGGTTCTGTTCTCTACTACAGGAGAGAAGAGCATGTAAGAAATTACAGATAATCTGTCTGAATATTTATGGAAAAGTTTTAACATCAAAGAATATGGATAAATAGGAAAAATACCTGTTCTTGAATTATACTATATAATGTTATAATAATTTCAAACCAGAATTTAATCTGGATTATGTAAACTGGAATTTTATATACAACAATAACTTTTAATATAACCAGAATAAAATTTGAAAAGGACATATAAGAACTGGTCAGCTGTTAGAGCCAGCCACAAGTGATAGGAAGAGAAACATGTATTATTGGCAGGGGAAACAGAAAGGGGACTCAAATGGGAGTGTCAGAAACAGACCTAACATAAAATGGAGTAAGTTTTGGTATTTGTGGCTCAGTGTTATAAAGTGCTATGTGACCTGCCACCAGCGTTTCCTCACCAGTACAGTCCCTTATTCTTCTGGCTCGCTGGGTTGCAATCACACTAGCCTCGAGGGTGCTACTCAGACACACCAGGCTGGACTCTGATGGGGAGGCTTTGCACTTGATTATACCACTGTTGAAAAACCTTTTCTCAAGTTATCCACATTGCTGGGGTCCAGCCCCGTGGATCCAGGGAATTCGAAGCGGGGACGGCATCGGCGAGGATCAGGAAACAATTGCTTAATTAAATGTTAATTAAGGATATAAAGAGTGGTTAAATAAGGATAGCTCAGTGAGGAAATTCAGTGGAGAAAAGAGGCTGAATAATTCAGCCAGAAGGTGAGATGGGGAGACCAAGTTTTGGTTAACAAGGCCCGCACTTTATTTTCCAAAGTAGTTTTTATACCTTAAGTTATGCATAGAGGATAATGGGGGAAGGGGTAGAGTCATGCAGCAAGCCAGGCTTTCTTCCTGAAAACTTATCATATGCAAAAGTTTAGGTGATTTGCATCATCTTCTGGCCTGGAGGCCTGTTAACATTTTAAGACCCTTTCTTCAGAAAACTTATTTTTCTCTAAAGGTGATTAGTCAGGCGCCACCCTCCAAAAGCATTAAAGTTGCATTCCTATAGGGCAAAGGTGTGGTGGGCTGTAACAAGTAACAGAATTAACTCAAGGGTCCAAGGTTACAAACATTAAAGCTACTACTTACACCAATTATATTAATTAGTACACCGCCGGGGACACAGCAGGTAAGGGATATGGAAACTTAGCAGCAAACATTGGCCCGACAAGTGAAAAACCCTTCACCAATACAATTTCTAATCAATCTTTTAACTGCTCAAAGGAATCTGTATTTAGACAGTTTAGAACATCTCATGGCTCTCACAGTTGGGAGGCTCTGAGCAATCACATGTGGCCCGAAAAACCTATTCGGGCAGGCTAGAGGACTTCCAAAGGAGTTTGTAGGTTGAAACACTATCACACCCAGGAACTTTATTAACTGGAGCTGTAAGTTAACTCTTTTTTCAGAGAGAGGTAGTGGGGGACAGCCCCCCGTAAAGTCAGAGGTGTAGGTGAGAGCACAAAGCAGAAAGTAGGCAGACTCTGGTTTTGGGGGTGGATGCTCGAGAATTTCCAGGGGGACTCCTGAGGCTCCATCCCGCCTTTGCGTATGCCCAGCCTCCTTCCTCGTGACCTTTGCCACGGGCGGAGCTCGCTCCCGGCACCACATGACTTTTTGGCACAACTGCATAGCATTTTCTGCCCTCTTTTACATGGCTTTAGTTTTCCCTTAGGTCTGCCTGAAATATTGAATGGTTCACTCATTAATCTTTTGTCTGTTGCTGATGGGTATTAAAGTTACACGGCCCTTCTCTTCCCACAGGTTCCACATTCAGAAGAACCGCGTATGGACCCTTCCCTGGTGAGTGTCTGGTGTCCTGGATGTCTTTTGCTGCCACTTTTCCTGGACTTGATGCCTGGTTTCCAAGCCCAAGCCAAAGGTTCCATCGGGAGATTCACATGTTTGGCAGCCAGTGGCCTAAATGTGAAAGCTTGTCTTAGGTACTGGGGGAAATCCACACAAATGCTTGAGGATGCAACTGAGCTGAGTGTGTTTTAGGACTTGTAAGTCTCTCTTAATGCCTGGTGAAGACAGAGAGCAAGAGGGCCAGAGTCGGGCCTAGAATGACGCTTTGCTGAGCAGCTGTGCTCTCAGAAGTCTGTTCAGAGTGACGGCAGCCGTGGAGTATTTGGGAGAGAGAAGAAGAGTGATCTGACTTCGGTTTTAAGAGGCTCCCTCTTAAGTGCAGAGTGCAGAACAGACTAGGGGAGGGAAAGACGAGGAGATAATCAAGGAAGCTGTTGCAGTCATCCAGATGAGCACTGGTTGTGACTGGACAGAGGGGTGGATATGGAGGTAGGAGAAATACCTGGCTTCAGATTTTTACAAGTAGGGCTGACCAGATTTTCTAAAATGGAGGGGTCGTACATAACACCAGTTTATTCCCTTTGCATCTGGAAGGGTGGAAGTTGCATTAACTGATTCAAGGAAGTCAGTGATAGCAGTCGTTTTCACTGAGAATATTAGGAATTGGGTTTTGGCCCTGATGAATCTCAGATGATGTTCCAATGACTCTCAAATACAGGAGACAAATGGGTGGTTGAACATGCAGCTCTAGAGGGCCAGGGAGGCTTCAGGATGCAATTATGGGACAAGGGAACAGGGGGCTGTTACAAAGGTCATCAGCGGGAAGGTGTGTGGGGGGGGTCAGCAGGTGGCCCAGGTTTTCATGGGAGAGTGGCTGTGAAATTGATGCACAGGGAAAGCAGAAATGGAGATGAAGTGATAGCAGAGTCAGGCTGGTGCTTGCTTCTCTTTCTGTGCAGTTACCAGGCTTTTGTGGTGGAACTTGGGGAGTTGGTGACAGGATGTCATGTGAATTTCTGTAAGGTGTGTCAAGTAGGCGTGGATTTTGAATGGCTGTTATGTGGACAAAGATTGGAATTGGTAAGGGGACATAATGTGCAGTATAGAAATGGACCCTTACCAGGGGTTTTCAGGTCTGCATGTTGTGACTGAGGCTGGAACTAGGATCAAGGCCTGGTGAGGAAGAACAGGGCTGGTGAGCTGCCAGTGGAGAGTTGGGCTTTGGTGGGATTCCGTTGCGTTGAATGGGTTTTCAGGTGTCATGTGCAGAAAGATGCATGAGGAGACAGGAGACACGACAGTTTTGTGGTCCAGGTGCTAGTGTTGGGGGTCAGATGTATGAGGTGGTCCAGTGGGTGACACAGATGTGGGGAAGGTGTGTGAACAGTCCCAGTGCCCTCATTCCAGGAGGTTAAGAGAGGAGTATGAGCCCAAGTTGCTGGCATCTGGGGTGCATCACCCTGGGAACTGTCAGGCTGTTGTCTTGCAGGAGAGGGAGTAGGCCCTGCGTCCCAGGCCCACAGCGTAGAAGACATCTGTCTGCAGATGTGCGTGTTGTTCCTGGGGTTGGAGCTAGTGCTCAAGAAAACATGAAGAGTTTTGGGTACCACTGCCCTCTTAAGTTGGGTCGCTGGGGAGGATGATGACCCCGGAGTGAGTTTGGACTAGGCTGGGGGTACTTATGGGGTCCTGGGGAGACAGGCTGCTTATGCACACTCTGTTCCCATCATCACAGGGCCCTGTGACCTTTGAGGATGTGGCTGTGTACTTTTCCCAGGAGGAATGGAGGATCCTTGATGAGACCCAGAGACGCCTGTACAGCTATGTCATGCTGGAGACCTTTGCACTGGTTGCGTCCTTGGGTAAGGCCCTCACCCCTGTCCCAGCGTCCTGGGCAGGTCTCTGACTTTCCACTTTTCTCCAAGGCAAGTTGATTCGTCTCACAGCTGGACAGTAGGCACCTCTCTATTATTGCTTCCCTGTCCTCTGTGCTGTGGGTGCCAAGGCTGAGTGAGTGTGTGGACCAACTCCTTTCACAGGTAGCCCCAGTGCCAGCGGCTCTGAAGTTTTCCTAGTGAAGGCTTTCTGAGCCCAAAGACTTGGAATGAGTTCTGTGGGTTCTCAGCCACTCCCTGCTGAGAGGACTCTGTAGACCCCTGCACATTTGTGCTCCAGGCTCTTCCCCCTTCCAGCTGACATTTCCTTGGCCCTCACTGTACTAGCAATTGTTGGGACCCAACATAGTCACTATTTCTGGGGTTCACCTGGCTATTTCTATGATACCCCCTCAAAGATTTTTTATGTGATAGTGTCTGTTTCCTGAGATTATTTTGGAATTAATTGCCCCCGTGGGCCAGTACTGACCACTCACCTGTCCTGTCTTTCCCTTAGGACTTGCATCTTCTAGGTCCTATGTTGTTGTCCCGCTGGAGCTGGGAGGAGAACCCTGGGTACAGGACAGAGTGGACATGACTCCAGGCACAGCAAGAGGGGCTCAGAGTGGGCCTGGCCTTGGTGATTGGCATCAGGGGGAGGAAGTGATGTCATGGCTGGATTCAGACCATATCAGGAACGTGTCCTGTGCGCAACACTATTTCGGTGCCAAGGCCAGTGACTGTGAACCTCATTACTCTCTCTCCTCCCCATTCCCGACACTTTGCTCTTTCCGTCATACCTACTCTGACATTGCGCCCAGGATTATCCCCCACCTCTCTGCCTTCTACTCCTTGGTGGTCCTCTCCATCTTCACTTCTCTGCTTTTCAATATTGGCCTACACCTAACATGTCATGAGGCCTGCACTTATCCTCAAAACGGTCCTTGAACACCAGCTACTCAGTAACAGTTGGATTTTCCTGGGTCTGAATACAGCTCTGCACACAGCACACATGTGTTCCCAGCAGCCAAGGCCCTGGTGAAAACCGTTCCCGGAGGAGTGAGTTGTGGACCCCTGGTTCCCTGTGTTCTGCACCCCATCCTTGTGTCTTGCCTGGTGAGTTGTCCGTTTTGTGATGTGTAGAGGCCCTGTCCACACAGCAGCCCTTTCCTAACCTGCTCCCACCTCCCTTGTCCTGAAAATAATCCCATGGATTTGTTCTTTCTGTGTCAGACATGTATTGTGATGGGGCTCCCTACTTCTACCAAGATCTACATGAAATTCACCCCCATTTCTTTGCTTTCAGGTTGTTGGCAGAGAGCAGAGATGAAGGAGAAAACTTCTGAGCAGAATGCTTCTGTAGAAGTGCCACAGATAATTACTTCAAAGACAGACCTGTCCATCCAGAAGGCCTATCCCTGGGAGATGGGTAACCTGGATGTAGAAGGTGGTCTGCATCTCACTGAGGACCTGAGAGTAAACCCTATCCAGACACTGTGTAGGGCAGGTGTGAAATTTCAGCAGCACAGTGGAGAGAAACTCTTTAGAAGAGACATGGGGAAGGCCTTTATGAAGACTCGTATTGTTCATACAACCAAGAAGTCTTTCCCATGCCAGGAGCCTGGGAAGGGTTTCCCTGTTAGCTCTGACCTTCTCCAGTACCAGGTCACTCCACAAGGGGACACTGAGTGTGTGGAGGCCTCTCACAATGGACTGAGGCCCTATAAGTGCAGTGCATGTGGGAAAACCTTCTGCCGCAAGTACAGGCTTGCTGAGCACCAGAGAGTCCACACTGGAGAGAGACCTTATGAATGCAGTGAATGTGGGAAAACCTTCAGCTATAAACACATACTTGTTCAGCACCGGAGAGTCCACACTGGAGAAAGGCCTTTCAAGTGCAGGGAATGTGGGAAAGCTTTTAGCAACAGACCCACACTTGCTAGGCACCGGCGAATTCACACTGGAGAAAAGCCTTATGAGTGTAGTGAATGTGGGAAATTGTTTAGCCAAAGCTCCAGCCTTAATGAACATCAGAGAATTCACACTGGATCACGGCCTTATAAATGCAATGAATGTGGAAAATTCTTTACATCCAACTCCAATCTAGTTAAACACAGGCGGGTTCACACAGGCACAAAGCCTTATGAGTGCAGTGAATGTGGGAAATTTTTTAACCAAAGTCCCAGCCTCATTAAACATCAGAGAATCCACACTGGGGAAAGGCCATATGAATGTAGTGAATGTGGAAAACTTTTTAGCCAAAGCTGTACTCTCATCAAGCACCAGAGAGTTCACACTGGAGCAAGGCCTTATAAATGCACTGAATGCGGAAAACTTTTTAGCCAAAGCTTTGGCCTCACTCAACACCAGAGAATTCATACTGGAGAAAGACCATATGAGTGCACTGAATGCGGAGAATTATTTAGCCAAAGCACCCAGCTTACTCAACACCGAAAAATTCACACCAGAGCAGGGCCTCTCGAGTGCAGCAGGTGTGGGGAAGTCTTTAGTCAAAGGTCTACTCTGATTGAGCACCAGAAACATCACAGCCCAGATAGACCCTATGAGTGCAGTGAGTGTAAGAAAGCTTTCAGCCGAAGGTCTAGCCTCCTTCGTCACCAGAAAGTTCATACTGGGCAAAGACCTTCAAATGAGATGAGCAGAGAATCAAATAATGAACTGTCTCCTTAGCTAATACATCTTACTGAGTAGGCTCTGTGAGGGACTCATCAACTGGAAGTTTTTGTTTTTTTTTTTTCAACTGGAAGTTGAATGCCACCCATCTGCACAGCCCTAGTGTGGAGATTACCTGTGGGTACCTGATTCGTTGGAAGCTTTTAAGGAGCTATGCTGTACTTTCTAATCTGCCCATGGCCCTTCCCAAACTTCATGTCACTGTGAGTTTCTGTGGTAAAAATCATCTTACTTCTACCAACTGGTGGTCATCTCAGTGTGATCAGGGTTGGTAGACTTTTGTGCTCATGCATTCTATGGAGGAAAGCTTGAGTAGCCTGAGCACTTGGATGTTATTCTCTTATGTCTGACTGACTAGAACATTGGCTTAACCAGCTTTGACCAAGGTGACCCAGTCTGCGTTCTGCTGGGGGCTTGTTTACCCTCTTCAGTGGCATTATTTCATGTCATGCTCAGAATAGGTTTTTCCAGCTGTGCGTCACCTGTTTGGGAACTCCGTAGTCCTCAGTGAGGACAGTGTCATGGCAGAGAGTAGTTTTCATTGCAGTTTTGGTCTAATTTGCATTGTTGTCCAAGGCCTCCTGGGGTAGACTGCAGGGTTTTGTTGTGATCTGAATGTCATACTTTTTGGTTTCAGAGGTCACCCTGAGATGAGAGGGCAGCCATGAGAACCACCAGTGATTTTTGGAAGAGCATGAATGTTCTGTTTTCATATGGCATGTCACATCATCCCCCCAGTACTGGTCAAGGGAAGAAGTTCTGTAGGTCCAGCTGGAACAGAGCCATGTACCATAATGTCCACAACATGGCAGGCTGGTGTTGCTGAGTGTTAGATTACAGACATTGAGTGGGAACCATACTTGGTACAGAAGACACTCGGGATTAATAGCTCCTGAGAGACTAGCAAAGAAGGAATGCGCCTTTTCTAAAGTTTCATCCACAAATGTAACTGGTTGTTTAGGAGATTTTTTAAAGAAATTCTCCAGATCTACAGAGCCACTTCCTCCTGAGCCTCCAGTCAGTCAGACTGAATAATGGAAAGGTTTTAGGATCCTCATAGCATCTGCAGATTGTTTATCTCAAGGCCATTGCTGCACAGTTGTGGAGGAAAAAGAGAGGGAGAGTGAGAATCCTGTAGTCCAGGCATGTGATTTTTTAGGACCCAGGCAGAGTTCCTGGAGAACTCAAGTGGAAACACCTTCCATTGCTCCTGTCTTCATTGCTACTGGGACCCAGTGCCTTGCATGAGACATGGAGAGGTGATGTAGTTAATGTGTTGGTTTCCAGAGTTCTACTTTTCTAAAAAGGAGATTCAGATTTTTATGTGAAGCCAATTTTTATTTAAACTTAATTGAGCTGTATAGTTGGTAAGCAGTGGACTGAATATACTTAAAATGTATAGCGTGGTAACTTCTACTATGTGTAAAATCACAGAACCACCATAATAACAAACATCCATTATTCCCACATCTACCTTTTGCAATCTCCCTGGGTTCCCAGGCAACTGGGATTCAATTTACTTTATTTCACATTCTATTAGTTTTCTAGAATTTTAATGTCATTGGAATGTTAATGTGTTTACTTTTGTATTTGCCTTTTCCTTTCATGGTACATAATTACCTTGAGAATTATCCATATTGCAGATATGAATAGTTGTGTTTTTGTTTGTTTTTGCCATGGCACAAGGTTTTGGGATCTTAGTTCCCCAAGCAGGGATTGAACCCAGGCCCTCAGTGGTGAAAGCACAGAGACCACTGGGGAATTCCCTGATAGTTAATTTTTTTAATTCCTGAAAAATACACTGTTTGGATATACTAACCTGTTGACTGTTTATCCACTTATCTGTTAATGGATGAATGGGATTTTGCGCTTTGTTTCCAGCTTGGCTATCACAGAAAGTTTACTGTGAACATGTACATCAATTTTCTTAAATGAATATATGGTTTCATATTCTAAAGTGAATGATTACCCTTTTGGATTTCCATCAACAGTATTGGGAGCATTCCAACTCCCCTATATTCCTCACCTGTACTTGTTCGGTATGGTCAGAATATTAAATACTACCTATTTTCAAAGTGTGTATTTACCTCACTATTGCCTGATGGTCTATCTGGTTGAACATTTTTAATGTGTTCACCTGCCAAGTGCATGTCTTTGATAAAATATTTATAATAGTTATTTACCATCTGGTAGTGAATTTTGGCTGATATTTCCTTTTTTGTGAATAACTAAGAAGACAATAAAAGAAATGTGTTAGAACTTGACTTTTCTTCAGTTCAACTTGGCTGGGTGGAATGAATGTTTGTGGTATTCCCCATATATAGTCCTCATTATTAACTCATTCTGCACTACTTTCTAAAGTCTCAAAAATTTATAAAACAGCAAATTGACTCCTGATTGTAGTGTCTGCCAATTTTCCTGATACAAATACTCCAAACTGGCAATTTCCAGCTGTGAATATGAGGTTGTTACCAAACCAGGTAACGTTTCCAGAGGCGCACAAGCCAGAAACGGAGACACCAAGACTTAAGTGAGGGGGCAACTGGAACCTGCCAACGTGGTTCCTCTTGGAGTCTGTCACATTATGCCATCTTCCTTTGCTAGTCTTCATCTGTATCCTTTTCACTGTAATAAACTGTAGCCATTGAGATCTTAAGTTTAACTTTTTATTTCCTCTATAACAAATAAGTTTCTCTAGAACGATGTATTTTTCCCAATTTCACTAACTACATAATCATTGTTAATGACTTTTTGTAATATTCAAGTATTATTAATGTGGAATTTAGCACAGGATTTAGGTAAGAGGAGAAAAGAAAAGGGATAGATTTTTGGATAGGGAGGTTAAACTCAACAGGGGAACTAGTTTCTGAGGTGGCGCGAGTGGTAAAAAACCCGCCTGCCAATGCAGGAGACATGGGTTTGATCCCTGTGTCGGGAAGATCCCCTAGAGGGCATGGCAACCCGCTCCAGTATTCTTGACTGGGGAATTCCCATGGACAGAGGAGCCTAGTGGGCTACAGTCCATAAGGTCAGACACTACTGAAGCAACTTAGCATGCACACACACTTAGCATGCACACTACCTTTTCCCAACAATTCTCTTAAAACTCCAAATGCCAGTTACCTCTGAAGATCGACCCGAGCTGTGAGTCACATGCAGAAAATTGTAGAATTTAAACCTTGGACCTGAGCTGAATTAAAACATATAACTAAAGATTCTCTTCAACCCAAGTAAGACCGGCAGTAGTTATTTAAAAATTTAGAATTCTTTAGGGTACATCTAAGGTCATCTAATTTATACAACTTGTATACATGTTGGTTGGAACATAAGGCGCTAAGCTTGTGTGATAAGGCGACAAAAGCTGGTTGGGAACTGATCAGGATCAACAGGAGGTTCTCTCCACGAAAACCCTGAGGGTCATAGAAAGGTCAGGAAAGGAAGTCTAAGTCTCCTAAAATCCAGACCTGAGGTGAAGGTGAAGTTGCTCAGTCGTGTCCGACTCTGCGACCCCATGGACTGTAGCCTACCAGGCTTCTCCGTCGACGGGATTCTCCAGGCAAGAGTACTGGAGTGGGTTACCATTTCCTTCTTCATGGGATCTTCCCAACCCAGGGATCAAACCCGGGTCTCCCGCATTGGAGGCAGACGCTTGAACCTCTGAGCCACCAGGGAAAAAAAGAAAAATTGATTGCAATTTAATCAGCGAAACAAAAATATGTGTAAGCTGTAGGTTTTCAGGACAGACTAGCACATTTGTAAGACAGGATCCAAAGAAACGTGTCCCTGCAGATGATGAGCAGAGGCTAAGGAGCCCACATCCCAACCAACTGCCTATTGACAAGAACACTTGCAAATAAATAGACTGAACACTGGAGAAAGATTTTCCTATCTTATGAAGAAAAGCTGACAAAGAATATACCTCAAAACGGGGTGCCCTGAGGACGGGAAAGTGCCCAATAGCCTGCCATACCCTTTAGTACTCAAGATGAGTTGACTGTACATGGTCATCCTCATCAAATTCTGGTAGACATGGAGGATAATGCTACATCAATCACCAACAGCTTAGCTCAATCTCTTCCTGACAGTGGAAGGTATTTCAGATAACCCAGATTTCCCCCATTTCAGCCGTAAATACTTGGACTGAAAAATCATAAGCATTCTTCCCACTCTGGTACCATCCCTGCAAATTTAATAGGAAGAGACTTATTAAACTATACACTGCCCAATATCCTAATTACAAGGGAAAAATTTAAAGGAAATGTATAGCTTTATTTACAGTTTATTTGATGTCAATAACCTAACCTTCCTTATTGAGAAACCTGGAAAATAAGACCAAACCCTAAAGCAAAGATAAGAAAGGAAATGGTAAAATTAGAACAAAATATTGAAACAAAACTTTTAAAAAGTCAATGAAGAAAAATGTTGGTTCTTTCAAAATTGACAAAACTGTAGGTTGACTGAAAAGACAACAAAACCAAGAGTGAAGACACTACTGACTAAAGAGATTGAAGTTGTCATAAGGGGATGATTAAAAAAAACACACACACATTTACAAAACAGAAACAGATGCACAAACTTAAGAGAACAAACGGGGGGTGGGGGGGGGGGATTCGAGAGATTAGTGAGTTGATTGACATGTACACAGTGCTGTATTTAAAATAGACAACCTACAAGGACCTACTATATATAGTATATGTATTCAAAACACTGAAATAACCTAGATGGAAAAATCATTTGAAAAAGAATACATACATGTATATGTATAACCAAATCACTCTGCTGTCCACCTGAAACTAACAGAATATTCTTAATCAACTATACTTCAAAGCCGTTCAAGAGAACAAAATTGAAAAAATTACTTGACTATTTTTATTGAAAGTCTTCCCACAAGGAAATTCCAGGCTTAGGTGCCTTCACTAAGGAATTCCAGCAAGCATTAAAAACAGAAGTATCACTCATCCTTCAAAACTCCTCCAGAAAATAAAGGAGGAGGAAACCATTCTTCTTTGACATCAGAATTACTCTGATACCAAAGTCGGAGAAAAGCAAACCTATAAACCCACGACCATTCATCTATCTATACAATACACTAACAAAATATCAGAAAACTGACTCAGCAATATATACAATGGATTATACAAGATGATCATGTGGGATTTCTTGCAGGAAATGCAAGATTAGTTCCCATGGACAGAGGAGTCTGGCAGGCTACAGTCCACAGGTTGTACAGAGTCAGACATGACTGAAGCGACTTAGCACGCATGCACCATTTAAATAAAAGACAAGGAAAAAATTAAAAAAAACCACAGCCACATGATGATTATCTCACTAAGTGGAAAAAACTGGAACAGAAACCACAGAAATAGATCCACACTAATACAGTAAACTGATCTTTGAAAAGGGAGCAAAGGCAAAGAAATGGAGAAAGGATAGTCTTTTTCAACAAATGGGGCTTAAAAACATGATCCAGTGGTTAGGACTCCCTGCTTCCACTGCAGGGGATGTGGGTTAAAATCCCTGGTTTGGGAACTAAGATCCTACAAGCTGCACAGCACGGGGAAAACAAAACAAAACACGTGATCTAGACACAGACCTCGCACTTTTCACAAATATTTTCTCAAAATGGATAATGAGCCTAAATACAAAACAGTAATAAAACACATAGACGGTAATACAGGGGACACAGACCTTGGGTTAGGCAATGATGTGTTAAATCCAACACCAAAATACAATCCATGGAAGAAACACTGAGTAATTTGGACTTGACTAAAGTTTAAAATTTCTGTTCAGCAAAAGACGCTGTTAAAAGAATATGAAGATATTCATCATATGTCATTAGAGAATTGCAAATGAAAGAAACAACAATATACTATTACAGCATACCTACTTGAACGGCAAAACCCAAAACATTGACAACATCAAATACTGACAAGAACATGGAGCAACAGGAACTCTCACCTACTGTTGGTGGGAATGCAATATGATACAGCCACTTTAGAAGGCAGTTTTCTATAAAACTAAATATTCCCTTACTATGTGACCCAGCAAATCATGCTCTGAGGCTTGAACCCCAATGAACTGAAAGTGTATACCCACACAAAACAATGCATAATGCAGGTTTAGCCATAGTGCCAAAACTTGGAAGCAATCAAGATATCCCTCAGTGAATGGTAAACTGTGGTACAACCATACAATGGAAGGTGATTCAGTAATAATTTATACACACATCGTCACAGCAGTTTTATCTGTGACAGCACAAAACTGGAAACAACCCAAAGATCCACTAACTGGCAAATGGATAAAAGACAATCGTGGTATATCCATACAGTGGACGAATATTCAACAATACAAATGAATAATTGATACCTGTGGCAAAGTGGATCAGTCTCAAAGTAGTCATGGCTGGTGAAAAAGCCAGAGTCCCCACTCCCCAGAAAATATGTACCACATGATTCTGTTTATATAAAATACTATAAAATGCTTGCTATTACTTGTGAATTGTGGGATGGGGGTTAGAAAGGAATGGGCAAGAAACAGTATAAAGAGACACAAGGAATCTCTTGGCTGTGTTGGATATCTCCATTATCTTGATGTCTGGTCTCATCAGTATATACACATGCTGAAACCTAACACATTTTATATTTAACATATATTGATTTCATGTCACCATACCTCAGTAAAGATGTTAGGAACTAAATATTCCCCATAAATATCCATATTTACCGTTCTTGGAAAGTCCCATCTGCCAACTGTTCTAGTTCTACCATATCCCTCTCCACATAACTTAGGAGCATAAGCCCTGCCTCAGGATCAGCAAAAACTGCAGAGCAATGAAGGCCACGTCCACTTCAGTCACTAGGAATGTTGGCTGGTCAGAGAAGCCTGAGCCCTGGTTCTCTCTTCTGTCACTGCTGGGGTTCCTGCCTGTGCAGTGATGGCCAGATGTAAACAGCCTAGGGAGGTACAGGAATCCACAAACCTTTATTTACTGAGACAGTGTGTTGGCCACAGGAGACTCAGAGGTGTGAAGGTCCTGAGAATTTCTGTATACTTTCATGCCAGAGCCAAAATCACAGGGACATATAGAGATGCTGCCTTAAGAGCAGATACCCATCCTCTCACGAGCCTCAGTCATCCCCACTCCATTATCTCAGTGTCTCTGTACCAAGATGATTCCCACCTTTGCCGGTGTGAGTCCTATAATCTTCAAAAGGGACACAGTGCATTGACTCCATTCATAAGACCTTTCTCCAGTTGAAGTTTCTGGGCATTAAACAAGTTTAAGAGATGCAGCTAAAGGGTCACCAAAACTGCCGCATTCATGAGGTCCTTCTCCAGGGTGAGCTTTCTGGTGCTGAACAAGACGGGAGCTTCTGCTATAGGCCTTCCTCCATTCACTGCACACATAAGGCTTTTCTCCAGTGTGAACTCTGGTGTAGAATGAGGATGGAGTTGTGGCTAAAGAATTTCCCACATTCATTGCACTCATAAGGTCTCGCTCCAGTGTGAACTTTCTTGTGTTGAACAAGGTGGGAGCTACTAATGTAAGCTTTTCTTCATTCACTACGCACATAAGGCCTTGTTCTACTGTGATGTGTCTTTTGTAGAATGAGGATGGAGTTGTGGCTAAAGCATTTCCCACATTCACTGCATTCATAAGGCTTTGCTCCAGTGTGAATTCTCTGGTGCACAATGAAGTTGGAGCTATGGCTAAAGAGTTTTCCACAGTCATTGCACTCACAAAGCCTTTCTCCAGTGTGGATTTTCCAGTGCTGCACAAGCATGTGTTTACAGCCGAAGACCCTCCCACACTCGCTGCACTCATAAGGCCGTGCACCAGTGTGAATTATCTGGTGCTGCTCAAGTGTGTCTTTGTAGCCAAAAGCCTTCCCACATTTGCCGCACAAATAAGACTTTGCTCCTGTGTGGACTCTCCTTTGTTTAATGAGGCTGGAGTTAGGGCTAAAGGATTTTCCACATTCAATGCACTCATAAGGCCTCGCCCCGGTGTGGATTCTCTGGTGCTGCACAAGGTGGAAGCTTCTGCCGTAGGCTTTTCCACATTCAGTGCAGTCATAACGCCTTTCGCCAGTGTGAACACGCTGGTGCTGAACAAGTGTGCTTTTACAATCAAAGGGTTTTCTGCATTCATTGCACTCATAAGGTCTTTCCCCGGTGTGAGTTCTCTGGTTCTGAACAAGGTGCAAGCTTCTGTTGTAAGCTTCTCCACATCCACTGCACATATATTGTCTTTTGCCAGTGTGAAATTTCTGGTGGGTCTTTAGGTGAGACAGGTGAATGAAGGCCTCTCCACACTCCTTGCACACATGTGATGTTTCCCCACCATGAAGTTTTCTGTGATGAATAAGAGCGGATTTCTCCTTGGACAGATTTCCACACGGCAGGCACCTACAGGCTCGCACTTCAGCCTGAGTTATCTGGTTGTTGAGAGTGAAGGCGCTCAGGAAGGCCCTCTCACTGTCAGCGCATCAGTTCATCACTGTCTCCCTGGTGTCACCCAAAGTCTAGTCTTTTACTTGCACATCCCGCAATAAAAGGTCTCCCTAACTCACGGACAGCTCTTCATACGTGAGGCCACATTATCATTCTACTGACAGGATTCTTACCACTATGTGGTTTCTGGTGCTGATGAAAGTTTTCACTCAACAGGAATCCTTGCCCACAGGGGTCACAAGTGTACAGGTGCAGTGAAGGGCATGACCCTGGTGTTCATCCAGGTGTTAAAATGACCTGCTTTCAAGAGCAGGTCACCTGTCTCACATGGGTGAGCTTTCTGGATAAGTGGACAGGACCCAAGAGTCCTGAACTCTGACACTAATTCCATAAAAACACTCTGCTCAGAAGGGGCCTCCTCATTGTCTGCTTCACATCAATAACCTGAAAGCAAAGAGCTGCTAGTGAAGGACATGCTGACTTCAGTAAGAAGCAGCAAGTCCATCACCTCCGAGTGTGTGACACACCAGTGAGTGAGTTCACGGGCCTCCGGCAGGATGAGGGGCCAGGATCAGTGAGGAAGGGCCCATTGTCAGTCCTGGGCCTTGGAAGGTATGGAGGACTTCCAGTGATGAGTAAAGACACAATGATGGTGAACAGTACTGGAAGCAGAGGTGAGGTCTCCAACTCACTCCTCTAAGAAGGGTTTAAACAGGGTCTAAACAGTTTAAACAGGGTTTAAACAGTACTCTTGCCTGGAAAATCCCACGGACGGAGGAGCCTGGTGGGCTGTAGTCCATGGGGTCGGTAAGAGTCAGACGCAACTGAGCGACTTCACTTTCACTCTTCACTTTCACTCTTCACTTTCATGCATTGGCGAAGGAAATGGCAACCCACTCCAGTGTTCTTGCCTGGAGAATCCCAGGGACGGGGGAGCCTGCTGGGCTGCTGTCTCTGGGGTTGCACAGAGTCGGACACGACTGAAGCGACTTAGCAGCAGCAGCAGCTGTTGGTGTCAGGTGAGCTTGGCTCATTTGTCAGAAGGCTCTGTCCAGGCCCAGGAAAATCTGATTGCAAGTAAGTAGCTGGCTCTTCAGGACTACATATGGATATGAACACAGCTCATGACACATTAATGCAGCCAATGTGGCAGAGCGTTGCAGGGTGAGCAGAGGAGAATGAGTGACATACATGGAGGCCAGAGAGGTGGGAAAACAGCCAAGGGATGGAAGACAGGAGAACAACGTCAAGTGCAAAGCATGGTGAGGAAAGGGAGAAGTGAGCACTGCTATGGGCCTTGGCAAGAAAACACCGGTGAACACAAAGCAGGCTGACGGTATGATGTGAGCCCAACCCTCAGATGGCTCTCTCTCAGCTCCCCTGCTCTGGGCTGTCAGTGTGGCTGGAGGCAGGTCCACCCACAGGCACCCGGGGCTCTCTGCTTCTCTGCCACTGGGCACCTACATGGGATCTGGAAGGTAGAAGTTGTAAAAACAAACAAACAAACAAACATAGCACAGGTGAGTGGCCCAGATAGACCCAGCTCAGAGAGAAGAGAAGGTTAACATTAAAGAGACAAAAACCACATAGGAGGACTTGGCAGAACACCCCTATGCCCTCCACAAGCAGTGACATGTCAATAGCGACAATTTCTGGCAAAGTCCGTCCCCGAGAACTGTCAGCCAGGGGGTGGGGGCAGAACACAGACACAGACACATCATGGGTCTAGAAGGGCCCAAGCCCGGGACAATCTGTGAAGCCAACTCGAGCGCCCTGAACGCTTAACCTCCTCCAGAAAGGCTTTGGGCAGCAGGTGTCGGGACTGCTCAGCGAGGGGGCACTATACACAGCCCTGGGCACCCACAGCCCCTACCCTGGGAACCAAGACGCGAGGGGGAAGAGCCCCTGATTTGGCAGGACAGGAAGAGCTGCCCCCAGGGCACCAGGGAAAAACCGAACCCAAGGACACTGCAGCAGGCATGTGGGCCTGCGGCAGGCGGCCTCTCCGATGGCCCAGGAAGACCTGTCACCTGGTGTTCTTGCCCTTGCATGAGCCACTTCCCTTGACCGGAGGCTGCACTGACTGACCCATTTCTAAGAACAGAACAGAGAAAAATGATGGGATCACTGTTTCCAGGTCGGGTTACAAAAAGACAAGCTACCGTCCTGGACATTCTCTCTGCTCAGAAAGAAGGTTCCTTCACTGCTTTGAGATGCGCTACAGAAAGGCTAGGGTAACAAGGAAGCCAGGGGGCCTCTGACTAACAGCCTTACAGTCCAACAAGCCACAAGAAACGACCTCTTGGAAACATAAAACATGAGTGAGTTTGTGAGTGAGATCCTCCCGAGAACGGCCTTCAGATGAGAACAGTTCGGCTGGGAGCTTGAGAGAAGCCTCATGGCAGACCCTGAGCCAAAAGCACCAGGTGAGCTGTGACGAGTTCCTGACACACTGAAACTTCCATAGGCCTTTTTACTGTTTTACATCACTCACTTTTGGAGTAGTTTGACAGGTACCAATAGGTAACTGAAACAGGGACTCACCCAAGGCGGCCACGTGTGCGAAGTTCTCCAGCATCACATCACGGTACAGGAGTCTCTGAGCTTCCTCCAGCAGCTCCCACTCCTCCCGGGAGAAGTACATGAACACATCCTCGAAGGTCACACCACCCTGCCACGATGGGGACAGCTGAGCCCACACACAACAGGACTCTCCAGGCCCCCAACTCACCTCCCACCCCCTGACTCCTCTGCTCCCCAGCCTCCCAACTCGGAGGCAATACTCGGCCATGACACCACTCCTGGCTGCCCTCTCCTGTCCCTCTGATCACCGTGGGCAGCCCAGAGCAAAATCAGGAAGGCGGGCAGACAGAGACTATGTAAGCCATAGGTCCGGCAGGAAGGGCACCAAGCACTCTCCCGCTGGCATCCTCCTGACCAGGCCTCCCAGAAACAACTCTCAGGCCATCAGTCCATGCTCCTCCCACCAGGTACACCACTCTGAACCACACCTTCCTCATATCTGGGGTCCCCCTCCTTTAAGACTGAAAACTTTCCAGTCTACACTTCCAAATCACACCCCACCCCTGAAACCACTCTGCACAGTGTCCGGAAGAACTCCTTTGTGTTTATGACAGGCTCCACTGCTACCCCAGTGCCTGAACAAGACACCCAGTCCTCAGTGCCCGGTTGGGACTTTCTTTGCCACCATCAGCACTTCTGTGGACCAGTGCAGTAGCCTCCTCCCTCACGCCCACACTCCATTCTCAACCAGACAGCAGCCAGAGGGAGCCTGTTTTGATTCAGAGCATCTCTCTTCTCTTCCAAATCTGCCGTGTCTTTTGTGCCTGCTACATGCTCACTTAGTCAGTCTGCCTCTTTGGGACCCCAAGGACTGCAGCCCTCCTGGTTTCTCTATGGGATTTCCCAGGCAAGACCACGGGAATGGGTTGCCATTCCCTCCTCCAGGGGATCTTCCTGACCCAGGGAGCAAACCTGTCTCTTGCATCTTCTACACTGCAGGTGCAATCTTTACCACTGAGGCATCCCGGAAGTTCATGTCTTTCATCACCTTCAAAACAGAAGCCCAGCTCCTCAGCCTGCTATTGTTGCCCAACTTCTGGCCTTTTTTTCAGCAGACAGAATTAAGACCTGTGGTTTCTTGATGACTCCCAACTCAATCTTAACCCCTTAAGCACTTGTGCAAGCGGTTCCTGAGTCTAATGCACCCTTCCGTTCCTCCTACTGGCTGCCCAAAGCAGGAACCTCTTCATATAACTCTTGGCTTAGATTTGGGGTGCTGGGCTATAAAAGGACTCCTACTGTAAGGCCCCCAGACTCAAGCACAGAGGGAGGGACAGGTGAAGAGTCCCAGAACATCACTACTTCTCATCAAAATCTCCACCGGCCCTAGTTTAAAAACATACAAAATCCATACACTCTTTAACGTCCACTTTTGGCCCCACCATCAATACACCTGGGCTATTGCAGTAAATCCCGCCTGGTCTCCCTGCCACCCTCAGGCTTCCCCAGGCTTTCCACTCTACTTAGAGGGAGCCTGTCAACACCGACGTCAGATCACCTCCCTTCTGTGTTATAAACCTTCTGTGGTTCTCATCACTGTCAGAACTGAGGTCCAGCTCCCCAGGCTGCCATACCAGTTCGGCCTCCTGACTGCCTGCTCTCTGTTCTCAGCACACATAACCGCAGATACCTGCCGTTTCCAGAAAGTGCCTAATTCAGCCTCACCTCCAAGTGTTTGTTCCTGGGGCTCCTAAGCCCTGCAAACCATTTCGCACCTCATCCCGTCAACCCTGGGAAGGGGTTCCTTGCCACGTGTTCACCGTCACTGACCGACCGCCCTCCACCGCCTTCATACTCAAGAGAAGGGAGAGAGGAAGGCCAAGTTCGGAAAGCCTGAGAACACAACGGCCCCCACACCTGAGTCGGGAAGGCTTGAGGACTCTCCACTCACCTGAGCCCGGTCCATACGCGCGGCAGCCGCCGTGGGTCCTGTGAGCAGAACCGGGTTGAAAAGCCGGCGGAACCCGCGCACTCCCCTGGGTGTGGTGAGCCCCAGAGGACGGTCGAGCTCCGAGCCCCAGCCTCCTCCTGGTCAAAAGGCGCGGAAGTTTAGGCTGCTGCATCCGAAGCGGACAAGGACAGAGGGCGGTTGCCAAGGCCTCCGAAGGAGCGCAGCCCCAGGCGACAGCTCCGCGACAGGCGGCCCGTCCACGACAGCAACCATGTTTCGTAATAACCAAGCGGACAGAAGTCCCATCTTTTCTTCTGTCCTCTGTTCGCCTCTCCAGAGCCTCCCCAAAAGCGGACCCCAGTGAGGACTCCCAGCCTACACAGGCACTCCAGAATCCTGGGCACCACGCGGATCCCACGTGGAATCCCGGAATCCACGTCACAACCGCGACGCCAGAAATCCCGCCTCTGCCTGCAAGGGCCTCCGGAAACGCCCATCTTCTGGGCGGCCACTGGGACAGTGCGGACGCGCTGGGCAGAGACCTCGAGGTAAAGGAGTTTGTGCGCCTAATCCACCCATGGAAAGGGCACGTTTCTGGTTCTCCCTGATAGTTGCAGAGGCGTGTGGAGGCGGAAAGGTCGGGGAGAAACTGTGGTCTGAAGCGCCAGACCTATTGGTAAAGGCAACGCGCCCCTATTTCCATGGTGACCTGTGGCAACACTGTGACCCTCAGTTCTCAGTTGCAGGTTATTCAACATGGGTGGATCCCCTTCTAAGCCAGAAGCGCCTTTGGATTGTATCCTTAAGAATTGGAAATTCTTCAAAATCGAAGGGTTAAAAAAGAAGAGAGTTAAATTCTATTGTAGCGGTGCCTGGCCTTTTGATCAGTTGGGGAATGGAGATAAACGGCCTCCAAACCTCCAAACGAGTCTCTGTATTAATAATACCATTCTGCAGTTGAATCTTTATTGCTGCAGAATGGGCACGTGGAGTGAAATTGCCTCGTGCCCGCCTCAAGAGAAGCAGAAGGGGCAGGCTTCCCACCTCCCAGATCTCGGGCTGGTCCAACGTTTCCAAGCTCCCCACCAAGTAAACACATCCGTATTTACAAAACGTCATCCGCGGTGCACATCAACAGACCCGCCCAGACATCGTCCTCCAGAACGGAAGTGCCTGTGTCTTCAGTGATCCTGTGACAGGTGCGGCGCAGTGCCTTCTGGGTAAAGCAGTTCACTGGGTCCCAGGTCCAGGTAAGAGGCGGTGCTCCCCAGATCCGGAAAGGTTCCCCCACACCACAGAAGAGTTGCTGGAGAGGAGGATCCTTGGGCTCTGAGGCGCGGGCGGGGTTTCAGGTTTCTTAAAGGGGATGCACCCAGATTTCCATGGACTGGACTGTAGGTCCTTCATTCTGTACACTCTCTTCCCACTTAGCCAGTTACTGAAACACATGTCCGTTTGGAAGGGGCTTATCCATTCTAAAGGGCTTCCCTGGTGGCTCAGATGGTAAAGCATCTGCCTGCAAGGCAGGAGACCTGGGTTCGAACCCTGGGTCAGAAAGATCCCCTGGAGAAGGAAATGGCAACCCACTCCAGTACTCTTGCCTGGAAATTCCATGGACAAAGGAGCCTGGTAGGCTACAGTCCATGGGGTTGCAAAGAGTTGGACACGACTGAGCGACTTCACTTTATCGATTCTACATTGCTGCAATCTCCCCCAGTCCCTATTAACCCAGTCACTGTTTCTGTACACAATATGGTTCTCACCCCTAGGCCTTCTTAGATCTTAAGTCCATGGACATATACCTACATGAGTTTTTTCTTCAGGACACAGCTCCTACAGTGGATCTCAGAAGACAGCTCTCAGTTTTGCCAAGGGACATTCACTAAATTCAAGGGCCCCAACTCAGGCTACTGCCAAATACCGCTGTTTGCAAACCATCTGCCCCAAGTGACTGTGGATCCACAAATAATTTTCATGTCTAGGGCATGAGATCCTGGTGCAGGGGCCCTTCAGATTTTCCTAGAAAGTCTCAGGAAGCAATACAAGTAGGCCAGATTTACACTGAGAGCTGTTTGTTGTCCTCCTGCTATTTCCTTTAGGTCACAAAAAGTTAAAGAGTAAAGATAGCTTAAACAATAAGACTGAGGGGAAGAATGGAATAGGAAGTTAGGATTAGCAGATGTAAACTTTTATACATAGCATGGATAAACAACAAGACCCTACTGTAAAGTACAGGGAACTCTACTTAATACCCTATTATAAACCATACTGGAAAAGGATATTTTAAAAAAATAATATGTATGTATAATTAGTCACTTTGCTGTACAGCAGTAATTAACCCAACATTGTAAATGAACTATACTTCAATTAAAAAAAAAAAGACCTTTATTGCAAGAACCAGGAAGGTTAGCCTGGAGTTTGAGGAGCGGATAAAATGGAGGCTGGAAAAATCTGTCAAGACTATCAGGAGACAATCACTAATGACCCTGAACAAGGGAAACCTCTGAAAACTGCCAGCAAAGCCAGATCCAGTCCTCTGGCAAAGCTAGGTGATGTCCACACTAACCAATCAAGGGGGTGGGGCACGTATTCTTACCAAAGGGCTCAAAAGGCTGGCGATACTCCAGATACAGCAAGTGAAAGTGAAAGTCACTCAGTTGTGTCCAACTCTTTGCGACCCCATGGACTATACAGTCCATGGAATTCTCCACGCCAGAATACTTGAGTGGGTAGCCTTTCTCTTCTCCAGGGGATCTTCCCAACCCAGGGATTGAACCTTGGTCTACCACATTGCAGGCAGATTCTTTACCAGCTGAGCCACAAGAGAAGCAGAGAAAGCAAGAAAGCACAGATATCTGTTCTTGGTTTTTAACAAAACTGTTGCAGCCCTGGTTCAGTCCCTAGTTGGGAGCTGATATCCCGCAAGCCGTGTGATGTGGCCAAAAAAAGAGAAAGGAACGCCGAGTGGATGAAAGACCTAAATATTAAGGTTTAAAAGCATAGTACTCGGAGAAGAAAACATAAGAAAAAGGCTTCATGACAGTGGATTTGTGATAATTTCTTGGACATGATAACAAAGGCACAGGCAACATTAACAGAAATGAACTAGACTACACTAATTTTTAAAATTTCTGTGCAAAAAAAAAAAATTACTAAGTAGACACAGTGAAAAGACAACCCTCAGAGTGGAAGAAAATATTTGCAAACTATTTAATAACAAGTTAATACACAGAATATATAAGAACTCTAACATCTAAATAACAATAACAATGACCATAATAACCACATTAAAAAATGGGCAATGGATTGGAAGAGACATTTTCTCAAAGGACTAATACAAACAGCCAACAAGCAGATGAAAAACTATTCAACATCATTAAATGCAAATCAAAATCACAATGAAATATCACCTCATGTCCCTTAGTGTAATAAAAAATAAAACAAGAAGAAAATAAAAACATTGCTGAGGGTGTAGAGAAATTGGAAACCTCGAGCTGTATCAATGGAAAACAGCCCAACTACCATGGAAAACAGCCCTTCAGTTCCTCAAAAAATGTAAATATTGAATTACTATATGATCCAAAAACTCGTCTGGGAATATACCTTAAAAGGACTGAAAGCAGGGTCCAAATAAATATTTATGCCATTATATTTATAACAGCATTATGTACAACAGCCAAATAGGGAAAGCAACTCAAGTGCCCAATGATAAAAGGAAACAGAAAAAGTAGGATGTACAGAAGATGGAGCATTACTCAAAAAAGGAATGAAATTCTGACACATTCTAGAACATGGAGGAACCCTAAGAACATTATGGTCAGTTAAATAAGCCAGCCACAAAAGAAGAATAACTTGATGACTCTTATATAAGTTACCCAGTGAGAATAATTCACACATGGAAAGCAGAATAGTTGTTGTCAGTCAGTAAGAGGGGGGACGAAGAATTGCTGTCTGGTGGGTTTACTTGTATGAGATGAAAAGACTTTTGAATATTTGTGCACAATGTAAATGTGTTATTACTACTGAACTCACACTTAAATATGGTTGACTGTAAATTCTCTGTTACATGTACTTCACAATTAAAAAAATTTTTAAACACCTAGATAGCAGTCCATCCCAGTGCTAAATCAGATCAGACTTTGCTTTGAAGTCTTCCCTGTTTGCAGTACTCTTTAGTGTGAACTTCTTGGTGTCGAAGGAGGTGGGAGTTTTGGCTAAAGCCTCTCCCACAGCTGACGCATTCATAAGGCCTTTCCCCAGTGTGAACTCGCCGATGTTTAATGAGGCTGGAGTTGTACCTGAAGACCTTCCCACATTCTCTGCACTCATAAGGCTTTTCTCCAGTGTGGACTCTTTGATGAATAATGAGGGTGGAGCTGTCCACAAAGAACTTCCCGCATTTGCTACATTGATAAGTTTTTTCTCTGGTGTGGACGTTTTGGTGCCGAATGAGGTGGGAGTTTTGACTGAAGACTCTACCACATACAGTGCATTCATAAGGTCTTTCTCCAGTGTGGTTTCTCCGATGCCTGATGTGATTTGAGTTATGCCTAAAGAGTTTCCCGCATATGCCGCACTCATAAGGCCTTTCTCCAGTGTGCGCTTTCTGATGCCTCTCAAGTGTGAAGTGGTACCTAAAGAATTTCCCACATTTGCTGCATTCAAAACGCCTTCCCCGAGTGTGAACTCTCTGATGAATAATGAGCCTGGAGCTGTCTACAAAAAATTTCTTGCACACGCTGCACTCATATGTTTTTTCTCCAATGTGAACTCCCTGATGTCTTTTGAGCGTGAAGCTGTACCTAAAGAATTTCCCACATTTGCTGCATTTATATGGCTTTTCTCCCGTGTGAACTCTCTGATGAACAGTGAGTGTGAAGCTGTCCTTAACGCACTTCCCACACTGGCTGCACTCATAAGGCACTAACCTAGTGTGAACTCGATGGTGTGCAGTGAAGCCAGACTTTTGTGCAGAGAACCTTCCACATCCAAGCTGCTCAGAGAGTCTTGTCTCAGTGTCAGTTTTCTGCTGCTGAACCAGGTGGAACTTTCTGATGAAGGTCTTCCCGCTTTCACAGCAAAGGTTTTTCTGGTGCTCAACAATTGTGTGTTCTTGGCTAAAGGTCTTCCCACAGTCACTGCACTTGTCATCATCCTGCCCACTTTCAGAGGCTGCCCTGCCCTCCATGTTGCTGTGCAGTTTCCCTTCTGTGTGAGGGGTCTGGTGCTGGAGAGTGCTGGATTGGGCTAGGAACTCCTGCCCTCTCTCCCGACATGGCCAGGTCTCGTCTGTCACGTGAACACTGTCATTCTTCACACAGCAAGTCTTCCCCTCACCCCATCCAGGGAGTCTCCTTTGATGTGGCTCCTTTGGATGCTGGGAAGGACTCTCCCCACATGCGGACACCTCCTGCTCAGGCTGTGTCCCACCGTGCCCAGCCAGGCATAAGGTGTCTTTCAAGAGTGGGCTGCATGTCTTAGAGGGGTGAGGCTTCTGGATGCATGGGCCTGGCTTTGGAGTCTTGACCTGTGACCTTGCAGCCACATCATGCTGCTCTGAAAGGGCCTCCTCATCCTGGGTGGCATGCCGGCAACCTGGAAGGAGAGATGCTAATAAAGGTGGGCCCATCAGTGTGTCTCATACCAGCCCAGCAATAAGTCTGTGGGATTGCAGAGGCCTGGGACTAGAGCCCATGTGAGGAAGGCCTGGGGTGCAGAGAGGAGCCTGGGAGGCTCATCCGAGGGCAGAGCCCAGACAACTGACAGGCCAGGACAGGAGGAAGGGGTATGGTGCAGGGAGGGGAGGAAGGTCTACAGCTCACTTCAACAAGGCCTGGCTACTGGTAACTGGTGAGCAATGTGCAGAAGGTTCTGTCCAGACCCCAAATGTCTAAATGCAACATGGCAGTTGGACGACAAGGAGTATTTAAGGATGCATGCACATGTTCCACCACTTTAAATGGAGGTTATGTTGAGAACACTGCAAAAGGAGCAGTGGAGAGGAATGGATGAGAGCCAGGGCCAGGAGTGAAGAGTCAAAAAATCAATGGGGAAGAAAAGGAGGAAGTGAAGTGTGGACTCTGGCACCACACACTGCTGGATATAGGACACACGCCCGATGTGACAGGACCCCAGCTCTGATGTCTCACCATTTCCTCACCCCCACGTACCAGGGCTATGCGCTCTTGAGCCTCTCCTGACCTTACGGAAATAATGTCCACCCTGTCAGGCACCCAGGGCCCTCCTATTGCTCAGGGTAAGCAACCACCTGGGCCTGAAGAGAGCACTCAAAGAGGAAAGGCTGGGAGAGGGATGGGGCCCGCTGTAGGAAATCCCACACTCTAAAGGGATCAGTACAAGGACAAAGCAGGTCTAAACAGTCCAGTAGTGGATCAATGAAGTAGAACAGTCCCTCTCACCAGACACGAAGCTCACTTAAAATGGTTATGGACTTAAACATAAGCCGTGATGCCATAAAACTCCTAGAAGAGAACATAGGCAAAACATTCTCTGACATAAATCAGACCAATGTTTTCTTAGGTCAGTCTCCCAATGCGACAGAAATAAAAACAAAAATCAAGAAATGGGACTTATTCAAATTTACAAGCTTTTGCACAGCAGAGGAAACCATAAATGAAACGAAAAAACAACCTACAGAATGAGAACCAATTGTGGGAAGGTCAGTGGCAGCCCTAGAAAGTGACGAAGAGCACAGCCCGGCCCAGGACGCTGCGGTGGGCAGGGGGCCTTACCCACGGAGGACAGAAGTGCAATGTTCTGCACCATAACTTGGCAGTACAGGAGTCTCTGAGCCTCATCAAGAAGTCCCCACTCCTCCTGGGAGAAATATATGGCCACGTCCTCAAAGACCACAAGGCCCTGTAACAAAAATTAAGGTAGTTCACCCCATAAGCAGCTGCATGTGCTGTATTTCCTTCCATTTTGTATTGGCCTACTCTTTACCCACCAACTCCAGGGCCAAACTAACCACCAAACGCGTTTATATCTCCCCACCATTTGGAGTCTCTGGTCTGACATGTATGAGCACTCAGTTACTCAGTGGTTGTGTCCTACTCTTTGTGACCCGTGGACTGCAGCCTGCCAGGCTCCTCTGCCCATGGCATTCTCCAGGCAGGAATACTGGAATGGGTTGTCGTGCCCACCTCCAGGGGATTTTCCCACCCCTGGTATTGAACCCACGTCTCTTGTGTCTCCTGCATTGGCAGGTGGATTCTTTTACACTGAGCCACCTGGGAACCCCTCCATGGTCTGAACCACCTCCTTATCGAACTCGCACACACCAAGTCAGTATTTTAGAAGGCACAAGGGCCTCAGTGTCTCCATTTGTAAAATGGGAATAAGGATGGTTTCAATTCAGAGGGCTGAGACTGATACCAAACATAAGAAGTACACACTATGTGTCAGTGGTACCATCCACACAATCAAGGGTTTTGTGTGCACTTTCAGTGGAAGTGAACTGGTAGTTTTGAAATTTGGGTGTGTGTTTCTCCTACTTTTTAAGGTTTTAAGAAGATGTGAGAAGTAAAATTTCACATTGTAAGCAAATACGTAAATGTATATTATCATGCAAACCAACGATCAAGTGTCTGGATAAATTTAACTAATTCAATATGTTCATTTCTAATGGCCTACCTACATGTGTGTATTTAGAGGGATATCGGTTCATTAGTGTTTAAGTCAGTAACTGTGTCATGTACTCTTAAGTTAATGAGGTGCAGGAAGGCGCTGAGCAAGCGAATCAGCTACTAGTCCTTTTGAGCCTGCCTGTAACACAGTAGCCTGGAGGAAGCTTCAGGGAGCCCTGGGCTGGACAGTGCACCACCCCTCTTGCTCTGAGGGCTTGAGGAGATGAGGTAGTACCCTGGTCTGGGACCGGCTGCTCCAGTAGCCCAGGTGACCTCTGCTGTGTTCTACAGGGAGTGGTTTTGAGGGCCTGCGAAGCCTGCAGTGGGGAGAATCTACACCAACTCACCACTCAACCTCCTTCGCAGGTCAGCTCCTGAGTCCACCTGGATGGATCCTTCTACACACAGGTCAGAATCCATCCGATAGCAGGCCTGCTCCCTCCTACACCCATCCGTGCCCTCACCTCCAGTCTCAGGCCTTGCACACCTCACCATGGAGACCATGTGAAATAACAACCTAAGACTCTGTTCCTTCAGTCCACACAGTACACCCTGGCTACAATGTGGTCCAGTCCACACAGTACACCCCTCAGAAAGGACCAGACCAGCGACCTTCCCAATCCTCCAGATCTTTATACTCCTCTACCCACAAGATGTCTCCATCTTCTAACATCTCCATCTCAAAATGTCTCAGAATAACCATGTCCAAACACAACTCATGATCTTCTCCTCCCTGAATCCCACTCACTGCACAGACTTCCTCATCACCATTCCCTGAATCCCACTCACTGCACAGACTTCCTCATCACCATTCCCTGAATCCCACTCACTGCACAGACTTCCTCATCACCATTCCCTGAATCCCACTCACTGGACAGACTTCCTCATCACCATTCCCTGAATCCCACTCACTGGACAGACTTCCTCATCACCATTCCCTGAATCCCACTCACTGCACAGACTTCCTCATCACCATTCCCTGAATCCCACTCACTGCACAGACTTCCTCATCACCATTCCCTGAATCCCATTCACTGCACAGACTTCCTCATCACCATTCCCTGAATCCCACTCACTGCACAGACTTCCTCATCACCATTCCCTGAATCCCACTCACTGCACAGACTTCCTCATCACCATTCCTTAAATGTTCAGGGGAAAAAAATTTGGAGTGGTCTTCTACTCTCTACTCACAGCCATTGTGTTGCAGCAAGAAATTCTGCCAATTCGATCCAAATTCCTGTCACAATTCTCCTGAATTCTTTGACCACGTCCTCCTCACCAGCCTCCCTGCCTCCATACCTCATCCAGTTCCTGGATCCAGTGCCAATGGGGTGAGGGGTGGGCACCCCACACAAAACCAAGCAATCCTCAGGCAGCAGCAGAGCGCTCAAAAATTAAACTTCATTCTGACACTGTGTACCCGGAAACAGTTAATATTCCACAGGTTAAGGGTTTTGCCCCACAAAACTGCTCCTAGCACTTTAGATTCAGTCCTAAGCCCAGGCGCTCACTTGAGCTTCTGACCCACAGGGTATAAATCACACATTCCCAAGACCCCTGCCTTGGGTTTGAATAAACTGCTAGTACAGGTCCCAGAAATGAAAAGAACACTTAACTTACTAGATTACTGGTTGATTATAAAAGCGCACAGCTCAAGAACAGCCAGGTGGAAGAAGCTTCCACATTCTCTGGAACTTCACCTCAACAGCACCTCCCTATCTTCCCAACCCAGAAGCTCTCCGAACCCTGGCCTTTTGGGGTTTTTTAATGGCTTCATTGTACAGGCATGACTGATTCAGTAATTGTCTTTGGGGGCTTCCCTGGTGGGTCAATGGTAATAAATCTGACTGCCAATGCAGGGAAACGCAGGTTCCATCCCTGATCTGGGAAGACCCCACAGGCCTCGGAGGAACTAAGGCCCTGTGGTACAAGTACTGAGCCTGCACTCTAGGGCCTGGGAACCACAACTACTGAGCCCACGTGTGGCAAGTACTGAACAGCCCTAGAGCTCGTGCTTCCAATAGGAGAAGCTACTGCAGCTGAGAAGCCTGTGCACGGAACAGTAGTTCCCACCCCCACCCCCGCCCCCGCCGCAACTACAGAAAGCCCAGTGGGCAGCAAGGAAGACCCAAAACTGCCAAAAATATATAAAACTATTTTTAAAATAATAATAATAATTAGCTATGGGAGCCAGATTCAACGTCCAGACCCTCTCCTCTCCTTGAAGGGGCGTGAGGTGGGAGTGAAACAGGCAGCCCTCAAAACCTAAAATTGGTTCTCCTGGTAATCAGCTCCCATCCTGAGGTGCTTCCACAAGTCAGCTCACTCTCATTACAAGACACAATCACTCTCAACACTTAGGGAATTCCAAGTGTCCTGGCAGTTGTGAGTCTACAACTGTGGATCAAGACCAAATACACAAGGGAAATACATTATGATCATCCGAATGAACACATCTATATTGCTTCTAAATCACAATATCACAGGTCCTGTCTTCCTCACTCCCTTCGCAACCTTCCACGATTCCCATCCGCTTAGGATGTCGTTTCAGGTGAGACAGCTCGTTTCCCTCTGTCCCCGAAAAAAGATGCTCCGGACTCGTGAGCATCTGCAAGCCGTGCACCGTCGCCCCCCGAGGGAACTCTCTCCCTCACCCCTGTCCACTGGCTGAAGGGCGACCCCTCACAAGGCTGCCCTCAGTTCTGGACTCTATGGCTGACAGGGCCACTCCGTCCGGATCTGGGACTCGGAGGCTGGAGTCAGGCCGGTGGGGTTCGGGAGATGGAGAACCCACCTGAGCCGGCGTCATCGCCGCGGCTTCGGTCGCCGGTCATGGGAAGAGCGAGGACGGACCGAGGGCACTGCCGTCAACTACGGGCTCAGGGGGCCTCACACCGCCACTGGGCAGCGGGGCCAACGCATCTCCTCTCGCTTTCCGCTCCGTCTCTTCGGTGCTCACCACGCGACTGAAAACCCCTGAATAAGTGAGCAGCAGGACAGCAGTAGCTCAAAGACTACAAGGCAAACGCCGGAAGTCCCGCCCCCAGGCAATGTGTACGCACGTATGCAGGCTCTCTTAAGCTTTTTTTGGCTCAGCCTACACCGCTTGGCACTGTAGAGACTTCTGGGTAATGTAGTTTCCGCTGCCGCAACGCCTATCAACTCTCAGAGTTGCCTAGAGTCCCTCTGGTGCGCTGGGAAACGGAGTTCCCAGGCTCTTAAGATGTTAAGAAGAGGTGGAACGAATACGCAGAGGAACTATACAAAAGAGATCTTAATGACCTAGATAACCATAATGGTGTGATCTCTCACCTAGAGCCAGACATCTTGGAGGGTGAAGTCAAGTGGGCCTTAGGAAGCATCACTAGAACAAAGCTGGTGGAAGTGATGGAATTCCAGCTGAACTATTTATAATCCTAAGAGGATACTGTTAAAGTGCTGTACTCAATGTGCCAGCAAATACAGAAAACTCAACAGTGGCCACAGGACTGGAAAAGGTCAGTTTTCATTCCAATCACAAAGAAGGGCAGTACCAAAAAATGTTCAAACTACCCCAACTGCACTCATTTCACATGCTAGCAAATTAATGCTCAAAATTCTCCATGCTAGGCTTCAACAGTACATGAACTGTAAACTTCCAGATGTTCAAGCTGGATTTAGAAAAAGCAGAGGAACCAGAGTCAAATTGCCAGCATCAGTTGGATCATAGAAAAAGCAAGAGAATTACGGAAAAACATCTACTTCTGATTCACAGACCACTTTACCTGCCTCCTGAGAAGTCTGTATACAGGTCAAGGAGCAACAGTTAGAACCAGACATGGGCCAACAGACTGGTTCAAAATGTGGAAAGGAGAACATCAAGGCTGTATATTATCACCCTGTTTATTTAGCTTATATGCAGAGTCCATCATGAGAAATGCCAGGCTGGATGAGGCACAAACTGAAATCAAGATTGCCAGAAGAAATATCAATAACCTCAGATATGCAAGTGACACCACCCTTATGGCAGAAAGTGAAGAGGAACTAAACAGCCTCTAGATGAGGGTGAAAGAGGAGAGTGAAAAAGCTGGCTTAAAACTCAACATTCAAAAAACAAAGATCATGGCATCTGGTCCCATCACTTCATGGCAAATAGATGGAGAAACGGTGGAAACAGTGACAGACTTTATTTTCTTGAGCTCTGAAATCACTGCAGATCGTGACTGCAGCCATAAAATTAAGACGCTTGCTCCTTGGAAGAAAAGTAACGACCAATCTAGACAGCATATTAAAAAGCAGAGACATTACTTTGCCAACAAAGATCCATCTAGTCAAGGCTACGGTTTTCCAGTAGTCATGTATGGATGAGAGAGTTGGAACATAAAGAAAGTTGAGCGCTGAAGAACTGATGCTTTTAAACTGTGGTGTTGGAGAAGACTCTTGAGAGTCCCTTGGACAGCAAGGAGATCCAACCAGTCCATCCTTAAGGAAATCAGTCCTGAAAATTCATTGGAAGAACTGATGCTGAAGCTGAAGCTACAATACTTAGGCCACCTGATGTGAAGAACAGACTCATTGGGAAAGACCCTGATGCTGGGAAAGATTGAAGGCAGGAGGAGAATGGGACAGACAATTAGATGGTTGGATGGTATCACCGATTTGATGAACATGAGTTTGAGCAAGCTCCGGGAGTTGGTGATGGACAGGGAGGCCTGGCATGCTGCAGTCCATGGGGTCGCAAAGAGTCTGACATGACTGAGTGACTGAACTGAACTCCCAGGTGGCACAAGTGGTAAAGAACCAGTCTGCCAATGCAAGAAAGACAGAAGAGATCTGGGTCGGGATCACTGGGTCGGGAAAATTATTCTCGCCTGGAGAATCCCATGGACAGAGGAGCCTGGTAGTCTAGAGGAGCCTGGTGGCCTCCAGTCCATGGGGTCGCAAAGAGTTGGACACGACTGAAGCAACTTAGCACATACGCATGCACTTGGAAAAGCTGAGAAAGGTTGCATGCTACGTCACCTCAGCCATGTCCAGCTCTTTGTGACCCTATTAACTGTAGCCCACCAGACTCCTCCATCCATGGGATTCTCCAGGCAAGAATACTGGAATGAGTTTCCATGCTCTTCTCCAGGGGATCCTGCTGACCCAGGGATCAGACCCATGTCTTTTATGTCTCCTGCACTGACAGGCGGGTTCTTCACTACTAGCATCTCGTTAGGGCTCTGTTATTTCTGTCACTTCCCGGTGGCACAGTGGTGAAGAATCCACCTGCCAATGCAGGAGACAGAGGAGGCACAAGTTTGATCGCTGGGTTGGGAAGATCCCTTGGAGGAGAAAATGGCAACCCACTTCAGTATTCTTGCCTGGAGAATCCTTTGGACAGAAGAGCATTGTGGGCTATAATCCATGGGATAGCACAGATTTGAACACAGCTGGAGAATCACAGGGACGGGGGAGCCTGGTGGGCTGCCGTCTATGGGGTCGCACAGAGTTGGACACGACTGAAGTGACTTAACAGCAGCAGAGCACACACACATTCCATTCCTGTTATTTCAGACTCTGTGGAACACAGCAAGGTCCCAGCCCTACACACCCCAGTGGTTACAACATAGCATGACAGTCTGCCTCCACTCTTAGCTATCAGCTATCTTGTTATTTTTCAAATACAACTACACTGATGTCTTAGAGGCTGTTTAATGCATATAGAGTTCCATTTATGCAAGTTGAAACGAATTCTGGAGATTAGTTGCACACATATGTGAACTTTAAACACACTAATCCATTAAGAATCTTAACATTCACTTGAACTCAGAAGGCCATCCTCTGGTGTGAACTCGATGTCTAATGAGTGGGAAAGTGCAAAGTGAAAGTCACTCAGTCATGCCCAACTCTTTGAGACCCCATGGACTATACAGTCCATGGAATTCTCCAGGCCAGAATACTGGAGTGGGTAGCCTATCCCTTCTTCAGCAGATCTTCTCCACCCAGGAATTGAACCGAGGTCTCCTGCATTGCAGGCAGATTCTTTACCAGCTGAGCCACAAGAGAAGCCCTTGTAGATAGCTCTACCAAAACAACATTCCATGTTCACTGTACTCAGAAGGCCCATTCCAACATAACTCATAGGAGTTTTTCCAGTGTTAAGAATTGGTTGTGGTTTTTGTTCAGTTGCTAAGTCGTGTTGGACTCTTTGCAACTCCATAGACTGCAGCATGTCAGGCTCTATCCTCCACTATTACCTGGAGTTTGTTCAAATTTATGTCCATTGAGTCAATGATGCTATCCAACCATCTCATCCTCTCGCCCCCTTCTCCTTTTGCCTTCAATCTTTCCCAGTATGAGTCTTTCCCAAAGAGTTAGCTCTTCCCATCAGTTGGCCAAAGTATTGGCATTTCAGCTTCAGCATCAGTCCTTCCAATGAATACTCAGGATTGATTTCTTTATGATTGACTGGTTTGATCTCCTTGCTGTCCAAGGGATTCTCAAGAGTTTTCTCCAGCACCACAGTTCAGAAGCATGAATTCTTTGGTGCTCAACCTTCTTTATGGTCCAACTCTCACACCCATATATGACTACTTGAAAAACCATAGCTCTGACAATACACACCTTTGTTGGCAAACTGATGTCTCTGCTTTTTAATATGATGCCTAGGTTTGTCATAGTTTTTCTTCCAAGGAGAAAGTGTTTTTTAATTTCATGGCTACAGTCACCATCCTCAGTGATTTTGGAGTCTAAGAAAATAAAACTTGCCACTGCTTCCACTTTTTCCCCTTCTATTTGCCATCAAGTGATGGGACCAGATTCCATGATCATAGTTTTTTGAATGTTGAGTTTTAAGCCAGCTTTTTCACTCTCCTCTTTCACCCTCATCTAGAGGTTTCTTAGTTCCTCTTTCTGCCATTTTCCCACTTTCTGCCATTAAACTGGTATCATCTGCATATCTGAGATTGTCAATATTTCTCTCAGCAATCTAGGAGTTTATCATTGTACCTAATTTACCATAACTTCTGAACTCATAACGTCTTTTATTTCTTAAAAAATTATAAATGATTTACAATGTTTCAGGTGTACAGCAAAGCGATTCCATATATATATATATTTTCATTTTATGTCATTTCAAGATATTTAATATAGTTCCCTGTGGCATACAGTAGCACAGACCCTTTCACATAGTCTTTACCACTGTGGATTCTGTTTAATGTGGTTATATCTAAAGAGTTCCCCACAGCACTCATTCTGTCTGCAATGTGGATTCTCTGGCGATAAATGAGATGGGACTTTCTAATGGAGGTTTTCTGGTATTTGCTGCACTCGAAATCCCTTTCCCCAATAAGATTTTTCTTCTATGTTGCCATCACATAGAAGCCTTTTTATATATTGTATTCCCTTCAGGGGGCAACACAAAACCTGAGACCACCTTGCCTTCTCACCTGGCCTCGTTTGAAGATGTCTTATCGCAGATTCAGCGACCCTCAGGGGACTCCCAACTGGAACAAGCCAAAGATCAAGATGGACCACTGGAGGGCTTCCCTCATGGTTCAGTGGTGAAGAATCTCCCTACCAATGCAGTAGTTGCAGGTTTGATCTCTGGTCCAGGAAGACCCCACATGCTGAGCACCACAACTATTGAGCTTGTGTCTAAAGCCCAGGAACTGCAACTAGTAAGCCCACGTGCTGTAACCACTGAAGCCCGCTTGTTCTATAGCCCATACTCTGCAATAGGAGAAGCCACCGCAGTGAGAAGCCCACACACCACAACTAGAGTGTAGCCCCTGCTTGCCACAACCAGAGAAAAGCCCACGCAGCAACAAAGACCTGGCACAGCCAAAAAATAAAAATAAAAAGCAGTCTCATCCCACCCATTAAAAAAAAAAAGAAAAAAAGATGGACCACATGTGAGACCATAGATAAACTCTCCAGAGGGAGAAACTCCCTGGGAAAATGAGCCCTGAACACAATACAATGGTCTACACTCAAGGATTGTGAAACAGAACAGGGTCCTATGGTCCTTCCTCCACTGGCCCCATGTCTTCTACCTGCATTTTGTCTGTGCAAAAACCTTAGCCAAAGAATAAGATTAATCAGAGAAGTGCAAAAATGCAGAAATAAAGGAAAACAGTCAAAGGAGTTCCTGCCTGCCCCACTGGCCTCCTGCACTGCAGCTGAGCCCATCCCCTGCAGAGGACTCCGGAGGAAGGATACAAGACAGCGGCTATCTGCAAACCAAGGAGGCCACAGAGGCACCTAACAGCATCTTGATCTTGGACTTCTGGCCTCCAGAACTATGAGAGGATATGTATTGTTTAGGCCAGGTTGTGGTATTTTATGATGACAGGCCTAGCAAACTAGGGCTATTACCAGGTCATTTATGCATGTGCATTTGCAGAATCTTTTTTCCCCCTAGCTATTGGCTCTAATCAAAAAAGCTGCTGTTGCTGTGAACAGTAAAGTACAAGCATTTCTGTGGACACAGCTTTTTAAATTCCTCTTGGCAATATACCTACAGATTACATGGCTGTATCACATAGTAAGTGCATCTGTCATTTTATAGAAATTACGAGTTTTTTAAAGTGGGTTTTAACATTTTGCATTCCCCCAGTAATGTGAGTTCCACTGCTCTGAACTATGCTTTGGTGTCTTGTGTATAATTTGCACTTTTCTTAGTGATGAATGATATTGATCATGTTTTCACATGCTTAATACTTTTTGTTGTTGTTGCATTGTGCAGCATTTGGGATCTTAGTTCCCAAACCAGAAGTTGAACCCTTACCCCCTTCATTGGAATTGGGGAATCTTAACCACTGGACTCATTCCGTAGTTCATCAGGCACTCTATCTATGAGATCTAGGCCCTTAAATCTATTTCTCACTTCCACTGTATAATCATAAGGGATTTGATTTAGGTCATACCTGAATGGTCTAGTGGTTTTCTCTACTTTCTTCAATTTAAGTCTGAATTTGGTAATAAGGAATTCATGATCTGAGCCACAGTCCGCTCCTGGTCTTGTTTTTGCTGACTGTATAGAGCTTCTCCATCTTTGGCTGCAAAAAATATAATCAATCTGATTTTGGTGTTGACCATCTGGTGATGTCCATGTGTAGAGTCTTCTTTTGTGTTGTTGGAAGAGCGTGTTTGCTATGACCAGTGCATTTTCTTGGCAACACTCTATTAGCCTTTGCCCTGCTTCATTCCGTATTCCAAGGCCAAATTTGCCTGTTACTCCAGGTGTTTCTTGACTTCCTACTTTTGCATTCCAGTCCCCTATAATGCAAAGGACATCTCTTTTGGGTGTTACTTCTAAAAGGTCTTGTAGGTCTTCATAGAACCGCCCAACTTCAGCTTCTTCAGCGTTACTGACTGGGGCATAGACTTGGATTACTGTGATATTGAATGGTTTGGCTTGGAAATGAACAGAGATCATTCTGTCGTTTTTGAGATTGCATCCAAGTACTGCATTTCAGACTCTTTTGTTGACCATGATGGCTACTCCATTTCTTCTAAGGGATTCCTGCCCGCAGTAGTAGATATAATGGTCATCTGAGTTAAATTCACCCATTCCAGTCCATTTCAGTTCGCTGATTCCTAGAATGTCGACATTCACTCTTGCCATCTCTTGTTTGACCATTTCCAATTTGCCTTGATTCATGGACCTGACATTCCAGGTTCCTATGCAATATTGCTCTATCTGGGTCATGAAGATCCTTTTTGTACAGTTGTTCTGTGTATTCTTGCCACCTCTTCTTGTTATCTTCTGCTTCTGTTAGGTCCATACCATTTCTGTCCTTTATCGAGCCCATCTTTGCATGAAATGTTCCCTTGGTATCTCTAATTTTCTTGAAGAGATCTCTAGTCTTTCCCATTCTGTTGTTTTCCTCTATTTCTTTGCATTGATCGCTGAGGAAGGCTTTCTTATCTCTTCTTGCTATTCTTTGGAACTCTGCATTCAGATGTTTATATCTTTCCTTTTCTCCTTTGCTTTTCACTTCTCTTCTCTTCACAGCTATTTGTAAGGCCTCCCCAGACAGCCATTTTGCTTTTTTGCATTTCTTTTCCATGGGGATGGTCTTGATCCCTGTCTCCTGTACAATGTCACCAACCTCATTCCATAGTTCATCAGAAGATATCAAGAAGAGGTGGCAAGAATACACAGAAGAACTGTACAAAAAAGATCTTCACGACCAAGATAATCACGATGGTGTGATCACTGACCTAGAGCCAGACATCCTGGAATGGGAAGTCAAGTGGGCCTTAGAAAGCATCACTACAAAAAAAGCTAGTGGAGGTGATGGAATTCCAGTTGAGCTATTTCAAATCCTGAAAGATGATGCTGTGAAAGTACTGCACTCAATATGCCAGCAAATTTGGAAAACTCAGCAGTGGCCACAGGACTGGAAAAGGTCAGTTTTCATTCCAATCCCAAAGAAAGACAATGCCAAAGAATGCTCAAACTACCGCACAATTGCACTCATCTCACATGCTAGTAAAGTAATGTTCAAAATTTTCCAACCCAGGCTTCCGCAATATGTGAACCGTGAACTTCCTGATGTTCAAGCTGGTTTTAGAAAAGGCAGAGGAACCAGAGATAAAATTGCCAACATCCGCTGGATCATGGAAAAAGCAAGAGAGTGCCAGAAAAACATCTATTTCTGCTTTATTGACTATGCCAAAGCCTTTGACTATGTGGATCACAATACACTGTGGAAAATTCTGAAAGAGATGGGAATACCAGACCACCTGACCTGCCTCTTGAAAAATCCGTATGCAGGTCAGGAAGCAACAATTAGAACTGGACATGGAACAACAGACTGGTTCCAAACAGGAAAAGGAGTACGTAAAGGCTGTATATTATCACCCTGCTTATTTAACTTCTATGCAGAGTACATCATGATAAATGCTGGACTGGAAGAAACACAAGCTGGAATCAAGATTGCCGGGAGAAATATCAATAACCTCAGATATGCAGATGACACCACCCTTATGGCAGAAAGTGAAGAGGAACTAAAAAGCCTCTTGATGAAAGTGAAAGTGGAGAGCGAAAAAGTTGGCCTAAAGCTCAATATTCAGAAAACGAAGATCATGGCATCCGGTCCCATCACTTCATGGGAAATAGATGGGGAAACAGTGGAAACAGTGTCAGACTTTATTTTTCTGGGCTCCAAAATCACTGCAGATGGTGACTGTAGCCATGAAATTAAAGGACGCTTACTCCTTAGTTATGACCAACCTAGATAGCATATTCAAAAGCAGAGACATTACTTTGCCAACAAAGATCCGTCTACTCAAGGCTATAGTTTTTCCTGTGGTCATGTCTGGATGTGAGAGTTGGACTGTGAAGAAGGCTGAGCGCCGAAGAATTGATGCTTTTGAACTGTGGTATTGGAGAAGACTCTTGAGAGTCCCTTGGACTGCAAGGAGATCCAACCAGTCCATTCTGAAGGAGATCAGCCCTGGGCTTTCTTTGGAAGGAATGATGCTAAAGCTGAAACTCCAGTACTTTGGCCACCTCATGCGAAGAATTGCTGGGAGGGATTAAGGGCAGGAGGAGAAGGGGACGACAGAGGATGAGATGGCTGGATGGCATCACTTACTCGATGGACGTGAGTCTGAGTGAACTCCGGGAGTTGGTGATGGACAGGGAGGCCTGGCGTGCTGTGATTCATGGGGTCGCAAAGAGTCGGACACGACTGAGCGACTGAACTGAACTGAACTGAACCACTGGAGTGGACCATAAAGAGAGCTGAGTGCTGAAGAATTGAGGCTTTTGCACTCTGGTGTTGGAGAAGACTCTTGAGAGTTCCTTGGACAGCAAGGAGATCACACCAGTCAATCCTAAAGGAAATCAGTCCTGAATATTCATTGGAAGGATTGATGCTGAAGCTGAAACTCCAATACTTTCGTCACGTGATGTAAAGAACCGACTCAGTGGAAAATACCCTGATGCTGGGAAAGATTGAAGGCGAGAGAAGGGGGTGACAGAGGAAGAGATGGTTGGATGGCATCACTGACTCCATGGACATTAGTTTGAGTAGGCTCCGGGAGTTGCTGATGGACAGGGAACACTGGTGGGCTGCAGTCCATGGGGTTGCAAAGAGTTGGACACGACTGATCGACTGCACTGAACCACTGGACCGCCAGGAAAGTCCCATATTCATGTTATCTTCTTTAGTGAAACATGTATTCAAAAATTTTATTTTTAAAAAATCGGTTTTCCTTATTCTTGTAAAGGTTATTTTAAAATTCTGGACACCAGTTATTAATCAGATGAAGTTTAGTTTATACTTTCTTCTTTCCTTTTTCTGTCCCCACCGTATGGCTTGTAGGATTTTAGTTCCCCAATCAGGGATTGAACCCAGGCCACCCCAATGAAAACACTGAGTCTTACCCAGTGGACTGCCAGGGCATTCCTGAAACTTTCACAAATGGGTCTTTTTAATAGCAAATATTTTAATTTTGAGTAAGCCAGGAGAAATATCAATAACCTCAGATATGCAGATGTCACCACCCTTATGGCAGAAAGTGGAGAGGAACTAAAAAGCCTCTTGATGAAAGTGAAAGTGGAGAGCGAAAAAGTTGGCCTAAAGCTCAACATTCAGACAACGAAGATCATGGCATCCGGTCCCATCACTTCATGGGAAATAGATGAGGAAACAGTGGAAACAGTGTCAGACTTTATTTTTCTGGGCTCCAAAATCACTGCAGATGGTGACTGCAGCCATGAAATTAAAGGACGCTTACTCCTTGAAAAGAAAGTTATGACCAACCTAGATAGCATATTCAAAAACAGAGACATTACTTTGTCAACAAAGGTTCGTCTAGTCAAGGCTATGGTTTTTCCTGTGGTCATGTATGGATGTGAGAGTTGGACTGTGAAGAAGGCTGAGCGCCGAAGAATGGATGCTTTTGAAGTGTGGTGTTGGAGAAGACTCTTGAGAGTCCCTTGGACTGCAAGGAGATCCAACCCGTCCGTTCTGAAGGAGATCAGCCCTGGGCTTTCTTTGGAAGGAATGATGCTAAAGCTGAAACTCCAGTACTCTGGCCACCTCATGCGAGGAGTTGACTCATTGGAAAAGACTCTGATGCTGGGAGGGATTGGGGGCACGAGGAGAAGGGGACGACAGAGGATGAGATGGCTGGATGGTATCACGGACTCGATGGACGTGAGTCTCAGTGAACTCCGGGAGTTGGTGATGGACAGGGAGGCCTGGCGTGCTGCGATTCATGGAATCACAAAGAGTCGGACACGACTGAGCAACTGATCTGATCTGGTCTCAATTTATTATTTTTTTCGGTTTTGGTTTTTATGTCTGGTAAAAAAGTCTTTGTTTAACCCATGTTCAAAGAGTGCTCCTCATCCATATCTCCTATGAGATGTAATGTTTGTGTTTCAGGCATTCAAGGTTATGAACTTCAGATTAATTACTCAATGATGAGATGTTGATGGTTTCTGTCACTTTATTTTTCATATGGATGTTATCTTAGAGCATTTTGTTGAAAACATTGTTGGCAATTTTATTGAAAATAGACAGTACAGGTGTGGGTCTGTTTCTGTCCTCTATATATTTTTATTGTCTATCCTTTCATCAATATTATACTTTTGTTAGTAAAGCTCTCTAACAATTCTATAATTGATTCTTAAAATCAGACTAAAACCTTTAAAATTTGTGTTCTTTCCAAAATTTGAATATTTTAGGTTTTTTGAATTTTCATATGAATTTTAGAATCATTTTGTCAATTTCTACCAAAGTCACTGGGCATTTGATAGCTGTGTGAACCAACAGCACAATTACAGGAGAATAAATTAAAATATTAAGTCCTTAGGTCCAGAAACATGGTTATGTCTCAGTGAAGTTTTGTGAATTTGCTTTGTAGTTGTTGAATGTATTTTCTTTCGTAAATTCCTATATATTTCATATATTGATGCTACAATAAGCAGTATAGTTTTTCAACTTCCAAACATTTATTGTATATTGACTTTTTATCCTGTAACCTTGACTAATCAATTAGATCTTATTTTTTTTTAATATATAGTAAAGGGTTTTCTAAATAAATAATCATGTCATCTGTGAATAATGGCTACTTTGGGTCTTCCTTTACAATTTGCGCATCATTTATTCTCTTTAATTTTCCTGTGTCACCAGAACAGACTCTCAGTGCAACATTACATAGAAGCTGTGAGAGTGGACATTCCTCCTTATTCCTGGTATTGGGGGAAAACACCCAAACTTTCCCCATTAAATGTAATGTCAGCTTTCGGTCTCTAACGCTACCATATATTGGTTCTGACATCAATTTTCTGACACTAACTACCCAGAGTTTGTGTCGGTCTCCACATCTTTAAGGGTTCAGTCCTCCACAAGAAAGTCCTCCTCACTTCAGAAAGGAGTTTCAAGTCACAGGGCCCAACTGCACTTCTGGCCAGCTGGCTATAATTCCAGGAGTTCTCATGATCCCCTCAGGTTCAAGAATTGGCTAGAATGGCTCAGAGGACTTACTAAGAGTGCTATACCTATGATTCCAGTTTTGTTATCAAGAATACAGCTCAGGAACAGCCAATGGAATGAATGCAAGGGAAAGGTATGGGCAGGTCCCAGGTGTGAAGTTTCCATGACCTGTCTCTGGGGAGTACAGACATACCACTCTCCTGCACATCAATATGTTCACCAACCAGAAGCCCCATCCAGTCTTGTCCATCCAGTGTTTGGATCAGAATTTGATTACACAGACACAACTGACTAGATCATGGTCACATGCCGGAACAAAACATCTAGATCCTCTTCTCTCCCCACAGGTCTGTCTGGCTCAGTTTCAAACTTTTAATCATACACTTGGTCTTTCTGGTAACCAGTCTGCATCCTCAAACTTTCTAGGGGCTTATCAAGAGTCACTCCATTAGCACCAGAAAGACTCCTATCATACCAGGAATTTCATGATTTCTCAAGCTCTGTGACAGGAACCTGGGACAAAGACCAGATATATTCATTATACCATACCTTCTAGTTAATACGGATTAAATTAATATATGTTCAATTGTTAAACCAATGTTGTGTGCGTGCGTGCTAAGTTGCTTCAGTCATGTCTGACTCTTTGCAACCCTTGGACTGTAGCCTGCCAGGCTCCTCTGTCCATGGGATTCTCTGGGCAAGAATACTGGAGGGGGTTGCCATGCCCTCCTCCAGGGGATCTTCACGACCTAGGGATTGAACCCGTGTTTCCTACATTGCAGGCAGATTCTTAACCGCTGAGTCACCCGGGAAGCCCCTAAACCAACCTTATATTCATGATCAATCTCACTAGGTTGTAATCATTATCAGGAGTGTAAAACTGGCTTAACAATTCAAAATATGCCATATATAAATACATACATTTAATTCTCTAAAATTTTGTTAAGGATTTTTTTTTTTTTTTTTTTTTTTGCATCTACACTCACACCCTGATATATTTCATTACCTGGTTTTGCTCTTAGGGAACTAAGATCCCACATGCCACATGGCACAGTCAAAATAGAAAACAATCACACATTATCCATTATGTCTCAAAGATATCTAGTGCTATACCTTCTTTCCTTGCTTATATTTATAAACACATGATTTCTTTTTTTTTCTTTTTCCTGATGTAATTGGAGGTTTTATCAATTCTACTAATTTATTCAAAGTATCTGCTTTAGGACGATTCATACATTTTCTTGAAAAAAAAAATAAAGTACATGAAATTGATTCTTAATATACTGGAAAAAATACCAGTAACCTATCAGAGAGAGCAAATAAATGATACAAGCCCCATGGCCATCTCAGGTTTCCATGAAAGGAAGTTCCCAGGCTCTAATACAAAAGTGCTGAGACCAGGGAGACCCCCAAAATCATCCTGATATGAGAAAGAACTTACAACCTGGGCCTGCTAAGGTGTCTGGAGTTCAACAGAGCACAGGACAAAAGACAGACCTACAGAGGGTCATCTTCAAGTGTTCAGCTCAGTACAAATCTGTATATATAGGTAGGGAAGGACCAGAGGTTGAGTAAAGAAACACCCAAAAGGATTCAATGAAACAATTTCCAAGGATAATGTAGAGAACAGAATAGCACCTGTTCCAATCAGTTTAAATCAGAAACCTTAGGAAGCATACGGTAGAAAATACAGAATGACTTGTGTCTCAGCAGAGGGTGAGAAAATAGCCTTAAAATGATTGCTGCAATAATTCCACCTAAAAATGTTTGGAATCAAGATCCCCAAAGATCATACTCTTTCTAAGGAACTTAAGCATGTAAAATATCGGGAATATCTCTGGGACTTCTCTGGCGGTCCAGTGGTTGAGACTTCGCCTTCCAATGAAGGGGGTGCAGGTTTGAACCCCGGTCAGGGAGCTAAGATCCCACATGCCTCATGGTCAAAGAAAAAACAAAACAAAACATACAACAGAAACAATATTGTAACAAATTAATAAAGACTTTAAAAAAACAGTCCACATTAAAAAAAAAACCTTAAAAATATATAAAGAATATCTACTGAAAAGCAGGTATTTTCAGTACACAAAAAGGCAAAGGGCTTCCCTTGTGGCTCAACTAGTAAAGAATCTGCCTGCAATGCGGGAGACCTGGGTTTGATCCCTGGGTTGGGAAGATCCCTGGAGAAGGGAATGGCTACCCACTCCAGTATTCTGGCCTGGAGAATTCCATGGACTGTATAGTCCATGGGGTCGCAAAAAGTCGGGCGTGACTAAGCGACCTTCACTCACTCAAAAAGGCAAAATGAGTATTGAATCAAAACTACACAATGTTAAGTGTGTGACAAGGTGGATTTTAGGGCAAAGAATATCACTATAGATAAAGAGGACCCCAGGCCTTGGTTGTGGCATGGGGGATCTATTCCCTGACCAGGGACTGAACCCAGGCCCCATGCATTGGGAGTACAGAGTCTAATGCCCCAGCGGCACAATCGGCTAGCGCACGGTACTTCCACAGAGTCTTAACCACTGGACCACCAGGGAAGTCCCAAGAAGGCCTTTTATTAATGCTAAAGGGGTCTGCTCATTAAGTGGACATAACAGTAGGAAACGTTTATTCACCTAATAAAAAGGCACAAAGCAAATAGAAAAATAAAAATAGAATAAAAATAAATAGCACAAAGGAAAACATGATAGAACTAAACAGAAAAATAGGAAAATCCACTTTTAGAGTCAGAGATGTCAACAACCCCATTCAAATAATTGACAGAGCAGTGCCCATCCCATGAGTAAGGACACAGAAAACTTAGACATTATTAATTACATTAACTTGAGATGACATTTGTAGAAACTCTCCACCAAACAAGAAAACAATATACATTCATTTCAAGTTAACGTGAAATGCAGGATAACCCATATTCTGGGCCATAAATCAAATACCTATAAATGAAAATAATTCAAGTCATAATATGTATACTTTGACTATAATGAATTAAATTAGAAATCAATTACCAAAAAGAAAAGCCCAAATAACATACTTCTAAAAGAACCATGTGTCAGAAGAAATTTAAAACGAAACTGGAAAAGGTTTAAAATAACTTAAATGAAAATACAACATATTAAGTTTTGTGGGAGGTAATTAAAGTAGTTGTTACAGGGTGGTTCTTAGTATTCAGCAACTATACTAGCAAAAAACCCAAAGGTTTCAAATGAAGGAACTCAGCTTCTATGCTAAAATGTAGCAGAAGAGAAATGAAAGATGATAAAAGCAAAAGGTAACAGTAAAGTCAAAATAAGGGAAAACAAAACAGAAAAATCAGTGAAGTCAAGTGCTCGAAGAATATCAATAAAGCAGATAAATTGCTGGTAAAGAAAAAAAATACAGACATTATCAGTATAAGAATAAGAGAGGAGGCACCACTACAGATTCTACAGGTACTAAAATAAGAGAATAGCTTGAAAATTTTGACTACTTAAAAAACTCCACGAGAGATACAAACTACCAAAGCTCACTGTATGTATAGGTGTGTGTGTGTGGCGGGGGGAGGGGGTAAATTCTATAAACCTAGGTCCACTATGGTTTCCCAAGTGGCGTTAGTGGTAAGCAATCTGCCTGCCAATTCAGGAGACGCAAGAGAGGCAAGATCCCCTGGAGAAGAAAACGGCAACCCACTCCAGTACTCTTGCCTGGAAAATCCCATGGCGGAGGGCCTGGTAGGCTACAGTCCATGGGGTCGCAAAGAGTCGGACATGACTGAGCCACTTCACTACACTACTAAGAGAGGCAAGTTCAGTCCCTGGGTTGGGAAGATCCTCTGGAGCAGGAAATGGCCACCCACTCCAGTATTCGTGCCTGGAAAATCCCGTGGACAGAGGAACCTGGTGGTCTCCAGAGGGAGAGTCGGACACGACTGAGTGACTAAGCATAGTACAGGTTCACTATGGAATTTTACAGTTAGAAACTTTTCCACAAAATAGACTCCCGGCCTACATACTTCACTGGTGAATTCTATCAAACAAGAAAGAAACACTGTCAATTCTTCACAAACTTGTCCAGAAAATTAAAGAGCAGGGGATACTTAACCAACTTATTCTGTAAACCCAACATTACGCTGATAGCAACCAAACCCAAGCATTAAAAATATCAGAGCCAAAAAAAAAAAAAAAGAGAGAGAGAGAGACTAACAGCTCTCATGAGCATAGATACAAAAATCTTCAACAAGAAAACCAGTGTATAAAATTGAACCATGCATAAAAAGAGTAGTGCATCATGATCAAATGGGATTTACCTCAGAAATGCAAGGTTGGTTTAACTTTTTAAATCAGTCAATATAATTCCTCATTAAAAGGCTTTGCTAAGTCGCTTCAGTCATGTCCAACTCTGTGCGACCCCATGGACTGCAGCCTACCAGGCTTTTCCGTCTGTGGGATTCTCCGGGCCAGAACACTGGAGTGGGTTGCCATTTCCTCCTCCAATGCATGAAACTGGAAAGTGAAAGTGAAGTCGCTCAGTCGTGTCTGACTCTTTGCGACCCCATGGACTGCAGCCCACCAGGCTCCTCCGTCCATGGGATTTTCCAGGCAACAGTACTGGAGTGGGGTGCCATTGCCTTCTTCCTTAAAAGGCTATACACAAAGGTAAAAAAAGAAAAACCATGACTGTGGTCACCAGTATCCAAGAAATGCTCCCCCAAATACCTCCCACGTTGCATCTTACTGTTGTAAAGTGAGTCCCCTTGCACCATGTACCAGCATTAGTCTGTATTATCCATAGAGTAAGTCAGAAGCGGTGACATCACCTCCAGGTTAAGGTCATAACAGAAAGTATAGCTTTGTCCTTGTGAGTTCTCTCCTGGGTCACTTGCTTTGGAACTACTTCTCTAAAGTGGAATACTGTAAGTAAAAGTATGGATGAAAAAGAATGAACTGATACACAGAACACTGATAAATCACAAAATAATTATGCAGAGTTTAAAAAGCTAGAACCATAAAAGTACATTTTAAGTTATTCTATACTCATGAGCTCCTTATTGCCAAATTCAGACTGAAATTGAAGAAGGTAGGGAAAAGCACTAGACCATTCAGGTATGATCTAAATCAAATCCCTTATGATTATACAGTGGAAGTGAGAAATAGATTTGAGGGGCTAGATCTGATAAGAGTGCCTGATGAACTATGGAGAGAGGTTCGTGACATTGTACAGGAGAAAGGGATCAAGACCATCCCCATACAAAAGAAATGCAAAAAGGCAAAAAATGGCTGTCTGGGAAGGCCTTACAAATAGCTGTGAAAAGAAGAGAAGCGAAAAGCAAAGGAGAAAAGGAAAGATATAAGCATCTGAATGCAGACTTCCAAAGAATAGCAAGAAGAGATAAGAAAGCCTTCCTCAGCGATCAATGCAAAGAAATAGAAAGAAAACAACAGAATGGGAAAGACTAGAGATCTCTTCAAGAAAATTAGAGATACCAAGGGAGCATTTCATGCAAAGATGGGCTCGATAAAGGACAGAAATGGTAAGGACCTAACAGAAGCACAAGATATTAAGAAGAGGTGGCAAGAATACACAGAAGAACTGTACAAAAAAGATCTTCACGACCAAGATAATCATGATGGTGTGATCACTGACCTAGAGCCAGACATCCTGGAATGGGAAGTCAAGTGGGCCTTAGAAAGCATCACTACGAACAAAGCTAGTGGAGGTGATGGAATTCCAGTTGAGCTACTTCAAATCCCGAAAGATGATGCTGTGAAAGTGCTGCACTCAATATGCCAGCAAATTTGGAAACTCAGCAGTGGCCACAGGACTGCAAAAGGTCAGTTTTCATTCCAATCCCAAAGAAAGGCAATGCCAAAGAATGCTCAAACTACCGCACAATTGCACTCATCTCACACGCTAGTAAAGTAATGCTCAAAATTATCCAAGCCAGGCTTCAGCAACACGTGAACTGTGAACTTCCAGATGCTCAAGCTGGTTTTAGAAAAGGCAGAGGAAGCAGAGATCAAATTGCCAACATCCGCTGGATCATAGAAAAAGCAAGAGAGTTCCAGAAAAACATCTATTTCTGCTTTATTGACTATGCCAAAGTCTTTGACTGTGTGGATCACAATAAACTGTGGAAAATTCTGAAAGAGGTGGGAATACCAGACCACCTGACCTGCCTCTTGAGAAACCTATATGCAGGTCAGGAAGCAAAAGTTAGAACTGGACATGGAACAACAGACTGGTTCCAAATAGGAAAAGGAATATGTCAAGGCTGGATATTGTCACCCTGCTTATTTAACTTATATGCAGAGTACATCATGAGAAAGGCTGGGCTGGAAGAAGCACACGCAGGAATCAGGATTGCTGGGAGAAATATCAATAACCTCAGATATGCAGATGTCACCACCCTTATGGCAGAAAGTGAAGAGGAACTGAAAAGCCCCTTGATGAAAGTGAAAGTGGAGAGTGAAAAAGTTGGCTTAAAGCTCAACATTCAGAAAATGAAGATCATGGCATCTGGTCCCATCACTTCATGGCAAATAGATGGGGAAACAGTGGAAACAGTGTCAGACTTTATTTTTCTGGGCTCCAAAATCACTGCAGATGGTGACTGCAGCCATGAAATTAAAAGACGGTTACTTCTTGGAAGAAAAGTTATGACCAACCTAGATAGCATATTGAAAAGCAGAGACATTACTTTGCCAACAAAGGTCCGTCTAGTCAAGGCTATGGTTTTTCCACTGGTCATGTATGGATGTGAGAGTTGGCCTGTGTAGAAAGCTGAGCACTAAAGAATTGATGCTTTTGAACTGTGGTGTTGGAGAAGACTCTTGAGAGTCCCTTGGACTGCAAGGAGATCCAACCAGTCCATTCTGAAGGAGATCAGCCCTGGGTGTTCTTTGGAAGGAATGATGCTAAGGCTGAAACTCCAGTACTTTGGCCACCTCATGCGAAGAGTTGACTCATTGGAAAAGACTCTGATGCTGGGAGGGATTGGGGGCAGGAGAAGGGGACGACAGAGGATGAGATGGCTGGATGGCATCACTGATTCGATGGACTTGAGTCTGAGTGAACTCTGAGAGTTGGTGATGGACAGGGAGGCCTGGCGTGCTGCAATTCATGGGGTTGCAGAGTCGGACATGACTGAGCGGCTGAACTGAACTGAACTTGTCCTTGTAGGTGACAGTGACATCTGCCTACCAAATATTACCCTCCTAAATAATGTCAGGGATGCAGGCAGGTCCCAGGGAATCAAGTTCTGAAACATTCCCTAGGAACAAGGGACCCAATTCATGCTGTTCCCACATACATCAGAGGTTGACAACCTGCTCAAGAAGACCTTTGTCACACAAATCATCTCAACATACAGGACACACAATTAGGCCTGCAAAGCCTGGTACTCCTTCCCAGGAGGTCTTGAGCAGTGATGTAAATTAGGCTGAAACTAGAATAAGAGCTGTTCTTTCTTTATCCTTCTGCAAATACCACTGAGACTCAACAGTCGGCCTTCTCACACAAGCTGTTCATTCTTTCAGGCTGGCAAGCCCAATTCTGTTCTCAACTCAACCCACAGAGTGAACAAAATTCCCAGGAGAAAAGATAGCTTAGAAACTAAGGCATGTGTTGCAAAACCAGAACAATATGAGGCAGACAATTTCCAGGTCAGGTGACTTGGGGGCTGGTCAAACTCATCACGAGGCTCACAAGAGACCAACAGTCTGAAACATGGACATCTCTGCAGGCAACCAGCAGAACTAAGTTGCATTCTTCTGACCGAAAATGGGTCACACCCATGCTTCCACCAGTAGGGAGCAGGAAGGAGTGAGGATCATCAATAGGGTCAGGCTACCGATGGTGCCCTCTAGGGAAGACAGGAAGAGCAGAGATTTTGCCCACCAAAGCATCTGGGGTGACATATGCACAATGTGGGGCCCTGCTGTTGCACAGATGTATGGCTTCTTTCAGACACTGGCAGTGACACGCTTTTGGCAAGCATGCAGAGACCTTTCACAGTGGCCAAGGCATGTTATGAAGTACAATACTGCCCCAGAACGCTTCCCACAGAGCTGGTACACAGAAGAATCTCCTCAGGGTGGGAGTTCAAACACGAGGCTCATCTTCTAGCTTATAGCTATTCACGAAGGCTCCTCTCGGAGCCTCTCTCTGGTGTCACTCACTATGTTGAATAAGACAGAGTATTGCCTGCTCTCCTAAGGCCTTTCTCCAGCATGAACCTTCCAATGTCTGATGAGGGAAGCCCTTTGCCTGAAGGCTTTCCCACACTCACTGCATTTATACGGCCTTTCTCCAGTGTGGATTCTAAGGTGCTGCATAAGCACATGTTTGTGGCTAAAGGCTTTTCCACACTCACTGCACACATACGGCTTCTCACCATTGTGAACTCTCTGGTGGGCAATAAGATCGGAGCTTTGGCTGAAAAACTTCCCACATGCAATGCACTCATAAGGCCGTGCCCCGGTATGAACACTCCAGTGCTTAATGAGTCTGTATTTGTGGCCAAAGTATTTCCCACATTCGCTGCACTCATAAGGTCTTTCTCCGGTGTGGATACTCTCGTGCTGAACAAGCGTGGATTTGTGACTGTAGGCTTTCCCACATTCGCTGCACTTGTAAGGCCGTGCTCCAGTGTGGACTCTCTGGTGTACAATGAGATTAGAGCTATGATTAAAAACTTTCCCACATATGCCACACTCATAAGGCATTTCTCCAGTGTGGATCCTCTGGTGCTGTGCAAGTATGGGTTTGCGGCTAAAGGTTTTCCCACATTCGCTGCACTTGTAAGGCCTCTCTCCAGTGTGGACTCTCTGGTGCTGAACAAGTGAGTCTTTGCGGCTGAAGGCCTTCCCACATTCGCTGCACTCATAATGCTTCTGTCCACTGTGAAAGACCTCTGCACAGTGGGTGTCACTCTGTGGCTTCCACTTGCTAAGAGGGTAATGCTGCTGAAACATGCTTGAGCTGGTTGGGAAGTCCTCACAACCCTCCCCGGTGGTAAAAGGTGTCTCTGACGACTGGACAGGGCAGCTGCTCACAAGAAGGGCCCTGTGCACGTCCCTCCTGTGGGGTTTCTCTCCACTGTGCTGATTGTGGAGGGGGAAGTTTGCACTGAACCACAGCTGTTTCCCACATGCTACACACAAGTATGGTTTCTGCCCAGGACGTGTTTCCTGGTGCTCAGCCATGTGCAGAACATCTCTCAAGATCGGGCCACATGTCTCACAGGGGTGAGCCTTCTGGGAAGACGGAATCGTCTTAGGAATCATGCCCTTAGACACTCTTTTTATAGAAATGCTCTGCTCAAAACGGATCTCATCGTCCTCCATTCCATGCCAACAACCTGAAAGCAGACAAATGCTGGTAAAGTACACAGTGACACTGGTGGGAAGGGGCAGTTATTACAAATGTGCGTTTATCAAAACTAAGACTGAGGTCTGCCATCAGGACAAAAGGTCAGGGTGCAAGTTGAGTAAAGGGCTGCTCCACAGTCTTTGGCATCTAAAGGTCACAGGTTGGAAGTGGCTTTGATGGGGAGAGGACTGATCTGATGATCTGATGATCTGATGAACAGCCCAGAAAGAGCCAGGGTCCCCAATGAAATTATCCACAAATGCACTGTAGGAAGGCCTTGGCGGCTGGGGAGACATGCAGAAGAGTGTGTTTACTAAACAGCTACAAATGAATAGAATAGCTGGTACTTAAGAATTATCTGAAGGATGTGCACCTCTCATGACACACACAGCATATAAGCCAGTGTTGGAGAGCAGTACAGAGGAAGCAGTGGAGAGGAACAGCTGAGATGTGGGCAGAGGTGATGAACTGCCAAAGGCCAAAGGTCACAGCATAAAAGGTAAGTGGGTAAACAGGGCAGTAAAGACAGGAATGAGGTGTGGGCAGTGGCCTTGGCACTTAAACCACTGTGGGCACTGAGAGGCTGGAGAGTGACCAGAACCCAGCCTGACATCACACTTTCCCCAGCTCCCACTCACCAGGGCTACCTGCACTCTGAGCCTCTCTGGTCAGGGCTGGAATTGTGTTGGCCCAGTCAGAGACCCAGGGCTCCCTGCCCAGCTCCTGTGGGGAAACCCCATGGGACATGGAAGATGCATATCCTAAGGAAAAGACAGGACAGGTAAATGGCCAGGTGTGGGTGACCCACCCTTCAGAAAAGAAACCTAAATATGAAAATATCTCTGAAGTATTGTCTTGCAGGAATAGCCTAGTGGTCCCAACAAGTAGTGATTGTACTGGGTCCTTGGGATTCCTGATACAGGTAGGCTATGAGAAATGTCAGCTAGAGGAAGGGGACACAATCTGGGGCACAGGAGTGCCATGAATCTGGACAGAGGCACCCAGTCAGGGAGAGGACAAACCAGACATGATCCACTGGGTGACAACTGGACACTTCACGCCTGCATTCCTCCATGCAAGCCTTCAGGGCAGCAGGTCGTGGGAGCACTCAGAAACCAGAAGTGCTAGAGCCCACAGTTCACACCTGGCACCCATGGTACCTACTCCAGGGAACCAGGGCGGTGGTGGTACTGCCTATGGTTCTGATTCAGGAAACAGGGAAGGGGGAGAGCCTAGTCCAGGCACTGCAGGGGACAAGAGGGCCTTACCCAGTGAGGCCATCAGTGCAAAGTTCTCCAGCATCACTTCGCGGTACAGGAGCCTCTGAGCCTCATCAAGCAGCCCCCACTCCTCCTGGGAGAAGGACACGAACACGTCCTCAAAGGTCACATTCCCCTGCCACAATGGGGAGAGCAGTCTGTGAGCAGTCTCCTTCCCAAGGATCCCATCTGCCGCCACAGAACTCCCCTGACCATTCCTTCCCACCCAGCTCCTCAGCTCAGAGCAAACACCAGCACCAGGTGCCATATACGTCTGCTCTCTCCTCAGGGTCCCGTTGGTCACTGTGTCCACCCACAGCAACAACAGGCAGGTGGGGCAGAAAGGCCTGTCTAAACTCTGGGGCTGGTATGGCGTACGAGACCCCCACCCACCTCCTTCCAGGCAGTTCTTTGAAAGTTGCTAAAATCATGATTACCAGACAACCAAAGTTAGGCTCATCTTTATTCCTTAAGCCCCTCAAATCAGGGCCCAAGTGCCATCAATTCACACTCCTTTTCCACATGCACATTGCTCTTCTAGATCACTCTACTTTGCCAACAAAGGTCCGTATAGTCAAGGCTATGGTTTTTCCTGTGGTCATGTATGGATGTGAGAGTTGGACTGTGAAGAAGGCTGAGCACTGAAGAATTGATGCTTTTGAACTGTGGTGTTGGAGAAGACTCTTGAGAGTCCCTTGGACTGCAAGGAGATCCAACCCGTCCATTCTGAAGGAGATCAGCCCTGGGATTTCTTTGGAAGGAATGATGCTAAAGCTGAAACTCCAGTCCTTTGGCCACCTCAGGCGAAGAGTTGACTCATTGGAAAGAACTCTGATGCTGGGAGGGATTGGGAGCAGGAGGAGAAGGGGACAACAGAGGATGGGATGGCTGGATGGCATCGCTGACTCGATGGACGTTGAGTCTCAGTGAACTCCGGGAGTTGGTGATGGACAGGGAGGCCTGGCGTGCTGCGATTCATGGGGTCGCAAAGAGTCGGGCACGACTGAGCGACTGATCTGATCTGATCTGATCACAACTCTGGCCGCTTACCCAGTTATTGGCTTCCACCATCATCTTCCTAGCTCATTAACTGGCCCCCAGAGAGCAGAGCCTGCTGGGTAATGTAGTTCACATGCCGCCAAACCTTGAGGAAATCAACAGGTTAGGTGCGGAGCTGGCGTACAGCCATTTGCAGGCACCTGTTACTGAGTAACCGTTACCAGGAAACCATTCCCGGGAGACTGCAGGAGGGTGTTGCAGCCTGGAGCAGAGACGAGCACCTTGCCTCATGACTCCAGGGTGCGGCAAACTGCACTCTCTTGACTGTTCTAGTAAGTATGCCAAACGGACATTCTTCGGGTGGGACGTGCTCTCTGCTGCGCTTCACTGCCTGCCCCTGAGTCCGTCCCCATGGAAACAAAACAAGATATTCCTAATCAACAGCAGAACCATAACTTTACTCCCTCTTTACGGTGCGCTGATCAAACTCCCCAGTATAGCTATTCCCTAATGATCTCATGTGACTTCTGCCAATAAAAGGGCGGGCTGAAAGGAGCCATTTTGTCTTCCTGTCATGGAGCGCAGGAGGGTCCCCTGACTCCCCGGTTGCCAAATTATATGTGTCTGTTTTTTCCTCACATGCTCACTGTATCAGGTCTTTCTCACCCTCTGTGCCAGACGCGGCAGGATGGTACTGTTGTGGTGCTGGAGTTTCCCCCTTGTAAACCTGTGTACATGCCATCTTCTACTTTTTGGATGTCTCTCTCCTGAACCCCTCCATATAACTTCAGCCCCGTGTCCAGCAGCTCATTGGATATCTCAAGGGTTCTCTGGCACATCTCAGACTCTCCACGTGGCCACAAATAAACTACTGATACCCATATGCAGAGTTCCTTCTACCACTAACTTGCCCACGTCAGCTGATGGCGCTTCTACCCTTCTGACTGATATGGCCTAACACCTTGGGGCTGTCTCTTTCTTACACAGAAAATCTGACCCAATCACTTCTCCCGTCTACACAGCGACCCCTCTGGCCCAACCATTTATTCTAACTCGCCTGGAATACAGAAGCAGCCTTCTCCCGTCCTTCTCCTCACCTCTATCCTAATTCCCTCAACCCTCACCACATAGCCTGTTCTCCACTTGGAATTCAGAATCGTCTTTGTTGCTGTTTAGTCACTAAGCTGTGCCCAACTCTTTGCGACCGCATGGATGGTAGCCCGCCAGGCTCCTCTGTCCATGGGATTTCCCAGGCAAGAACACTGGAGTGGATTGCCATTTCCTTCTCTAAGGGATCTTCCCAGCCCAGGGATCAAACATGGCGTCTACAGGGAAGCTGTGAGAACCCAGATCAGATCACCTCGCTCCTCTGCTCCACATCTGCCATGGCTACACCACCCTCAGAACAGAGGCCTGGCTGCTCAGTTGGCCATTTCAGGCCTGACTCCTGCTACCAGACTTGGTGATGATCTGTAGTTTTTTTTTTTTTTAATTCCGAATTCAATCTCACCATCAGGTATGCTGGTTCCTGTGCCTGGAACAAACTGCCACGCCTTATTTCAATGGTCACCAGGAGTCAGTGTCCTGCATTATAACCCCTGGACTGGACTGAGAACTCTGAGGTTGGTGTTTCTCAGGAGTCCTCAGACTCAAGAGCTGCGAGAGTGCAAGGTAACGCGTTCTATGAAACCACAATCCTGGGGCCCTGATGGGTGAAGGTGAAGGTGAAGGTGGAATTGATGAGAGACTGGACATCCTTGTCTCACTGTATAAATCCCACAATTACTTCTGAGATTGGGGAACCTGTAGATACAGGGAAACTGAGAGAGAAGCAACCACGATCTAGCCCCAAGAGAGCCTCGGGCCTCTCTCCTGCTGCTGCTCGGCCATAAGGACCTGGAGCTGAGTCTACCCTGTGTGCCCCAGTCCACTAGGCCATCTAACAACTGCGTGGCCTTGGACCATCTCTCAACATTTCTATGCTCCACTGTCCTCTCTCTCACGTCAAGTTTCTTCACACCTGGACAGTCTACATAAACCATCAGATACGGTCTCTGTTTAGAACCTTCCGTGCTCCCATCACCTTCAGAACGAAGGCACAGCGGCTCAGACCCTCTGATCTTTTCAGACACCAAAGACTCAGACTCGAGGTTTCCCAAATGCTCTGCACATTCCGGCCCCAACTTCTGTAACGTTCTGTCATCCCATCACGCGGGCTGTCAGAAAAGTCCGCCCAAGAGCGCCCCTACGGTCGGGACACAGGGCCCAGAGCTGCGGGGCTCTGAGGCTTCCCTCATTCGAGGCTTCAGGATTCAGAGACGGAGGTCGAGGGAGGACCCGGGGGCGCAGCACCCACCTGCGCCGGGTCCGTCAGCACCGCGGCCGCCATCGGCACCTGCGGACTGGGGAAGGCGAGTGGCTGCAGAGCGACAGGTGCTAGGTCCTGGGCTCCGGCGGCCGGGTCACCCGATCAGTGCCACTACCAATCCTCAGGTCCGCCTCTGTTTAGGGCAACAACGCCTCTCACGTTTTCCCCATCGCGTCACCCAGTGTGTGACGTAGCCTTCTGGATACGGATCTGGTGGACTAATCCGAAAGCAAACAATATGTCCGCCCAAAACGGGAACAGGAAGTCCCACCCAGGCATCGTCCCTATGAACGGAAATTCCCCTTCCGTGGGGCCTCATTGGCCCAGAGCTGCCGAGGCTCCTGGGTAATGTAGTTACCACAGCACCAACGATGAAGTGGGGGCATTGGCGCCACCTGCAGGTCACAAGTGGAGCTACCTACCTAACGCCGCCTAGAAAAGGTTTCTGTAAGTTTGAGGATTAGGCTGAGTTTTGGATCATGGAAAAAGCAAGAGTTCCAGAAAAACATCTATTTCTGCTTTATTGACTATGCCAAAGCCTTTGACTGTGTGGATCACAATAAACTGTGGAAAATTCTGAAAGAGATGGGAATACCAGACCACCTGACCTTCTTGAGAAACCTATATGCAGGTCAGGAAGCAACAGTTAGAACTGGACGTGGAACAACAGACTGGTTCCAAATAAGGAGTACGTCAAGGCTGTATATTGTCACCCTGCTTGTTTAACTTATATGCAGAGTACATCATATGAAATGCTGGGCTGGAAGAAGCACACGCTGGAATCAAGATTGCCGGGACAAATATCAATAACCTCAGATATGCAGATGACACCACCCTTATGGTAGAAAGTGAAGAGGAACTGAAAAGCCTCTTGATGAGAGTGAAAGGGCAGAGTGAAAAAGTTGGCTTAAAGCTCAACATTCAGAAAACGAAGATCATGGCATCTGGTCCCATCACTTCATGGGAAATAGATGGGGAAACAGTGGAAACAGTGTCAGCCTTTATTTTTTGGGCTCCAAAATCACCATAGATGGTGACTGCAGCCATGAAATTAAAAGATGCTTACTCCTTGGGAGGAAAATTATGACCAATCTAGATAGCATATTCAAAAGCAGAGACATTACTTTGCCAACAAAGGTCTGTCTAGTCAAGGCTATGGTTTTTCCTGTGGTCATGTATGGATGTGAGAGTTGGACTGTGAAGAAAGCTGAGAGCCAAAAAACTGATGCTTTGAACTGTCGTGCTGGAGAAGACTCTTGAGAGTCCCTTGGACTGCAAGGAGATCCAACCAGGACATTCTGAAGGAGATCAACCCTGGGATTTCTTTGGAAGGACTTATGCTAAAGCTGAAACTCCAGTACTTTGGCCACCTGATGTGCAGAGTTGACTCATTGGAAAAGACTGATGCTGGGAGGGATTGAGGGCAGGAGGATAAGGGGATGACAGAGGATGAGATGGCTGGATGGCATCACTGACTAGATGGACATGAGTTTGAGTGAACTCCGGGAGTTGGTGATGGACAGGGAGGCCTCAGTTCAGTTCAGTTCAGTCACTCAGTCGTGTCCGACTCTTCATAACCCCATGAATCGGAGCACGCCAGGCCTCCCTGTACATCACAAACTCCCGGAGTTCACTCAGACTCAAGTCCATCGAGTCAGTGATGTCATCCAGCCATCTCATCCTCTGTCGTCCCCTTCTCCTCCTACCCTCAATCCCTCCTAGCATCAGAGTCTTTTCCAATGAGTCAACTCTTTGAGTGAGGTGGCCAAAGTATTGGAGTTTCAGCTTTAGCATCATTCCTTCCAAAGAAAGCCCAGGGCTGATCTCCTTCAGAATGGACTGGTTGGATCTCCTTGCAGTCCAAGGGACTCTCAAGAGTCTTCTCCAACACCACAGTTCAAAAGCATCAATTCTTCAGCGTTCAGCTTTCTTCACAGTCCAACTCTCACATCCATACATGACCACTGGAAAAACCATAGCCTTGACCAAACGGACCTTTGTTGGCAAAGTAATGTCTCTGCTTTTGAATATGCTATCTAGGTTGGTCATAACTTTTCTTCCAAGGAGTAGGTGTCTTTTAATTTCATGGCTGCAGTCACCATCTATGGTGATTTTGGAGCCCCCCAAAATAAAGTCTGACACTGTTTCCACTGTTTCCCCATCTACTTCCCATGAAGTGATGGGACCAGATGCCATGATCTTCGTTTTCTGAATGTTGAGTTTTAAGCCACCTTTTTCACTCTCTTTCACCTTCATCAAGAGGTTTTTTAGTTCTCTTCACTTTCTGCCATAAGGGTGGTGTCATCTGCATATCTGAGGTTATTGATATTTCTCCTGGCAATCTTGATTCCAGCTTGTGTTTCTTCCAGTCCAGCGTTTCTCATGATGTCCTCTGCATATAAGTTAAATAAGCAGGGTGACAATATACAGCCTTGATGTACTCCTTTTCCTATTTGGAACCAGTCTGTTGTTCCACGTCCAGTTCTAACTGTTGCCTCCTGACCTGCATACAAATTTCTCAAGAGGCAGATCAGGTGGTCTGGTATTCCCATCTTTCAGAATTTTCCACAGTTTTTTGTGATCCAAACAGGCAAAGGCTTTGGTATAGTCAATAAAGGAGAAATAGATGTTTTTCTGGAACTCTCTTGCTTTTTCTATGATCCAGCGGATGTTGGCAATTTGGTCCTTTTCTAAAACCAGCTTGAGCAACTGGAATTTCACGGTTCACATATTGCTGAAGCCTGGCTTGGAGAATTTTGAGCACTACTTTACTAGTGTGTGAGATTAGTGCAATTGTGCGGTAGTTTGAGCATTCTTTGGCACTGCCTTTCTTTGGGAGGCCTGGTGTGCTGCAATTCATGGGATTGCAAAGAGACACAACTGAGCAACTGGACCGAACTGACTGAAGGTATGGGAAAGTCATTTTGGCTTATACAATAATTTAACTTGAACTTTAGGTTAACCAAAACTGCCTGTGTGTGGCTTATCAAATATGCACTGCACATCTGCATTAGTTTTAAAGAAAAAAACACACTGACCAGAAGTAAAGACTGTCCATTTTTGAGATAAAGATAAAAACATCTCCCCTTCCTGGGATGCCAAAGCTAGTACTCCTTTGATGATAAAATTCCTTTGCTAGGTGCCAAGGCCATATTGAGTAGTGCATGTGCTGGTATGGTTTTTGGTTTGCTTTTGTTTTTTGGGATCTTTGACTATGTCATCGCCTACATTCAGTCTTTGCTTCATCACCAAGTTTTTGATATTGGGCATCGCACTGGCAAAGGAAACTTGGTAACATATAATTGGTTCACTCTAAGGAAACCACTTTCTTGTGGTTCTCAAGATCCTCTTTAAGTGCTTCAAGAGAATGAAAGACTGGAGCACCAGCTGCGCAGGGACATTGAAATGCAAGCCCATCTACAATAAGGATGCTCTCTGGATGACCGTCTGGCAGAGCCCCTCACTACTACTCCACCGTCATCTCTGCAGCTCCGTTACTCAGTGCAAGTCTGTGTGACCCACTAACAGTGAGGCCAAATTGTACCAAAACGTAGGAGTTTGGAGCAGTGAAAGGTTCACTGCAGAGACAGGTAAGGAGATGGATTCCTCATACCCCAAACCCCGGACTCCTAAAAGTTTTAAGGAAAACTGAAAAGTGAGGGAGGGGTGTGGTTAGTTGTATTGGGTAGAAAGACATGAGCGGGGATGAGGGGAGGCCTGGCTGAAAGGGATGCAAGCTGATCTCTAAACTCCATCCCAGACACACCCAGGAGAGCTCACATATATGCTACAAAATAACTGCAGAGACTTTTCAACTGCTACACATGTACCCTAGGCACACGGTGGATACAAAATGACCACAGGAGCTCTCTCTAACCTTGGCCAGTTAGGCAGTTAGGAGCTGATACAGGGTTTGTGAATATTCTACATCTAATTATCATAGGTGGAACTATGGGGAGATATAAACAACTTAGCCTGCTTGTATATAATTTATAATTGTCAATCAGCCTTGAGTGTATGTCCATTTGTATTCCCTTTCATTGATTTGTGGTGGGTACAAGCCCCACATTGCACAGGACATAACCAAAAGGAGGAGTTGCTGTTGTTCTCAGCCTTTCTTCCAAGGAGCAAGTGTCGTTTAATTTCATGGCTGCAGTCATCAACTGCAGTGATTCTGGAGCCCCCGAAAAATAAAGTCTGTCACTGTTTCCATTGTTCAGTTCAGTTCAGTCAGTTGCTCAGTCGTGTCTGGCTCTGCGACCCCATGAACCGCAGCACGCCAGGCCTCCCTGTCCATCACCAACTCCTGGGGTTCACCCAAACTCATGTTCATTGAGTTGGTGATGCCATCCAACCATCTCATCCTCTGTTGTCCCCTTCTCCTCTTGCCTTCAATCTTTCTCAGCATCAGGGTCTTTTCAAATGAGTCAGCTCTTTGCATCAGGTGGCGAAAGTACTGGAGTTTCAGCTTCAACATCAGTCCTTCCGTTATCAACTCATCTATTTGCCATGAAGTGATGGGACCAGATGCCATGATCTTAATTTTTTGAATGTTGAGTTTCAAGCCAGCTTTTTCACTTTCTTCTTTCACTTTCATCAAGAGGCTCTTTAGTTCCTCTTTGCTTTCTGCTATAGAGTGGTGTCATTTACATATCTGAGGTTATTGATATTTCTCCTGTCAACCTTGATTCCAGCTTGTGCTTCATCCAGCCTGGCATTTCACATCTTGTACTCTTTATATAAATTAAATAAATGGGGGCAAGGGTGGCAGGGGTGGGAAACAATATACAGCCTTGATGTACTCCTTTCCCAATTTGGAACCAGTCTGATGTTCCTTGTCTGGTTCTATTGGTTCTTCACCTTCATACAGGTTTCTCAGGAGGCAGGTAAGATGGTCTGGTATTCCCATCTTTTAAGAATTTTCCACAGTCTGTTGTGATCCACACGGTCAAAGGCTTTAGCATAGTCAGTGAAGCAGAAGTACATGTTTTTCTGGAATTCTCTTGCTTTTTCTATGATCCAACGGATGTTGGCAATTTGATCTCTCATTCCTCTGCCTTTACTAAATCCAGCTTGAACATCTGGGAGTTCTCACTTCACACACTGTTGAAGTCTAGCTTGGAGAATTTTGAGCATTACTTTGCTAGCATGTGAAATAAGTGCAATTTTGTGGTAGTTTGAACATTCTTTGGCATTGCCCTTCTTTGGGATTGGATTAAAAACTGACCTCTTTTAAGTCCTGTGGCCACTGCTGAGTTTTCCAAATGTGCTGGCATATTGAGTGTAGCACTTTCACAGCATCATTTTTTAAGATTTGAAATAGTTCAACTTTGAAAAGACCCTGATGCTGGGAAAGATTGAGGGCAGGAGGATAAGGGGACGACAGAGGATGAGATGGTTGGATGGCATCACCGACTCAAAGGATGAGAGTTTGAATAAACTCTGGGATTTGGTGATGGACAGGGGGGCCTGGCGTGCTGCAGTCCATGGGGTCGCAAAGAGTTGTACATGACTGAGTGACTGAACTGAACTGAACTGGAATTCCTTCACCTCCACTAGCTTTGTTTGTAGTGATGCTTCCTAAGGCCTACTTGACTTTGCATTCCAGGATGTCTGGGTCTAGGTGATTGATCACACCATCACGGTTATCTGGGTCATTAAGACTTTTTTTTTTTTTTTTTTTTGGGTATAGTTCTGTGTATTCTTGCCACCTCTCCTTAATGTCTTCTACTTCTGTTAGGTCCATACTGTTTATGTCCTTTGTTGTGCCCTTCTTTGCATGAAAATGTTGCCTTGGTATCTCTAATTTTCTTGAAGAGTTCTCTAGTCTTCCCATTCTATTGTTTTCCTCTATTTCTTTGCATTATTCACTTAACGAAGTCTTTCTTATCTCTCCTTGCTATTCTTTGGAACTCTGCACTGAAATGGGTGTATTTTTCCTTTTCTCCTTTACCTTTAGCTTATCTTCTTTTCTCAGCTGTATGTAAGTCCTCCTCAGGCAATCATTTTGCCTTTTTTCATTTATTTTTCTTGGGGATGGTTTTGATCACTGCCTCCTGTACAATGTTACAAACCCCCGTCCATAGTTCTTCAGGCACTCTATCAGATCTAATTCCTTGAATATATTTGTCACTTCCACTGTATAATGGTAAGGGATTTGACTTAGGTCATACTTGAATGGCCTAGTGGTTTTCCATACTTTCTTCAATTTAAGTCTCAATTTGGCAATAAGGAATTCTTGATCTGAGCCACAGTCAGCTTCCAGTCTTGTCTTTGCTGACTGTATAGAGCTTCTCCATCTATGGCTGCAAAGAATATAATCAATCTGATTTTGGTATTGACCATCTGGTGATGTCCATGTGTAGAGTCATCTCTTGTGTTGTTGGAAGAGGGTGTTTGCTATGACCAATGTGTTCTCTTGGGAAAGCTGTTAGCCTTTGCCCTGTTTCATTTTGTACTCCAAGGCCAAATTTGCCTGTTACTCCAGGTACCTCTTGACTTCCTATTTTTGCATTCCAGTCCCCTATGATGAAAAGGACATTTTTTTGTGTGTTAGTTCTAGAAGGAAATGGCAACCCACTCCAGTGTTCTTGCCTGGAGAATCCCAGGGATGGGGGAGCCTGGTGGCTGCCGTCTATGGGGGCACACAGAGTCGGCCACGACTGAAGTGACTTAGCAGAAGCAGCTAGGTGTCATAGGCCTTTATAGAACCATTCAACTTCAGCTTCTTCGGCATTAGTGGTTGGGGCATAGACTTGGATTCTGTGATACTGAATGGTTTGCCTTGAAAATGAACCAAGATCATTCTTTCATTTTTGAGATTGCACCCAAGTGCTGCATTTCAAACTCTTTTGTTGACTATAAGGGCTACTCCATTTCTTTTAAGGGCTTCTTTCCCACAGCAGTAGATATAATGGTCATCTGAATTAAGTTTGTCCATTCCAGTCCATTTTAGTTCACTGATGCCTAAAAAGGAGAAGACTGGAAGTATAAAAGGGGAAAGCCAAGAGGGCTTGACTGGAAGGATGAGGAGGACTCCTTTGGGAGTGTGAAACTAATAAAAAAATCTCTCTGAGCCTGAACCAGGCTGTAACTTGTCCTACACCTTTCGGTCCATTGCTCCAAATTTTGTTGTGATGAGACAAGAATTGAGGAAGAGAAATAAACCAACCTGACAGTTGTTGCAAAATTTTGGTTTCAGATCACTCGTTCTTGATATCAAGTCATGATCAAATGATGTTTCTATAAACGTACATCAAATGAATGTTATTCTCTGTTATGACAAGAAAGGGCAAGAGCCCAGGGCACAACTTTCACCCTCCAAGGTCTAGGTCCTGGCTGATGAGCAGAGAGTTCCTGCTTGGGCCCATAATCCTGTCAGGGAACATTCATCCTGCGCCCAACCTGGGTCCTCCTGCCAGTGCCCAGGCTGGGCAAAAGAGGCAGGTTTTAGCAGGCAGTCCACTCAAGGTCAGGTCCCCAGACTCAGCACAGCTATCATCATTGAGGGAGCCAGGTGCCCAGGACCCAGCTAGCCCTCAGGCTCCTCAGATGCCCCAACGGGAGTGGAGTGTACCTGCGTCCCAGGGTCCTGCGGACTGCAACCCATGCACACTGCTGCTGACACCAGGTCACGAAGGCAGGGATGGCAGAGAGGTTCCCCGTTGCCTCAGGACCTAGGTACCACTCAAGACCAGTGGCCCACGGTGGCAAGGGCTCTGGAGCTCCGCAGGACACGGCCCCTGCCTCCCCCTAACAGTGCCCCTCAGCTCACCTGCAGCCACAAGGCCATGAGTCCTGGAGCGTCCCCGGGAGAAAGCCACCCTCTGCCACACTCTCCACCAGAGGACCAGCACCTGGCCGGTTGGCCCAGCAGGACCTCTAACCGCCTTACCTAGGTCTGGAACTAACGGTCCCCACAGCTGTCTCGCGGTAACGGTTATGAGGTAAGGGCTATGCGGTAACTGGCCCGAGCAAACGGCTGCGCCCAGCCCCGCCCTATTACCGGTCCACTTCCTGCAGGTTTGGCGGCAAGTGAACTACATTACCCAGCAGGCGCTGCTTCCTGCGGGGATGGTGCTCAGCCGACAGCGCAGATATTTCCCCGTTGGAATCCGCGGGGCGGGACTTCCGCCTTCTAGTCGGGGCGGTCGTTTTCGGGGGTCTCTTGGGTCTGTGTGCTTGATGAGAGGCTCTGGGAAGCTGGTGTTGGACTGGGGTGACGGGAGCGGGAAGGCGCGGAGGAGGCTAACGTTCTCTTCTCAGCACTAATGCGGGTCTGACGTTCAGCAGCGGCGCCCGGGAATCACCTGATTCCGATTCCGGGACAGGGATGCGTGGGGCCCGACCTGGTCCACAGCTCCTGGCCCTGCTCCGCCCACAGAGTCCGATGGCAGCGGCCGCTCTGAAAGTCCCGCCTGAGGTAAATGTTCGTCCTCCGGTCTCTCACCGCCGTCGCCCCACTAGATGATAAAGGTCCTCTTGATCGTCCCCTGCTCAGGCCCCTGGGTCCAGGTCAGTAAGGAGATCGTGGGTGAGAGGCCGTATTTCTGTCAGCCAGTATGATGGGGCTTCGGAAAGGGTTACAGGCCTCGGGACCGGCACGATCAAAGCCTTGAACTGAACTGAGAGTCTCAAACTTGAGATTTGTCTGGAGTCTGCACGCAACCGCATGAGAGGATGAGTCACATGGGACAAGGCAGCCGCAGCAGCTGGGCCTTCACTGTGCGGCCGCCAGTGGCCAGGGAGGCTTGTGAAGAGGAGAGGCTCAATCTGTGTGTCAAAATTGTCCAAAGTCTTCGCAGGGAAAAAGAGACAGGGGTAGGGGTGATGAGAGTGTGAGCGGAGACTGGAAGACCTGTGACGAAGTAAATACCATGGAGTGCTGGTGGGCTCTGGACTGTAGTCGCTCGTGGCCAGAGAGGGGAGAAATGATCAGGTCTCTCACAGGCTTTAAAAGCGGGACAGACAGGATTTCCTGCTGCACCGGCTGTGGCTGTGAAAATGTAGGAAAGGAAGGACGAACCTGTTTTTTGGTTTGCAGGGAGCAGGTTTCAGGGAAAAGATTGGGAGTTGGATTTTGGACGTGATAACCCTGAGGTTTCCCAGAGTGGAGGTGTCGCATGGGCAACTTGCTCACCTGAGGGGTTCCGGAGTTCCAGGGAGGGATCTGGGCTGGAGATATCCAAGGGATGGTGGGGGGTGGCCTGGTCCGTGGCATGGACTGGGGCTTATATTTAGAAGGAAGAATGTTAAGGTTTTTATTTCAGATGAGCCTGGAGGGTGGGCCACAGGTGTGAATTCCTGTGCTCCAAAGTGTTTCTGGCTGGTGTGGAGGAATAGTTAGCGGACCCAGGTCTGGGCTGGAGACTGAGATGGTCAGCGGTGTAGATTTGCCACTTCAGGCTCAGCAGGCCCTCTTTTCCCCTCGTGGAGAAAAAGAACACTCAGGTAGGCTAATAGGGCATCTCCTTTGATGCCTAAGTTGCCCCAGCTTTTAGGACAGAAGGCATGAGTCACTGCTCCAGTGGCAAGGCCTCTAGCAGGCTTCCCTCCAGGAGGGTGTATACCAGGCAGCCAGTTGCCAATTGGACTAGTAGCTACTCAGTTTTCTCAAGCCTAATCCCCCAGTTTCTTATCTTGTGAGTTTATGAAATACTCATTTAACACTAACTGGTGAAAATACATATGTACATATGTATGTATATACATAACACATAGGCAGTTAAGACAACGCAGCTTTAACAAGCTAACATATAATAATTAGTTGAAATATCAATATCCTGCTAAGCATTTGATTAAATCAAACATCTTCAATAAAGGCATGTTGAAAAAGTACATTTTTAATACCAACCAGGAAATGCTGACAGAAGCATCACTTATGAGGACAGTGAGAGTCGATAGTTAGAACTTGATAGAAATGAGCAAACAATAGCCCTCTTGGGTGGACACCATTATTATCCACATTTGACGGATCACAACACTTCACAGGGAGGTTGAGTATTTGTCCAAGATTACACAGCTGTTAAGAGGCATGCATCACCGAGGACTGAGGTACCTTGGTTGAGCCGTTGGGGCCCAATATTATTGCCTGCTTCTCATGGCCTGGCTTTTCCATAGGTTGCTGTGGCTGCGGAGTGGCTTCCAGACCATGAAGAGGTAAGTGATAGGTGTCCTAGATCCTTACCCTTTTCACCTCCCACTTGCCTGGGCTCCAGGATCGTAGCATCTTGGGACTCGTTTTACCTGCTACGCTCCTCACCCTGCCATCTAAGATCCCTGGAAGGTGGTCATCCAAGATCAGGTCCCTGAGTGCAGACCAGGAATCATATGGTTTGGTTCCCATTTCTGGCAGCCAGTGGCATGAAGCCTAGAAGAGAGTCCATTCACAGTGATTGTTGGAACATATTAGAGACGACGTTGAGCTGGGAATGCCTAGCAAACTTAGGTCCCCCCCATTTGTGGTGGAAACAGCAAGAAGCAGAAGTTAGACCTGGAATGGTGGTCTGCAGAGGTGTGCCTCAATTCAGAGGGTGGTGGGAGCCACAGGAGGTTTAGAGCAGAAAAAGGAACAAATCTGAGCCAGGCTTAATAAGCAGTCAGTCGAGTGTAGGGAGCCCAGGGAGGAGGCTACTACAATAGCCCAGGTGAGTGTGGTGGTAGATGGGCCAGAGTAGTGGCAGTGGAGGTGGGCAACGTGTTGGGAGTGTGTGTTTGTTCTTCCGTGTAGGTCTGAGCAGGCTATCTGATGTGGAAGGTTGGGAGAGAAAAGAGGAAGAGTCAGGTGATTCTGAGATGTTTGACCTCAGTAGCTAGAAGGAGGGAAGTGCCACCACGTCCAAGTTGGTGGCAAGAGTTAGATTCTGGCTGTTGAACCCAGAAATCCTCGAGCAGATTCCTCCCCTGGGCACCTGGACACACAGCCTGGAGTTCAGGTGAAGGGTTCAGATTGGACTCACCCACAGTGTGGATGGTGCGTGGGCCAGGATGGAGCTGTGATCAGATTTGGCAGGGGGCACCTTCACGTCCTGTGGCAGTGCATTAGGTAACAAGGGAGAGGAGTGTGGGGCTGAGGACTGGGTCTCTTGCTGGATGGGGTGCTGGGTTTCATAGAAACACATGAGGGGAGTGTAATGGTCATGGTGGGGAGGCGTTGGAGGGGTGAGGAGGATCTGGCTGGAGGCTGGATTTCCATGGGGAGTGGACCTGAGATGTAGGTGGAGACCAGGCAGGGAGATGAGAGCAAAGCTGGTGCTACTGCTGATTCATCCAGCTGTGCGTTCCCCAGGCTCTTGTTCTTATGGCTGTGAGGGCCTGGAGGTCAGCACAAAGGCACACGGGGTCCCCTGGGACTGTTGGTGGGCATGATGTGCGACAAGTGGACCTGGGCTTTGAACAAGTGTCAGAGGTGCTGAGACTGGTCAGGGGACTGCTTTGTAACACAGAGTGGAAGAGGGCTGAGTGTACCTGGGATCTACTCCAGGTTTCAAGGTGCTGAGGATGAAGCCAGGGTAAGGGCCAAGTAGGGTCAGGGCCATGAGGGACGTGCGGTGTGAAGAACAATATGCATGTTGGGAGAGAGTGCCAGCTGATGGCCCCAGGCCCTTGTACTGGGGTGAAAGGAGAAGGGGACTCAATTTTGGTTGTTCTTGGGAACCCCAGTCTGAAGGATCCTGGGTGAATTGTCTTGCAGAAGGGTGAGGCTCTGTAGGTCAGCACCAGAGCTCAGGCGACACCTGTCCCCCACCTGTTGTTGCTGAGAGCAGAACATGGTGATTGCTGGGGTGGCCAGGAGGGCAGACATCAGCAGCACCAGGGCCTGGTATTTCCACTGAGGTGGGGAGCGCGGGAGGAGGGTTAGAGTCCCAGGAAAGAAAGCTGCATGTAAGCTGAACCATCCCCATCATGGCAGGGCCAAGTGACCTTTGAGGACGTGGCTGTCTACTTCTCCTGGGAGGAGTGGGGGCTCCTTGATGAGGCCCAGAGGCTCCTGTACTGTGGGGTGATGCTGGAGACCTTCTCACTGATGGCGTCTCTCGGTAAGGTCCTTGCCCCCTACAGCTCCTCCCCTCTCCAAGGGCAGGTCCATCCCTCCCAAAGCTGGTCTGTGGGTACTGCATCCTTTCTTGTGTCCTAGAGTAGGTATAACAGCCAAGCCCCGGTGCACCACCCACTTCTGTCCCCAAGCTGCTCCATGGTTGTGCAGGAATGGGTTTGGGGATCCCAAGTGTTGCGATCAGATGGGTCCTATGCTACTGGCCTCTCCCTGGCCTGGTGATGCCAAAGAGATCCACGGCAGTCCAACACCCAACTTGGGCCCTCCTCTTTTGGCTGATGTGGGATCTGCCTGTGTCAGGAATTGAGGCGCTGACCTGGCCACTGCTTGACCGGGATGTTTCTGCAGCATCTTTTCCCCACCTTCTTGTTGGTTACACTCAGCCTTAGTTCCTGTGGGCTGCTGAGGAGTGGGTCACTTTGACCCTCCTGCCTTGTTCCTTCTGTAGGACTCACACCGTCCAGGACCCATGCCATGACTCAGCTGGAGCAGCGGGGGGAGCCCTGCGTGCCTACCGGGGGAGTCTCAACCACAGCCACACCAGCAGGTACTTGGAGGGAGGTGGCGGAGCGTGGGGGTGAACCCAGGGATGAGTTCGCACCAGGAGTCTCCCCAGGAGGCCCTGATGTTTTGGTGTCAGACAAGGGGCCAAGGCTGATTTCCATCTTTTTTCCCTCAGCTGACCACTTCTCAGCTGCCAGGGCTGTCACCTACCCTCTCTTCCACTCTGCAGTGCTCGATGACAGTGGCCTCATTTTCTACTGTTTTATGACATGGCCAGTCAGCTGTGGCCATGAGAGGAAACACAGGAGAGCCTAAGGGAAAAAAACAAAGTTGATTGTGCTCACAGGTCTGAAGAGGTAGTCCCTACCTGCCGAGGGGGGAAGCGGGGGTCACACTGGAGAGAGTGGGCTCCAACAAGCAGGGGGAAGCAGAGGATGAGGACCTGTCAGCAGGTGCCTTTGTTGGTGGGGAATGTTGGGGATTTTCTCCCCAGGACTTGGAAGTGACGAACCTGAAAGAAGGACACTCGGACAGTCTCTTGCAAGGCCTGACAAGTTTATTTCTGCAGTCAAGCATTTTTATAGAAGTAGGAACAAAGAGCTTAGAGTATACAGCCAGCAGAGCGCGTACGGGGTTAACACCTAATCAGTAAAAATATTTCAAGGACAGCGTGCTATAAGTGACCCATGAGATATCCCATAACCCGTTTTCTCAAGCAACATCCTGAATATTTATCATTAAATCTTGGCTCCGGGCATAACCAAAGGCAGGAGATGTTTTTCTGCCCGGGCACATCAAGCCGGGGTATTTCTGGCCCTTCGCCATTTTCCCAAGGACTTCCTCCAACCGGCTATTTTGTACCGGGCTTCCCAACAGGGAGAGTACTAGAAAAGGCACGATGGGATATTATGGGTGCGTTTGGACATAACTAGGTCACACTCAGGGGAGGACAAGGGCTGCTTGTGCGAGGACCAGCCTCCTTACACCAGTGCACCTGGGCAGGGAGCTCCAGCCCGTGTGTTGGGAAACTGACACAACTGGAAATAGGGCGCGTCACAGGTCACAGTACAGTTGATGCTGTGGTATCTCAACAGCCTTAGCAATGCTCACTGTAATGGGTGACACTTGCCGCCTAAGCTGTGGCGATGCTAAAGGTCACTGGAAGATTTGGGTTTTGCCGCTGAAGGCAAGTTGCGACAAAGGCGACACCTGAGAAGGGCCCCAGGAACCCCTTACTGCCCGTGTCAGACGTGTGCGAGGGTGCTGCCCTGTCCCGCCAAAGTCCACACACTCCACAGACACTTCATCGGTGTTTCTGCACCTGCAGGTTGTTGGTGCGGAGCAGAGGCTGACGAGGCCCCTTCCGAGCAGAGTGGTTGTGTAGAAGCCGACAGAGCAAACCTTCACCAGCACCAGGACCCGAACTCTGGAGAGAAACCTTCAACCAGAGAAGAGCATGAGGGGAACGGGAAGGTCTCCCCAGGAAGCTCTGGTCTTCCCAAGCCTCAGGCGGCTCCTAGTGGAGGGGAGCCATGTAGGAGCACCAAAAGTGGGGAGGGCGTTCCCCCTGGGAAAAGGCATTACAGGTGTAGTGAGTGTGGGAAAGCCTTTGGTCAGAAATACTTACTTGTTCAGCACCAGAGACTACACACGGGAGAAAAGCCTTATGAATGCAGTGAATGTGGGAAATTATTCAGCCATAAATCCAACCTTTTTATACACCAAATAGTTCACACTGGTGAAAGGCCTTACGGGTGTAGTGAATGTGGAAAATTCTTTAGCCGCAATGCTGACCTCATTCAACACCGGAGAGTCCACACTGGAGAAAAGCCTTTTAAATGCAGTGAATGTGGAAAAGCCTTCAGGCACAATTCCACACTTGTTCAGCATCACAGAATCCACACTGGAGTAAGGCCTTATGAGTGCAGCGAATGTGGGAAGTTCTTTAGCTTTAACTCAAGCCTCATGAAGCATCAGAGAGTTCACACTGGAGAAAGACCTTATAAGTGCAGCGAATGTGGGAAATTCTATAGCCACAAGTCAAGCCTTATTAATCACTGGAGAGTTCACACTGGAGAAAGGCCTTATGAATGCAGCGAATGTGGGAAATTTTTTAGCCAAAGCTCCAGCCTTGTGCAACACCGAAAAGTTCACACTGGAGAAAAGCCTTTTAAGTGCAATGAATGTGGAAGATTCTTTAGTGAGAATTCTAGCCTTGTTAAACACCAGAGAGTTCACACTGGAGCAAGACCTTATGGGTGCAGGGAATGTGGGAAATTTTTCCGCCACAGCTCCAGCCTTGTTAAGCATCGGAGGATTCACACTGGAGAAATGCCTTATGAGTGCAGCAGTTGTGGGAAATCATTTAGCCAGCGTTTCAACCTTATACAGCACCAGAAAGTTCACAGTGGAGAAAAGTCTTGCAAGGTTCAACTGTGACTGACCCTTGCTTTTCTACCTGAGTATTAGATTTTCTTAAATAAATGTTTCTTCATTTGCTGTATATCCTTCAGATCATTTCCAGAGGCTTTAAATGATGTTTTTATAATTTTCACCCATTTCCCTGGGAAGCAGGCCTGCAAAGCTCCTCACACTGTCATGCTGGAAGCTGATGCAAATATTTAACTTTTTAGGAATTTGCCACCTTGTATTCTAAATAGTTATGCCATTTCACATTTCCTGGAGTGTGTTTTCCAGTTTCTTCGTATCTTTGCTGAGTTTTGTATGTAAAATATTGGCCATATATTTTTAGCCGTTCTAGGGAATGTCTAGTAGTATTTCATTGTGATTTAAATTTGCACTTCCCTGATGACTTGGTGTTCAGTATTTCTCCCTGTGTATTTGCCATCATATGTTTTCTTTAGTGAATTATCTGATCAAAGTTTTTTGCCTACTATTAAAAGAACTGTCTTGCAATTTCTTAATATATTCTGGATGCAAATGACTCATTTGATATACACTTAATCAATCTTTCCTCTAAGTCTCTGGCTTTGGTTTCCTTAACAGTATCTTCCCTAGAGTAGAATTTCTTAACTTTCATGAAATACAACTTATCCATTTGTCTTTTATTGGTTGTACTTTTCGTATTGTGCTCTTTTTCTCTTATGGTACTTTATCATTGCCTGTAAAAAAAAAACCTTACCTGGGTATGCTATTGGAACCCTAAGAGCCCTTTTAAATATCTAAATCTTGTGAAATCTTTGTTAATTTAAACACAGACAAAGAAGTTCAGTGTATGTAGAAATGTTTACGTATGAACATACCCCTATCTATTCAGTGACAGCCTAGAATGCAGACATATTCCAGCAGCTGTGAACATCTTTAATGTCCAGTTATTGGCTTATGAATACAGTATTTCAGTAAAAAGAATCAGAACTCCTTAGATAAGAGGCCACTTCTAGGTTAGAGCTGGAAAAGTTTAACATAAGCCAAGGAAATATCCTTGCCTTAGAAAGTAAAGAAGTACTTGGGACTCCCCTTGTGGTCCAGTGTGTAAGGTATAGTTCGGGCCGAGGCAGAAAAAGGAAAGACGACCTCAACAGCAGTAGGTTACCTTTATTCAGGCAAGGAGGGATAACAATCAGCCTAACGACCAGGATGAACGCTGACAGGGATCAGGGAGGCTCCATATTTATAGGGAGGTTTGTGGAAGCGATAAGGGAAACGTTAATCAGGCGGGATGTTTTGGGTATGCTTTAGTTGAGATGGCATTTGTAGTTGGGCAGGGGGTGATAAGTTCTGGGCAGGTGTAGCGGGTGGAAGGTTTCTGGACAGGGGGTGATAAGTCCCAGAAGTCCCAGATAGATGCAACGGGCCTGGAGCATCAGGGCGGGACCTAAAGTTCAGTTTTGTTTTCTCCAAAGTCAGATGACTCAGTAAGGGCCTTTGAGACTGTTGTCTTCTTTTCTAGGCCCAAAAGACTCCTTCACAGTGGCGAAGATTCTGCACTCCAATGCATGGGACAGGGTTTGATCCTTGCTTGGGGAACTAGGACTCCTACATGGGCAGTACAGCCAAAAAAAAAAAAACTAAAGAAATAGTCAAAGAATAATGATGCAGTAGCTTTCTATTGCTGTACTGACAGATAACCACAAACCAATGGCTTAAACAACACCAATTCATTATATTATGGTTCTGTAGATCGTATATCCAGTAAGACACGGATGGGTCCGACTGGGCTACACTCAAGTTGTTACCAAGGTTGTGTTTTGTTTTGTTTTTTTTTTCCTGGAGTGTTTAAAGGAAATTCTGTTTCCTGCTCATTTGAGTTGTTAGACAATTTCAGTTATTTGTGGTTCAGTTAAGTTCAATTCAGTCACTCAGTCGTGTTCGACTCTTTGTGACCCCATGGACTGCAGCATGCCAGGCCTCCCTGTCCATCACCAGCTCCTGGAGTTTACTCAACCTCATGTCCATCGAGTCGGTGATGCCATCCGGCCATCTCATCCTCTGTCGTCCCCTTCTCCTCCTGCCCTCAATCTTTCCCAGCATCAGTGTCTTTCCCAATGAGTCAATTCTTCACATCAGGTGGCCAAAGTATTGGAGTTTCAGCTTCAGCATTAGTGCTTCCAGTGAATATTCAGTACTGATCTCCTATAGGATGGACTGGTTGGATCTCCTTGCAGTCCAAGGGACTCTCAAAAGTCTTCTCCAACACCACAGTTCAAAAGCATCAATTCTTCAGCGCTCAGCTTTCTTTATAGTCCAACTCTCACATCCATTCATAACTATTGGAAAAACCATAGCTTTAACTAGGCGGACCTTTGTTGGCAGAGTAATGTCTCTGCTCTTTAATATGCTGTCTGAAAGTGAAAGTGAAGTTGCTCAGTCCTGTCCGACTCTTTGCAACCCCGTGGACTGTAGCCCACCAGGCTCCTCCATCCATAGGATTCTCCAGGCAAGAATACTGGAGTGGGTTACCATTTCCTTCTCCAGGGGAATCTTCCCGACCCAGGGATCGAACCCAGGTCTCCCGCATTGCAGGCAGACGCTTTAACATCTGAGCTACCAGGTTGGTCATAACTTTCCTTCTGAGAGGGTAACAGGCAGGAAGGCCAGGTGTCTCCAAATGGAGGAAATAGGCTGCAAGTCTCAGACATTTTTATCTCTCTCTTAAGCGGCAGGAGGAAACAAAGCGGCAGGAGGAAACAAACTAGCGATATTTTTTTCCTTCTCTATACAAATTTAAAAGGAGGTTTCTCTTAAAATACTGTGTTGCCATAATGACACCTGGTTTCACCTGAAGTTAACTATTCTCAAACCTCAAGTTAACCAATGCATTTTTCTTATGGAAATGTTTGTCTTAAGCTATGTTAATGTACTGTGCATTTACCCCAGACTCTGTCTTCAAATGGTTGCACCTGATGGCTCAGAACCTACTTGACAAACCAGTATGTTATACTCAGATATTGTTCCCCTAATCTATGTAACGGAGAAGGCAATGGCAACCCACCCCAGTACTTTTGCCTAGAAAATCCCATGGACGGAGGAGCCTGGTAGGCTGCAGTCCATGGGGTCGCTAGAGTCGGAAACGACTGAGCGACTTCACTTTCACTTTTCACTTTCATGCATTGGAGAAGGAAATGGCAACCCACTCCAGTGTTCTTGCCTGGAGAATCCCAGGGACGGGGAAGCCTGGTGGGCTGCCGTCCATTGGGTCGCAGAGTCGGACACGACTGAAGCGACTTAGCAGCAGTAGCAGCAGCAATCTATGTAAACAAAACTATTTGTATGGTATTCTGCCCTTCTACAAGATTCAAGTCAATCATTTTATGGCCTGGGATGAATCATCTGGTGCCAAGATTATCCCAAAATGCATCTTATGGGTGAGGGGCCTGGTGCCATTCTGAGTTTTAAGATATTCCTTTCTTTCATTAACAGACTGCTAGTGACTATATAACATCCAGCTGAAGACTAGAGGGGGGCACTTTTTCTGCCCCCTTCTGATGCCTATGTCAGAAGCTTTCTCTGTCTCCTTTATACTTTAATAAAACTTTATTACACAAAAGCTCTGAGTGATCAAGCCTCGTCTCTAGCCCCGGACTGAATTCTTCTCCCACAGAGGCCAAGAATCCCGGTGTCTTTTCGTTCAGCAACAACCTTTCACTTCAAAGACCAAGCGTCTTTTAATTTCATGCCTGCAATCACCATCTGCAGTGATTTTGGAGCCCCCCAAAATAAAGTTTGTTTCCACTGTTTCCCCATCTATTTGCCATGAAGTGCTGGGACCAGACGCCATGATCTTAGTTTTCTGAATGTTGAGTTTTAAGCCAACTTTTTCACTCTCCTCTTTCATCAAGAGGCTCTTTAGTTCTTCTTCGCTTTCTGCCATAAGGGTGGTGTCATCTGCATACCTGAGGTTATTGATATTTCTCCCAGCAATCTTGATTCTAGCTTGTGCTTCATCCAGCCCAGTGTTTCTCATGATGTACTCTGCATATAAGTTAAATAAGCAGGGTGACAATATACAGCCTTGACATAGTCCTTTTCCTGTTTGGAACCAGTCTGTTGTTCCATGTCCAGTTCTAACTGTTGCTTCCTGACCACATACAGATTTCTCAAGAAGCAGGTCAGGTGGTCTGGTAATCCCATCTCTTTAAGAATTTCCCAGAGTTTATTGTGGTTCACACAGTTAAAAGCTTTGGCATAATCAATAAAGAATTCTGGAACTCTCTTGCTTTTTCTATGATCCAACAGATGTTGGCGATTTGATCTCTAGTTCCTCTGCTTTTTCTAAATCCAGCTTGAACATCTGGAAGTTCACAGTTCACATACTGTTGAAGCCTGGCTTGGAGAATTTTGAGCATTACTTTACTAGCGTGTGAGATGAGTGCAATTGTGCAGTAGTTTGAGCATTCTTTGGCATTGCCTTTCTTTGGGACTGGAATGAAAACTGACCTTTTCCAGTCCTGTGGCCACTGCTGAGTTTTCCAAATTTGCTGGCATATTGAGTGCAGCACTTTCACAGCATCATCTTTTAGGATTTGAAGTAGCTCAACTGGAATTCCATCACCTCCACTAGCTTTGTTCATAGTGATGCTTCCTAAGGCCCACTTGACTTCACATTCCAGGATATCTGACTCTAGGTGAGTGATCACACCATCGTGATTATCTGGGTCATGAAGATCTTTTTTGAATAGTTCTTCTATGTATTGTTGCCACCTCTTTCTTAATATCTTCTGCTTCTGTTAATATGTTCTGTCCATACAATTTCTGTCCTTTATTGAGCCCATCTTTGCATGAAATGTTCCCCTGGTATCTCTAATATTCTTGAAGAGATCGCTAGTCATTCCCATTCTATTGTTTTCCTCTATTTCTTTACACTCAGCACTGAAGAAGGCTTTATCTCTCCTTGCTATTCTCTGGAACTCTTCATTCACATGGGTATATCTTTCCTTTTCTCCTTTCCTTTTCACTTCTCTTCTTTTCACAGCTATTTGTAAGGCATACTCAGACAATAATTTTGCTTTTTTGCATTTCTTTTTCTTGGGGATGTTCTTGATTCCTGTCTGTTGTACAATGTCACGAACTTCTGTCCATAGCTCTTCAGGCAGTTGTCTATCAGATCTAATCCCTTGAATCTATTTGTCCGTTCCACTGTATAATCCTAAGGGATTTGATTTAGATCATACCTGAATGGCCTCGTGGTTTTCCCTACTTTCTTCAATTTAAGTCTGAATTTGGCAATAAGGAGTTCCTGATCTGAGCCACAGTCAGCTTCCTGTCTTGTTTTTGCTGATTGTATAGATTTTCTCCATCTTTGGCTGCAAAGAATATAATCAATCTGATTTCGCTATTGACAATCTGGTGATGTCCATGTATAGAGTCTTCTCTTGTGTTACTGGAAGAGGGTGTTTGCTATGACCAGTGCATTCTCTTGGCAAAACTCTATTAGCTTTTGCCCTACTTCATTCTGTACTCCAAGGCCAAATTTGCCTGTTACTCCCTACTTTTGCATTCCAGTCCCCTATAATGAAAAGGACATCTTTTTTGGGGTGTTAGTTCTAGAAGGTCTTGTAGGTCTTCATAGAACCGTTCAACTTCAGCTTCTTCAACATTACTGGTTGGGGCATAGACTTGGATTACTGTGATATTGAATGGTTTGCCTTGGAAACAAAAACAGAGATCATTCTGTCATTTTTTAGATTGCATCCAAATACTGCATTTCAGACTCTTGTTGACTATGACGGCCACTCCATTTCTTCTAAGGGATTCTTGCCCACAGTAGCATATATAATCGTCAGCTGAGTTAAATTCACCCATTCTAGTCCATTTTAGTTTGCTGATTCCTAAAACGTTGACGTTCACTCTTGCCATCACCTGTTTGACCACTTCCAATTTGCCTTGATTCATGGAACTAACATTCCAGGTTCCTATGCAATATTGCTCTTTACAGCAGCGGACTTTGCTTCTATCACCAGCCACATCCACAACTGGGTGTTGTTTTTGCTTTGGCTCCATCTCTTCATTCTTTCTGGAGTTATTTCTCCATTGATCTCCAGTAGCATAATTGGCACCTACCGACCTGGGGAGTTCATCTTTCAGTGTCCTATCTTTTTGCCTTTTCATACTGTTCATGGGGTTCTCAAGGCAAGAATACTGAAGTGGCTTGCCATTCCCTTCTCCAGTGGAACACATTTGTGGTTGTTTGTTTTCTTAAAGATGAAACAATAGTAATTGTATAGAAATTCTTCTAAAAGAAGATTCAATCACTTCCCAAGTATTAATACTTAAGTGAATGTTACAACTGTTAATCAGCTAATGTGTGTGCTAAGTGGCTCCAGTCGTGTCCGACTCAGTGCTATCCCATGGACTGTAGCTGTCTAGGCTTCTCTGTCCATGAGATTCTCCAGGCAAAGATACTGGAGTGGTTGCCATTGCCTCCTTCAGGGGATCCTCTCGACTCAGAGATAGAACCCATTTCTCTTATGTCTCCTGCATTGGCGGGCAGCTTCTTTACCATTGGCACCACCTGGGAAGCCAAACTTCAATAATCAACGAATACTTCAATATAAAATAAAAAGAAAAAAGAGGGACTAGCACCCACATAAGCATAGCAAACTGAATCCAGCCATATACATATGTAAACACGTAAATCATAACCTGGTGCTGTTTATCAAGAATGCAAAGATGATTTAACAATTGAACCTGTTATCTATCTTAATAAACTAAAAAACAATGATCTCAAACACGTAGTGGAAGCATTTCACAGAATTCAAAACCAGTAAATGATAAAAATTCTCAGCAAATTAGGATTAGATGGGAACTTCCTGATGTAGTCCATCTATGAAAAAAAAAAAAAACACAACACAGCTAACACATTTGATGTTGAAAGCCTAATGCTTTTGCCCTGATATTGGGAGTAATGCAAATGCGTCTATGCTCATCACTTCTACTTAACATTGTATTGGTACTAAAGATCTGTGTTTGTAACATGAAGGGGAAAAAAAAAAAAAAGGCCTAAAGATTGTAAAGTTAGGGAGTTCCTTTGTGGTCCAGTGGCTAAGACTCTGCTCCCAAAGCAGGGGGCCAGGGTTCAATCCCTGGTCAGAGAACTAGATCCGACATGCCACAACTAATAGTTCACATGCTGCCAACTAAGAACCGGCAGAGTGAAATAAAAAATACCAAAAAAAAAAAAAAAGATTGTAAAGGTAGAACCAAAACTTCTATTCAAGTAAGACATGATTATGTTGAAAATTACAACTCATTCACTAAAAAGCTACTAGATCAAATGATTGAGAATGATTGAGTTCAGTGAGGTCACAGGATCAAAGGCCAATATACAAAAATGACTTGTTTCTGATACTAGTAATGACTGTTTGGAAATTGGAAAAAAAAGATATCTTTTATAATAGCATCAAACTATGTATTTAGAAGTAAACTGAATAAAAATATGTTCAAAAACTATTAAAAAAAATCATCATACACCACTGAGAAATATTAAGGACCCAAATAGTTTCACTGGCAAATTCTATAAAACATTTAAAGAGTAAATAATACCACAATAACATGTCTTTTCAGAAAATACGAGGAACGAATGCTTCTCAACTCATTTTACGAGATGAGCCTAACTGATACAAAAATGTAACAAGCACACAAAATAATTACAGAACTATTTCCTGGTGGCTCAGTCAGTAAAGAGACTGCCTGCAATGAAGGAGACCTGGGTTCGGTTTCTGGTTCGGAAAGATCCCCTGGAGAAGGGTATGGCAACCCACTCCAGTATTCTTGCCTGGGAAATCCCATGGACAGACGAGCCTAGTGGGCTACAGTCCATGGGGTCACAAAGAGTCGGACACGACTTAGCGATTAAACCACCACCACAACCACAGTCCTAATTAATAAAGGTGAAAAAATATGCAGCAAATTAAATCCAAAAGAAAGTAAAAATAATAAAATATGCACCACTGGATTTGACCAGAGGAAAATACGCCTGACTGAACACTAGGGAAACAATCAGCCCTCACCCCCAGGCTGCTCAGTGACCAGAGAAGCCTGTTGATAAAAGCAGGGCCCTGTGGGGCTCCTGGGCGCAGAGCCTTTCGGTGTCCCTCATTTCTTTGGTTACAGGAAATAGCCTTCATTCAGCCTCCATGACCTTACCTGAGCTCCAAGGGGCAGGTAACAATTCCAAGCAGTTGTTAATTAGGGAAGGGAGGGGATGTGAGACCAGGGAGAAACAATCAAGAGCAGCCTTGGGGGAAGGTCCAGTTTCCCCACCATGGGATACATATAACAATATCTTTGAGGTATTTTGTAGATACTGAAACCCCCTCCAGGTGGGAGAAATTAATGATTAAGAAGGTATGCTGCCCACAAGCATGTAGACCCCAGACCAGCTGGACCTGAAGGTTGATGATGCAAACTCCTACTTACCTCACCACCAACCATTCAGAAGAATGTTTGATGCTGATCACGCCCTCTTTGAACAATTACTACAAAACTTTCAACTATCTTCTCCAAGTAGGGACACACTGTTTAGAGGGAACATGCTGTGTCCTCCTTCTACTTCATCCAAAACTCTTTCTCTGCGATTCAATTCACACAGGTGAACAGAAAAGCTGAGCTTTAGGCATCACTATTAAGAGCTGAGTTAGGGCACCTCTCTCAGCTCTAACTTTCTCTGGCTCCCACAGCCCTCACAAGGCCCAGCTCCTCATTTGCCATTCCGTGGCTGATTTCTGCCTACCTGGTCTCAGGTCCCCCAAAACATAAAGTACACTTAGGGTTTCAAGAACATCCCCAGTCCAGTGCCACATCGAAGCATACGCACATGCTAGTTCTTGAAACCCTTACCTCATCCTACCGGGTTCCCAAAATGGACGTGTTTCACACAATCCCCTACTCAATTAAGAGCCATGGGCCAAGAATGACTCATCTCTGGGTACCCCAAATTCCAGGGCAGAGAGAGCGGAAGGGGGAAAGTCCTAGGGCAACAGCATCCTCTGTGTCATATCCCGAGGCTAATAGGACCACGGTTCCAGGGGCTGGCGGCCTAAAGGCCACCCACTCACCTGCGTCCGGCCCAGCTGACCGTCGCCAGCGGACCCCGTGAACTGAGCAGGGAGCCCGGCGGGTCCTTCAAGCTTAGTGGATTCCCTAGTCATCCGGCCCTGGCCAGGCGTGACCTTGGCTGACCCGCACTAGGAGCCTCGGCTCCCCACGTGTAAAAGCCACAGAAGGACAAGTGGGCCAGAAGGAAGGAGGGCTGGGGCAGAGCCCGAAGAACGCACAGCCAGGCGGGGGGCTTGCACAAAGGCGCAGAGTAGGGTCCAATTCTCGTTCCCTTCCTTCCTTATTTGATCCCTAATAGCTACCCGGGAAACAGCCCCCGGTCTGGACTCGGGTCTCCACCAAGGAGAGGCACTGACCCCCATCAGCCTCCGTCACGTCATCGGAAGTCCGGCCTCCACCTCCGCGGGAGCGTCCAGCTCTGTCCTGGGTCGTCATTGGACGAGTGTCCCGCCACCCACGCACAAGCACAGCCCGTTGGGTAATGTAGTTTCTGTCTTGCATCCCACCCTTCCCATTCTCCACAGCGAAGGCCAAACAACCCTGCGAGACCCTGGAAAACAATGCTGTGTGATTCCAAAGATGACCACTCTAGATTTCTGTGGCCATGTTGGGCAAAGCCATCCACAAGAGATATTGAATCGGAGACCCCTGTTTGTGAAGCCCTTGGCAAGCTTCTTAAGTCTGTCACACCCTCAGGAAAAATATGCTACTAAAAATCATGGGGAAGGGTACTCCTCGGTGGTCTTGTGTTTAAGACTTGGTGCTTTCATTGCTTAGGACCCGGGTTCCATTCCCAGTTGGGGATTTAAATGTAGGTACTACACTATGGCACAGCAGTGAAGAATCCACTTGCAGTGCAGGAGATACAGGTTTGATCCTTGGGTTGGGAGGATCCCCTGGAGGAGGAAATGGCAACCCACTCCATTCTCATTTGGAAAATCCCATGATCAGAGGAGCTTGGTAGGTTACAGTCCACGGAGTTGCAAAAAGTTGGACATGACTGAGCAGGCACACACAATGTCTAGTGTATGAGGTAGGGGAGCAGCTGATAATTTGATATTCTGTCAATGTCTGTTTCTGAGAGTGAACGGTTGGTTCATGGCTGACGAGTATCCAACAGAGCAAAAAACTAAAAACAAACAAACCAACCCAAAAATGGTACTAGAAAGATAAGTTGCTTACACTGTCTTTGTGAACTAACATTAAATGATTTTACTCAGTGGTTCCCACGCTGGTAACATCAGCATCACCAAGGAATTTGCTAAAACTGCCTGTACATGGTCAGTCCATGGATAGCCTGAACCTGCAGCTCCCAAGACAGCACTAAATCCTGGGGCGTGTCAGAACAGCAATCACACACCCACAAGGACATCCCAACAGAGAAGCAAACATGAGATGATGCCGTGAAGACACAATTTCACAATCGCTTCTGCCCGTATGCCATTGTCCGAAACTCACTGACATGGTCCATGGAAGATAAGCTGTGTGTTGATAAAGAAACAGTTGGATAGGAGACCATCTACCCAGTTTCTAGTATAATTCATCAGTTCAGTCACTGGGATAATGGATTTCATTATCCCCCCTACATATTCAGCACTATTTATTACTTTTGGGTTGAAAACCTCAAACCCCATTCCTCTGTTCTTAACCTAAACTAAGACAACAAGGCAATAAACAAAGTAGGTTGGCACGCATTCCCAGTATTATTATAGTTCTGGAGTCGGTGGCAGGACCCACTGAAGGACCTGCTGAAGAACAAGGCTGCCAGTGTAGATTTCTATACACACAGCAAAGTTGCCTTTTAAGAAGAAGTATGAGTAGGCGCTTCCCTGGTGCTCCAGTGCTTGAGTCCTCGCTCCCAATGCAGGGAGCACGGGTTTGAATGCTGGTCAGGGAACTAAGATCCCAGGCGCCACAGAACATAGCCAAAAAAAAGAAGAGTATGACTGTTTTGAACTCCATATGGGAAATTGAATAGAAAATTAATACACAAAAATGAAATCCTAAAGTTTATATTTAAGGATTTGGAAACTGATCTCAGATGGAAGACCTGCAATGATAGAAACAATGAAGATCCAAGAGGGTAAATGCCTGCATAGATGGATGCAACTGCTCATAATTTGTGTTAAACATGAATGATGTTTCCTTGTGGAGTTAGAATGATGAAATTAACATACAAGGTCTCAACACATAGACTAAGAATCAGATACACTGTTAAGTGTCTTAGTAGCAAAGAAGAAAAAGTACTTATAATTCTGTGCTCTACTGTTTTTAATAAGTGCTTATAAATCTTAAACAATAACAAACACAATTAGAGAATATGCTTTCCAACTAGAATAAAGAAAACCTATAAGTAATTAATAGAAAATTTAAGGGGAGGAGGGGAGAAAAAGAACAAGTGATGCAAAAAAATCCAAAAAATAAGAGTGCATATTTAAACTGAAATTATGCATATCAACTATAACATTAAATAAATATGGGGTAAATTAAATTAGCAGTCAGCACTTTTGGGCAGCTCAAAATTCCCTTCACAAGAGATTTTTAAAGGCAGGTTTTGAATTTCTATTCAGAGAAACAGAAATTTGGCTGATGGAGAACCAAGACCTGATGCTGAATGTCACTAGAGCCCATGATCAAGCTTCTTAAGAACTAAAACCTGCTGAAAAGCCATCAGGAAATTACCAGCAGCACATCTCCTGGTGAGGAAGGAAGAGAATGGCGTGGAGAGGGAACTTGTGAGTAACAACAGCCAACTTTGAAGCGCATCCACATACCCAGCCGAATGGCAGTCTCTTTACAACACTGTCCTTTAACCTCACAACAACCTGGGGAGGCATGTTGGCCAACACACTTGTTTCATAAATAATGAAGGTTCCAACGGCTAATTCAACTCCAAGTTCACAAGGGAGGAGACCAAGAACCCAAAGTTCCCTGAGCTGGTCTGGGTCACGGGCACCACTAAGTAGCACAGCTGAGAACGGTGGCCCAGGTGACGGAAATCTCATCACTGCTCGACGCACCCTCCCGCCCAAAGTCATGTAACCTGAGCAGGGCCAGGACCCTTCCTGGGTCAGAGAAATAAGGTCATGGAAAACTCAACTGCCCAAACTACCAGGATGAACTACAAGTCTTTCTGACTTTTGTGTATCCCAGAAAAGGACCTTCAGCCTCACTCACCACACTTGTGAAACTGCGAACTGTGAAACTTGTGACTAAGAAACTGGAACACACTGTCAAGCCATGGGTCACGTTTCCTATGGATGCAGAGGGCTCTGTCAGGACTGAAGGGGTAAAGTCATTCCCGGAGACTCACCCCAACATCCAAACTATGCACATGTCCCATCAACTCTGCCTCCTCACGTGTCCCAGGTCATCTCCAAAGCCACCATCCTGGGCCAGTCCACTGTCAACGTCCTCCTGGACTGTAGTGGCCTCCTCCCTCTCTCCAACATCAGTTCTTTATCCTCCTCAGTCCGTGCTCCACACAGCAGCCAAAGGGAGGCTTAGAGACAAATGACACCATCCCACTGTGCTGTGAGTCCCTTCCTCAGCTCCCAGAGCAGTTGCAATACAATCCACATTTCTCATGATGCCCTGCCCCTCCATCTCACTGCCCACCACCTGTTTCCTCTGACAGTCCCGGCTCTGGCCTACCTCAGGATCTTGGCACATGCTGTTCCATTTGCAAGTGCTCTTCTCCATCTTCAAACATGGCTGAGGCTCTTCCATACCTCACACTCTGCATATCACCCCTGTATACTTTCTGTTCCTCTTCCCACGCATTACAGTTTAACAGACATCTTTCTACTTTCACAGACATGCAGACAGACTTGTGCGGAAGTGACATGACTAAGGTCATCCAGATGGTGATAGGCACAGCTCAGGAATGTTGGCATCCCAACTGTCCAGAGTCCAAGCTCGCAGCCACTGGATGACTCCTTCTGATCACATCTGGCCTCCATGCCAGTTTTGACCTTGTTCTTCATTATGCTGGATGGGGATTGCAGGCATGTTACTATCACAGCAACAACACTGGCATACCTCACCTGTGTGTTATCATGTCTGTTTCCCATTCTAGACACGAGTCACAAGACTCATGTCCCAGTCACCCATCTCCATAACCCAGGACACTGTGTGCAGCAACAGGGATGAAAGATGGGGTTAGCTACAGCTACAGCTACAGCTAAAGGCAACACACAATCACAGCAAAACTGAGCACATGAGGGGACATAGGGGGTTACTTGGGTACATAGTCTCAGATGCCAAAGAACATTTTTCTTCTGGCCAAACTATTCACCACAATAGTTACTTTAAAGAACTCTTCCCGATATGAGTTCTCTGATGCTGACTGAGCCCAGTCTTCTTGTAAAAGGCTTTGCCACATCTCATACATGTGTAGGATTTCACTCCACTATGAATCTTTTGATGGGTGGTGAGGGTTGAGCTGTAGCTGTAGGTTTTTCCACACTCACTGCACTCATAGGGCTTCTCCCTAGAGTGACACCTCATGTGGCGAGTTACAGAAGAGCTTTCACTAAAGGCTTTCCCACACTCTTTGCACTCAAAGGGTTTCTCCCCAGTGTGGGTTCTATTATGCCGAATGAAGTCAGAGTGGTGGGCGAAGGCCTTTCCACACTCACTGCACACATATGGCTTCTCTCCAGTGTGACTCCGCTGGTGCTCTGTGAGGTGTGACCTGCGGCTGAAGGCTTTGCCACACTCAGCGCACATGAAAGGCTTTTCTCCAGTGTGAATCCGCTGGTGCTCCGTGAGGTGAGACTTGCGGCTGAAGGCTCTCCCACACTCACCGCACTCATAGAGTTTCTCCCTAGTGTGAAAGCTGTAGTGTAGAGTGAGGTCTGCTTTCTTGAGAAACGTCTTCCTACATTTTCTGCATTTATAGAGTTTTACTCTAGTGTGAATCCGCTGATGTCGAAGAAGGAAGCGATTCTTGACAAACCCTTTCCCACATTCCTTGCATTTGTAGGAAGTCTTCCCTCCGTGAAACAGTGGGTCTGCCCTTGAAACACACGACTCACACGCATGAGGAGCATCTCCTGAGGAGACTTGATCTTGTAAATCTTTTGAGCCCAAACTATCGCCTCTCCCCAGATCACCACATTCAGGGATCCTGTTTCCAGGGAGGGTTTCCTTGCGAAGGACTGTTCCTGTCTTCAAATGCCCTCCCTGCTTTTCTGACACTCCTTCCAGTTCCCGAGCTTGCCCCAACGGAGAAGCACAGCAGACTTCCTGAGTCAGTGACCTCTGAAGTAGGTGTCCCTTGAACAAGGCTTGCTGAGAAGCAGCAGTCTCTGTGGTCTTGGTTTTCGCTTTGTCATCTGAAGGGAATCCAATATACAAATGAGGCCTATTAGTAATGCCAACACAGAAGAAACAAAATCACCAAGCAAGCAGGAAGAGGAAGATGGAAATGTTAAGCCCTGCTACCCTCCTGTGGTTTGGCTGGAGGTATATGGTCCTGAGAACCTCCTCTAAAGTGCCACAGAGAGTAATGAGAGAACACCAAGCACTGACAGAGTGGGGAGCAGTGGGAACTCACATGTGGCTGGTGGGAGTGCCAGAAGGTCAACCACACTGGAAATCGTTGGGTGCTTTTTCTTCAAGTTAAATACACACCTATCCCATGTCTGAGTCAACCCAATTCTGGGTATACACCCAACATAACTGCTCATAGTGGTTATGTTTATAATGTTAAAAAAAAATGCTTTGGTCACCTGATGCGAAGAGCCAACTCATTGAAAAAGACCCTGCTATTGGGAAAGATTGAAGGCAATGGGAGAATGGGGCGGCAGAGGATGAGATGGTTAGATAGCACCACCGATTCAACAGACATGAATCTGAACAAACTCCGGGAGACATTGAAGGACAGAGGAGCCTGGTGTGCTGCAGTCCATGGGGTTGCAAAGGGTCAGACATGACTGAGCGACTGAATGACTACTGATGTTCATCAACAGGAGAAGAAATAACATAAACTTTAACATATTACTACAATGAGATATTATACAGTATGAAAGCATCACACTCCAAGCAACTGCAACCACATGAATTTGACTTAACCTAAATCAAATCCCTTATGATTACACAGTGGAAGTGACAAATAGATTCAAGAGATTAGATCTGAGAGATAGAATGCCTGATGAACTACGGACGGAGGTTTGTGACATTGTACAGGAGACAGGGATCAAGATCATCCCCAAGAAAAAGAAATGCAAAAAAGCAAAATGGCTGTCTGAGGAGGGCTTACAAATAGCTGTGAAAAGAAGAGAAGCTAAAGGCAAAGGAGAAAAGGAAAAATATACCCATTTGAATGCAGAGTTCCAAAGAAGAGCAAGGAGAGATAAGAAAGCCTTCCTCAGTGATCAGTGCAAAGAAATAGATGAAAACAATAGAAAGGGAAAGACTAGAGATCTCTTCAAGAAAATTAGAGATACTGAGGGAACATTTCATGCAAAGAAAGAAAAAGTGAAGTCGCTCAGTCGTGTCCGACTCTGCGACCCCATGGGCTGTAACCCATCAGGCTCTTCCATCCATGGGATTCTCCAGGCAAGAATACTGGAGTGGGTTGCCATTTCCTTCTCCAGGGGATTTTCCCGACCCAGGGATTGAACCCAGGTCTCCCACATTGCAGGCAGACGCTTTTACCGTCTGAGCCACCAGGGAAGATGGGCACAATAAAGGACAGAAATGGTATGGACCTAACAGAAACAGAAGATGTTAAGAAGAGGTGGCAAGAATACACAGAAGAACTATACAAAAAAGATCTTCATGACCCAGATAATCACGATGGTATGATCACTCACCTAGAGCCAGACATCTTGAAACTTGAAGTCAAGTGGGCTTTAGGAAGCATCACTTTGAACAAAGCTAGTGGAGGTGATGAAATTCCAGTTGAGCTATTTCAAAACCTGAACAATGATGCTGTGAAAGTGCTGCATTCAATATGCAAGCAAACTTTGGAAAACTCAGCAGTGGCCACAGGACTGGAAAAGGTCAGTTTTCATTCCAGTCCCAAAGAAAGGCAATGCCAAAGAATGCTCAAACTACTGCACAATTGCACTCATCTCACGTTAGTAAAGTAATGCTCAAAATTCTCCAAGCCAGGCTTCAACAGTACGTGAACTGTGAACTTCCAGATGTTCACGCTGGATTTAGAAAAGGCAGAGGAACCAGAGATCAAATTGCCAACATCTACTGGATCATCAAAAAAGCAAGAGAGTTCCAGAAAAAACATCTATTTCTGCTTTATTGACTATGCCAAAGCCTTTGACTGTGTGGATTACAACAAACTCTGGAAAATTCTTAAAGGGATGGGAATACCAGGCCATCTGACTGGCCTCTTGAGAAATCTGTATGCAGGTCAGGAAGCAACAGTTAGAACTGGACATGGAACAACAGACTGGTTCCAAGTTGGGAAAGGAGTAGGTAGAGGCTGTATATTGTCACCCTGCTTATTTAACTTATGTGCAGAGGACATCATGAGAAACGCTGGGCTGGAAGAAGCACAAGATGGAATAAAGGTTGCTAGGAGAAATATCAATAACCTCAGATATGCAGATGACACCACCCTTATGGCAGAAAGTGAAAAAGAATTAAAGAGCCTCTTGATAAAAGTGAAAGAGGAGAGTGAAAAAGTTGGCTTAAAGCTCAACATTCAGAAAACGAAGATCATGGCATCTGATCCCATCACTTCATGGCAGATAGATGGGGAAACAGTGGAAACAGTGTCAGACTTTATTTTTTGGGCTCCAAAACCACTGCAGACAGTGACTGCAGCCATGAAATTAAAAGATGCTTGCTCCTTGGAAGAAAAGTTATGACCAACCTAGATAGCATATTAAAAAGCAGAGATGTTACTTTGCCAACAAAGGTCCGTCTAGTCAAGGCTATGGTTTTTCCTGTGGTCATGTATGCATGTGAGAGTTGGACTATAAAGAAAGCTTAGCGCCAAAGAATTTATGCCTTTGAATTGTGGTGCTGGAGAAAACTCTTGAGAGTCCCTTGGACTGCAAGGAGATCCAACCAGTTTATCCTAAAGGAAATCAGTCCTGAATATTCATTGGAAGGACTGATGCTGAAGCTGAAACTCTAATACTTTGGTCATCTGATGTGAAGAATTGACTCATCTGAAAAGACCCTGATGCTGGGAAAGATTGAAGGTGGGAGGAGAAGGGGACGACAGACGATGAGATGCTTGGATGGCATCATCAACTCGATGGACATGAGTTTGAGTAAACTCTGGGCATTGGTGATGGACAGGGAGGCCTGGCGTGCTGCAGTCCATGGGGTTCCAAAGAGACTAAGCAACTGAACTGAACTGAATGAATCTCACAGACATCCTGATGATCAATAAGGAGATAAGTGGAAAACACACTATGAAGTTCTGTTTTACCCACTCATGAATAGTAAAAATTCCTTGTTGTACTGGTGGTTATGTTTGTAAGAGGTTGTATGGACTAAGAAGGCCTGCAGGAGCCTCCTAAGGTCAGGATCTTGACCTGATGGTAGTTATTTGGATTTATTCATGTGTCAAAATTCATCAAGCTAAGGCCTTAAGAGTCATGAACACTGATATGTGTAAATTAAACTTCAGTTTAAAAAAACAAAAAGAATAAGGGGGGTGAATGGAAGTGTAATGTAGGCCTTTCTTCTACAAACAGCCTCTGAGAAGCTGGTTGTACAGATAGTCACACTGATCGAGGCCATTCTAGAGCTCAGGGAGTGGGGGCGGGGGGGGTGGTGGGTGGATAAGAGATGATAAGAATGCCCAAGAAGGTGGGAGATGTTTCTAATTCAGGAATTTGTCATGGGAGGGACAGAGGGAGGTGAGAAGAAAGGCTTCAAGTGGCAATCAGATGCAGATGAGTCTGAAAGGATTGAGTGAAGGGAAAGAGAAGCAAGCAGTCTTTATTTCCAACATGAATTTTCTCATAGGCTGAGGTCAGCAGGTGGAGAGTGGTGAGGGTTTGAGGTGAGATGAGTGGCTGGGAGAGTTGGTGTAGGAGACAGAGTGGAAGTGCAGCGATCATGGGGTGTGCAGTATCATGCAGACAAGAGAAGATGAGACAGGTGGACTGGGGTGTCATTCAGGAAGGGGATGGAGTCAGGAATGATGTGGGGTATATAAGGGATAAGAACTAGATTGTTTGCATATAATGAACAGGACCTGGGCATGGCTGCACAAGGGATCTAATGATTGTTCAAAGCTGGTTCTGGCCTTTTCAACTTCTGGGTGTAACTTGCATCCCCAGAGAGGTCTCAATAAGAAGCTTCCCCAGAATTTCAGAGACAACAGTCCCTCCCAGTCTGCAGTGAGCACCGCTGCCTGGATCTTGGCAATCCACCTGAGGAAGTGCTTGGGGAAAGTGCTCCCTTCACCATCCGTAGCTCTCGTCCAGGATGCAACAGGCAGGTTAGTTCTGTTTTGGAAACGGGATACCCTGGTTGTGGAGATACAGAACAAAGGTGTTTTGTAAAGACTGTGAAGACTCTCTCGAGTGTGGTTTTTAGGGTGGAAGGTCTCAGAATAACGGCACTCCCACGCATGACAAAAAGTGCTGCCCCGGGTCCTGAAACCAAGGCACAAACACCAGCCTCGGGCAATGTCTACACAACAGCCTCCCTCCTATAGAATCCAAAACCTGCTCACGTGCAGCCACGGGACCCCTGGAAAAGACACCCACTCTTCCCATAGACGTTCTCTGATTAATCTAAGTCCACGTGTCTCACCAGGTGATGCCGGATTCTCACCACAGGCCAGTTCAAATCAGGTCTCAGATCCCTATCATGGGAATCTTTTACAGGGGCCTCAGGCTGAGCCCCTGCTGAGTGCTGGGGCAAGAGGTCACTTTCTGTCATAAAAACACCTTCACAGAAAGGGCATGACATAGACACGCTGAAAAGAGTAGAGATAAGAAATCTGAGGGTCTCAGAGAGAAGCACTGAGGTGCCCACTCCTACCCAAAGCTGTTGTGAAAAGACAGTGACCCGAGCAGACTCACAGAGAGAAGTCAGGGTGAGACCCAGAGCCAGGGTGCGAATCTGCCTGTGGATTCTCCCAGGTCCTGGGGACAGGTCCTCAGGACACCCTGCTCCCAGGAGCCCCACTTCCTCCCGCCAGGAGGACCAGGCTTCTTGCTCAACCATCCATGTTGGAGACAAAGGGAGAGCAAGTGGGAGGAAGCAAGCCCAGAACATGGCGAGGAAGATTGGTTGGGGGGGGAGGGTGCAGGTGGCTCCACCACCCAGGCCTCGAGAGGATGGAACCCAGAAGGAGGCTGCAGAACTCCCACCCCTGCCACCACGGAGGTGAAGAGAAATTTACCCAGTGAGACCAGGAGCCTGGAGGTCTCCAGCACCACCTCCTGGTACAGGGTCCTCTGAGTCAGGTCCAGTAATTTCCACTCCTGCCGGGTGAAGGTCACAACCACATCCTTGAGGATCACTGGTGCCTGGCAAGTCAAACAGAGTAGCATCATGCGCTTTGGGGTGTTGGGTGGGATCAGAGCCTGCTTACTTCAGGTGTTCACCTCAGGCCTTTCCAGCCTGCCGTACTTGGGAGCACAGCTTCTGGTGGCGGACGGACAAGGTGTGAGTTTCAACTAACTTGAGAGCTGCGTAACCTGGTGCAGGTAACACTTCTGAGCCTCAAGTTTCTCGTCTATAAAGAATTCAGGAAAATAACAGAACCTAACTTTGAAGAGGTGGGGATCGAAGAAGATGAAAGGTAACAAAAGTCCCTCAGAGCAAACCAAGGGCCCCATGAAAGCCCGCTATGACCATTGTTTTTAATGATTATTTCTCTTCTTTGCCCCTCTAAGGCCCTGGAAAATCTCAACCAGCACCCAGCTCTGCACAAAAAAGCTAGATCCCAAGCAAATGGGTGCAGGTAGTACTTTAGCTGGAACTAGAAAGATCAGGACTGCTTCAAAGAAGAGGTGGTATTTGAGCAAAGATCTGAGCAATGCACAGGGATGAACTGGAGGCCATCCTGAGCGGGGAGGACTGCGAGGGCAAAGGCTGGGAAGTCGGTAAGAGTCTGGCGAGTGGAGGATGGTGCAGCTGGAGGGCAGTGAGCTGGGGAAGGATGGAGGGGAAGGGGACACACACTCCACACGGAGGGTGTCAGAGGGACAACTGCAGGGGGCCATGCTGGGGTCTGAACTGATTCCAAGGGTCATGAGTGCCCACCAGCTCACAAGCAGCTAGTGAGCTCATTACATATAGGGCCAGCCCTGTTCCAGGCCCAGGGATAAAGCAGCAAACAGGGATTCACAGATTCTCAATAAGCAACTGAATAACTGAGCAAGACAACATCAGCTGGCTCTAAGGATTCTGATGATGAGAAAACGGAGTGGGGGGCAGAGGGGCGGCTTCCCTCATGGTTCAGTGGTAAAAAATCCACCTACCAATGCGGGAGACACCCGTTTGATCCCTGGTCCAAGAGGATCCCACATGCCTCAGAACAACTAGGCCCAGGCGTCACACTCAGTCTGTGCTCTAGAGCCCAGGAGCTGCAACTACTGAGCTCATGTGCTTAAACTACAGAGGTCTCAGCGCCTGGAGTCTGGGCTCTGTAACAACAGAAGCCTTTGCAATAAGAAGCCTGCACACCACAAAAAAGAGTAGCTCCGGCTCACCGCAAGCAGAAAAAGCCTGTGCAGCAACAAAGACCCAGAACAGCCAAAAATAAATAAATAAAATTATTAAAAAAAAAAGAAAACAGTGGGAAGATTAGAGAAAGTGAAAGTGAAAGTCGCTCAGTCATGTCCGACTCTTTGCAACCCCTTGGACTACACAGTCCGTGGAATTCTCCAGGCCAGAATACTGGAGTGGGTAGCCTTTCCCTTCTCCAGGGGATCTTCCCAACCCAGAGATCGAACCCAGGTCTCCCGCATTGTGGGCAGATTCTCTACCAGCTGAGTCACAATGGAAGCCCAAGAATACTGGAGTGGGTAGCCTGTCCCTTCTCTAGGGGATCTTCCTAACCCAGGAATCCAGCCGGGGTCTCCTGCATCGCAGGCAGATTCTTTACCAACTGAGCTATCAGGGATCAGGGAAGCGCATAGGTTGGGAGCAAATGTGAGAAGCCCTCTCTGAGGAAGGGCCACACAAACAAACAGCAAATACACAAGACAATTACTGGCGGTGACTGGGGCCGTGACAAGAGCAAACAGTGTCACACGCTGGAGAGAATCCTGGGACCTGCTGCGTGTTGACATTCAAAGGCTCCCACAAGGCACCACCACCCTATCTTTAACCACCTCACTTTTCACATAAAAGGAAATGTCTTTAACAGAAGGATGAATTTGCTGCTGAAAATGGCAAGCTAGTTTTGCATAAGCAGATGGCAATTGCCAAGATGAATCCAGTGACCTTCCTGGCTCCCAGCCCACCCCAGGATCCTCCTAGCAGAGGAGCAGTGAGGTGGCGCTAGTGGTAAAGAACCTGCCTGCCAACTCAGGAGACGCAAGACGCGAGCTCAAACCCTGGGTCGAGAAGATCCCCTGGGGTGGGAAATGGCACCCCATCCCAGGATTTTTGCCTGGAGAATGCCATGGACAGAGGTGCCTGGCGGCCTGCAGTCCATGGGGACACAGGAGCGAACGAGGTCTGCCATGACTGAGCATCCTGACTCTAAAAATGCTGCACATGCTGTGCATCTGTCCCCAGGCTCTCCTTATTCCTGCAGGCCTCACCTGGACACAGCCTGAGACCCGGGGAACCCCAAGACCTGATTCCCCGGCGGGGGTGGGGTGGGGTGTCCCTAAGATCATTCTAGGACAAGGGGCTCTGCTCCTGAATTGTCTGGAGCGATGCTACCTGGCTGGATCCTGGGCAATACCCTCTCTGATCACCATAAGCCAGGAGAAGGAAATGTTAATATCCTCATTAACCCCAAGGGATGGGAGACAAGGGCAGCGATGAGACCTGCTCAAGGTCACAGCCCTGGGAGGGGCACAGACACAACACACACTGAAGTCTCCATCCTGTTGCTTGAGTGCTTTCCTCAAAGCGCTCCATTCAGGTGGTCCAGAGACAGAGACGGTCTGAGACAGCCCATTTCTCTAGCACTGCCGTTAGGACAAGCCTAGGGAAAAAGACCTCCTTCGACCCTAGAAATCAGAGTACCGGAAGAGCCATAACTAGCATTTCCTGAGCGTCTCTGGGTGCACTGTGCTGCATTCAGTGGTTTTCACATCCTGCCCTACTCATTTCTCACCAGAACGCAGAAAGAATATGCTGGGATTAACCCCATTTCACAGCACAGGAAACTGTGGAGTCAAGACCTAGCAACCTTCCCCATTAGTGGGCAGGGACAGACCCTGGAGCTGAACCCAGGATGCGGGCTCTAAAGTTCGTTCTGCACACCTGCAACACACATGGAGGATGGCACAGAGGGTTCCACGTACGTGTGGGGGTTACAGGGAGCCCTGTCCTTCGCTGGCGACTCCACTCAACATGTAGAGGAAACTTATTAAAATCTGGATCAGCTTCCTTCCCTCCTTGCCTCCAAATCCTCCATGGTGCCCGCCAACCTAAGAAGTGGACCCTTTCTTCAGTCTGCCATTCCAGATCTTTCTCCACGGTTTCCAACAGGCTATGCGAGTCACAACTTAACGCCGCTCAGCCTCACCTCCAGCATTTTCATCTAGTGGTTCATGGGCTTGGGACACCCCTGCACAGATCAAGTGCACTGGGAACCCATCCATATCAACCCCGGCCTGGATTTAGGACACTCGGCTGGGACTGACTGACCAGCCTCCACAAGCCCCAGGGTTAGGGGAAGCGAAGAGACCCTGGACAACAGCTTCCTCTCTATGGAGGCGCTGGGACGACGTGGCGGGGCGTTCAAAGGGCCGAAGGGGCCATCCACTCACCGGTGCCAGGTAGGTCTCTGCCGCCAGGGCCGCCATGGTGCCCTGCGCAGGGTCCCCCGGCCACGCAAGGTGGGGAATCACGGAGGGCTCCGAGGGCTTAACTGTGCTCCGCCGCAACTCCCCACCACGCCCACCCTCGACTCTACTGGGCAGCGCGGGGAGGAAGGCTCTTCCCCGCTCGCTCTGCTCCAGCCTCGCGTACGCTGACAGGCTCCGACGCGCCTGCGAAGCCAAGCACAACTCAGGCGGAGGCAACGAGGCCCCGACGCGGGCGCCGCCGGAAGTCTCGTGCAGCGCGGGGTCCCGGTCGTGCACAGTCATTGGTCCAGAGCAACCGCCTCTTGCCGCAGAGCCGCCTGGGTAATACGGCCACGCAACCCAGCCTGGTACCGCGAAGGGCGCGATTCTGGGAATTTCTGTCGAGGATTCTAAGTACCCGCGGAAAGGGCTCTGGAAAAGGACATCCTCGGGCTCCGGGCGGCGGCGGGCGGGGAGGAGAGGGGTGGCAGGGGAGGAAGCGGCTCTTGGCGTCTTCTTAAATGGCCACCACCCCGTTTCCGTGTAGTATCTTCCGCAGCTAAGGAATATTCTTAAACGTGTTATTTCATGTGCCAGGAGGCTAAAATCTCAGAGGGACACGCTGGACCATGATAAGCAGGGTGAAAGCAAATTCAGGGATTTCCCTGGTGGTCCAAAATCCTGAGCCACCGTGCTCCCAGTGCAGAGGGCTCGGCTGTGTCCCTGACCAAGGGACTAAGATCCCACGTGTGGTGCAGCAGGGGGAAAAAAAAGGTGCATCCACTCGAAGATTGGACCTGATAAACATTATCTTGCTGCTCTTCAGTCACAGGGAGCCAGAAGCCTGAGGGTCATTCTGTGAACTCCAACACCTGTGATGGAACACAGTGAAAAGACTCCAAAAACAGGAAGACGGAGATATTAGGCAGCCTTGAATCATGTGGCCAAGATGCTGTCTCTCTCTCCCTCAGAAAACACATTTTCCCTGCCTCTATACTCACTGACTGTATTCCTATCCAGCCCACCTGTTATATCAATATAGTATTTCTCACTGCACATTACAAGGCATGTTTATTTCTTTTAGTGGTGTGACACCTGGGATCTATTTGAAAAGGAGATTTACCAAATTTCATTTTCTGCAAGACATTTCCTGCAGTGGTAGAAATGTGTACAGAGTGGCCTCCTGAACTCAGATAAACATAATGTTTTTTGTTTTGTTTTGTTTTGAATTTCAGTCTAGTGTAATGGCAATACTATCTGCCAAATGATTTGAAATTATCTCTGAGATTGTGAAAGGTGATTCCCCACCAGTTTCAGTCTGGTAGCAAGATTATGCACAATCACTTCATTCTGTACATTCGTCTTTATTCAATGAAAATTCACTCTAAGATGCCACGTTTTCATTATATAGTGTCTTTATTACTGAAGATTTGCACGTGGTTGTGCTTACACAGCTTCATGTCATCAGATCAAAACATGGCTTCTCCATCTCCTAGTCAGCCTCACACTACAATAAAAAAAGATGACTCAAGGTTTCTATCTAAGCTGGAAGGGTAGATTTATCAGTCATTGAGATGGGAAGGGTGGTGGTGGTGTAGATGGAGGAGGTTAGAAGGAAATATTTAAAATTCGCTTTTGAACATATTTTATCTTAGAATCTATCAAACACCCAAGTGAGGCAAACTGTAGGCATTTGAATATAGGGCTCTGATACTCTGCTTTTTTAAAATGACTTTATTTATTTACTTATTTTTGGCTATGCTGGGTCTTCACTGCTGTGTGGGCTTTCCTCCAGTTTTGGTGAGTAGGGCTGCTTATAGGACTCTGATACTCTGCTTTTTTAAAATGACTTTATTTATTTACTTATTTTTGGCTATGCTGGGTCTTCACTGCTGTGTGGGCTTTCCTCCAGTTTTGGTGAGTAGGGCTGCTTATAGGACTCTGATACTCTGCTTTTTTAAAATGACTTTATTTATTTACTTATTTTTGGCTATGCTGGGTCTTCACTGCTGTGTGGGCTTTCCTCCAGTTTTGGTGAGCAGGGCTGCTCTCTAGCTGAGGTGTGCAGGCTTCTCACTGCAGTGGCTTCTCTTGTTGGGGAGCACAGGCCCAGCGGTTGTGGTGTGTGGGCTTAGTTGCTCCATGGCTTGTGGAGTATTCCCAGGTTAGGGGTCAAACCCATGTCTCCTTCACTGGCAGGCAGATTCTTTTTTTTTGGCAGGTGGATTTTTACCACTCCAGAGCCTCCAGGGAAGCCCTGACTCTTTTTTGGCAAAACAAGTGAGATGTTTTACTCTTTGATGGGCTGATTTTTAAAGAATAACCAGAGCTATGCAATCCAGACTCCCCAAGAGAAGAAATTAATGTACAGAAATAATACCAAGTAAAACGTCACATACCTGGATTTGTGCAGCTACAGGTAAGTTTAACGTTTTAGAAAAAATAAACAGCAGGATATCTGGGAAATATTAAAGGATTGTCTGGAGCTACAAAAAGATGCTCCTTTTCCTTAAGGTGGAATAAACATGTGGTACCTACCATTCACATTCCTGATCTCCGAAAGGTAGATTTCAGATAAGAGATTTCATATCAGGCTGCACCCTTGCCAGCTCTTTCCCTTTCCTTGTACTCAGTCATTAAACTTCTCATATTAATTTCCCCTAGATAAATCATATGTCATTGAACTCTGGTCAGGTTCTGCTTCTACAAAACCCAACCTTAGGCAGAATATATTTGGTCAAACCTAAGATATCAGTCATGTGAATCATGTCAGTGATATTAGGTTTCTCTTCCATAAGAATATAAGCAAAGGCCAGGAAAACTGCCTGCAATGTATAACTACAGATTCAGACTAAATCTGGTCCTACCCTGTTTCTAACAAAATACTGAGTTGTTTTTCAAAGACAGGACAAAACCACAAGTCATGCAGTCAAACCATGCATTAAGATATCAACCTCAAGCAACACTCAGTATCAAAATTTGTCCCCTGTCCCTACTTTTAATTTTCTTTTTCTTTTTTATAGTGTCTTTGGTTTTGGTATCAGGGCAATAATGAATGACATTGTAGAATAAATTTAAGTGTGTTTCATCCTCTTTAGTGTGTTTCCTCTTTTTGGAACAGTTTGAGAAGTCACATTAGCTCTTCTTTATATGTTTAGTAAAACTCCTCTGTGAAGCAGTCCAATCCTGGACTTTCTTTTCCTGGGTTTTTTTTAAAGAACCAGAATATATATTCTTTTCAAGTGTGCATGGAACATTCTCTAGTATAGACTACACACAATCTCACAAAACAAGCCTTGATAAATTTGAGAGGACAGAAATTTAAAGCATCTTTTCTGAGCATGATAGTATAAACTCAGAAAATCAATCACAGAAATAAAAATGAGGAAAAAAAAAAAAAAACAATTACATGGAGACTAAGCAAAATGCTACTAAAAAACCTATGGGTCAATGATGAAATCAGGCAGGGAATCAGAAAATACCTCAAGAAAAATGAAAACGAAAACACAGCCTTATAAAAATCTACTGGATGCAGCAAAAGCAGTTCTAAGAGGGAAGTTCATAGTGATATAGGCCTTCCTCCAGAAACAAACAAAATCTCAAAAGATCAACTGAACCAACCACCTAAAATTAGCGGGGGGGGGAGCAAAACCCAAAGTCAGCAGAAGGAAGAAAATTATAAATGTGAAAGAAATAAATAAAACAGGTGTTTTTTTTTTTCCAAAGACAAGGTTCATAAGACCAGGAGATAATTTTTTGAAAGGATAAACAAAATCAAAAACCTCTAGTCAGGCTCACCAAAAAGAAAAGAGAGACAACCCAGATAAACAAAATAAAAAATCAAAGAGAAGGAACAACTGATACTATAGAAAAACAAACAAAAAATCCTAAGAAAATACTATGAACAGTCATAAGCCAATAAATTCAACAACCTAGAAGAAATGGACAAGTTTCTAGAAACATAGAGGAAAAAGTGGGGTAAGAGTTAGCAAGTATATCCACAGTTGTGCAAATGAACATGAACTGTGTGTTTTCATCTTATCTATTTCAAGACATTGATATGTGTTGGTGTTTCAGACATGTACCTAGGAATATGGATGTAAACACATATTTTCCTACTGGAACTTACTCTGTATTTGTTAGAAAATATAATAAGCAGCTCATCTATGACATTAAGTTGCATAGGATAATGGATGGTGATGGGTCCTAAGGAAGTTAAGAAGGGCAAAAAATGGATGATGAAAAAATTAGGAGTTTATGATGGGTTGAGGCACTAAACCGAGTGTCCATATTTGGACTTCTAGTGAAGATGGAAACTGAGGGCGTATTTTAGGTGATTTATTTCATCCTTTCCAATTGCTGCAGTCATTTTGCCTTACTGAATGAAACTGGAACTCCAGGATGACACTAGAACCCACTGTCCTCCTTTTATTCTAATGGGGATATTCTAACAATGGTTCAAAGGTAGTCTTTCTAATAGCTTTATGTAGATATTATTTATTTGTAAGATTAAGAAAGATCACTACTAGGGAGGTCCCTGGTGGCCTAGTGGTTAGCACTTTCACTGCTGTGGCCTGGGTTCAATCCGTGGTTGGGAACTGAGATTTCACAAGCTGTCCAAAAAAAAAAGAGAAAAACCAAGGGGGGGAAACACACACACACACACACACACACACACACAAAAACAAGAAGGATCACTTCTATCCTTACTTTGATATCTAAGTGTAATAGATATGAACAATCCACAAATTGAAGATTTTTCCATTCAATATCATCACATGTAGAAAATACCTGGAAACATTTAAGATCTACAAAGGGAAAACTAAAAAACACAGCTAACAAAATTAAAGATCTGAATAAAAAGGTATATTATGTTTATAGATTGGGGCACAGTCTTTCTTCTATGTGTGTGTGTGCTCAGTTGTTTGACTCTTTGTGACCCCATGGACTGTAGCACAAAATGCTCTTCTGTCCATGGGATTTCCCAGGCAAGAATAGTGGAGAGAGTTGCAATTTCCTTCTCCAGGGGATATTCGCAACCCAGGGATGGAACCCAAGTCTCTTAGGTCCCCTGCATTGGCAGGCAGATTCTTTACCACTGCACCACCATCAGTTCAGTTCAGTCACTCAGTCGTGTCCGACTCTTTGCGACCCCATGAATTGCAGCACACCAGGCCTCCCTGTCCATCACCAACTCCTAGAGTTCACCCAGACTCACGTCCATTGAGTTGCTGATGCCATCCAGCCATCTCATCCTCTGTCGTCCCCTTTTCCTCCTGCTCCCAATCCCTCCCAGCATCAAAGTCTTTTCCAATGAGTCAACTCTTCACATGAGGTGGCCAAAGTATTGGAGTTTCAGCTTCAGCATCAGTCCTTCCAAAGAACACCCAGGACTGATCTCCTTTAGGATGGACTGGTTGGATCTCCTTGCAATCCAAGGGACTCTCAAGAGTCTTCTCCAACACCACACTTCAAAAGCATCAATTCTTCGGTGCTCAGCTTTCTTCACAGTCCAACTCTCACACCCATACATGACCACTGGAAAAACCATAGCCTTGACTAGACGGACCTTTGTTGGCAAAGTAATGTCTCTGCTTTTGAATATGCTATCTAGGTTGGTCATAACTTTCCTTCCAAGGAGCAAGTGTCTTTTAACTTCACATCTACAGTGATTTTGGAAACCCCAAAAATAAAATCTGACACTGTTTCCACTGTTTCCCCATCTATTTCCCATGAAGTGATGGGACCAGAGGCTATGATCTTCGTTTTCTGAATGTTGAGCTTTAAGCCAACTTTTTCACTTTCCTCTTTCACTTTCACCATACTGAAGATTAAATGCAATTCCAATCAAAATTCTAGTGGGAATTTTTGTTATGCACAAATTGAAAAGTGGATTCTAAACTTTATATGGGGGAATTCCCTGGCGATGCAGTGGTTACAACTCTGCACTTGCACTGCCAAGGGCACAGGTTCAATTCCTCCTCAGAGAACTAAGATCCCATACGCTGAGCGGCCAAACAAACTCCGTACAGAACGGCAAAGGACCAAGAATGGCCATAATAACTTGGATGAAGAAAGTCCAAGGAGTATACAACCTTGAGATCAAGACATATGATTGTTAAAAATAAATTATTCAACACATGAAAGTATTGGCATAAATAAAGTGGATAAATGCAACTGAAGAGAAAGTGCAGAAATAGACATATACATACATGACTGACCTTCCATGAAGATACTAAAGCAATTCAAGAAATAAGCTATACTATTTAAATCAATATCACTGCAGCAATTGGGTATCCATATTAAAAAAAATAACTTTCCAAATCAACTGAGTATGGCTCATTAATATTAAGATATCTAAATTTAAAAGTTACAGAAGGAAATACAGGAAAAATTCTGTCTTTAAATTTGGGAAACATTTCTTATTTACAATACAAAAAGAATAATCAGTAAAAGAATAAATGGACAAATTAAACTACACTAAAATTAAAGCATCTTGGGAATTCTCAGGTGGTACAGTGGTTAGCACTCTGTACTCCCACTGCTGGAGGCACAGGTTTGATCCTTGGTTGGGGAACTAAGATCCCTCATGCCCAGCAGCATGGCCAAAAATAAATAAACAAATAAACAAACAAACCAAAACAAAACTCTTTCTCTGGAAATGTGACTGAACTGAGACGACCAAGTGTGGTGGAATACTGGTAAATATTTCCAGCAGAGTACCTTAATCAATAATCCATGAAGAAAGATTAAGTCAGTAGTTAGGAGGGTAAATCATATGAACAGCAATTTCAATGATATATGCGTGGAAATTAACACATGGAAAATGACTCAGCATCATGTCATTAGGAAAATGCTACTTCAAATCATTGGATACAGCTATGATATCACAGAAATGAGAAAGCCCAAACACACCAAGTGTTGGCAAGAATGGAAAGAACAGAAACTCGGATTTTAGTGCTTCCAGTGAGACTGTAAAGATTTAACCACTTTAGAAAAGGTTGAGTGACTCTACAAAAGTTGCACACCCACCTACTCGTAACACAGGAGCTGTGTTACCAGATGTTAACTCGAATGAAGGCAAGTCTAAATTCAGAAGGGCACTTCCCAAGTGTGAACTTTCCTGTTTTTTATGAACTTGGAGCTGCCTACAAAGAGCCATGCTTATGAGGCTTTCATCTAGTGTGAGTTCTCTGGTGGACAACAAGACTTGTTTTGTAAGTGAAGGGCCTCCCACATTCACTGCATTTAAAAGGCTTTACTCCAGGCTGGGCTTTTTGGTGCTGAACAAGTGTAGCCTTGCGCATGAAGGCTTTCTCACATTTGTTACACTTAGAGGGTCTTTCTCCAGTGTGGGTTCTCTGGTGCTCATCGAGTTTAACTTTGCCATTGAGAGCTTTCCCACATTCGGTGCACTGGTAATGCCTTCGTGCAGTGTGAATATTCTCATGTCTGTTGAGGGCAAAGCTGGTTGTAAACAGTTTCCCACATTTGTTACACCCATATGCCTTCTCCAAAGTATGAATTCTCTTATGCACAACAAGACTTCCTTTGTAGACATAGGTTTTCCCACATTCACTGCACATGAAAGGTTTTTCTCCAGTGTGGACTCGCTGGTGATAAAGCAGCCTTATTTTGAAGATGAAAGACCACATTTGCTACACCCATAAGGCTTTTCTCCAGGATGGATCCTTTGGTGAGCAAGAAGGTTATTTCTGTACAGGAAGCACTTCCCACACTCACTGCACTTACAAGGATTCTCTCCAGTGTGGATTTTTTGATGCTGGACAAGTGAATCCTTGCGGGCAAAGGCTTTCCCACATTCATTACACTCATAGGGTCTTTTTCCAGTGTGGGTTCTCTGGTGTTCAAAAAGTTTATATTTGTGGACAAAGACCTTCCCACAGTCACAGCACTCATACGGCCTTTCTCCTGTGTGAACTTTCCGATGGTGAATAAGACTGCAGCTCTGTCTAAAGAACTTCCCGCAGTCACTGCACAAATACGGTTTTTCTCCAGTGTGAACTCTCCACTGCTCCGTGAATTTGTACTTCTTCCTGAAGGCTTTGCCACATTTGCTGCACCTGTAATGGCCCTGCCCAGAGCGGGGGGGCCTCTCTCCTCTGCCTGCTTCTGCATGGATGCTCTCCATCGTGGGAAGAATGGTGCTGGAGAAAGCCCAGGCTGCCGAGGAAAGTCTTCTCAATCTCTCTGCGCCTGAGCACAGTGTCAGCCAGGTAGAGAACGTCTCTCTCTACCAGGGCACACACACTGGAGGCGAGAGTCTTCAAGATAGAAGGGTCTGGCTGTGGGCTTCTGTCCTGTGTCACCTGCTCTACAGAGACACACTGTTTGGAAATGGCCTTCTCAGCTTTTCCTCCCTGCCAACAACCTGAAAGGAAGACAAAAAGTACTGATAGTGTGGAGACTTTTGTCGGACAGAAACCCATTTGCAGATTTCTGTATGACACCAGAGAGTAAGTCCACGGCAAACGATTCAAAAAAGGGAGGCAGACATGTGGCAGAAGGGGCTACTGCGAATACTAGGCCTCTGTGATCAGAGAAGAGGGAAAAAGACAGGATGCCGGGATATGGTGCTGTGCTAAGAGGAACTACCCACTCTTCTGCTAGTGGTGCTCAGCAGGATTTTGGGGTGGTGACAAGTGTACTAGGTAGAATGTGTCCCACTTCAGGAAAATGCATTCACACCTGACTACTCAGTGTTTGAGGACTATATAAGAATGTGCACCTCCCAAGATACACTAAGAATGGACTACTGGTACTGTCTTTCTAGATTTCAAATATATATATATACATACACACATATATATACACACATTAATATATTTGTTTTTCTCTTTCTGACTTACTTCACTCTGTGTAATAGGTTCCAGGTTCATCCACCTCATTAGAACTAATTCAAGTATGTTCCTTTTACAGGTGAGTAGTATTCCATTGTATGTATGTACCACAACTTCCTTATCCATTCATCTGCCAATGGACATCTAGGTTGTCCCACATGCTAGCTATTGTAAACAGTGCAGGGTAGCAAAACAGACAGAGACAGAAACAGCAGACATTTGGAAACAGTGGAAGAAGGAGAAAGTGGGATGACTTGAGAGAATAGCATTGAAACATACATTACCATATGTTAAATAGAGAGCCAATGGAAATTTGCTGTATGACCAAAGCCGGTGCTCTGTGACAACCTGGAGGGATGGGGTGGGGAGGAAGGTGGGAGGAGGGGTTCAAGAAGGAGGGGACATACGCATGCCTATTGCCAATTCATGTTGATGTATGGCGGAGGCATCACAATATTGTAAAGTAATATCTTCCAATTAAAATTAAAAAAGAATCAACTACTGGGACTTCCCAAGTGATCTGGTGGTAAAGAATCCACCATCCAATGCTGGAGTGGGAGGGGGTTCCACCCCTGGTTGGGGAACTAAGACCCCACATGCCAGCAGTGTGGCAAAAACCAGTGAACAAACACAAAAACTAGCGAAAAAGATCAGACTGCTATTGGAGAAGATTTCAGGGAGGGAGGGAAAGGAGAGACGCAGGTGACACTGGGGTAGAAAAGGACAGGGGTATGAACTCAGAGAAACAGACAGAAGGGGGAAGTATCAAAATGGGGAAGATAGAAACGCGGTGCAGCCAGGATAAGCTAAAGACTAACCCAGGCATGGCGGAAAGACCTGTTCCTGCAGGGTTAGAACTCATCAGTGACATCGTGCCTTCCTACAGCTCCTGCTCACCAGGCCCTAGATCCTGTTAACCCTCTTCCTATGACCAGACAGATGTCTACCTCGTCAGGCACCCAGGGCTGCCTCTGCCCCTCAGCTCAGGATGGGTGAAGGTGGAACCTACCAGATCAAAGGCCTGATGAACCTACCAGATCAAACTGGGCAGTCAAAGACACCAGCCCAGAGTAACCCAACTTCAGGAAAGTGACAGACTTCAGGAAAAAAACTTTTATTAGGAGAACCTTGAGGAGAGTCTTGAAAAAATAACCTAGTGTTGACCACAAATGCTGACCACGTAAGTGTCTGTTATCACTGAGGCAGGTGCTGCACAAAAAAAGGTTAGAACCTGTGACACAGATCTTCCACCCAGGTCAATACACCAAGTACTGGCAAAGCAAAGAAGTGGACAAGCAGGCAACAAGCCTCCAAGAGCAAACCCTTCTGTGAAAGGCTTCAGGGCGTGTGACACAGACTGAACACCTATGAGTGGGGGACACAGCTCAAATGCCAGGAAACCAGGGAAGGAAGCAGTGTCCATGACCTAGGTTAGGAAGGCTGGAGTGAGCCAAGCAGAGAGCAGGGCCGAGTCCAGCACAGCGGTGTGTGCAGATGCAGTTCTTACCCAGGGAGGCTATCAGGGACAGGTTCTCCAGCATGACGTCATAGTACAGGAGTCTCTGAGCCTCGCCGAGGAGCCCCCACTCCTCCTGGGAGAAGGACACCGCCACATCCTCAAAGGTCACATGGCCCTGTCAGGAGGGGGACACGAGTTCACAGCGGCCTCTGTAACCAAAACACCCTCCCCACCCACCCCAAGCTTCATGGCACCAACACTGTGACCTCAGGGCCTGGAATCTGACATGGTCCACCTGCTGTCCACCTGCTCAGGAGTATCTTCACACCTGGACCCCGCCCCCACCTGATCTCCAGATGTGTGTCTAGTTGTACACCTGACACCTCCCGTGAGACACCCCTGCCACATCTCACACTCAGCACGAGGATACGTAATTCTGGACAATCCTCCTGCTCATCACTCCTACTTTTTGTTGGCTGCACCAGCTCTTACTTGTGGCATGTGGGATCTAGTTCCCTGACCAGGGATCGAACCCTGGGCCCCCTACATTGGGAGCGCAGAGTTTTAGCCGCTAGGCCACCAAGGAAGTCCCATCACTCCTACTTCTCACTTCCCGTCTCAGACACAGTGTCCCTACTCTCACCTAAAGGCAAACATCATGGTGTCATGTCAGACGACTGTCTCTCACCCTGCACAGCAGAAAATCATTCAGCTCCTCAGGCTGCCACCCAGGAAAGGCTCTGCTGTCTTTATCCACCCACGTCCTGGGTCCTGCAGTTTGCTGGACACGCCCCACTTGGTCTCACCTCCAGGCACACGGACAGGCTGGCTCCTGTCCCAGGAACATCTCACCACCTCACCTTCTCCACTGGACACAGGAGACCACCTCAGTACAACAATCAAAACTGAGGAGGGGGTTCATGGGAATCCCTGAATTTGTAGGCAAGTGGGACAGAAGTACTGGTAGCCTGGGAACCAGAGACCAGAATTGGCCAGTCTAAAGAGGGTCCTGTGCCTGAGGTGACCCAGAGCCAGAACTAAGGCCCAACAACCCCAGGCCAACTGAGTCTCCTGTATCTGTGTGTCAGGACCAGCGGTGGGATGACGTCTGGGGAGGTACTGGGGCTTCTTCCACTTACCTGTCCAGGGATCATAAACATTGCTGCCACTGTGGGAACCTGTGAAAAGAGGGAGGATCTGAGATCAAGGGTATCTTGGTGAGGATGGAAAGGCGGAGCTGTGTCCTCCCTTCCCTTTCCTGGACATGAGTCACTTCAGGCTCTGACCCTACACCCTCAGGCTTCAGAGCAATAACCCGACAACTCAGATAGCCTTCGACAAAGATTCAACTTCCTTCAGTTTCCGTGTCTTCATGTGTAAAATGGCAACATTTATGGTGCCTATCTCATGATGTTACTGTAGGCATCAGATGCATTATTACTGTATGTCTGGGCTATCACTGAGCTATAACAGAACACAGGATTAACACATTCACAAATGTTTTTGAAAATTTGATACTTCTTACATGTCTTTTAAGTCATTATATAAATCTGACATTTAATCAACACCTTGAAGTTTATGTGATTCCTTCTATGATTTCCTGCTGCTGCTAATTTACTTCGGTTGTGTCCGACTCTGTGCGACCCCAGAGACGGCAGCCCATCAGGCTCCCCTGTCCCTGGGATTCTCCAGGCAAGAACACTGGAGTGGGTTGCCATTTCCTTCTCCAATGCATGAAAGTGAAAAGTGAAAGTGAAGTCGCTCAGTCGTGTCTGACTCTTCGCAACCCCATGGACTGAAGCCTATCAGGCTCCTCCTTCCATGGGATTTTCCAGGCAAGAGTACTGGAGTGGGTTGCCATTGCCTTCTCCATATAATTTCCTATCTGACACCAAATATATGATATCTTTTCTACCACCAATGATCAGATTCATGATACCAACTGGGTGCCCTACATTAATCGTATTCTGGCATCCAGAGGTTAGGGACAAAATTTAAAGGTTTAAGGGCTCAGTCTCACTGGACTATCCCCTTTTACAGAGGCCAGTTCTGACCTGTGGTTCCCAGGCTACCAGTACTTCTGTTCCACTTGCCTACAAATTCAAGGATTCCCATGAACCCCTCCTCAGTTTTGATAATTTGATAAAATGACCCACGAAAGTAAAGAAATCACTTTCCTTTCTTCTGGTTCACTGTAATGCATACAACTTAGAAACAGCCCAATGGAAGAGAAGGCTAGGTGGGGAAGGCGGGGTGGGGGTGGGTGAAGGGAAGCAGGGGGTTTCCAGGTCCTTTCAGTACATGCCACCATCCTAGGACCTCCACCATTTCAATGTGTTCACCAATCTGAAGGAAACCTCATTTCATTCTTCAGCAGTTTTTATACCTAATCTAGTTTCCTTCTGATCCTTGGGAGGCCCTAGGCTGGGGATGGGGGTTTACACTAATTGCTTGGTTTTTCTGGTGACCGATACCATGCTAAGGCTACCTAGGAGACCCACCCTAAGTCATCTCATCATAAAAACTCCTGAGTGAAAAGGGGGCTACTTGTGAATAACAAAAAAAGTCCTAAACTCCTAGGAAATTCCACGGGGTTCAGAGATCTATGTGAAGAGCCCAAGACAAAAACTATGTTAAATATATATGTAAGATTATACACAGACAGAGATTGTCATTTTCAGCAGTTATTATTTGCTTACACAAGATTAACTTGTTAAATCTATACATTTTTAACCATGTGGTTTCCTGAAAGACCTGAGGCATCTGTGCTTTGACTGAATCTGAGCTTGACTCACTGGTCAGTATGGCCCAATTGTTCTGGCACCACAAGGAACAGAAGTTGTCTAAGTGTTCACAGCAGTCAGTGCACACAACCGCCCGGCTCCTTCTCCATCTCCACCCCAGTCAAGGTTCCTTACTGCTTATACCCTGCTTCCCCCAGAAAGCTCTGGAGACACAGGACCCTCCCATCTGGCAACCTCAGAAAGTCCCACTCTCTGCTCTCCAGCCCTAGCTCTCTCTTTCATCTCAGGTTCCCTTTCATTGAAAAGTGACAAGACTTTCCCTCCTAAATTTGAGATCCAGACATGGCTGGAGTCCAGCACTTAGGCTATCACTACATGGACATCCTTCAGCCAGTGACCTCCTCCCTCAATTCTAAACTATAAATTTCAGCAACCCCTATGTTACCTCAACTTCCGAATCTAAGAAACAGCACATCCCTAATTCAACTTTTACTATCTCCCTAAAACTGACTTCTCACATCAGTGTGGTCTCAGGTCTTACAGATGCTCAGCCAAAAGAAAACCTTTACTGTCCTTTACTCAGAGCCACATTTACTGCACCAGGAAATCCTGCCAATTATCTTTAAGGTTTTATAATACAATTATTTATATTCCTTCAGTTTAGTTCAGTTCAGTCACTCAGTCGTGTCTGACTCTTTGCGATCCCATGAATCGCAGCACACCAGGCCTCCCTGTCCATCACCAACTCCCAGAGTTCACTGAGACTCACGTCCATCGAGTCAGTGATGTCATCCAGCCATCTCATCCTCTGTCATCCTCTTCTCCTCCTGCCCCCAATCTCTCCCAGCATCAGGGTCTTTTCCAATGAGTCAACTCTTTGCATGAGGTGGCCAAAGTATTGGAGTTTCAGCTTCAGCATCAGTCCTTCCAATGAACACCCAGGACTGATCTCCTTTAGGATGGACTGGTTGGATCTCATTGCAGTCCAAGGGACTTTCAAGAGTCTTCTCCAACACCACAGTTCAAAAGCATCAATTCTTCGGTGCTCAGCTTTCTTCACAGTCCAACTCTCACAGCCATACATGACCACTGGAAAAATCATAGCCTTGACTAGAAGGACCTTTGTTGGCAAAGTAATGTCTCTGCTTTTCAATACACTATCTAGGTTGGTCATAAATTTCCTTCCAAGGAGTAAGTGTCTTTTAATTTCATGGCTGCAATCACCACTTGCAGTGATTTTGGAGCCCCCAAAAATAAAATCTGACACTGTTTCCCCATCTATTTGCCATGAAGTGATGGGACCAGATGCCATGATCTTCATTTTCTGAATGTTGAGCTTTAAGCCGACTTTTTCACTCTCCTCTTTCACTTTCATCAAGAGGCTTTTTAGTTCCTCTTCACTTTCTGCCATAAGGGTGGTGTCACCTGCATATCTGAGGTTATTGATATTTCTCCCGGCAATCTTGATTCCACTTGTGCTTCTTCCAGCCCAGCGTTTCTCATGATGTACTCTGCATATAAGTGAAATAAGCAGGGTGACAATATACAGCCTTGATGTACTCCTTTTCCTATTTGGAACTAGTCTGTTGTTCCTTATTAATAATATAATTAATGCCTATATTTTAATTAATATCATTCATATTCCTTTTATTATTTCACTTATTAAAAATTAATAAACACACATTGTTAATTGTTTATATCTCAATACAAAATAAAAAGTTTGAAAAAAATTAATTAACAGAAACCTCAATTAGGGTTGGCCCACTGGAGGTGGGAGCCCTTACTGACCTGAGACAGTAATGGTATTCAAAAGAAGAGTCTCTTCTTTCCAGGCAAGGACTCAGACAGTGAAAAGCCATGGACTCATTGGTGGCTACAGCCCATCTAACTTCCTTCTTTAATCTACATAAAGTGTTAGCTCAGGACGGTTGTATTGCCCTTGAATTTAAAATTCTTTCTTCACAGAGAAAGAATTTAGAGACAAATAGAGAGGTTAAGAAAGTAAAGTGAGAGTCTATTTAAGCAAGGTTATGCTCTCAGCGGGAGAGGAGAGACAGGTGAAAACCTGGCGTCCCCGGTTTCTCAGGCAAGGCAGTTATGAGGGGGATAGAAATGAAGAGGTGGAATGCTCGCGAGGAAGGAGAAGTCCGGGGGTCAGATTCCTGGATTTTAATCCAGCACCGTTTCCAAGGGGAGAAGGGATTTTTGTCCTTGCTTAGCTTCGATCAGAAGTGTTACGACGTCCGTGCCTGATGGGTACTTCTTCATCTGTCCGGCTAATCTTACCGTATTGAGGGCATCATGAGCAAAGTTACCTTCGGACACAGGAGATTCCCACCTTTCTCCTCCTTTCTTTGTCTGCTACCCAGACACTTACCACCCAAGATCTGTGATTTCCTATCAGGCTGGAAGTTCCTGCTTTCCTCTGCCTTTGGATCCCTGCTATTTACAAGACGCAGGCGCCCCTGCCCCCATTTCTCCGCTCATACCTAGTGACCTGCCTGCTGTAATAGCGGCATACCCCAACTGCAAATCCCTGATGCTCCTGAGCGGGGAGACATCTTTACAAAAGAAATGGGGGCAGTCAAATTGTTTCAGGCCGGCAACTTCCAAAGTCACTAGTGTCGTCCGGAAACCACTCGACTCTCTGGAGTCTAACGCAGAAGCCTCTCCCAGGTTTCCCAGTCTCCACCTCATCACCTCCTCCCCAGTCAGTCCTCCTCTGAAATACTTTAAAACTCGAACATCTTCCCGACTTGTTCACAGCCCTCCATGGTTCCCAGAATGCGGACTGTTGGCCCAGCTGACCCAGATGGTTGACGTCTCCTTAATGTCCTGTCCCTGCAGAGAGGACTCCAACCCCAAGTTTCCCTAATGCTCTGGTTCGTGTGCGCCTCCAAGGATCGGCACGTGCCGGGCCCAAGGCCTTTAGCACGCCACATTTCATCACACAGCGTGTCAGAAATGGGACCGCCACACACGCACGCCTAAAGTTCTGCACTCAGGGGACTGAAGCGCGGTGCCCTGAGCAGGTGACCCTCACGGGGGCTTGAGGATCCGGGGACGAACAGTCACCTGGGCCGGGTCCTGCCGCGCGTCGGTTGCCATAGGACCCATTCGGTGCAGCAGGGAAAACCTGGGCTGAAAATCCTGAAAGTGGTTCCGCAACCCGTTCACTCCTGTGCAATGTGGACGGCGACCCTCGGGATCTTGCCAGTTTCTTTAGGCTCGGCTCCACCCAGTGATTTAGAGCCCTGGATCCTGCAGACAGCAGCAAAAACGGTCAAACGACCATCAGAAAGACGCCCGAAGTCCCGCCTCCTCCTATTTCACATTCCCGGAAAAGCCCCAGTTGAGTACCAGGCCACGCACAGACTTCTGGACAATGTAGTTCCCCTGCGTCCAGGGATTGCTGTGTGGACCAGACCCTCCCCCTCCCTGCAGGGCACTAATTGGTCAAATCCGCCGGAAGAACCTCTTAAAAACACATCAAAATAGACCCAGCAAAGCCTGTATGTATAATCTTTTAAAAATTCTGATCTAACTCTCATTTCTCAACATAAAATATGATACAAGATTAGAAAAAATGCATTCCAGTTGTCTAAAGACTGAGTAGCCAGAGTCGTTGTTTGTTTTTTATGAAAATCTTGGAAGCATTTGCAAGTAAGGAAATAAGATTTGGGGATAAAAAAGGCAATTCTGTATTATTGTCTAAAAAAATACATGAAACTAGATAACAGAACTCTACAGTGGATACTGTCTGCCTAAATAAACCCGAGGTAATCATCAACCACAGCACATTCACTTGTGATCAAAGAACTGCAACTCGGTGCACATTAAAGTATCAGGGCTCCCAGGTGGGGCAGTGAGAATCTGCCCGCCAGTGTAGGAGATTCAAGAGACTCGCGTTCGATCCCTGGGTCAGGAAGATTCCCTGGAGGAGGAAATGGCCACCCACTCCAGTGTTCTCGTCTGGGAAATCCCAGGGAGAAAGGAGCTTGGCCCGCTGTTCCCAAAGAGTGGAGGGGATTGAGCATGCAGGCACATTAAAGTATCAATAGCAATAAAAAAAAGATGTTGTCTAGGGAGTAAAAGGAGCTTTTAAAGACAAAAAGAGGTTCACATTACAAAGGATTTTAATTGGAGTTGGAGGCAAAAGCTAGTCTTGGAAGAAAAGGCTTGAGTGCTATGGCTGTCCCTAGAGGGAGGTAACCTGTGGGATAAGTTGCAGACGTTCTTGCAGAGTCCTTGGAATATTTGCAGGTTGGTCCAGATCAAAAGTTCATGGTTTCACAAGATGGGGAGGTACAGGAGACCCACAATTAAAAGCCTCCTATGGAGAAGGAAATGGCAACCCACTCCAGTACAGAGGAGCCTGGCGGACTGCAGTTCATGGGGTTAAATGACTGAGAACGCATGCATGAGGGTGGAAGGAGATTGGGTTGGTAGCAATAAACTGGTAGAATTAAAAAAAACACAAAAAACACAAAAAACACCCTAAATCCAGGTTAAAAGCCCTTTGACATAAATGAGTCCACTTTATTTCACATTTCCGAACATTACTGAGTTGTCATGCCTTACAGTTTTCAAAGCAAATATAAATGTTTTCACAGTATATACACAAACTATATGAAAATAGCAGGCTTGAAAAAAAACCACATAAAAACTGAAACAAGAAAACACTTAAGATACTGAGCTATTTATAAATTTTTTAATATATAAATAAGTAAATTCAACAAGTACTACAAATTAACGAGGAAAAGACTGAAAATCTTCAAAGACAAAATTCTCGTATGCCACTTGAGATCAGAATTACAAAACACATGAACATTAAAAAAAAATTATTTTATTTTTCATTAGGAAAAGGAAAAGGCAACCAATCAGATTGATGAGACCTAAGTAAGTGTGATATTATCTAATGTCGGTAACACTACAGAAATTAATAAATATCATAAACCTTCATTAGGTTATCTATTAAAATTATTTTGCAAAAAGCATTTAGTACTACATAGCTCAGGTGGTAAAGAATCTGCCTGCAATGCAGGAGACCCCAGTTCGATTCCTGGGTCGGGAAGATCCCCTGGAGAAGGGAATAGCTACCCATTCCAGTATTCTGGCCTGGAGAATTTCAGGGACTGTATAGTCCATGGGGTCACAAAGAGTCAGACACGACTGATCAACTTTCACTTTCACTTTTCATCATTTCCCCAAACCAAGGAAAGCCGACGTTCACTCTCACTACTGTTACTTTAAACCTTTGTTCCTTTGTGCAAACTTCCATTGATATATGCGCCGCATAAACCCGTGTACCAATCAGAAAACACGTCAGGTATTTCTAAGTAGCCTTGCTATACCTGTCAAAAGCATCAAAAAAGAAGGAAGAGTTTCAAGAATGGAATGTAAAACTTAAGTTTGAAAATTCAGACCATATCAGTTCAGTTCAGTCACTCAGTCATGTCCGACTCTTTGCCACCCCATGAATTGCAGCACTCCAAGCCTCCCTGTCCATCACCAACTCCCGGAGTTCACCCAAACTCACGTCCATTGAGTCAGTGATGCCATCCAGCCATCTCATCCTCTGTCATCCCCTTCTCCTCCTGCCCCCAATCCCTCCCAGCATCAGGGTCTTTTCTAATGAGTCAACTCTTCACATCAGGTGGCCAAAGTACTGGAGTTTCTGCTTTAGCATCAGTCCTTCCAAAGGACACCCAGGACTGATCTCCTTTAGGATGGACTGGTTGGATCTGCTTGCAGGCCAAGGGACTCTCAAGAGTCTTCTCCAACACCACAGTTCAAAAGCATCAATTCTTCAGCGCTCAGCTTTCTTCACAGTCCAACTCTCACACCTATACATGACCACTGGAAAAACCATAGCCTTGACTAGATGGACGTTTATTGCAAAGTAATATCTCTGCTTTTGAATATGCTATCTAGGTTGGTCATAACTTTCCTTTCAAGGAGTAAGCGTCTTTTAATTTCATGGCTGCAATCACCATCAGACCATATAAATCTATATAAATAGATTCCTTGCAGAGAAAGGCAACTTGCAGGATAAAACTGTTAATATCTTTTGTACCACAGCTAAGTGCACAAAATATGATATTGACATGAAAATGAGACAAACCAGCCAGCATGAAGGAAACCCCATGGACTTAACTATGGGAAATTTTAAGTTTCAAACCAAATGACAGTGCTAGACTTTAACCTGCTTAATAATGACTTAAATATTTAAAAATCCACTTATATTGATACAGATTAACGGGCAACTCACTTGGGAAGCTGAATTTCAAAGTAGAATGCCAACGACTATGGAAAATTGAAGGAAGACTTCTCTGGTGATCCAGTGGCTAATACTCTGTGCTCCCAGTGCAGGGTGCCTGGGTTCAACCCCTGGTCAAGGAACTCGATTCCATATGCTGCATGTCACAACTAGGACCCAGTGCCGTCAAATAAATAAATAAGAAAACTGATGGAATCTGAAAGTCATCAGCGGTGGCTAAAACTAAGGGATGAAATATTGATATGGATCAGTGTATTTACAAAGTTTCAAAATACCTTCTGAATATTTATTGGAAAGGAAAATAGTAATTCTAAAGTCAAGAACACAAACTTAAATAAGTGCCTAAAATGAATATAAACATTGAGAGGCATGGACATCACATGCCTCCTGATAAGAAGTACTGTGAAATATAACATATCACTCCTGTGGTTTCTCTGTTAAATAATACAGAGGTGAAATACAATCATTAGGGAACATCAGAAAAATAAAAGGAAATTTTACAAAATAAATGACCTATATTTGTCCAGATAATCGAGTCTAAGGAACTCAGTGAAACACTGATAAACTGTTTCATTAAAGGAATGCAGAGGGTAATGATAACTAAATGTAACATGCAATTTTGAATTTGGTCACAGACCAGGAAAAATGCTAAGGGACAATATTGGGATGAATGATGACATTTGAATATGGACTATGGATTAGATAATAGTATTGGGAGTCCCTGGTGGTCCAGTGGTTAGGACTGTGTGACTCCACTGCAGGGGGCACAGGTCTGAGCCCTGGTTGGGTAACTAGGATCCTACAAGCCATTTAACATGGCCCAATTTTTTTTTTTTAATTAGTATTTTATCAATATTGAACTTCCTGATTATGATACTACTCTAACATAAAATGTGCTCTTAGGTATAACATACAGTGAAGTATTCACTTGTACAGAGGCAAAATACTTCCAAATTAAACGCAAATTGCTCAGAAATACACAATAGTGTGTACGTGGAGACAATGATCAAGAAAAAGGTGCCAAACAGATACTTGTTTAACCTGGGTAAAATTTATGCAAGAATGTCTTTTGCTATTCTTGCAACTTTTCTAAGTTTGAAGCTATATGAAAAATTAAAAAAAAATCATATAATCAATTCAAAAGATGCATAAAGTATAACTTGATGCTAATTCACCCATTTTTTAAAAGCAAAATATAGACTGGATTTCCTTAAACATCTAATCTATAAAAAAATTCTACAACATATACCATATACATGATGTTATATTTCTCTTAAGATCAGGGACTAAAGAAATATAATTGGTATCTTCTCTGTCTTTCAGCAGTACTCCATGGGAACTACTTAATTCTATATGAGAAAAAAATATATATGTATATATATATATATTTGCATTAGAAAGGAAGACATAAACTGTCTTCTCTCACCTTGAAATATGTGCTAGAATGTTACCATCCATCTTAGTCCTAATGTGAAGTCTACTGATATTGGAAATTGTCTGTGCCCCCTGCAGTAGAAGTGTGGAACCTTAACCACTGGACTGCCAAGGTAGTCCTTGTATGGCTCAATTTTTAAGTTAGTACTGATTAAAAAAACCCTTCAGGACAAATTTTAAGCACTCACATCCAATGCCAGAGCAAAGAAGTGAGTTCATGGTTCCAACTGTGAAACCCACATAAACATACCTACATGTTTACATCTGGACTCACCTAACATCCCTGGCACTTCTATTAAGAAACAAACAAACAAACAAAAAAAACTTCACACAAACAAGACTGGACAAGGAGACTCCTTCCCCTTTACAGTCATCTTAACTCAGATGTGTTTTATTTTACTGAATGGCTCAGATGGTATAGAATCTGCCTGCAGTGCAGGAGACCCGGATTTGATCCCTGGATCAGGAAGATTCCCCTGGAGAAGGGAATGGCTACCCACTCCAGTGTTCTTGCCTGGAGAATCCCATGGACAGAGGAGCCGGGTGGACTACAGTCCATGGGGTCACAGAGAGTCAGACATGACTGAGAGACTAACTCTTTCACTCTTTCCGTAGAAAGCTGCAGAGAGGGGACTTGGAAATGTCTGGTCCTCTCCCCAGGATTAGAGAGCCTGAAACAGCAGAAAGAGGAAAACACTAGTACTCACCTCAGAAGGTCACACCTGTACAGGACGATCACCTTGCTGTCAAGAGACAATAAAGAAAACAAACACACCGACAAACCACATTCAATACATCAGGCAGTGTGGCCCTTCAAAGACGTTGCAGATGAAGCCATTTCTGTTTCAAATCCTACAATGTCTCCCCACTTCATTTAGAGTCAAAGCCAAGACCCTCATAGTGTTATGCAGTGTTTGCCTGCAAACAGAACCCCAAACCTCTCTGAAATAATCTCCTGTTATTCCCTCTTCATCACTGATTCAGGTGCATAACCTCCCTGATATGCCTCAAACATTCCAGGATATATTCCAGCCAGAAAACCCTTGAACTGGACATTCCCTCTATGTGGAGAAAATTTCTCCTGATACCCACAGAGCCTGTGCCTTCTCTTCCAAGTCTTTGTATAACAGCCACCTTCCTGAAGATGTCCCAACTTTGTTTGATACACTTATGACCTGTCCTTATCCCCTCATAGCTTGGTGTGTATGGTTCAACTTACCCTGCTCCAGTTTTTTCCTTCAGTAATACTTATCACCATCCAGTTTTTTACAGTTTATCATGCTGTTTATGTTACCTCTGCAGGGCAAGATTTTTTTTTTCAACTTTTTTGGTTCAATGATGCCTTTCAAGTGCCCAGAACAGTGATTTAGGCATCTAAGTGAAAAAAGAATGATTAAAAAAAACCCACCTGAGAATGGAATCAAGAAAGAGCGACGCAGTAGGAAGCGGGAGAGAGGTTCAAGAGGGAGGGGACACATGTATACCTACGGCTAGTTCATGCCGATGTATGGTAGAAACAGACACAATATTGTAAAGGAATCATCCGCCAATTAAAAATAAATAAATAAATACAATTTTTTTTTTTTTTAAAGAGAGTTGGGGGAGGGAAGATAAATTGTGTGATTAGGATTAAGATACACAAACTACTATATATAAAATAGATAGCCAAGAACAACCTACTGTATAGTACAAGGAGCTATACTCAATATTTTGTAATAACCTGCAAGGAAAAATAATCTGAAAAAGAATGAATGTATGTATATGAATAATTAAATCACTTTTCTGTACATCTGAAACACAACATTGAAAATCAACTATATTCCAATAAAAATAAAGCCCCTAAGTGATGTGGATCAATTTATTTTCCACATTGCTAAATATCTTTAAAAAGACCCTGGTGAAGACTGAAAATGCAGTCTACTAACAGCCTTGAGTAACTGATTTGCATGCAACTTCTTTTCACTGAGGTTTGATGAATTTTGGAGTGAATTTCCCTAAATACACTAGCTGTTGCTATTTTTGCAAAATGTGTGCATGTTAATAAATGTACTTATTTTTAAACTTAAAAACATAAGAAGAGTGAGAGTATTGGGCATTTAGAACCAGACAAACAAATATATTTATTAGAAAAAAAAATTCAAAAGCCTTTTGGGTGCAGATTTAATGTGGTGATCCTTATGCGGACCATTTTCTCCTTAAATATACATTATAAACACTGACATGACCAGATGGTCAACACCGAAATCAGATTGATTATATTCTTTGCAGCCAAAGATGGAGAAGCTCTATACAGTCAGCAAAAACAAGACCAGGAGCTGACTGTGGCTCAGATCATGAATTCCTTATTGCCAAATTCAGACTTAAATTGAAGAAAGTAGGGAAAACCACTAGACCATTTAGGTATGACCTAAATCAAATCCCTTATGATTATACAGTGGAAATGAGAAATAGATTTAAGGGACTAGATCTGATAGATAGAGTGCCTGATGAACTATGGACTGAGGTTTGTGACATTGTACAGGAGACAGGGATTAGGACCATCCCCATGGAAAAGAAATGCAAAAAAGCAAAATGGCTGTCTGGGGAGGCCTTACAAACAGCTGTGAAAAGAAGAGAAGCGAAAATCAAAGGAGAAAAGGAAAGATATACCCATCTGAATGCAGAGTTCCAAAGAATAGCAAGAAGAGAAAAGAAAGCCTTCCTCAGCGATCAATGCAAAGAAATAGAGGAAAACAACAGAATGGGAAAGACTAGACATCTCTTCAAGAAAATTAGAGATACCAAGGGAACATTTCATGCAAAGATGGGCTCAATAAAGGACAGAAATGGTATGCACCTAACAGAAGCAGAAGATATTAAGAAGAGGTGGCAAGAATACACAGAAGAACTGTACAAACAAGATCATCACAACCAAGATAATCACGATGGTGTGATCACTGACCTAGAGCCAGACATCCTGGAATGGGAAGTCAAGTGGGCCTTAGAAAGCATCACTACAAACAAAGCTAGTGGAGGTGATGGAATTCCAGTTGAGCTACTTCAAATCCTGAAAGATGATGCTGTGAAAGTGCTGCATTCAATATGCCAGCAAATTTAGAAAACTCAGCAGTGGCCACAGGACTGCAAAAGGTCCGTTTTCATTCCAATCCCAAAGAAAGGCAATACCAAAGAATGCTCAAACTACCGCATAATGCACTCATCTCACACGCTAGTAAAGTAATGCTCAAAATTCTCCAAGCCAGGCTTCAGCAACACGTGAACCGTGAACTTCCAGTTATTCAAGCTGGTTTTAGAAAAGGCAGAGGAACCAGAGACCAAATTGCCAACATCCGCTGGATCACAGAAAAAGCAAGAGAGTTCCAGAAAAACATCTACTTCTGCTTTATTGACTATGCCAAAGCCTTTGACTGTGTGGATCACAATAAACTGTGGAAAATTCTGAAAGAGATGGGAATACCAGACCACCTGACCTGCCTCTTGAGAAACCTATATGCAGGTCAGGAAGCAACAGTTAGGACTGGACATGGAACAACAGACTGGTTCCAAATAGGAAAAGGAGTACGTCAAGGCTGTATATTGTCACCCTGCTTATTTCACTTCTATGCAGAGTACATCATGAGAAACGCTGGACTGGAAGAAGCACAAGCTGGAATCAAGATTGCCAGGAGAAATATCAATAACCTCAGATATGCAGATGACACCACCCTTATGGCAGAAAGTGAAGAGGAACTAAAAAGACTCTTGATGAAAGTGAAAGAGAGTGAAAAAGTTGGCTTAAAGCTCAACATTCAGAAAATGAAGATCATGGCATCTGATTCCATCACTTCATGGCAAATAGATGGGGAAACAGTGGAAACAGTGTCAGACTTTATTTTTTGGGGCTCCAAAATCACTGCGGATGGTGATTGCAGCCATGAAATTAAAAGACACTTACTCCTTGGAAGAAAAGTTATGACCAACCTAGATAGCATATTCAAAAGCAGAGACATTACTTTGCCAACAAAGGTCCGTCTACTCAAGGCTATGGTTTTTCCAGTGGTCATGTATGGATGTGAGAGTTGGGCTGTGAAGAAAGCTGAGCACTGAAGAATTGATGCTTTTGAACTGTGGTGTTGGAGAAGACTCTTGAGAGTCCCTTGGACTGCAACGAGATCCAACCAGTCCATTCTGAAGATCGGTCCTGGGTGTTCTTCGGAAGGAATGATGCTAAAGCTGAAACTCCAGTACTTTGGCCACCTCATGCAACGAGTTGACTCCTTGGAAAAGACTGATGCTGGGAGGGATTGGGGGCAGGAGGAGAAGGGGACGACAGAGGATGAGATGGCTGGATGGCATCACCGACTCAATGGATGTGAGTCTGAGTGAACTCCAGGAATTGGTGATGGACAGGGAGGCCTGGCGTGCTGCGATTCATGAGGTCGCAAAGAGTCGGACACGACTGAGCGACTGAACTGAACTGAATGATATTTTTAGTATTCCAATTTCTTACTAGTTCAAGTAGCTCATGACTCAAGCCTTCGTATTTCTCACAAATAATTAAGTGCCTAATGGCTGGGGACAGCAGTGAACATATAAAAATAAACGGCTGCAACCTTTTTCTCTCCCAAGTACTGCCCCTCAAAAACAGAACTAACCAAAAACAGCAGCAGCCTTGGCAGGAAAGTCTGAAAGAACTTGCAAAGGCACTTTCGTTGTTTGTGATTCCCTGGTGGCTCAGATGGGAAAGAGTCTGCCTGCAATGCAGGAGATCTGGGTTCAATCCCTGGGTCAGGAAGGTCCCTTGGAGAAGGGAATGGCCACCTACTCTAGTATTCTTGTCTGGAGAATTCTATGGACAGAGAAGCCCATGAGGTCACAAAGAGTCTGACATGACTAAGTGACGAACACTTCCACTTTTCATGTTTATAGTCTTCCTTTTCATCCCCTCCACCTCCTTGCTATTTTTCTTTTTGGCCACACTGTGGGGCTTGCAGAATCTTCGTTCCCTGACCAGGGACTGAATCCAGGCCCTGAGCAGTGAGAGCACAGAATCGCAACCCCTGGACCACATGGGAGGTGCCTTGTTGTTTTCCTTTTCAACATAATGCTGAGATTGCCTCTTAAGTGCAAACCCAAGGGAGCCCCGGGGCTGGAGGTTGCTGTACCTGAAAACGCCCCCGAGTTTGTCCCCTCTAGGCTTCGTCACAGGAAAAGCCCGAGCTCTGTGAGGTTCTGACGTGGCTCTAGCGTCACGCGTGGTGGATGACCTGACACAGAAGGTTTTCTCAAGGCAATGATCGCGTGGTTCCTCTTCACTACACCACCTCAGGTGGAAGGAGACCCTTCTCTTTGGCTCAGGTTATCTGCAGGCTGTCTCTTCCTGGTGTGTGCTCTGAAGGGGACAGAGGGGGGCCCACGGGTGCCCAGGCTTCTCACTGAGTTTCTCTACAGCCTGAATCCTCCCACGACGGGGGCTGAAGGCTCCGGATATTTACTGCGTTCACAGGTGTCTCTCCCATGTGACCGCCTGTGGGTTTGAAGAGGGGCCCAAAAAAGCCTTCTCCAGCGTTCTTTGCTGGGAAGAACTTTTCCCTCCAGCCTGGACCTCGTCCTTAGAGACCACGGGCGAGCGGCGCGTGAAGGCCGCCTTCTCAAGTGTGGACCCTCCGGTGCTGCAGGAGGTGTGACCTGCGCTTGAAGGCCTTGCCGCACTGGGCGCACTTGAAGGGCGTCTCCGGCGTATGGATGACCGAGTGCTGCAGGAGGTAGGTGCTCCGGTGGAAGGCCTTGCCGCACTGGGCGCAGGTGTAGGGCTTCTCGCCGGTGTGGACGCGCTGGTGCTGCTGCAGCTCCGAGCTGCAGCGGAAGGCCTTGGCGCACTCTGCGCACTCGTAGGGCTTCTGCCCAGTGTGGATGACGTAGTGCTGGATGAGGTGCGCTCGGCTGCTGAACGCCTTCTCACAGTCCTTGCACTCGAAGGGTTTTTCGCCGGAGTGGGTCCGATGGTGGCGGATGAAGGTGGAGCGGTGGGTGAAGGCCTTGCGGCACTGGCTGCACGTGTAGGGCTTCTCCCCGGTGTGCGCCGGCTGGTGCTGCCGGAGGTAGGACCTGCGCTTGAAGGCCTTGCCGCACTCGCCGCACTGGAATGGCTTCTCCCCGGTGTGGATGAGGTAGTGGCGGATCAGCGTGGAGCTCTGGCTGAAGGCTTTCCCACACGCGTTGCACTCATAGGGCTTCATGCCCGTGTGAATCCGCTGGTGGCGCACGAGGTACCATTTCCTGTTGAAAGCCTTCCCGCACTGCTTGCACTTGTAGAGGTGATGGCTGGGGGGGCCTTTTCCAGGTCGCTGTGGGTCACGTTCATGGAGAACATCCCCCCGAGAGACGCTCTTCTGGAACGCCCCTAAGTGCAGACCATCACCTGCCCCTAAACCGTCATCCTCAAGGCTCACCATCCCCGGATGCGCCTCCTTGCCAGCATCCATCTCTGGCGTCTCTGGAACTCTCCGCGTTTCCAAGAGCCCTTGTGGAGCCCCGGCTCGCCCCAACCTGGAGTCCCAGGAAGATCCCAGAGTCAGGCTTCCCTGGAGCAAGGCTTCCTCAGATAAAACTGGCTGAGAACTGCTTGAGTCTCTGGGCTGACATTTTGGTCTGTCACCTGGAAAGAAGCCGATACATGAAGGCGGATTTTAGTGCTGCAACAGGGAAGGAACTAAAGCAACACTTCAGTGGACAAACGAGGATGAGAGCAGCACCCCTGACACCCGCTGTAGCTTTACGCCAACATAACCTAGATTTCCAATCACCTTTTACGATCCTTGTACCTGACAGCACAAAAGGGGTGGGCCAAGGGCAAGCTGGGCTGCGAGACAGAGGACCTGGAGCAAGGGAGGGAGGACAGTTTCAATAACACTGTCTGGAGAGCATGTGCCCCGAGGATTGACGCCTTGGTTCTGTGAGAGTGCAGAAATATGCCACCTTGCGACGCTGGGAAGAAATAGCCCATCTTCCCTGAGACATGGTGTGTGTGTGTGTGTGTGTGTGCGCGCGTGCGTGCAGGCGTGCGTGCTTGGTCATGGCTGACTCTTTATGACCCCCATGGACTGTAGCCCACCAAGCTCCTCTGTGCATGGGATTTCCCAGGCAAGAATACTGAAGTGAGTTGCCATTTCCTTCTCCAGGGGGTCTTCCTGACTCAGGGGTCGAACCTACATCTCCTGTGTCTCCTATACTGGCAGGCAGAGTCTTTACCACTGTGCCACCTGGGAAGCCTGTAAGCTGGGTCCTAATGCAGACACTGGAGTTGCCAGAAAGAAGGATGGGTACTGGGTTGAAATAGAAGAGTAAGTGTGAGTAGATTCACCCCTAGAAACTGCTTAAGAATTATAAGAAAATGGAATGTTACTCAGCCATAAAAAAAGAATGAAAGCATTTACAGCAACATGGATGAACCTAGAGACGATCATACTAAGTGAAGTAAGTCAGACACAGAAAGATAAATATCATATCACTTATATGTGGAACCTAAAAAAAACCCCAAAAGATACAAATTCAACTTATTTACAAAACAGAAACAGACCCACAGACAGAAAACAAACTATGGTTACCAAAGGGGAAAGGGTGAGGAGGGAAGGATATATAGGAGTCTGGGATTACTTGATACGCACTACTATATATGAAATAGATAAACAACAAAGACCTCCTGTATAACACAGGGATTATACTCAATATCTTTCAATACCCAGTACAGGAAGAGAATCTGAAAAAGCACATATATGTGTGTATAACTCACTCACTTTGCTGTACATCTGAAACTAACACAACGGTGTAAATCAACTCTACTCCGATTTTTAAAAACAGGTGCCGAGAAGATGACCTGGGAGGTAATAAGTGTTGTCTAAGTAGCTGATGCTTCCCTGGTGGCTCAGTGGTAAAGAATCCATCTGCTAATGCAAGAGAAATGGGTTCGATCCCTGGGTCAGGAAGATCCCCTGGAGAAGGAAATGGAAACCCACTCCAGTATTCTCGCCTGGAGAATCCCACGGACAGAGGAGCCCAGCGGGCTACAGTCCATGGGGTCACAAAGAGTCAGACACGATTTACCGAGTTAACAAGAACTAAAACAAGTGGTTGATACACAGAACACTGAAAACAGTGCCTAAAAAAGAGAGAAAGAATTCCCTGGTGGTCCAGTGATTACGGCTCCATGTCCTCACTGCTGAGCACTGGGTTCAATCTCTGGAGATCCCACAAGCCTTTGTCATGTCGCCAAAAGGAAAAAAAGAGTTAGAAAAAGAAAACAGCAAGAGAAGCCTGATGAAGGCAACACTACAGGGGCGGTTACAGGAAGGGACAGTGAAAATCCCAGAAGGGGCAGAGGGACACACCGGGCCAAACGGTAGGAAACACAATTTCCCACTGCCAGGGGCAGTGATGTGGTGTCAGCAGGGAGGGCTCTGGAGCCAGAAGCCTCGGGTCCAGGTGTGGTTCGTGGGATGCTAGTTCCCTGACCAGGGATCAAACCCTTGCCGCCTGCAGTGGAAGCACACAGCTCTCGCCACTGGCCCGCCAGGGAAGTCCCTTCTCTCTTCTCTAAGTTACAATTTTCTCACCTGAGAGACGAGAAGACTGTTTCTCCAGCTGGCGTGAGGGTTAAATGAGAAAATGCCTGCAAAGCTCTTGGCACAGCTCTTGGCGCCGTATGAGTGTTTTCGGTGGTTAACTTTGTACATCAAGTTGGCCTGATGGTTGTGCCGAGCTCTTTGTCCAAATACCATTTGGCATGCTGCTGTGAAGGTACTTTGTAGGTACTACTGACAGTGAAATTCTCAGACTTTGAGAAAAGCAGGTTCCCCTTCATATGTTGGGCCAAGTCCATTAATTCGTAGCCTTCCAATCCGAAAGACAGGCAACGCCAAAGAATGCTCAAACTACCATACAATTGCACTCATCTCACATGCTAGTAGAGTAATGCTCAAAATTCTCCAAGCCAGGCTTCAGCAATACGTGAACCATGAACTTCCTGATGTTCAAGCTGGTTTTAGAAAAGGCAGAGGAACCAGAGACCAAATTGCCAACATCCGCTGGATCACAGAAAAAGCAAGAGAGTTCCACAAAAACATCTATTTCTGCTTTATTGACTATGCCAAAGCCTTTGACTGTGTGGATCACAATCAACTGTGGAAAATTCTGAAAGAGATGGGAATACCAGACCCCCTGACCTGCCTCTTCAGAAATCTGTATGCAGGTCAGGGAGCAACAGTTAGAACTGGACATGGAACAACAGACTGGTTCCAAATAGGAAAAGGAGTATGTCAAGGCTGTATATTGTCACCCTGCTTATTTAACTTCTATGCAGAGTACATCATGAGAAACGCTGGACTGGAAGACACACAAGCTGGAATCAAGATTGCCAGAAGAAATATCAATAACCTCAGATATGCAGATGACACCACCCTTATGGCAGAAAGTGAAGAGGAACTCAAAAGCCTCTTGATGAAAGTGAAAGTAGAGAGTGAAAGAGTTGGCTTCAAGCTCAACATTCAGAAAATGAAGATCATGGCATCCGGTCCCATCACTTCATGGGAAATAGATGGGGAAACAGTGGAAACAGTGTCAGACTTTATTTTTTGGGGCTCCAAAATCACTGCAGATGGTGATTGCAGCGATGAAATTAAAAGATGCTTACTCCTTGGAAGGAAAGTTATGACCAACCTAGATAGCATATTCAAAAGCAGAGACATTACTTTGCCAACAAAGGTCTGTCTAGTCAAGGCTATGGTTTTCCAGTGGTCATGTATGGATGTGAGAGTTGGACTGTGAAGAAGGCTGAGTGCCGAAGAATTGATGCTTTTGAACTATGGTGTTGGAGAAGACTCTTGAGAGTCCCTTGGACTGCAAGGAGATCCAACCAGTCCATTCTGAAGGAGATCAGCCCTGGGATTTCTTTGGAGGGAATGATGCTGAAGCTGAAACTCCAGTACTTTGGCCACCTCATGCGAAGAGTTGACTCATTGGAAAAGACTCTGATGCTGGGAGGGATTGGGGGCAGGAGGAGAAGGGGACAACAGAGGATGAGATGGCGGGATGGCATCACTGACTCGATGGACGTGAGTCTGAGTGAACTCCGGCAGTTGGTGATGGACAGGGAGGCCTGGCGTGCTGCGATTCATGAGGTCGCAAAGAGTCGGACACGACTGAGCGACTGAACTGAACTGAACTGAAGAGCAAAGACAGGGGCGGGAGGTAGGAGGGAAGGCCAAGAGGGAGGAGAGGTATGTGTGCCAATGGCTGATACATGTTAATGTATGGCGGAAGCCAACACAACATTGTAAAGCAATTATCCTCCAATTAAAAATACATAAATTCTTTTAAAAAAAGAGAGAGAGAAAAGACTGAGATGCCCTAGGAGGGAAGGAATTCTGCCTCCAGACTTAAGGCTGCAAGCATCTACTCTCCCAGCTTTCTGGCCTGCCCTGCAGATTTCAAAATCTCTTAGCTCTCACAATCATATGAAGCCAGATCAGTAGAATAGATCTCAGTGGACACATATCTCTTTTGGCTCTGATTCTGTGAAGCAGTCTAATGTCAGTATCCTCATTGCTTTAGGGGGCAGTTAGGATAACAGCAACTCCACCATCCAGGACAAGCCATCTTGTTCTACATGCCAAAGAAAGAAGCCTCAGAAGAAACCAACCTTGGTGACACCCAGCCTCGAGAAACGAAACTGCTGTTCAAGGCACCCACTCCCATCCTCAGAAAGAAACAAAGAAAATCTATCCACATTCCCGGCCCATGCACCAAAGAAAAAAAAAAAGAAAATCTATCCACAATGACAGTGTCAACAGTGGGGACCGCCATAGGAGCAGCTACTGACAAGGATGGGGACCCAGAACCGGCCACAGTCCTGGAAATATTCTAAATTTTAGGTGCAGTAAAGGATACTTCAGTTTATATGTACATTAAAAAGTAAAGCTGAAAAAAAAAAAGTGAAGGTGAAATCCCCCTCCTGGGCACATATCCAGACAAAACTCTAGTTTGAAAAGACATGAGAGAGTCAATTTTTAGGTAGGCTGATAAGAACTCTGGGGTACCTGAGGAGGAGACAGGGGTGTGGAGTCCTCAAGGAGGAGAAAAGGACAAGCTTTTCTTTTCCACATTCCTTAGTCTTAGTCATAGAAAACGTTTTTCTTTAACACGACTAAACAACTCAGCTTCAACTCTGTACTAAGGATTGTGTAACAACAATGTATTCTGCTTGAGGAGAGTTTCTCCTTCTTGAAAACCTTCTGACTAATCCTGTTCTCTTAAAATGTATATTATGGATTATGGCACAAAGTGAAGAGGAACTAAAAAGCCTCTTGATGAAAGGGAAAAAGGAGAGTGAAAAAGTTGGCTTAAAGCTCAACATTCAGAAAGTGAAGATCTTGGCATCTGGTCCCAACACTTCATGGGAAATAGATGGGGAAACAGTGGAAACAGTGTCAGACTTTATTTTTTGGGGCTCCAAAATCACTGCAGATGCTGACTGCAGCCATGAAATTAAAAGATGCTTACTCCTTGGAAGGAAAGTTATGACCAACCTAGATAGCATATTCAAAACCAGAGACATTACTTTGCCAACAAAGGTCCGTCTAGTCAAGGCTATGGTTTTTCCAGTGGTCATGTATGGATGTGAGAGTTGGGCTGTGAAGAAAGCTGAGCACCGAAGAATTGATGCTTTTGAACTGTGGTGTTGGAGAAGACTCTTGAGAGTCCCCTGGACTGCAAGGAGATCCAACCAGTCCATTCTAAAGGAGATCAGCCCTGGGTGTTCTTTGGAAGGAATGATGCTAAAGCTGAAACTCCAATACTGTGGCCACCTCATGTGAAGAGCTGACTCATTGGAAAAGACCCTGATGCTGGGAGGGATTGGGGGCAGGAGGAGAAGGGGACGACAGAGGATGAGACGGCTGGATGACATTACTGACTCGATGGAAATGAGTGTGAGTGAACTCCGGGAGTTGGTGATGGACAGGGAGGCCTGGCGTGCTGCGATTCATGGGGTCGAAAAGAGTCAGAGATGACTGAGTGACTGAACTGAACTAAAGATCTTTCTATTGTTAGTTCTAATCCTGTCATTAGTTCTATTGTTAGTCTATTGTTAGTCTAATCCTAACAGAAGCAGAAGATATTAAGAAGAGATGACAAGAATACACAGAAGAACTGTACAAAAACGATCTTCACGACCCAGATAAACACGATGGTGTGATCACTGACCTAGAGCCAGACATCCTGGAATGGGAAGTCAAGTGGGCCTTAGAAAGCATCACTACGAACAAAGCTAGTGGAGGTGGTGGAATTCCAGTTGAGCTACTTCAAATCCTGAAAGATGATGCTGTGAAAGTGCTGTACTCAATATGCCAGCAAATTTAGAAAACTCAGCAGTGGCCACAGGACTGCAAAAGGTCAGTTTTCATTCCAATCCCAAAGAAAGGCAATGCCAAAGAATGCTCAAACTACCGCATAATGCACTCATCTCACACGCTAGTAAAGTAATGCTCAAAATTCTCCGAGCCAGACTTCAGCAATATGTGAACCGTGAACTTCCTGATGTTCAAGCTGGTTTTAGAAAAGGCAGAGGAACCAGAGACCAAATTGCCAACATTCGCTGGATCATGGAAAAAGCAAGAGAGTTCCAGAAAAACATCTACCTCTGCTTTATTGACTATGCCAAAGCCTTTGACTGTGTGGATCACAATCAACTGTGGAAAATTCTGAAAGAGATGGGAATACCAGACCACCTGATCTGCCTCTTGAGAAATTTGTATGCAGCTCAGGAAGCAACAGTTAGAACTGGACATGGAACAACAGACTGGTTCCAAATAGGAAAAGGAGTACGTCAAGGCTGTATATTGTCACCCTGCTTATTTAACTTATATGCAGAGGACATCATGAGAAATGGTGGACTGGAAGAAACACAAGCTGGAATCAAGATTGCTGGGAGAAATATCAATAACCTCAGATATGCAGATGACACCACTCTTATGGCAGAAAGTGAAGAGGAACTAAAAAGACTCTTGATGAATGGGAAAGTGGGGAGTAAAAAAGTTGGCTTACAGCTCAACGTTCAGAAAAGGAAGATCATGGTATCCGGTCCCATCACTTCATGGGAAATAGATGGGGAAACAGTGGAAACAGTGTCAGACTTTATTTTTTGGGGCTCCAAAATCACTACAGATGGTGACTGCAGCCATGAAATTAAAAGACACTTAGTCCTTGGAAGGAAAGTTATGACCAACCTAGATAGCATATTCAAAAGCAGAGACATTACTTTGCCAACAAAGGTTCGTCTAGTCAAGGCTATGGTTTTTCCTGTGGTCATGTATGGATGTGAGAGTTGGACTGTGAAGAAAGCTGAGCACCAAAGAATTGATGCTTTTGAAGTGTGGTGTTGGAGAAGACTCTTGAGAGTCCCTTGGACTGCAAGGAGATCCAACCAGTCCATTCTGAAGGAGATCAGCCCTGGGATTTCTTTGGAAGGAATTATGCTGAAGCTGAAACTCCAGTAGTTTGGCCACCTCATGTGAAGAGTTGACTCATTAGAAAAGACTCTGATGCTGGGAGGGATTGGGGGCAGGAGGAGAAGGGGACGACAAAGGATGAGATGGCTGGATGGCATCACTGACTCAATGGACGTGAGTCTCCGTGAACTCTGGGATTTGGTGATGGACAGGGAGGCCTGGCGTGCTGCGATTCATGGGGTCGCAAAGAGTTGGACACAACTGAGTGACTGATCTGATCTGATCTGAATCCTGTCATCTTAAAATGCAAATTGTGGGAGCGGGTCTAGTAAGATCTTTACAACCTTGAGACATTCTTTTGCAGATCTTTTTCTTCTCTTGTATTTCTTAGTATATAAGTCCCTTTAGTATTTGTTGTAAAGCTGGTTTGGTGGCACTGAATTCTAACTTTTGCTTGTCTGAAAAGCTTTTGACTTCTCCACCAATTTTGAATGAGATGAGACATTCTTTTGATTCACTGTAATAACCAATTAAAAAGTATATAGCTCTCTTGCTAAGGCTGGCAAGAGGGGCACTCACTGTCCCGCTTCTGATATCTCTACGCCAGAAGCTTTCTCCGTCAGTTTTTCATTTTAATAAAACTCTGCTACACAAAAGCTTTTGAGTGATCAAGCCTGGTCCCTGGTCCTGAAGCTAAATCTTTGGAGGTCGTGAATGTGACATCGCTCGCCGCAGGCTGTCAGACACACCCCCGTGTCCACCGCTCACCGCAGGCTGTCAGACACACCCCCCGTGTTCACAGCGGCACTGCTCACAACAGCCAAGACACGGAAGCAGCCTGATGTCCATCGGCTGCTGAATGGATGAAGACGTGCTGCTTAAATACAGCGGAATATTACTCAGCCGTAAAAAGGATGAAATTATGCCATTTGCAGGAACACAGATGGAACCGTGTTGATCTTATGCTTTAGTGAAATAAGTCAGACAGAGAAAAACAAATGCCGTATGGTATCACTTATATGTGAAATCTAACTATACGACACAAAAGAACTTGTCTATGAAACAGAAACAGATTCACAGACGTGGAGAACAGACTTGTTGTTGCCAAGTGGGGCAGTGATGAGGGGGAAGACTGGGAGTTTGGGATCAGCAGATGCAAACTATTACATATAGGATGGATAAGCAACAAGCCCTACTGTAACACCTCGAACTATATCGGATGTTCTGGGATAAACCATAGTGGAAAAGAATATAAAGAAAGAATATACAGATGTGTGTAACTGAGTCACTTTGCTGTACAGCATAACTAGCACAACACTGGAAATCAACTGTACTCAATTTAATAGAGAAAATTAAAGAAGAAAAAAATAAGGAGGAGGCGGTGTCTGGATCTCTAAACAATGGTGTGGTCCCGAGCTGGCCAGCTGACGCACACTAAACCTCAATGTGAGAGAAACCTCCAGACCCCATGAAGGGCTTCACATGGCAGCTCAGAGGCACCGGTCCCCGCATGTTCTGAAGGCTGCCATGAGCCAAACTGGCCAGCAGCTACCAGCTCCTACCTGGGCTGGTGCTATGCGGGAGGCCTCTGGTTCCTGTCCACAGCTTCTGCCCATGCTCCAGCAGGTGGATCAGCTCTGGTTTGGGAATTGGATGCCCTGTGGATGGAGCAAGAAACAGGATACAGGTGTTTGATGAGAAGAATGAAAACCTCCACCCTGTCTGGGACTCTGTGACAGGAAAAGGAAGACCACGAATGTAGCTGCTCCCAAAGTAAATAAAGTGCTGATCTGTGACCTGGAACCAAGGGCGCACACACCACTCCAGGGCTGCCACTGCCGTAGAGGGCGGGGTTGTCTGTCTGCACAACACCTGTGCCCTTGAACGTCATCACTGGAAGCCGGCCCCACGCAGGGGCACAGGACAGGACCCTGGGAAGGGGAAGCTCCTTCCGGAACGTCTTTGATGATTCCTCTAAGTCACCCTGTGCTTCAGAACCACCCAAGGATGCCTAAGCCCAACCTTAAACCAAAAGAAACAAAATTGCTCAGGGTCACATCGAGGCATCAATAGTTCTCAAGTCCCGGGTGGCAGTGATGTCAAATGCTACGGAGGGCCTGCCTGACTCACCTTCTCTTCAGAGAACAGCCCTGCTAACTGTGGGGACGTGTGACCCCACCAGGTTGGGGCAATCAGTTTCCCAGCAGAGGAGTCAAGAACAGGGACCTCAGACTGAGCCTGAGGGTGCTGAGCACTGGGATGAGGGCTGGTGTTCAGAGGGACACTGCTTCTATCCCTCTGATCCCTGCTACATACACAGATCAGGCAGGAGGAGGAGGGGCCAGCAAACTGCAGGGCCCGTGGGGAGCAGGAAAGGTGACTCCTGTGACCTTCTGATCAGCCAGAAACCAGGAGGAGCCTGGGGTCCCCAAAGGTCTAAGAGCTGAGCACGTACCCAGGGAGACCAGGAGCCCGCAGGTCTCCAGCATCACCTCCCGGAACAGGGTCCTCTGGCCCAGGTCAAGTTGTCCCCACTCCTCCCGGGTAAAGGTCACGGCCACATCCTTGAAGGTCACCACCACCTGGAGGGTCAAACACAGCAGCACTGGTGATGTGCACTTGGGTGGGATCAGGCCTGTCACCGTGGTGCTGGTGAAGGTGCAGAGACCCAGGCCTGAATCATGAGGCCTCTGATGGCCAAGTTCTGTGCTGGGTTCAGGGGGAAGCAGATGCAGCCTTGGGACATAAAGCAGTTGTGGCTGAGAGGAAAGCCTCAGGTGCAGGAGGCCACGGGAGAGGACACAGACAGTGGTGTTCCACGAGGTCTGGGGGCAGAGGGAAGTGCTCTGGGAAAAATGCTCGAGACGTAACTCCAACAATGGCCACAGCAGCGACAGCACCGGAGCTGCCCTCACCCTGTCTGAGCGCCTGCCCAGGCGGAGGGCTTCACACGCTGACATTCAAGTGACTGCAGATCCCTTGCTCTGGGCCAGAGATCCAGGGTTCAAATGAAGAGTCTGAAGTCTGACGCTGGCAGTGTGACCGTAGGCACAACATCTTTTCATTTCTCCAAGCATCAGTGTCACCATCAACACTATGCTCATTCCCACTGTGCCGTGATTCTGAGAACTAAAGAGATAATAACAGATGCGGGAGGACCCGCACAGTGAAGTGCTCCACGTCCTTTGTGACTTTACTAATCCCCCCACAGCCCTCGAGGGAAAGGTTATCATCACCTCCCTGTCTCAGCCAGATCTCTAGGTCCAGGGAGCCCTAGAAAGTCACCCATAACCTCAGATTTAAGTTACAGAAGTAGGGAAATGCTCTGGTGGCCCAGTGGTTAGGACTCCATGCTTTCACTGCCAAAGCCCAGGGTTCGATTGTTGGTTGCGGAACTAAGATCCCACAAGCCATGTTGCATGGTTAAAAAAAAAAGGAACAGAACTGGGAACTGAACATCCATCCAGCAAAAGAAAGCAGAGAGTTATCAGAAGATGGGCAGGTGGGAGCCAGGGGTACCTCAGCCAGAAGGAAAATGGCTAGGAAAGGACTATCCTAAGAGGAGACACGAGGCACAGGGAGAGGGGAGAGATCCGGGACCAGGGCCCCAGACAAAGGGAAACGCAAGGGCAAAAGCTGCACACCAGGCAGAAATGAGTGCAGTGAGCAAGGGAAGAACGGAAGGGGGAGAAGCATGGAGGAGCCCACAGGGCAGATCCAGTACAGCCGTGTGGGCCAGGGCAGGAGACTGTATTTATCGTAGGTGTGCTGAGAGCACCTGAGTGGGAGGCTCGTTCATTCCACCATTTCCTGAGCAGCGTTTATACGCCTGGGCCATTCCAGGTCTTGGCAGAGAGCACTACAGGCGCTCGAGTTCTAGGGCTGGAAAAAGATGTTAAATGAACAACTAAATAAATGAACAACAATGTCAGAGGGACCAAAGGCTTCCAAACTCAAGGAAACCGAGCCGGAAGGTTGAGAAGGTGACCGCCTGCTTGTGACTGGGCACCAGGGAGAGCCTCTCTCAGGACAGCCGATGGGACTGAGTCTGAAATAAAGAAGGGAACCAAGTGGATGGGAAATTAACAAATAGGACGAGTCCTGACAGTGATCAGGACTGTGAAGAGGGCACTCAGGGCAATGGCTATGCAGTTACCCAGGACCTCATGTGCTTTTATGTCCAAAGGAACCCCACATTCCTGTACACCATCATACCTGACCATTTGAAAGGACTCACTCTGGCTGTAAACCAACCAAAACCCAACTGCCACTTCTGAAGTGTGTGTGTCCTGTGTCAGGCTTAGAGTGACTCTGTGAGACCCTGTGGACTGTAGCCTGCCAGGGTCTTCTGTCCATGGGATTCTCTAGGCCAGAATACTAGAGTGGGTTGCCATGCCCTCTTCCAAGGGATCTTCCCAACCTGAGGATTGAACCTACATCCCTTACATCTCCTGCACTAGCAAGCAGATTCTAGAGCCACCCGGGAAGCTTAAAGGTAAATTCCTTGGCCTTTTGGGCTCCCAGCTGGTCCTGACACCTTTTCTGTCCTAGCAGAGCAGCAATCCCCAAACTGCCGCAGGCTACTGCTGCCTCTTCCCCAGCCAAGCCCTTATCTTTATAGAGGATACAGGACAGGGAAGCCAAGGATCAGATTCCCCCAGGGATGAGCCTCTGCCATCAACACGGGCTCAGGAGGCACCTCCATGAAAAGAGAGCCAGAGTGATGCTCCCTGGACCATGCTGGGCACTTGGGAATACATGTCATCCACGTGCCTTTTCTAGTTCCCTAATCCCAGGTGGAGGAACTTTAATATAAAAGCCAAGCACAGGAACTATCCTGGCGGGCCAGTGGTTAATAATCCCCTATTCAGGGGACACCAGTTCGATCCCTGCTCGAGGAACTAGGATCTCACATGCCTCACGACTCAGCCAAAAAAAAAAAAAGTCAAGGGCAGCAACGAAAGTTACTCAAGGTCCTAGACTCGGGAAGGGGCGCGGCCTCATCACGCAGAAAAGTCTCGGGACTGTGCGGCCTGCGCTCCGCCCTGCGGGTCCTTCCACGCCACTGGAGTGGGCTTGGAGGGAGGAATTCTAGAAGGCACCTCTCTCCCTTTTACTCGGCGTCCCAGTGACTGACAGAAATAGGATCCACCGTACGGAGGCCCTACCCTGGGCTCCCACACGGAGCACAAGCGACCCTCTCCCGAGGCTCCGAGACAGTGTCCTGCAGAGGACAAGGCGACGAGACACAGGACACCGCCGTCCAGCACCGCAGTGCGCCCGGGCCACGTGGGTAGGTCCGAACGGGTGCGCGTCGTCCACTCACCGGCGCCGGGGTCAAGAGCGCCGCCATGGCACCGCGGGGAGTGCAGGATCCCGCGACCGCGCCGGCGAGCGGCGGGGCCAGACGGCTTAGCTGACCCTCCGCCAGGTCGCACAGAGGCGTACGTGGGCCTGCCTTGCTGTCCTCGCCGCTCCGTCCCCAAAGCCCGGGAAACAGTCACCAAAGACAGACAAAACCTCCCCATCAACAACCGACAGCCTCCCTGGCGACGCAGGAAGTCCTGCCCCAGAAAAGGCGGACCGGCAACGCCCCCCTTCTGTGATATTATCCTCGCGTCCCTCCCAGCCCCCGTAGAGCATAGCCTTCTGGGTAATGTAGTCCTGCTTCCGTCCGTGAAGGGGCTGCTGCTAAATCGCTTCAGTCCTGTCCGACTCTGTGCGACCCCATAGACGGCAGCCCACCAGGCTCCTCTGTCCATTGGATTTTCCAGGCAAGAGCACTGGAGTGGGGTGCCATTTCCTTCTCTAGAGCATGAAAGTGAAAAGTGAAAGGGAAGTCGCTCAGTCGTGTCCGACTTTGAGCGACCCCATGGACTGCAGCTCTGTCCATGGGATTTTCCAGGCAAGAGCACTGGAGTGGGGTGCCATTGCCTTCTCTGCCGGGAAGAGGAATCCACTCCTTCTGGGAGCCAATGGCCCAGAGGCCTGGAGACTGAAGCGGGCAAAGGGCCTACAGAGACTCCAACCAAGGAGACGAGGCATTGCATGTTTCTAAGCAAGTGGACGTACTTATTGTAAATTTTTTAAACTTTGTGTTCTGCTGCTTCACCATCGCTCAAGTGATGACTGAGCTCAGGCACGCCACTCAGGGTACACCCTCATTCAGGGTACACCAGAGTGATGAGGCCGTGGCTCCCGGAACTAGCTTCCCTTCTTGTTCTCGCTTGTGACTAGTGACATTCCAGTGCACCAGTGAAGTCCCTTCATGGCATTTGCCTGTAGCCCCTCTGGATCCAACAATAACGGTGGTTGTCTAGGGGCCCTCTTTGTCTCTGGGCTTTCCTTCTACTAAGTTGAGCGGGCTCCCAGGATATCATGTGTGTGAGAGCTCAGTTGCTTCAGCCATGTCTGACTCTTGTGACCCCATGGACTGTGGCCCATCAGGCTCCTCTGTCCATGGAATTCTCCAGATAGAATACTGGAGTGGGTTGCCATTTATTTCTCCAGAAGATCTTCCCCACCCAGGGTTCCAACCTGAGTCTTCTGCTGTATCCTGAGTTGCAAGCAGATTCCTTACCCACTGAGCCATCAGGGAAGCCCACAAAGAAACTATAGGGGACTAAAAATAACTGTGTACATGTGAAGTTAGGACAAGTTATAAACAGTAAGATGCCAAAAAACCAAACACCCAGGTATCTCTTCTGAGGTGTCTGGAGCAAAAGCAGGGCACTGTGCATGAGCCCTGCCGAAAGTGCCACCGAGGGCGTGGGCAGGCGACCTAAACTAGTTTCAAATGGATTGGGACAGATACAATTAAAAAAAAAAAACAAACAACGAGACATCTGAAGAGAAGAGCAACTTACTAAATGCTGTTTCCTACTAGGACATTGACTGCATGATCACAGTCTGAGCATGTGTGCAAAGGGGGCAACTTATCCCCACTTCCCTGGTGATCCAGTATTTAAGAATCCACTTGTCAATGCAGGGGACATGGGTGCGATCCCTAATCTGAGAAAATTCCACATGAGCAAGGCAACCAAGCCAGTGCACCACAACTACTGAGCCTGTGCTCTAGAGCCCTCAAGCTGCAGTTACTGAAGGAAGCGCCTAGAACCTGTGCTCCACCTGTGCTTTCACTAAGTGGAGGGTGAAAAAGCTGGCTTAAAACTCAACATTCAAAAAGCTAAGACCGTGGCATCCGGTCCTGTCACTTCATGGCAAATAGATGGGGAAACAGTGGAAACAGTGAGAGGCTTTATTTTCTTGGTCTCCAAAATTACTGCAGATAGTGACTGCAGCCATGAAATTAAAAGATGCTTGCTCCTTGGAAGAAAAGCTATGCTCAAACTAGACAGCATATTATAAAGCAGAGACATTACTTTGCCAACAAAGCTCCGTTATAGCCAAAGCCATGGTTTTTCCAGTAGTCATGTATGGATGTAAGAGTTGGACCATAAAGAAGGCTAAGTGCTGGAGAATTGATGCTTTTGAGCTGTAGTGCTGGGGAAGACTCTTGAGAGTCCCTTGGACAGCAAGGAGATCCAATCAGTCCATCCTAAAGGAAATTCAGTTCTGAATATTCATTGGAAGCACTGATGCTGAAGCTGAAACACCAATACTTTGGCCACTGATGTGAAGAACTGACTCACTGGAAAAGACCCCAGTACTGGGAAAGACTGAAGGCAGGAGAAGGGGCCAACAGAGGATGAGATGATTGTGAGTTCGTTTACCTCAGATTGGGACTTGAACCCAGCCAAAACCCAGTTTGGTACTTGAACCCATGTGGCTAGGACTCAAACCCAGCCAAAACCTTGCTTGAGATTCAAACCCATGTGGCTGGGACTCAAACCCAGCCAAAACCCACTGTAGCTGGTTTCAGGATCTAATGAAGCTCAGGTTCTTGATGTCTCATAACAGAAAGAATTCAGTGATGACAAAGTGATAGGTAAGAAGTGGATTTATTCAGATTCAGAGAGAAGCACACTCCACAGACAGAGTGTGGGCCATCGCAGAGGGTAAGTGTGGTCCTGAAATGTGGCATGGTTAGTTTTTATAGGCTTGATAATTTCACATGTTAATGAGTAGGAAGATTATTCCAACTATTTTTCGGAAGGGGTGGCGATTTCCAGGATTTGGGCCACCACTCACTCCTTGGTCTTTTGACAGTGCCTTGGAACACTCGTGGCACCTCTGGGTGTGTCATTTCACTTGCTGATTGAGGATCAAGGTCTAATCTTGTCTGAAATCTTGGTCCCATTTGATTCTAATCGGTTTATGTTGAGGGCTCCCTGGTGGCTCAGACCGGTAAAGCATCTGCCTGCAATGTGGGAGACCAGGGTTTGATCCCTGGGTGGGGAAGATCCCCTGGAGAAGGAAATGGCAATCTACTCCAACACTCTTGCCTGGAAAATCTCATGGAAGGAGGAGCCTGATAGGCTACAGTCCATGGGGTCGCAAAGAGTCAGATATGTTTATGTTGTGTCCTTGGGCTATGTCATTCTTTTAAAATTTGTGCCCTGCCTGCCCCTTTCCCTCCTGTTACAGTTGGATAGCATCACCGACTCGATAGACATGAGTTTGAGCAAGCTCTGGGAGTTGATTACTTTGCCAACAAATGTCCATCTAGTCAAGGCTATGGTTTTTCCAGTGGTCATGTATGGATGTGAGAGTTGGACTGTGAAGAAGGCTGAGTGCCGAAGAATTGATGCTTTTGAACTGTGGTGTTGGAGAAGACTCTTGAGAGTCCCTTGGACTACAAGGAGATCCAACCAGTCCATTCTGAAGGAGATCAGCCCTGGGATTTCTTTGAAGGGAATGATGCTGAAACTGAAACTCCAGTACTTTGGCCACCTCATGCGAAGAGTCGACTGATTGGAAAAGACTCTGATGCTGGGAGGGATTGGGGGCAGGAGAAGAATGGGACGCCAGAGGATGAGATGGCTGGATGGCATCACTGACTCGATGGACATGAGTCTGGGTGAACTCCTGGAGTTGGTGATGGACAGGGAGGCCTGGCATGCTGTGATTCATGGGGTCGCAAAGAGTCGGACCCGACTGGGCAAATGAACTGAACTGAACTGAACTGGGAGTTGATGCTGGACAGGGAAGACTGGCATGCTGCAGTCCATTCGGTCACAAAGAGTTGGACACAACTGAGTGACTGAACTGAACTGAACTGAAACTGTAGCCCATCAGGCTCCTCTGTCCATGGAATTCTCCAGGCAAGAATACTGGAGTGGGTTGCCATTTCCTTCTCCAGGGGGATCTTCCCCACCCAGAGATTAAACCTGGGTCTCTTGCATTTCAGGCAGATTCTTTACCATCTGAATCACCAGGGAAGGCAGATGGTAAATGCCTTTGTTGTTGTTGTTCCTCGTCTCTGGCAAATGCTCTTGGCAAGTGCCAGTTTGTAGTTGACATCAGCGAGGAATGAGGAAAAAGGTGCAGCCAAGGAGAGAGCTTTGGGTTGTCCACATGGCATAGAGGTTCTTACCAAATAAGACTAGGGGTTTAGAATCTTCCATCACAACCCAGTCATGTTCTTTAAGGTCATCAATGGCTTGAGAGCCAGAGGCAGCCAGTTGATCTTGAGGTTTTATATGAGATTGAAAGCAACAGTTAGAAATAGACATGGAAAAATAGACTGGTTACAAATAGGAAAAGGAGTACATCAAGGCTGTATATTGTCACCCTGCTTATTTAACTTATATGCAGAATACATCATGAGAAACGCTGGGCTGGATGAAGCACAAGCTGGAGTCAAGATTGCCGGGACAAACATCAATAACCTCAGATATGCAGATGACACCACCCTTATGGCAGAAAGTGAAGAGGAACTAAAAAGCCTCTTGATGAAAGTGAAAAAAAGTTGGCTTAAAGCTCAACGTTCAGAAAACTAAGATCATGGCATCTGGTCCCATCACTTCGTGGCAAATATATAGGGAAACAGTGGAAACAGTGGCTGACTTTATTTTTCTGGGCTCCAAAATCATTGCAGATGGTGACTGCAGCCATCAAATTAAAAGATGCTTACTCCTTGGGAGGAGAGTTATGACCAACCTAGACAGTATGTTAAAAAGCAGAGACATTACTTTGTCAAAAAAGGTCCGTCTAGTCAAGGCTATGGTTTTTCCAGTGGTCATGTATGGATGTGAGAGTTGGACTGTGAAGAAAGCTGAGCGCCGAAGAATTGATGCTTTTGAACTGTGGTGTTGGAGAAGACTCTTGAGAGTCCCTTGGACTGCAAGGAGATCCAACCAGTCCACCCTAAAAGAGATAAGTCCTGGGTGTTCATTGGAAGGACTGATGCTGAAGCTGAAACTCCAATACTTTGGCTACCTAATGCAAAGAGCTGACTCATTTGAAAAGACCCTGATGCTGGGAAAGATTGAGGGCAGGAGGAGAAGGGGACGACAGAGGATGAGATGGTTGGATGGCATCACTGACTCGATGGACATGGGTTTGGGTGGACTCTGGGAGCTGGTGATGGACAGGGAGGCCTGGCGTGCTGCTACTCATGGGGTCGCAAAGAGTCAGACACGACTGAGGGACTGAACTGATACTGATACTGAAATCTATTGCTCACTGGGAAAGGTGGAGAGAGTCCCAATCTTGAATCACTGAGGCTTCCTGAGGGATGAAGTCTATGCTGCTTTCCAGGGGTAGGGCTCTGTGGCCTCTCAACCTAATGAAATTTAGTTGATAGAGGTCTCTGACTTGACAACCATTTGTAAGTGAATTTAAAGTATAATATGTGAAACAATGCAACCAAATACAGCAATCAAGAATATCTTTTATCTAGGATTTCCTTGGTTGTCCAGTGGTTAAGACTCCATGCTCCCAGTACAGAGGGCAAGGGTTTGATCCTTGGTTGGGGAGCTAGGATCCTGCATACAGGGCAATTAGGCAAAAAAACAAAAACAAAAACAAACAAACAAAAAAAAACGGGGGGTTGGGTAGAGATTAACATGGAGCTCCCTGGAGTAGCGCATGGCAACCCACTCCAGTATTCTTGCCTGGAGAATCCCATGGACAGAGGAGCCTGGCAGGCTACAGTCCATGGGGTTGCAAAGAGTCACACACGACCGAGTGACTAACACTAACATGGAGCTGGTTAGTTAACTAATTAACTAACATTAATTTCACAGTTTGTTGTGATCCACACAATCAAAGGCTTTGGCATAGTCAATAAAGCAGAAGTAGATGGTTTTCTGAAACTCTCTTGCTTTTTCAATGATCCAACGGATGTTGGCAATTTGATCTCTGGTTCCTCTGCCTTTTCTAAATCCAGCTTGAACATCTGGAAGTTTAGGGTTCATGTACAGTTGAAGCCTGGCTTGGATAACTTTGAGCATTACTTTGCTAGCGTGTGAGGTGAGTGCAATTGTGCAGTAGTTTGAGCATTCATTGGCATTGCTTTTCTTTGGGATTGGAATGAAAACTGACCTTTTCCAGTCCTGTGGCCACTGCTTTATTCTTGACGTCTGGTTTCTTGACTATGCCAAAGCCTTTGACTGTGTAGATCACAACACACTGTGGAAAATTCTTAAAGAGATGGGAATACTAGACCATCTGACATGCCTCCTGCAAAACCTGTATGCAGGTCAAGAAGAGTTAGAACTGGACATGGAACAACCGAGTGGTTCCAAATTCGGAAAGGAGTATGTCAAGGCTGTATATTGTCATCCTGCTTATTTAACTTATATGCAGAGTACACCATGAGAAATGCTGGAATGGATGAAGCACAGGCTGGAATCAAGATTACTGGGAGAAATATCAATAACCTCAGATATGCAGATGATACCACCCTTATGGCAGAAAGTGAAGAACTAAAGAGCCTCTTGATGAAAGTGAAAGAGGAGAGTGAAAAATTTGGCTTAAAACTCAATGTTCAGAAAACTAAGATCATGGCATCTGGTCCCATCACTCCATGGCAAATAGATGGGGAAATAGTGACAGACTTTATTTTGGGGGGCTCCAAAATCACGGCAGATGGTGACTGCAGCATGGAATTAGAAGATGCTTGCTCCTTGGAAGAAAAGTTATGACGAACCTAAACAGCATATTAAAAAGCAAAGACATTACTTTGTCAACAATGGTCCATCTAGTCAAAGCTCTGGTTTTTCCAGTAGTCATGTATGGATGAGAGAGTTGGACCATAAAGAAAGCTGAGCGCTTTCTTTGAAGAATTGGTGCTTTTGAGCTGTGGTATTGGAGAAGACTCTTGAGAGTCCCTTGGACTGCAAGGAGATCCAACCATTCCATCCTAAAGGAGATCAGTCCTGAATATTCATTGGAAGGACTGATGTTGAAGTTGAGACTCCAATACTTTGGCCACCTGATGCAAAGAGCTGATTCATTTGAAAAGACCCTGATGCTGGGAAAGATTGAAGGTGATAGGAGAAGGGGTCAACAAAGGATGAGATGGTTGGATGGCATCACCAACTCGATGGACATGGGTTTGAGCAAGCTCTGGGAGTTAGTGATGAACAGGGAAGCCTGGTGTGCTGCAGTCCATGGGGTTGCAAAGAGTTGGACACGACTGAGTGACTGAACTGAACGGAACATGTTAATTAGTGCACCCTTTGCACCTCCCTACCAGGTAAAACTATGAACTTTGACCTGGTCCAAAGGGTAAATATTCCAAGGACTCAGAAAGAATGCCTGAAACTTGCCACAATAAAGGGCTTACATCTTCCTCTAGTGACGGCCTTGGCACTCAACCCCGTTCTACCCTGTTAGGCTACCATACTCTAGCTTATGAGTACAGCTGCAATTAAAATTCTTTGTGATACAAACCTCTCTTTGCCTTTAAAAGCTCCTGACGTTTATTCCCTATCAGGACACCTTTAGTGCGGCTATTTGAACGTGTTCGCAATTGTAACTCTTTGATCCTATGTAAACGTGTTGGGCAACATTATTGCCTCTGGGGTTTATTTAGGTCCACAGCACCCGTTACAGACTTTATTATCTGACCATATGGTTTTCCTGTTCGCCAGTAATGAAAAACACCGAGATATTTTGTTTCATATAATTTCCTTTAAATTTTTTTCCCTTCAAATCATACTGACTTGATTTTACTTACTTTAAAATTTCTCCAAGATTTTCATAAAAAGCAATAGAAACTGAGGACTGTGGCTACTCTCAGTCTTTTCACGAGGGAAAGGCTTGTTTGCTAAACCTGTATTAACTTTTAGCTGAGAAATGGTAGTTAAATCAGAATTTTCTAAAGATGATACCTAGAGACTTTCTTAGGTCTACTTTTTAATCCGTACTTTCGTCAGAATATGGTAAGGCGAGACCCGGAGGGTTTTGTAACTCAAACCGGAAGCGAGGGAACTACACTACCCAGAAGACCACGCGCCGGTCAGCCCTGTTCTCCGCACCAATGAAGCCCCCCAAACTCGGGCTCTTCCGGGATTGTGAAATAGGAGGGGGTGGGATTTCCGGCGTCTTTTTGATGGCGGTCGTTTGACGGCTTTTGCTGCCGACTGCAAAACCGGAGACTCTAGATAACTGGGTGCAGCCGGCCTTAGAGAAACTGGGAAGAACCCAAGGGCCGCCGTCCACAGTGCACAGGAGTGAGCGGATTTCAGGACACTTTCAGGATTTTCGGCCCAAGTCTCCGCCATTATCTCGCGCGTCTGCTGGCACCACTGCGCCCACAGGGTCCTATGGCAACCGACGCGCTGCAGGACCCGGCCCAGGTGACAGTTCTGTCCCCGGATCCTCAAGCCCCCATGAGGGTCTCCTGCTCACGGCGCCGCGGCTTAGGCCCGTCTGCAGAACTTTAGGCCTGCGTGTGTGGCGGTCCCGTTTCTGACACGCTGTGTGCTGAAGTGTGGAGTGTTAAAGGCCGTGGGCCCGGCACGTGCTGATCCTTGGAGGGGCACACGAGCCAGAGCATTAGGGAAACTTGGGGTTGGAGTCCTCTCTGCAGAGTCTGAGTGAACTCCAGGAGTTGGTGATGGACAGAGAGGCCTGGCGTGCAGCGATTCATGGGGTTACAAAGAGTCGGACAGGACTGAGCAACTGAACTGAACTGAACTGCAGGGACCGGGCATATAAAGAGTCAGTCGTCTGGGTCTGTTGGGCCGACAGCATTCTGGGAGGCATGGAGGGTTGCGAATAAATTAGGAAGACATTTGAGTTTTAAAGTATTTCAAAGCCAGCTCCGAGGAGTACAGATTGGGGAGGAGGAGATGAGAGTGGAGGCGGGGAGACCTGGAGGAGGCTTCTGAGTTAGAAACCGAAGAATAAGGTGTTGTATGGACTAGAGTGGTGGGTATGGAAGTTGCTGACCTGAAACAAATAGCCTGCCCTGTATTTAGCACACAAAAATGGGCTTAATTTTTTTTTTTTTTTTCCCAGGATCATTTGGGGAATTGCAATTGGGGTATGTGACTATGGGGGAGCTAACACTTTTATAGAGATTACAAAGGGAAGTTAAAAGGGTCGTAGGCACCAAAGAGCGCATGGCTTTTCATTGGCTGAGTCCTTTCCAGGAAAGAGGAGACTCTTCTTCCTTTGGAATACCATTCTTGTCTCTGGTCAGTGAGGGCTCCCCCTTCTGGTGTGCCAACTCTCATTGAGGTTTCTGTTTATTAATTATTAATTTTTTCCCCCAAAGGAACGTAACAGATAATATTCCTAATAAGCCTTACAGGTATTTGGCACGATTGCCTGGTGAAGTAAATGTGGCTCTGAGCTAAAGACAGAGTAAAGGACAGTAAAGGTTTTCTTTACGACCTGAGACCGCACTGATGTGAGAAGTCAGTTTTAGGGGGAGAAGAAAAATTGAATTTGAGACATGCTATTTCTGAGATTCCAAAATTGAGGTAATGTAGAGGCTGGTAGAATCTATACTCTGGAATCGAGGGAGGAGGTCACTGGCTCAAGGATGTCCTTGTGGTGACACCTAAGTCTGGATCTCAAATTTAGGTGGGAAAATCTTTTCACTTTCCGGTGAAAGGGGACCTGAGATGAAAGAAGAGGTGGGGCTGGAGAGCAGAGTGGGTAGGACTTTCAGATGCTGCCTGAAAATGGGAGGATCCTGAGGCTCTAGGGCTTTCTAAGAAAGCAAGGGTGGGTAGGAGGTGGAAAAAGAGGGGTGAGGTTGTGTACATTGACTGTGATGAATACTCAGCCAGCTGACTGTCTGTTCCTTTTGGAGCCACAAAAATTGGGTGATGCTGACCAGTCAGTCAATCTTAGGTTCAGTCAAGGGCACAGGTGCCTCAGCTCTTCCAGGAAACTACAAGGTTAAAAATGTATAGATTTAACAAGTTAATCTTGTGTAAGCAAGTACTAACTGTTTAAAATGAGAATGAATATCTGTGCTATAATAATATACATATGTTTAGGTTTTATCTTGGCCTTCTTGGAATTTCCTAGCTTTAGGACTAGTCTTTGTTACAGCTTGCCCCTGTTTCGCACAGGCGTTTATTTATAATTGAGGTGACTTAGGATTGGACTGGTCACCAGGAAGAATAGAAGGTTAAATTCTCAGCCCCATGTGGAAGTTCCCAAGAATCAGAGGGGAACTGGAGATTATGTATAAAAATTGCTGAGGAATGAAATTCAAGGAGCCTCAAGATCGCGGAACACCTTGAAATGATGGAAATCCTGGGAGGGTGGCATGTACTGAAAGGGCCTAAAACCCCTTCCTGCCCTGCACCCCCCACTACCTAGACCTACACATCCCTTCCATTGGGCTGTTCTAAGTTATATCCATTACAGTAATCCAGAAGGAAGAAAAGTGTTTTCCTAGCTTTCATGTGTTATTTTATCAAATTATCAATACTGATGGATTCAGGGGAATCCCTGAATTTGTAGCTGGTGGGACAGAAGTACTGGTAGCCTGGGGGCCAGGGATTGGAACTGGCTTCTCAGAAGAGGGCAATTTATGGGACTGAGCTCTTAAACTTATGGTCACGTATTTTAGGGAGTGTAATAATAGGAGTGAATTCTATCATGAAATCAAATAATTGGTGGTGGAAAAGAGATACTTTGTCTCAGAAAGCCTTGAAAGACATGTAAGGAAATCCTGATTAAAAAAAAAAAATTATAGAAATCTTAATCCTGTGTTATGTCATAGTGAATCTTAGCCTGGGAGAGGTTAATAATGCATTTGATGTTTACACATTAGGAGATAGACCTCTTAAGTGTTGCCCTTTTACACCTGAAGACACTGAGACTCAAGGAGGTTGAGTCTTTATCAAAGACTATCTGAGTTGTCAGGTTATAGCTCTGAGGTCAGAGGTCAGCCTGAGATGACTCATCTGCAGGAAAGGGAAGGGAGGACACAGCTCCGCCTTTCCATCCTCACCAAGATGACCCTGATCTCAGGTCCTTCCTCTTTTCACAGGTTCCCATGGTAGCAGCAACCTTTATGGTCCCTGGACAGGTAAGTAGAAGAAGCCCCAGTACCTCTCCTGACGTCATCCCACCCCTGGTATTGACACACAGATACAGGAGACACAGTTGTCCTGGGGTTGTTGGGCTTTAGTTCTGGCCCTGGGGTCACCTCAGGCACAGACCTGTGAAGTGGTACTGAGGTGGTCTCCTGTATCCACTGGAGAAGGTGAGGTGGTGAGATGTTCCTGGGACTGGAGCCAGCCTGTCCGTGTGCCTGGAGGTGAGACCAAGTGGGGCGTGTCCAACAAAATGCAGGACCCAGAACGTGGGTGGATAAAGACAGCAGAGCCTTTCCTGGGGTGGCAGCCTGAGGAGCTGGATGATTTTCTGCTGTGCAGGATGAGAGACAGTCGTCTGACATAACACCATGACGTTTGCCTTTAGGTGAGAGTAAGGACACTGTGTCTGAGACGGGAAGTGAGAAGTAGGAGTGATGGGACTTCCTTGGTGGCCTAGCGACTAAGACTCTGCGCTCCCAATGTAGGGGGCCCAGGGTTCGATCCCTGGTCGGGGAACTAGATCCCACATGCCCCAAATAAGAGCTGGTGCAGGCAACAAAAAGTAGGAGTGATGAGAAGGACTGTCCAGAATTACGTATCCTTGTGCTGAGTCTGAGATGTGGCAGGGGTGTCTCACAAGAGGTGTCAGGTGTACAACTAGACACACATCTGGAGATCAGGTGGGGGCGGGGTTCAGGTGTGAAGATACTCCTGAGCAGGTGGACAGCAGGTGGACCATGTCAGATTCCAGGCCCTGAGGTCACAGTGTTGGTGCCATGAAGCTTGGGGTGGGTGGGGAGGGTGTTTTGGTTACAGAGGCCGCTGTGAACTCGTGTCCCCCTCCTGACAGGGCCATGTGACCTTTGAGGATGTGGCGGTGTCCTTCTCCCAGGAGGAGTGGGGGCTCCTCGGCGAGGCTCAGAGACTCCTGTACTATGACGTCATGCTGGAGAACCTGTCCCTGATAGCCTCCCTGGGTAAGAACTGCATCCACACACACCGCTGTGCTGGGCTCGGCCCTGCTCTCTGCTTGGCTCACTCCAGCCTCCCCAGGCTGGGCTGTGGACACTGACTGCTTCCTTCCCTGGCTTCCTGGCGTTTGAGCTTTGTGCCCCAACCTCTGCATGTCTAGTCCTGTATCACATGCCCTGATGCCTTTCACAGAAGAGTTTGGTCTTGGAGGCTTGTGAACTGTCCACTTGCAGTTTGCTTTGCCATCACTTGTGTGTTGACTGTTCTGAGTGGAAGATCTGTATCACAGGTTTTAACCGTTTTTGTGTGTACTGCCTGTCTCAGGAATTAGAGACATGTGGTCAGCATTTATGGTCAACACTAGGTTATTTGTAGGAGACTACTTAAGGTTCTAGTACTATATATATGTATATATATATATTTTTTTTTTTTTCCTGAGGTCTGTCAGTGGTTGATTGACCCTAGGCCAGTGTTTCTCATGACGGCCCCATTTTCCCTTCAGGCCTTTGATCTAGTAAGTTCCATGGTCACCCACCCTGACCTGGGGATGGAGGTGGCCCTGGGTGCCTGATGAGGTGGACACTTCTCTAGTCACTGGAAGAGGGTTCCTGGATCCTGGGCCTGGTGCGCAGGGGCTGCAGGACTGCACATCACAGGTCATTTCTATCCTACAGGGAAATGCCCTTTGCTCACTAGGGTTTTAGTGCCCCATTCCTCAGGTCACGCTCTTTTCTTTCTTTTCCTCCCTGTTTCGACACTCGGCCCACTTGGCCTCTCACTGTGACTTCTCCCTCAGTGTCCTCCACATCTCCCTGTTCCCTCTCTCTTTGAAACGTTCTCCAGTATTATGTGTTTAGTATATCTTATATGTTTAATGTATTTTTAAAGTTGCATGTTTACTTGTATGGTTTTTGAACACCAGGCAAACAGGTATAATTGCATTTTCCTGGATTAGGACACACGTTCTACAGAGCTGACACTTGTCTCCACCAGAAAACCCTGCTGACTGCCACTGGCCAAGGACTGAGTTGCTCCAGTGTCTCCTCCTGGCACAGCTCCATATCCCGTGTTCTCCTTGGTTTGAAACATTTCTATTTCTGTGACCACCAGGGGCCGAGAAATGCACAGTATCCCCTTCTACCACTTCACCCTTCCTACCTTGTTTTGAACACAAACCCATGGGCTCATTCCTACATGTGTCCTTCCCCACCAGAGTCTCCATACACTTTATCAGCACTTTTTATGGTTTCAGGGTGTTGGCGTGGAGGAGATACCGAAGAGGCCCGTTCTGACCAGTGTGTTTCTGTAGAACGAGTGACACGAGACAGGAACCCACAGGTGGACTCCTCTGTCCTGAAGGCTGTCACTCCCACTGACATGTGTACCCTGGTGGAGAAAGCCCTGCCCTCTTCTGGGGCTTCTGGGAAAATGCTCACTTCTCACTTGCAGCAGCGCCAGACACAGCCAAGTGCAGAGAAGCGGCTCAGGAGGGATGAGAGCGGGGCCTTGCTCGTGACCAGCTGCAAGATCTTTGTACCTGACACTGTGTTCACATGTGGAGCGGTTGAGCAGGATTTCCTCGGTAGCCTTGGCTTTCTCCAGCACCAGCCCTCCCACGATGGAGAGCATCCAGACAGAAGCGGGCAGCGCAGGGGGGGCTCTCACCCTGGGCAAGGGCATTACAAGTGCAGCGAATGTGGCAAAGGCTTCAGTAAGAAGTACAAATTCACAGAGCACCTGAGAGTTCACACTGGAGAAAAACCATACAAGTGCAATGACTGCGGGAAATTCTTTAGACTCCGGGGGGGTCTCTCTCATCATCGGAGAGTGCACACAGGAGAAAAGCCTTTCGATTGCGGTAAATGTGGGAAAGTCTTCATCTACAAATGTAAGCTTGTTCAGCACCAAAGAGTCCACACTGGAGAAAGACCCTATGAGTGTCAGGAATGTGGGAAAGCCTATGCCCGCAAGGATTCACTTGTCCAGCACCAAAAAGTCCACACTGGAGAGAAACCTCATAAGTGCAGTGAATGTGGGAAGCTCTTCCTGTACAGAAATAAACTCCTTGTGCACCAGAGAATCCACACTGGAGAAAAGCCTTTTAAGTGCACTGAATGTGGGAAGTCCTTTAGTTACAAAACAAGTCTTATTATCCACCAGAGAACTCACACTGGAGAAAGGCCTTATATGTGTGGTGAGTGTGGGAAAGCTTATGTCAACAAAAAGAGTCTTATTGTCCACCAGAGAATCCACAGTGGAGAAAAAGTTTATGCCTGTAAGAAATGTGGGAATTTGTTTATGAGCAGCTTTGCCCTCAACAAACACCAGAATGTTCACACCTCACAGAGGCGTTATGAGTGCAGTGAATGTGGGAAAGGGTTCAAGAGGAAAATCACACTCGATGAGCACCAGAGAATCCACACTGGAGAAAGACCCTATGTGTGCAATGAATGTGGGAAAGCCTTCAAGCTAAAGAACACACTAATTAGCCACCAAAATGTCCACACTAGAGCAAAGCCTTTCCAGTGCAGTGAATGTGGGAAGCCCTACAGTAACAAAACAAGTCTTATTGTCCATCAGAGGATCCACACTGGAGTGAAGCCTTTTCAGTGCAATGAGTGTGGGAAGCCTTACAGTTACAAAACAAGTCTAATTGTCCACCAGAGAACCCACAGTGGAGAAAGGCCTTATGCGTGTAGTTCTTTGTACACAGCTCCAAGGTCATGATCCAATGTGTGTGTGCGCGCGCGTGCACATTCAGTCACTCTATCATGTCCAACTCTTTGCAACCCTGTGAACTATAGCCTGCCAGGGTCCTCTGTCCACGGGACTCTCCAGACAAGACTATTGGATTGGGTTGCCATTTCCTACTCCATGGGATCTTCCGGCCCAAGGGATTGAACCCATGCCTCTTGCATTGGCAGGCGGACTCTTTACTACTGCGCCACCAATGTTCACACTGGAGAAATGCCTTCTGGACTCATGCTTTCCTTCACTTGAGTTAATATCTGGTAGCACAACTCCTTGTCATAGAGTAAGTGAATGTTAAACTCATGTAGGGTCAGTCCAACTCTTCTAAAAGTGGTGGTGTCCTTTTATAGTCTCATCAGAAGCACCATAAGCCAAGTTCCTGTTCTTTACATTCTTAGTTGGTATGTTCAGGCTTTCCAGTTTTAGTGACACCATAGTTGCATAGTGGGACCAAGTGATTTTAATTTGCATTTCTCTAATGATATGATGCCAAGTGGTCTTCCATGTGTTGATCTCCAACCACATATCATTCTTGAAATTTCTGTTCATACAACTTGTTCTAATTACTGAGTTTTGACATTTTGTCATTGCTTACTGATTAAGGTACTCTAATGGAAATACTTAGCAATACAATCTTCAAGAATTGGTTTTGTCTTTTCAATCGCTTATCCAGAGAAAAAGTTTTTAATTTTATTGTGGTCTAATTTGTTCATTTTTTCTCTTTACTTTTTCTCTTGCTTCCTCCTTTAACTTTTATGGTTTGGGGATTTTACTGATGTAAGGGAATTATTTTCAGTTTATTGTGGAGATTATTTTTTAAAATATGGACACCCAATTCCTGCCATGATAGTAATTTAAAGATTATACCTTTCCCCCTGAATTTCTTTAGTACTTCATTGAAGGTCAATCATTTATGTATGTTTATTTTTGGAATTTCTATTCTGTTGCATTTACCTACTTTATTTATATCAGTATTTTCATGTATTGACTAATTTGTTTTCATAATGTCTTGAAATCAAGGTTGTGTACTCCTTTGACTTCCCTTTTTTATTCTTCAAATTCTTCATAGCCATTCTTGGATTTTTGCTTTTCATATGAAGTTTAGAATCCACCTTCTAGTTTATACAGTACAAAAATCCTACTAGGAATTTGACTGGGATTGCATTGATTTGTTTTTATTTTTGATTTTTGGCCATGCTGTGTGGCTTACAGGATCTAGAGTCCCTCAACCGAGGCAATGGCAGTGAAAACACAAGAGTTCTAAACCAGTGGACCATCAGAACATTTCCTTAATTTTCAATTTAGGAAGAAATACTGAGTGTCCGTCTCAATCCATAAACATGATACATTTCCTTCTATTTAGATCTTAATTTTTGTTAACAGTTTTTTAGATTTCTTTCTATTGGTCTTGCATATGTGTTTTCTAAATCTGGTAATACTGTGAATGGGAATTAAATTTTCTTTGTGAATTGTTCAGTGCTAGTACACCGAGAGAGATATCAAACTGCAGACAGAAGCAATCCTTCTTAATTATTTTATAAATAACACCTACAAAAATTATTATAAATACTGTATTTTTGAACCATTATTAAAATATTCCTATTAGCATAAAAGAAGGACAGCTGCTCATTGTTCTCAATTCAGAATTATCCTGGAGTTCCAATTTCACTATAAAGCAAAATAATAAATACGAAGCAATTGGAAATGAGGAAATAAACCATCCATAGTATGTCCTTAGTTTTCATCTTCACTAGTGGTCCAAATATGGACACTCAATTTAATGAATGGACTCATCATAAACTCCTTACTTATTTTTTTGGTCACCCATTTGCTGCCCTTACTTCCTTAGGAACTATCACCTTCTATGACACTATGCAACTTAAATAGAAGAACTGCTTATTGTATTTTTCTATCAAATACTAAATTCCAGCAGGGAAATATGTATTTAAATGTTGTGCATTGACATATTCCCTATTTCTAGAAACATGTCTGAAACTCCTAGGATATATATTAATGTCTTGAAATATAGAACAAATTGAAAATACATACTTATTCATTTGTACAACTGTGAATATGCTTTATAACTCTCCTCACTCTGCTTTTTCCTTCAGTTTCCCTGCCCTCAGTGCTGAGTTATGGGAAGAAATCATGTTTTGCAAAAAGCCTTTAAATCAATTAAAAAATCCCCAGTAGGCATTTTCCTTCCCTCACTGATTAGAACTCAGGGTTTTTTCCCCCATACATTCCCGTGGGATTTTGATTATTTCAAAAACAAGTTTCCCACCATCAATTTCTTCCACTGATGACAGATATCTATCACATGAAGCATTTTCCATAACTTTTGGTAGTTACAAGCCCCATTTTTCAGAATTTGTCTCCATGCCCTACACAAACAACTGTTGGTGCACTTACAGGTGATCACTTTGCCAGGGCCAGATCACATCATAGGGGGTCTAAACTTTTATCTCAGGCTTATGTGCCCTCACTGCAGACGCACAGAGGTTGCCATGGCAGACCTTGTCCTGGGAGCAAACAAATTTGATAAGTATCTCTTCATTTCAGGTATCTGATTCTTAGAAGATGTTTATCTCAGGAAATCCAAGATTAACTGTTCTTTAAATTTTACTTACTGAGGTTCAGTTCAGTTCAGTCACTCGGTCGTGTCTGACTCTTTGCAACCCCATGCATGCCAGGCCTCCCTGTCCATCACCAACTCCCGGAGTTCACTCAGATTCACCTCCATTGAGTCAGTGATGCCATCCAGCCATCTCATCCTCTGTCGTCCCCTTCTCCTGCCCCCAATCCTGCCCAACATCAGAGTCTTTTCCAATGAGTCAACTCTTCGCATGAGGTGCCCGAAGTACTGGAGTTTCAGCTTTAGCATCATTCCTTCCAAAGAAATCCCAGGGCTGATCTCCTTCAGAATGGAATGGTTGGATCTCCTTGCAGTCCAAGGGACTCTCAAGAGTCTTCTCCAACACCACAGTTCAAAAGCATCAATTCCTCGGCGCTCAGCCTTCTTCACAGTCCAACTCTCACATCCATACATGACCACTGGAAAAACCATAGCCTTGACTAGACCCAGCACAACAAAAATAATAAATTATAAATTTTTAAAAAGGGGTTGATTCAAATGGATGAAAGCAGAGTCCTAACCACTGGACCATGAGGGAATTCCTCCTCCCTTGGATTTTTAAACTGAAATACTTATGGTGAAAATCAGTGATTCACAAGCTGAGACCCTGTGTGTGCTTTACCCAGTTTCCCTAACAGTAAGACTGTGTTATGACACCACAATGGTTTGACTTGGTTACTATCCCCTGAACTTATTCAGATTCCCCTAGTTAAGATTTGTACTCAAGTGTGTGTGTGTTTATTCCTCAGGGCTTTTATTTCTTGGCCACACCACATGGCACATAGGGTCTTAAGTTACCTGACCAGGGATCAGACCAATGCCCTCTACAGTGAAAGTCAGTCTTAACCACTGGACTGCCAAGGAAGTCCCTCCTCCAGGTTTAAAGCCACTTTTCTTTGTCCTAGATGTGCCATCAATATAACATACAGTCTCTCTCACTTTTTCTTCAATTTTACTATTGATTTTATGGATTTTTAAGTTCTATTTTGATTGAATGCTGTTTAAACATTATAGAAAACACTTAGATTTCTACAAACTCAAAACTATAACATAAGAAAATGTGATAACTTACATTCCTGTCTTTCCAAATTGTTAAATCTCCGTCCTATATATTTTTACTTCTACATGACTCAAAAAATATGGTATACTTTGTACACTGCTCTAGACTATAGTTTTTCACTTAAGAATATATCCTGGGAACTTTCCTGGCAGTCCAGTGGTTAAGATGTTACACTGCCACTGCAGGGGGCACAGGTTCAAACCCTGACCGGTGAACAAAGATTCCCCTAGGCCATGCAGCATGGCCAAAAAAGAAAATCCACAAATACGTGCTGTCCTACTGAATTTGTCTCTCTGTGTCTGACTTATTTCACTGAGCAAAATACTCGCCAAGTCTACCCATGGTGTTGCGAATGGAAATTTTTCCTCATGTTTGATGGCTGAATAGTATTCACTTTCACTTTCTGTATTCCACTGTATATGTTTTTGTTTTGTTTTTTTTTTTGGTAGACCCCATAAAATTTTCTCCATAGATCAATTTTCAGTTCAGTCACTCAGTCATGTCCAGCTCTTTGCTGACCCCATGAACTACAGCATGCCAGGCCTCCCTGTCCGTCACCAACTCCCAGAGTTTACCCAATCTCATCTCCATTGGGTCAGTGATGGCATCCAACCATCTCACCCTCTGTCATCCCCTTCTCCTCCTGCCCTCAATCTTTCCCAGCATCAGGGTCTTTTCAAATGAGTCAGCTCTTCGCATCAGGTGGCCAAAGTATTAGAGTTTCAGCTTCAACATGAGTCCTTCCAATGAACACTCAGGACTAATTTCCTTTAGGATGGACTGGGTGGATCTCTGTGCAGTCCAAGGGACTCTCAAGAGTCTTCTCCAACACCACAGTTCAAAAGCATCAATTCCTCAGCACTCAGCTTTCTTTATAGTCCAACTCTCACATCCATACAGGACTACTGGAAAAACCATAGCCTTGGCTAAATGGAGCTTTGTTGACAAAGTAATGTCTCTGCTTTTTAATATGCTGTCTAGGTTGGTCATAACTTTTCTTCCAAGGAGTGTCTTTTAATTTGATGGCTGCAGTCACCATCTGCAGTGATTTTGGAGCCCATAAAGTCTGATACTGTTTCCCCGTCTATTTGCCATGAAGTGACGGGACCAGATGCCATGATCTTAGTTTTCTGAATGTTGAGCTTTAAGCCAACCTTTTCACGCTCCTCTTTCAGTTTCATCAAGAGCCTCTTTAGTTCTTCACTTTCTGCCATAAGGGTGGTGTCATCTGCATATCTGAGGTTATTGATATTTCTCCCAGCAATCTTGATTCCAGCGTTTGCTTCTTCCAGCCCAGCTAGATCAATTAGATCAATTTTATTTTACCCTTAACTTGGAGTAATTTTATTTCTTTTTATTGCCTCGTTATGGTGACTATAACCTACATCTCAATATTAAATAGATGTCTAGTTTTACTAAAATTTTCAGTATGCTACTGAATCCAAGTCTTGTTTAATTTGCCTTACTTTTCTACTTTCTTTTTTCCCCCCTACTTACTTAAGGGACAATATGCCATTAAGTTGAAGTCATACTTTTTGAATATGTGTTTGATCTATGAATTTAAAAATTATAAATAAAAAATATAGGTGCAGTCCATAAAAAAAAAAAAGTTTCACAGCAAAAGCTAGACTGGTGTTTGAATAACATCTAGATGTCATTCACCCTAGTCAAGTTGAATATAAAATTAATCACCACAAGTCCAGCTCTTGTCAATTTGGCATCCACAGAAACTCAAACCATTCCTATCCTCCAAATAAAGACAACAAGGTCATACTTCCACCTAACATGATACAACTATCCTATGTACGACAGAAAATACACTAACATTTTCTACAGAAAGGATGCAGATTCCTTGGGTGATGGTCACTCTTCTGCTTGATATGCTACAACCAAATACTATGATATATGGGCACTTCCCTGGTGGTCCAGTGGTTAAGACTTCACCTTCCAATGATGTGGGTTCAATGCATGATCAGGAAGCTAAGATTCCACATGCCTAGTGGCCAAAATACCAAAGCATAAAACAGAAGTAAATAGTATAAATTTAATGATATATAGTGAATAAATATTAAGATGTTAAGTCAGCTTTTTGGGGTTTTTTTTGGCTGTACTAGGAAGGAATGATGCTAAAGCTGAAACTCCAGTACTTTGGCCGCCTCATGTGAAGAGTTGACTCACTGGAAAAGACTCTGATGCTGCGAGGGATTGCGGGCAGGAGGAAAAGGGGACGACAGAGGATGAGATGGCTGGATGGCATCACCGACTCAATGGATGTGAGTTTGGGTGAACTCCGGGAGATGGTGATGGACAGGGAGGCCTGGCGTGCTGCGATTCATGGGGTCGCAAAGAGTTGGACACGACTGAGTGACTGAACTGAACTGAACTGAACTAGGTGACTTACAGGATTAGTTCCCTAACCAGGGATTGAACCTGGGTCACTGCAGGGAAAATGCAGAATCCTAACCACTGAACTATCAGGAACTACCCAACACTACTTTTGTTATATAAGGGGATGAAAGAAGGAAGAGAAAGATATTGAACATACACACATATTCATGGCAAAAGAAGGAAGAAATACTTATGACATTACAGGTTACTATCCTCATTTCTATATGGTCAAAAAACCACAACTAGTATGTATCTCTTCTGCAACCCATTCCAAATCCTTTGGTTCTCAGTACCACTTCAGATATTCCTTTTTTATTTCCTAGTAGGTGACCAATCATTCCTTCCTGAAGGGTCTGGGCTATGAGTTGTCCTGCCTAAATAAGGCTGTTATAGTTCTCATTGACCTTAATCATGGGTCACAATAAGACACCTTCAGGGGCCTCTGCATTCCAGACACACTTCCTTTGTGCAAGCAGCAGTGGGAAATATAGTCCAATTTGCTCCTGGTATCAGACTGAACCGCCGGAGCCAACATAGTCACTCTCTCCCTGTTGATGCAGAAGTCTGAGGAGCACAAAGTGGCTGATGGGCAGGGTCACCTTCCAGGACAACGGAGTCGTTCTTCTGCAGCAGTAGAAGCACAACTCCCATTAGAACGAAGACCTCTACACAATCAGCGCTTCATGGGGATGGAAAGCAAAAGTGTCCCCTAGTGCCTCGCTGTGGTTAACTGTCAGTGGTGCCACTCACGTGTCTGCCACTTGCTTCCACGCTAGGGGACAAAGAGTCTGAGCTGTCATTTGATGATTCTGAGCATATACAGCCTCCTGAGAAAGCTCTTCCTGGCCCTCCAAGGACTGTCCCACGCAACCCACCAGGGCCCCCGGACCATGTAAGGGTCATGCCAACCAGGGGGCCTCTCTGCTGAGACTGTGCTGGTCAGGGAGATCCCTTGTGGCACTGATGACAAATGCCATGAAGATCTGCCTGACCCCCACCCCCTTCTGAGAATAGCCCTGCTAACTGAGCTGTGAGGACACATGACCCCACCACGTGTTGGGTCAGTCAGCTTCCCAGCAGAGGAGTCAAGAACAGGGACCTCAGACTGAGCCTGAGGGTGCTGAGTGCCGGGACGAGGGCTGGTGTTCAGAGGGACACTGCTTCTATCCCTCTGATCCCTGCTACATACACAGATCAGGCAGGAGGAGGAGGGGCCAGCAAACTGCAGGGCCCGTGGGGAGCAGGAAAGGTGACTCCTGTGACCTTCTGATCAGCCAGAAACCAGGAGGAGCCTGGGGTCCCTACAGGTCTAAGAGCTGAGCACGTACCCAGGGAGACCAGGAGCCCGCAGGTCTCCAGCATCACCTCCCGGAACAGGGTCCTCTGGCCCAGGTCAAGTTGTCCCCACTCCTCCCGGGTAAAGGTCACGGCCACATCCTTGAAGGTCACCACCACCTGGAGGGTCAAACACAGCAGCACTGGTGATGTGCACTTGGGTGGGATCAGGCCTGTCACCGTGGTGCTGGTGAAGGTGCAGAGACCCAGGCCTGAATCATGAGGCCTCTGATGGCCAAGTTCTGTGCTGGGTTCAGGGGGAAGCAGATGCAGCCTTGGGACATAAAGCAGTTGTGGCTGAGAGGAAAGCCTCAGGTGCAGGAGGCCACGGGAGAGGACACAGACAGTGGTGTTCCACGAGGTCTGGGGGCAGAGGGAAGTGCTCTGGGAAAAATGCTCGAGACGTAACTCCAACAATGGCCACAGCAGCGACAGCACCAGAGCTGCCCTCACCCTGTCTGAGGGCCTGCCCAGGCGGAGGGCTTCACACGCTGACATTCAAGTGACTGCAGATCCCTTGCTCTGGGCCAGAGATCCAGGGTTCAAATGAAGAGTCTGAAGTCTGACGCTGGCAGTGTGACCGTAGGCACAACATCTTTTCATTTCTCCAAGCATCAGTGTCACCATCAACACTATGCTCATTCCCACTGTGCCGTGATTCTGAGAACTAAAGAGAAAATAACATGTTCACACACCAGATGTGGGAGGGCTGGCACAGTGAAGTGTGCCATGTCCTTTTTGACTTTTACTAATCCCCCCACTCGGCACACGAGGTAAAGGCCATCATCAACTCTGTGTCTCAGGCAGAGGCCTGAGGTCCAGGCAGCTCCAGCAAGTCAGCCACAGGGAATTCCCTGATGGTCCAGTGGTTAGGACTCCATGCTTCCACTAGAGGCCACAGGTTTGGTCCCTGCTTGGGGAACTAAGATTCCACATGCCTTGCAGGAAAAAAAGAAAAAAAAAAGGCGGGGGTGGGGGGGAGGAAGCGAGGGAGAGAAGAAGGAAGGGAAAGAAAGTCAGTTACAACCTGAAATTTAAGGAAGGATGTGAGACTTGAACATTCAGCAAAAGATGGCGGAGAGTTTCCAGAAGATGGGCAGGTGGGAGCCAGGGGTATCTCAGCCAGAAGGAAAATGGCCAGGAAAAGACTATCCTAAGAGGAGACACTGAGGCACAGGGAGAGGGGAGAGACAGCCCTGCAGAGATCTGGAATCAGACAAAACGAAATGCAAGAGCAAAGGCTGTACACTGGGCAGGAATGAATGCAGTGAGCAAGGGAAGAACAGAAGGGGGAGAAGTGTGGAGGTAAGCAAGGGGCAGAGCTAGGATAGCCCTGTGGGCCATAGTTGGGAGAAAGACTATTGTAAGTGTGACCTGAGCACCTGAGTGGGAGACCCATTCATTCACTCAACCATTTGTTGAGCACCTTTTACAGGCTCAGCTGCTCTATGTCTTAGCAGAGAGCAGCCACAGGTGCTCACACTCTGGAACTGGAAAGAGATCCTAAACAAGCAACTAAATAAATGGGCCACCACCATGTCAGATGCTGGGAAAGACTGAAGGCAGGAGGAGAAGGCAATGAGAGAATGAGATGGTTGGATGGCACCACCGACTTGATGGATATGAGTTTGAACAAGCTCCGGGAGTTGATGATAGCCAGGGAAGCCTGACGTGCTGCAGTCCGTGGGGTCGCAAAGAGTAGGACACGACTGAGTGACTAAACAACAGCCATGTCAGAGGACCTAAAGGTTCCGAACTCAAGAAAACAGAGACGACTGAGGTGACTGTCTACTTGTGACTGGGCACCGGGAAAGCCTCTCTCGGGACAGCGGATGGGAGTGATTCTGACATAAACTGAGGAAGGGCGTCAGGTGGGTGGGAAAGTAACAAATAAGACAAGTTCTGACAGTGATCAAGACTATGATGAGGGCACTCAGGGCGATGGCTATGCAGTTACCCTCTTTTGCAGGACCTCTTTTGTTTTTATGTCCAAAAGGACCCACATTCCTGTACACCATCATACCTGACCATTTGAACAGACTCACTTGTCAAATACAACCAAACCACAAACAGGAAGATAGATTCACGACTGTCAGGGGGAAGCTAGATTCACTGGCTGTAAACTGAAAGGTAAATTCCTTGGCCTGGGCTCCTGGACTGTCCTTACACCTCTGTCCTAGTAGAACAGCAATCCCCAAAGTGCTGCAGACAACTGCTGTTCTTCCCCATCCCAGTCCTTATCTTTATAGAGGATACAGGACACGGAAGCCCAAGGGTCAGATTCCCCCAGGGATGAGCCTCTGCCATCAACATGGGCTCAGGAGGCACCTCCATGAAAAGAGAGCCAGAGTGATGCTCCCTGGACCGCACTGGACACGGGAATACACGCCAGGTAGCTCACGCGCGTTTTCTAGTTCTTTCAATCCAGTTGGAGGAACTTTAATATAAAAGCCAAGGGCAGCAGGGACAGTTGCTCAAGGTCCTATACTTGGGAAGGAGTGTGGCTGAGACATACAGAACGGTCTCCGGACTGTGGGGTGTGCGCTTTGCCCCACGAGTCCTTCCACACCAGCGGCATGGTGTCAGGGGGATTCTAGAAGACACTTCCTCTCCCTTTTACACCGCGTCCCCATCACTGACAAAAAAGAATTCGCTTACCAATGCAGGAGTCGCGGGTTCGACCCTTGAGTCAGGAAGGTCCCCTGGAGTGGAAATAGCAACCCAAATCCCGTTTACAGATCCTAGCGAGTGCGGGGACACCAGCCTCGAAAGGAAAATCCTGCTCTGGCGGCGCAGGAAGTCCGGCCTCAGACCACGCGAGCCGGCAACGCCCCTTTCATTGACGTCATCAGCCTGGCGCTCCCAAACGTAGCAGAGGCTTCTGGGTAGTTCTTTTTCAGCATCCCTCCAGGAGAAAGGTGTCTCCAGAGGACCCTGGGGCCCAGAGGTCTGGAGAAGAGCTGGCGGAGGAACTGCAGAGGCTCTAGTGAAGGAGGCGAGGCATGGAATGTTCCTGAAGGCGTCCCTGTTGTGTTTTCTGCGTCTTGTCTTTTAAGACCCTTGTAACATAAACTTTTAAATTTTTAAAATTTATTTTTAATTGAAGGATAATTGCTTTACAATATGGTGTTGGTTTCTGCCATACATCAACATGAATCGGCCATAGGTATACGTATGGCCCCTCTGGCTTGAACTTCCCTCCTTCCATCCTATCTCACCCCTCTAGGTTGTCACAGAACACAGGTTTGAGTTCTCTAAGTCATAAAGCAAATTCCCAGTGGCTGTCTATTTTACATATGGTAATATATGTTTGTATTATAAAATATTTAAGTTAAATATTCTGCCTCAGCGTTCCCGCAGACTGGCTGTAGGAACCCCGCCCGGGTGACCAGATACACAAGAGCGATGCAGCTGTGGCCCCAATTCAAGCTTCCCTTATCTCCCCCTGTGACCTAGTGATATTCGAACCCACCAATGAAATCCCCTCATGACTGTTACCTGTGTACACTGCCCTGATCCCCAGTAATAGCACTCATCTAGGGGACCCCCACCCCCAGGTGCTGGTCTCCATAGACTGTAGCCGGTCAGGCTCCTCTGTCCATGGGATGCTTCAGGCAAGAAGACTAGAGTGGGTTGCCATTTTTTCTTTCAGTGCATCCTACCGACCCACGGATGGAAACTTCCTCTGTGTCTCCTGCATCCGCAGGCGGATTCTTTACCAGCTGAGTCATCGGCATCGGCCCTCTTTCGAGCCAGGGATACTGAGGGAATACTAGGAACGCAGTCGCAGGGGTTGTTTATAAGCATACCCGACTTCTGCACTGACACAGGAGCCCCCTAGGGTCACCTGAAGGAACTCGCTTTTTATCAATGAACTTCCCACACCCGCCCCTCCGGCCTGCTCCGGGGGGCCGTCGGAGAGAGGATGGCCGCTTTCTGCTGTCCCCTCGGGGAGCCGGCCTCCAGTGAGGAGTCCGTTTGGCACCCGTTTGATCGGCTCTCGTCGGACACCAGCCACCGAGCCAAGGGCCGAAGCGCTCAGAAAGAGCCGGCGCGAGGAGGGGACCGTTCTCACTGGGACAACAGTGCGCGCGCCTCCAGCACGTCCAGCGCTCCGAGAAGCCTCCCTTCCCAGCGAAGGAGTGACCCCCAAGCTGCCGGCCCCTCTAGCCCAACCTTCCTGAGCGTGGTCTGGAGAGCCCGCGGTGGAAGTCAGCCAGGGAACGGCATCAAGAGAGACTGTCTTGGTCCCGCCGGCGCAGGCGAAGCAGGAGGACGCCACGTGGTGACAGGTCGGAGGAATTCGGGGGCGGAGCCCGGGGGCGGCGGGCGGTCTCGCCTTTCCGCCCACGGCTGGGCTGCTCGCAGTGCGGTTGGCAAGAACCAGTCGCCGGCGCCTAAGTTTATAACAGCATTTTATGAATGAGCCCCTACGTCACGGAAACCTTTGCGGCGATAGAAGGGTGGCGGGCGGGTCCTGGCATTTCTGCGGCCTCCTTGCCGCTTCCCTATCATGGGAATGTTTAAGCAACGGAGTTAGGATACTGTGAACCCCTGAAATTGACCGCTCTCAGGACACCACGGTAGCTCAGCTGGTAAAGAATCCACCTGCAATGTCCGAGACTCCTGTTCGATTCCTGGGGTCGGGAAGATCCCCTGGAGAAGGGATAGTCTACCCACTCCAGTATTCTTGGGCTTCCCTGGTGGCTCAGCTGGCAAAGAATCTGCCTGCAATGCGGAAACTTGGATTCAATCCCCGGGTTAGGAAGATTCCCTGGAGAAGGGAAAGGCTACCCACTCCAGGATTCTGGCCCGGAGAATTCCATGGACAGTGGAGTCTGGCAGGTTACAGTCCATGGGGTCGCAAAGAGTCATACAGGACTGATCGACTTTCACTTTTTAAGACTTCAAGGAACACCGTGAAACCTGCTGATGTAGATTTCCAAATCTGGACATCCTCCCGAGCTGCATAGTTTAAAGTTAGGAATTGACAACAATCGTGATCAAGTGTTTCATTTTCCTTCTCAGGAAGGAAAGTGGCACGATTTAAATTTCCACAAACTTTAAGCTTAGTTACTGGTCCTTCTAACAACAATGACTGATACTTAAGCCTACTGTCTGTCATCCAAATGTTAAACTTAGAATTTAATATCCCACTCACATCATGAGAAGTCAGTACAGTAAGGTTTCATCCATTAATTATTTTTAAAGCTTCAGGTGCTAATAAGGCCGCTGCCCCAATTACTCTTAGGCAGTGGGGCCACCCACGTGAAACTACATCTAATTCTCTGCTTAGATAGGCAATAGGTTGCTGGTGAGGCCCTCGGGGTTGTGTCAAAACTCCCAATGCCACATCTTTTCTTTCAGTGACAAACAAATTAAATGCTGAGCCTGTGGGCAAGCTCAGAGCTGGAGCTTGCAGGAGAGCAGTCTGAAGAAACTTAAAAGCCTTTTGAGTTTCTGGAGACCAAATCAGTTTGTTGGTTTGGGCCTGCTGAGTTTCAGCTATAAGTTTATATAAAGGCCGGGCAAGTTCCCAATAGCCCGGAATCCAAATGCGACAGTAACCTGTGATTCCCCAAAATCCTCTCAATTGTCTTAAAGTCATAGGTAGGGGATGATTTAGTATAGGTTTAGTTCTCTCAGGGCCTATGGCCCTACTCCCTTCTGATATGATTAGGCCTAGATATCTGATTGTTGACAAAGCTGAGCCTTTTCTCTTGATGCCTTGTAACCACAGCCTGCCAGAAAGTTTAAGAAATCTTCTGAGGCTCGCGAACAAGTTTCCTTTGTCTCAGCACAGAGCAAAATATCATTAACATATTGTAACACCACTGCTTCAGAGCTATTAAAGTTTTGTAGATCCCGTGACAAACTTTGTCCAAACAAGTGAGGACTGTCACAAAATCCCTGAGGCAAAACTGTCCAGGTTAACTGAGAAGCTAGCTGTGTAGGGTCTTCAAAAGCAAATAGAAATTGACTTTCTTCCACCAAAGGCACTGAATAGAAGGCATCCTTAAAATCAATTACTGAGAAATATTTGGCCCTTTCAGGAATTTCAGACAATAGAGTATAAGGATTAGGCACCACGGGGTGTAAAGGAACTACAGCCTCATTTATTATTTGTAAATCTTGAACTAGTCTCCATTTACCATTCGATTTCTTTATACCCAAAATAGGAGCGTTGCAAGGACTGTTACAGGGAATTAATAGTCTCTGCTCCTTTAAATTTTTGATGATGGGTTTTAACCCTTCCTTAACCTCAGGTTTCAATGGATACTGCTTCTTATGTGGGAATATATGCGGGTCTTTAAGCTTAACAACTACAGGAATAGAATTTTGTGCTCGACCCACAGATTTTCCATCAGCCCATACTCTAGGATTTACATTTTGTTCAACTAAAGGGAGAGAAAGGGAGGGCTTCATATTCATGAAAACAGAGGCATGGACCTTGCTCAGTATATCCCTTCCCAAAAGGGGTGAGGGAGATTCTGGCACAATCAGAAACTCGTGTGAAAACAGCACAGAATCCCAGTTGCAAGATAAAGAATAACTGAAATAATACCTTTTGGCTCATCCAGACAGTGCCATTACGGAAGCGGATCCGGAAGAAAGTGGGCCAGGGGCTTCAGTAAGCACAGAATAAGTTTTGCCCCAGTATCTAAAAGGAAATCGATGGATTGGCCCCCCACAATTATTAATACCCGGGGTTCCTCAGGTGTTATTAGGATGGGAGCTTGTGTGGGGACCCCCGGTCACCTTCAGTCCTGATTGTCTTGAGAGTCCGACCTGGGAGACCTACGCCTCTGGGAGTAGTCTCTCTTCCAGTGTGGTCCTTTGCAGACCGGACACGGAGCCGGGGGTGGCTTAGATGCCTGAGGGCAATCCCGCTTGAGGTGCCCCTCCTTTCCACAGCAGTAGCAAGCCCATCCCTTTTCACCTGGCTGTTTCATTTTTCTCAGGCTGTTTAAGAACGTTTTTCATAGCCATGGCGAAGGCTTCCGCCTTTTCCTTTGTCTTTTTTTGCCTTTCTTTTCCTCGTATTCCCTACCATAATAGACTGTCTGAGCCAGTTGTAACAGAGTATCTAAAGACTGATTTGGTCTACACGCCCGTTTTAATAGCTTACGGCGGACATCTGGAGCCAACTGAGTGAGAAATCTATCCTTTAAGATCACTTTTCCCTCTTCATTTTCGGGATCAATCTCAGTGAATCTGCGAAGGCCTTCTCTCAGTCTATCTAGGAATTTACCAGGAGCTTCCTTCTCCTCCTGTTCTATGTCTGCCAATTTGCCATAGTTTAAAGGCTTAGAATGCGCCTGCCTAAGTCCTTCAAGGATACATCTAACAAAATGACTCTGATCCCATCTTCCTTTAGCTGTGTTGTAGTCCCAGTCTGGTTCTATAGTTGGGACCGCCTGATTCCCAGTGGGGAAGGCCGCTATCTCGTTCTCCCTCTTCCCTACTGATTCATTACCAAGCCATTCATCTCCATAAGCAACCGCTTTTCCCAAAACTCGAGTCTTTGACTCGGGAGTCAGCGTTTGTCCCAAGATATACATCACATCCTTCCAAGTGAGGTCATAAAGCAGAGTAACACCTTTAAAGGCTCTAATATATTTTTCTGGGTCCTCTAAATAGTCTCCCAGATCCTCCTTGATTCTTTGTATTTCTTGACAAGAAAAAGGCTTATTAACTCTCACAGACTGATTATTTCTCCTGGTGGGTGTTTCATAAAGAGGCAACAGCTTGTGTGGCTGTTCCTCAGTCTCTCTGGCTGCTCTGCGCATATGATCCCAGGGATAGATTGGAAAAACCTGTTTTTCTTTTTCTCTTTGTCTCCTGTCCTCCATCTCATCTCTTACTTCGATGGTCTGAGTTTCTACTGAAACCAGAGTAGTCTGAGGTCGTATTGAGACAGGAGATGTTTGGACCTCCCCCTCCATGTGGGCAGTCTGAATCTCAGTTTGGATTTCCAGGTACGGGGGCAAAGTAAGAGGACAGGAGGGAGCTGAAGGTTTCACACCCAAATCTATACCCGTAGGACATAAGTCGGGCATGTTTTGCAGAGAGAAAAAGGGCAACACATATGCTACTTCTACCCATTTCCCTTGTTCCTTACAGAAGCGGTCTAATTGTACAACAGTATTATACTTAAGAGACCCTCCAACTGGCCACCATTCGCCATCCTCCAATGGATACCATAGCCATGCAGTATCACATAGGAAGACCAGGTGTGTCTTCTTTAAGCCCTGGGGATTAAAATCTATCCCAGTTTTTCAGGATACAGTTCAAAGGAGTGAGGCTGGAATTGTTAGCTCCCATCTGTAAGAGAGAAAAAAAGCGACCAGCGCCATTTTTTCTACTGGAGGCGTCCCTCCCTGCTCTAGATGGGGGTGTAGACAGACGTTACACCAAAAGCTTTTCCTTCCTGGTCGGACTTAGTCTGTCCCTTACCGACGCAGGGGCCGTCCCTCCCGGTTCTACCACCGAGATGGGGTGGGGATGTACCAGGGGTAGACTTGATAGCATCCCTACTTGACGTCCAGCTCTTCACCTTGCTTGCCTCTGATGTCACCCGGGGTGAATCAGAGTAACCTTCCAGAATGCCTCCCAAGCTAAGACTACTAGGGGAAACATTCGTCACCTGAGTGCCTGTGAATGACCCTGAGTATTTCCTGACTACAATAAGACCGACAGGAACATAAAACTGAGATGTTCTTTCCAAGCATCACCACACCAGTATAACAGCCTCCTCTGATCCACTAAAAGCCGGCGTTACCAAAGAAAAAAAAACCCATCGCAGTCCCAATCTGAGTAACCTTTAACCTCTGAGATGTTCTTGGAGCTAGAGCTCCATCTAGTTTCTGAACTTCCGATTCCTAGCGAGGCTAGGTGCTTTCTTGAATACCAATCCAAGTTTGGGACCTAAGCTGCAGTACACAGTAACAGTATAGATCACAAGTCCCTTGAAAGTCTATGATCCGATAGATTAGGTTAGTACTTCTAATTCCCAAGGAGTTATGAAATGGTCAAAGAGACCGAAAAAGGAGAGTTCGGTCCACACGCTTTGCCCATTTCTGGTCGGTTCCCAAAGGAGATATTGGGTGCCTTTGGCATTGGCAGGTCGGTATAACGCCCCAACAGGTTTCTGCCATAAGCCGTATGAGATCACCGTGGAACCGCAGAGCAGGGATCCTTACTTGCTTCACGCAGGGCATGCCATTCATTCACACAAGCACACGGTAGAGTTCGTAAAGCACAGCAGAAAACGTGTTCGCTAAGAGAACAAAGAACTAAAGCTCCAAGCATCCTTACCTTGTCCTGAAGGATCCCGGATGAGCCCCCAAGATGAAAGGTTGTTGTTGAATCACGCGAAGACACTGGGATTCTTGGCCTCCGGAAGAGAAGAATTCAATCCAGGGCCAGAGATGAGGCTTGACTGCTCAAAGCTTTTGTGGAATAAAGTTTTATTAAAGTATAAAGGAGACAGAGAAAGCTTCTGACATAGGCATCAGAAGGGGGCAGAAAGAGTACCCGCTTGCTAGTGTTAACAATGAAGTTATATAATCCAAAGAATGTCTGGAGGTTGTAAAGACCCCATCAGCCAATAATTTACATTTTAAGATAACACTGTCCTCAGGCAGGATACATCCTTGTAAAAACCAGGTCTACTCCCATAATTTACATTTTAAGATAACAGGTTTAATCCAGAGACTGTCCTTAGGCAGGATACATGATTGTTATATAATCCTAAGGAATGTGGAGAAAGAAAAAAAGTTTGTCCTTTCTTCCTCCTTGAGAATTCCAGACCCCTCTCTCCTTGGGGACCCCTAGACTCCCTATCAACCTGCCTAGGAAATGACTCGCTCAATAGCATCAAAAACAGTATTTCCTTTTAGTAAAGATGACACATCACTGCGGAAGAGTAAGTGAAGTTCCAGCACATCTTTGTTCGACAAATGTCTTTTATTTATTAATAAAAAGGAAAACATCAGTCAACATCCATTTCAAAATAAGCAACTGGTATTAATAGTCATTAAAGAAGATATACAAGTGACAAATAAACAGGAAAAAAGTGCTTGACATCATGAAACATCAGAGAACTACAGTTAAAAAACTACAGTGAGATGCCATTACACCCCACCAAGACAGCTGAAATTAAACAGAGTGACAATACTGAGTATCGGCAGGATGGGGAAGAACAGGAGCTCTCATATACTGTTGATGGGAACACAGAAGGATCCAACCAGTTTAGATCACAATTTGGCAGTTTGCAATTCACATATTCTGAGGTCCTGGCACAAGAGAACTAAAACACATGTTCATAAGAGAATTGTATGCTTATGTTCATTGGAACTTTATTTCTAACAACACCAAACTGGAAACAACCCAACTGCACATTAGCAGATGGATGGATAAACATAAATCCTAGACAACGCAAACTAAGTTACTGTTGAAGGTAGTGGCATTCTATCGGCTTGGGAAGGACAACGAGAGATTGTAAAAGGACATGAGGTAAATCAAGGTTGTGTTCATCATCGTGATTCTGATGGTTTTATGACTTTATATTATAGCAAAACTTTTCAAACTATATACCTTAAATATGTATACTGTATGTCAACTATGCCGCAATAAAATTTCTTTTAAAAATGGTTCAAAATTTAAAAAAACAAAACAAAACCCAGACTTCCCACTCTTTCTGGAAACCAGAAGGTTTAACAACTCAATACTGCTGTTGCTAAGTCGCTTCAGTCGTGTCCGACTCTGTGCGACTTCATTGACGGCAGCCCACCAGGCTCTGGCGTCCCTGGGATTCTCCAGGCAAGAACACTGAAGTGGGTTGCCATTTCCTTCTCCAGTGCATGAAAGTGAAAAGTGAAAGTGAAGTCGCTCAGTCATGCCTGGCTCTTAGCGACCCCATGGATTGCAGCCTACCAGGCTCCTCTGTCCATGGGATTTTCCAGGCAAGAGTACTGGAGTGGGTTGCCATTGCCTTCTCTCAACTCAATACTAACTCCACCCTATTTTTCCCCATTCCTGGAGAAGGGTAGCTCTGAACCAGTGCAGGAAATACTGGCAAGCAACAGAGGCTGTTCCAGTCTGGGACAACAGGACCACTGGGTGGACCACAAAAGCCACATTCCTGGACAGCAGGATCTCCATTCTCTGTTCTCATTTCCCTGTCTGTACAGCAATGACCTGGAGGTGGCCAGCCCAGAAAGACAATGGGGATTCACAAAACCTTTAGATTACGTTGCCAACAATAAATTCAGCTACAGGAGATACACAGCTCTGGAAGGGCTGTGATTCCACACAGCCATAGTCACTGGGAGATTTATGGATGCACATGAGAAGAGGCATATTCCATTTAATTTGATGCAGGCGCCTCCACTGATTATTAATCACACCCACAATTTCAGGGGGTTCCCTGGTGGCTCAGTGGTAAAGAATCTGTCTGACAATGCAGGAGACATAATTGACTCAGGTTCAATTCCTGGGTTGGGAGGATCCCCTGGAGGGGGAAATGGGAACCCAATATTCTTGCCAGGGAAATCCCACGGGCAGAGGGGCCTGTCAGGCTACAATCCATGGGGTCGCAAAAGAGTGGGGCATGATTTAGTGACTCAACAACAGAATTTCAGTACCAATTAAGGTTGAAACCTGGATCCTGATGTCTGAGGAGGGATACTAGTCCACAGAATTATGAACTCCAGGACATTTGGCTCCTTTGTAGAACCTGGTGGAACGCTTCCCCTCAACAGTGCTGAGCATTAAGGGATACCCTCTGGGAATATGAAAACAAATTCATGACATTCCCAAAGGCCCTGGAGCTTGCTGGAACGAGTGACCATTCCTCAGGGTAACCTACATATGCTGTGTTGCCTAGTCAATCAGTTGTGTCTGACTTTGTGACACCATGGGCTATAGCCCGCCAGGCTCTTCTGTCCACGGGATTTCCCAGGCAAGAATACTGGAGTGGGTTGCCATTTCCTACTTCAGGGGATCTTCCCAATCCAGGGATTGAACCTGCATCTCTTGTGTCTCCTGCATTGGCAGGCAGGTTCTTCACCACTGCGCCACCTAGGAAGCCCCAGGGGGAACCTATTGGTCACACAATATGTAAGCTTCCAGATCACACATTAGATCATATATTCCAGGTCACACATTTAGGAACTAAACAAAACACTGCTTTAGTTCCTAAGAGACCTTGAGGAGGAATTCATATTAAAACTGGAATAAAATTATACTCTCCTATCATTATCATCCCTGCTGAGGCACATAAAGCTGAGCACCCATGAAAGCTGTCCATCCTTTCAAACAAACAGGACACTTCTGTTTTCCACCCACCTCCACAGTGAATACAACCCCAAGATCAAAGGTAGATTAAACAATAAGACCTTTATTGCTGCACAAACCAGAGAAATAGGGGGCAATTCCAAACTGGTGACCTGGAGGCAGGAAAACCAACCACAAATATCAAGTGAAACCAACGAATTCGAAGGTCAAATTCATACTTAATCAATTGAAATAGGAAAATGTAAGGGCACATACTACTCAAGATTTCCTCCAGGGAACATTAGGGCACACCGACATCACCCTTGTGTCAGCAAATCAGAGTGACTAATGAAATACTGTACAAGGAAGAGGTGAGATGGGTTCTACCAGAGAAACTGGCAGTGATGTAACTCTGATGACGGCCCTGGGGAGTTTAGAACATGGAATGTAGCTCCTGTAAGCCTCACAGACACCTGGAACTCATTGAGAATTTCAAGTCATTAGATGTTTGCAAGTATGAGGTTCAATTTCAGGCAAATGGCTCCCTTACAAAAGCTGTCTAGTGCTGTTATAATGAAAAAGGAGGGAGCACATTCTTCAGCTCTAAGATCTTTCTCAAAGTGTGGATTCAGTTCAGTTCAGTTCAGTCGCTCAGTTGTGTCTGACTCTTTGTGACCCCATGAATCACAGCACGCCAGGCCTCCCTGTCCATCACCAACTCCCAGAGTTCACCCAGACTCATGTCCATCGAGTCAGTGATGCCATCCAGCCACCTCATCCTCTGTTGTCTCTTTCTCCTGCCCCCAATCCCTCCCAGCATCAGAGTCTTTTCCAATGAGTCAACTCTTCGCATGAGGTGGCCAAAGTATTGGAGTTTCAGCTTTAGCATCATTCCTTCCAAAGAAATCCCAGGGCTGATCTCCTTCAGAATGGACTGGTTGGATCTCTTTGAAGTCCAAGGGACTCTCAAGAGTCTTCTCCAACACCACAGTTCAAAAGCATCAATTCTTCGGTGCTCAGCTTTCTTCACAGTCCAACTCTCACATCCATACATGACCACTGGAAAAACCATAGCCTTGACTAGACGGACCTTTGTTGGCAAAGTAATGTCTCTGCTTTTCAATATGCTATCTAGGTTGCTCATAACTTTTCTTCCAAGGAGTAAGCGTCTTTTAACTTCATGGATGAAGTCACCATTACTTGGTGCTAAACAATGTTAGCTGTTTGGAGTAAAGGATTTCCCATATTTCCTGCATTCATGGAGCCACTCCACAGTGTGAAATTTTCGGTGGAGATTGAGGCTGGAACGTTGACTAAAGGATTTGCCACATTTACTGCATTCGTAAGGCCTTTCTCCAGTGTGAACTACCTGGTGTTGAATGAGAACAGACTTTTGCCTAAAGGATTTCCCACACTGCCCACATTCATAAGGCCTGGCTCCAGTGTGAATACTGCAGTGCTGAATAAGGCTTGTGCTTCGACTAAAGGATTTCCCACATTCACCACATTTATAAGGCCTTTCTCCAGTGTGAATTCTCTGGTGTTTAGTGAAGATGGCTCTTCTGCTAAAGGACTTCCCACACTGGCCACACTCAAAAGGCCTTGTTCTACTGTGAATACGCTGGTGTTCAACGAGGCTGTAACTCTGTCTGAAAGATTTTTCACATTCAGCACACTCATAAGGCTTTTCTCCAGTGTGACTTCTGTTGTGTCGCTCAAGTTTGGATTTGGATCCAAAAGCTTTCCCACATTCCCCACACTCATAAGGCCTTTCAGTAGTGTGAACTCGCTGGTGTCGAATGAGAGTGGCTCTTTGGCTAAAGGATTTCCCACACTGGACACAGACATAAGGCCTTGCTGTGGTGTGAATTCTCCGATGTTGAACCAAGGTGAAGCTTTGTCTAAAGAATTTCCCACATTCGCTGCATTCATAAGGCTTTTCTCCAGTGTGGGTTCTCCGGTGCCGAACAAGATTGGATTTGCACCCAAAGGTTTTCCCACATTCCTCACACTCAAAAGGCCTCTCTCCACTGTGAATTCTGCAGTGTTCAATAAGATTGGAGCACTGACTAAAGGACTTTCCACACTCACCACATTTATAAGGCCTTTCTCCAGTGTGAACTCTCTGGTGTATAATAAGAGTGGCTCGTTGCCTAAAAGATTTTCCACATTCACTGCACTCATAAGACCTTTCTCCAGTGCGGACTCTCTGGAGCTGAACAAGTGAGTACTTACAGTGCATGGCTTTCCCATATTTGCTAAACTCATAAACTCTTTTTCTAGCAGAGACTCTTAGGTGGTAAACAAGATTGTGTTTGTGGCTGGTAGCTTTCCCACATTCACGCAATTTGTAATGACTTTTTCTACCATTAAAAGTCTCCCCAAACTTGGTGATTTTGTTGGGTTTCTCACCATTGGAAGTGATCTGGTGCTGGAGGAGACCCACTGTACCTGGTAAGTCCATTCCAACCTTCCTACAGGTGAAGGGATTCCGTGACACCTGGACTATGCAGCTTTTTACAAATGCTGCCTTATCCACGTCACTTTTCTCTGTAGTGAAATGCTTCTGAAGCTGTTGTAGGTTTGCAGATGCCCCAGTAAAGTATGGTTTCTGCCCTGGTAGATCAGCAGGGTACAAAATGTCTTTCAGGATTGGGACACATTTCTCACAGGGGTGAGCATTCTCGGTGAATGGACCTACCTTTGGAGTCCTGACCTGTGACAAAGCTTCTAGAGAAACGTTTTGCTCAGAAGGTGTCTCTTTAGTCTGTGTTTCATGCAAACAAACTGAAAGAAGAGAAATATTTGTGAATTATGCTGATTATGGTAGGAGAGTATTCATCATGTTTTGTTTTTCTTTTAACTTTCTGTATAATACAACATTTAGATATCTTAAGAAATCTTCATGGCCAGAGAAACACTAGACTTAAACACTATAAATCAAATAGACCTAACAGACATATACAGAACATTTCATCAACCAGCAGCAAAATACACACTACTCAAGAATGCAGGGATAATCCCCCAGATTAGATCATAGAGCAGGCTATAAAACAAGTCTTCACCAATTTAAGGAAATTGAAATCATATCAAATCTCTTTTCTGACCAAAATATGATAAAAAACTTATGGGACCCAGCAAAAGTAGTTCTAAAAGGGAAGGTTTTAGCAGATACATACACTAAGAAAAATCTTAAAATAACCCTACCTTCACACTTCAAAGATTAAAAAAGAAGAACAAACTGAACTCAGTGTTAGCAGAAGGAGGGAAATAATAAAGATTAAAGTGGAAATAAAATAGAGACTAGAAAGACAATAGAAAAGATGAAAACTAAGAATTTTTTGAAAAGATAAAATTGACAAACCTTCTAGAGTAATAAAAAAAAAGAGAGAGGACTCAAAATTATAAACGAAAGTGGAAACAACTAAGCCTGTGCATGACAATCACTGAGCCTGTGTGCCACAAATAGAGAGCCCATGTACACAACACCTGAAGCACGCATGCCCTAGAGCCTGTGCTCCATAACAAGAGAAGCCACCACAAGGAAATGCCCATCCACTACAACTAGACAGCAGCTCCAACTTGCAGGAACTAGAGGTGCAACAAGAAAGCAAGCAAGAAAGAAAAGGTGACTCATGTTGGATTACTAGAACTCGTGGCCACAAGACTGGAAAAGGTCAGTTTTCATCCCAATCCCAAAGAAAGGCAATGCCAAAGAATGCTCAAAGTACTGCACAATTGCACTTATCACACACACTAGTAAAGTAACACTCAAAATTCTCCAAGCCAGGCTTCAGCAATACATGAACCCTGAACTTCCAGATGTTCAAGTTGGTTTTAGAAAAGGCAGAGAAACCAGAGATCATATTGCCAACATCCGCTGGATCATGGAAAAAGCAAGAGAGTTCTAGAAAAACATCTATTTCTGCTTTATTGACTATGCCAAAGCCTTTGACTGTGTGGATCACAATAAACTGTGGAAAATTCTGAAAGAGATGGGAATACCAGGCCACCTGACCTGCCTTTTGAGAAACCTATATGCAGGTCAGGAAGCAACAGTTAGAACTGGACATGGAACAACAGACTGGTTCCAAATAGGAAAAGGAGCATGCCAAGGCTGAATATTGTCACCCTGCTTATTTCACTTATATGCAGAGTACATCATGAGAAATACTGGGGTGGAAGAAGCAGAAGCTAGAATCAAGATTGCCGGGAGAAATACCAATAACCTCAGATAGGCAGATGACACCACCCTTATGGCAGAAAGTGAAGAGGAACTAAAAAGCCTCTTGATGAAAGTGAAAGAGGAGAGTGAAAAAGTTGGCTTAAAGCTCAGCATTCAGAAAACAAAGATCATGGCATCTGGTCCCATCACTTCATGGGAAATAGATGGGGAAACTGGAAACAGTGTCAGACTTTATTTTGGGGCTCCAAAATCACTGCAGATGGTGACTGCGGCCATGAAATTAAAAGACGCTTACCTTGGAAGGGAAGTTATGACCAACCTAGATAGTATATTGAAAAGCAGAGATATTACTTTGCCAACAAAGATCTGTCTAGTCAAGGCTATAGTTTTTCCAGTGGTCATGTATGGATGTGAGAGTTGGACTGTGAAGAAAGCTGAGCACTGAAGAATTGATGCTTTTGAACTGTGGTGCTGGAGAAGACTCTTGAGAGTCCCTTGGACTGCAACAAGATCCAACCAGTCCATCCTAAAGGAGATCAGTCCTGGGTGTTCATTGGAAGGACTGATGCTGAAGCTGAAACTCCAATACTTTGGCCACCTCATGTGAAGAGTTGACTCATTGGAAAAGACCCTGATGCTGGGAGGCATTGGGGGCAGGAAGAGAAGGGGATGACAGAGGATGAAATGGCTGGATGGCATCACCGACTCGATGGACATGAGTTTGAGTGAACTCCAGGAGTTGGTGATGGACAGGGAGTCCTGGCGTGCTGTGATTCATCAGGTCGCAAAGAGTCGGACATGACTGAGCAACAGAACAGAACTGAACTGAACTGAATGCTGTGATCCCATCCATCAGGACTCCATATATAACATCACTAAAAATTATATATCATATATACAGTTTGTCAAATATTATATGCCTATTGTTAAAATTATTGAATCAGGACTTGGGACACCAGGTGTCATGACACCTGGGATATTCATTCTGCCAGGGTGAGGTAAACAAGGTAAGATGCCTTGTTTTAGCCTGACTGCCAAATTCCTACATCCCAGATCCTCACCTGCAAGCTTGGGCAACAGACTTAGAACTACTTGGGGCAGTGCACTCAGCTCAGCACTGGCACCCACACCACATATGCCAAGAAAGTGGGGAAGTAAACAGAGCCCATAGTCTGACTATGGAAAGAGCAGAGCTGCCTCTGGGGGACAGAAAGTACGACCCAGATCAGTACACTGGGGTGAGGGCCTTACCCATCGAGGCTGTCAGTGCAAAGTTCTCTAGCATCACCTTGCAGTACAGGTGTCTCTGAACTTCATCAAGGAGCCCCCACTCCTCCTGGGAGAAGTAAATGGCCACGTCCTCAAAGGTCACACAGGCCTGCCATGAGGGGGACAGATCATTCCATGATCAATTTCTCTCCTAGGATTCCAAGTTCCTTCACCCAGACATCCATCCCCTGCTAACTCCCCTCCCAGTGTCCCCACCTTGAAGGAAGTATCAGGCCTTGGGGCCACAGGTACCATGCTCTCCTCTTATGGTATCAAGATCACGGTCTATTCACCAACTACAGGCATGTGGGCAGGGAGACACCATCTAAACTCTGAGCCTGGCGTTAGGACATCCACCCTCTTGTCAGGTAATTCCCCTTGGACTCCTGAATTGTGTCTCCCAGAGATAACCGAATGTGGGCTTTGGGTTTCTTCAGGGTGCCCAGTTGCACGGTCTGGAAGAATTCCAGAGACAAAGGGTGGGGTCAGGACCATTGAGGGCCTGGAACATCCTCTGCTCACCTTTGAAGAGTCCCTAAGCACTTCTGTCCTCATGGGAGTCTGTGGGAAGAGGGAGGTCATTACAGGCATGTAACCATGGCAGGCTCAGTAGGCTCAGGCCTCCCTCTACTTCTGTCTAGCCCCGAAGCAAGGTGACCTGAGATAACTGCATTATTTCTGAGTATAATGAGTATCTCATTATCTCTGAGACCTCAGTGCTCTTAAACTGTGATCTTGGATAAAGAGTCAACCTCCCTGTACCTCGGTGTTTTCATCCCCTTTGCAGTCTGTTCAAAAAGCAACTTCTGGAAAACTTGAAAAGCCTAACTCACACCTCTTGTATTCACATCCCTCCATGGTTTCCAGCGTCCTGAGAGAAAAACTCCTCCCCTTCCCATTCCTAACGGGAAAGATTCTCCGCGAATTCACATAAACCTGTCCCTCCGCCTGTCACCCTCTCCCACGCGTCATCACACTGTCTGTAAAACACAGAGCCCCACCCACGACCGCCTCACCATCCTGGACTCGGGGGTCCGGGCTGAGGGCACGCGAGTAGGCGCTCCGCACTCAGGGCTTTAGTGTCTGGTGGGGTGAGGACGGTGAGGGCCCGGAGGTCGAGCGTTTACCTGAGGCGGGTCCCTCAGCGCGGCGGCCGCCATCGGAGTCTGAAAGCAGCGGGGTTTTAAGTGACAGGCGACAGAGACGAACTTGTGTACAATTATCATCTACCGCCGCAGCCCTGCAGACTCGTCGCTGGGCTGGGGGACAACCTCTCCCCTAGAGGCTCCTCGCTCTGTTCATCCCCCAGGCTCCGTCCACACTCCAAAAGGTCTCCGGGGGCAGCTGTACACTGAGCAATCACCGTACTGCCGCCACAGAGGCGCCGGAAGTCCCGCCCAGATCCTCGGGTCGCGGAAACGCGCTGATTCCGAGCGTTCATTGGCTACATGCCTTGGGCCCGACATCCGGCATTGTGGGTAACGTAGTTCCCACGGCGCCACCAGCCACGGAAGCTGGCGCCCACCCCGAGACCGCGGAGTCCCGGAGGGGTGGCGGTCTCCCTGTGGGCCTGAACGGAGGCTCTCCCGGGAACTGTCCGGGTGAGGGGCTGGCGACGCTTCGACCTCACATCTGGACCCCCTACGCGGAGCCGGGTGGTCTGAGCTACGTGGGAGGTCTCCCCGGGAGAAGCGTCCTGAGTCTCTCCCCGGAGTGGGAGCCGTTCCCACCCTTCGACCCCTGACGGCAAAACAGGCTCGTGATCTGACAGGATCAGGGTTGGCGGCGGGTTTGGCTGCGCCACCTGGGGGCTATCCTGGAAAAGATCGGGATTTGGCTTCATAGGCGAAAAGTTGAGACTGCCAGGGGCTTCGGGGGGCGGGGGTGGACTCGGTCCTCGGAGAGCCGCGTGGACTGGTCGCCGGCGGCCGGGGTCTGGGCTTGACCTCTGAGAGGGGCGGGGAGGGGTGCGGACCTTCGTCACAGGAGAGCCCGTGCCTGAAGCCCAGAGGGGCCGGGGGAAACCTTCTGGGGGCTCCAGGCTGAACCTTCCCAGGAAGAGCGTGAAGAACCGAGGAGCCTCTGCGGTGCCTGGAGGCCCTCGGGGCGTCCCAGCCGCTCTGCGCTCTCTCACTCGGAACGCCTCCAAGGCAGCTAGCGGGGCTCCGCGGGCGCCCCCTGGCAGCTGCTCTTGGAAGTCGGAATTCAGCCCTTGGGTGAAAAGGAACGCAGACTCGGGCCAGGGAGGAAAGTGCCCATTCCCCCCGGGGGTCTCGTTGGGCTCCTGCGCCCCGCTGCTCTCTGCCTTAGTTACTGTCAGCCCACGGGCAGTGGGCACCATGGGGTCTGAAGTTCCAGCCTGTCTCTCCTCCCGCCGCCACTGTGTCTAGGCGACGGTGCCCTCTTCAGGATGCAACCTCAGATCACAAGTGGCTTCCCTACCTTCAAGTGTGTCTGTTTCCGGAGAAAAGAACTAACTAGATTCCCTTGGAACGATAGCAGGGACAGCCTGGGCCAGAACCTACCCCCGGCGTAGAGCGCTGGGAGGGCCCTAGACCAGCCTGCGCCTGGGCCCGGGGCCTTCTGAGGGAGGCCAGCCGTGGACGGGGTGGGCGGCCCGTGGTCCTCCTCATCTCCCTCACCTGCACATTTTCCCAAAGTCGGGGTGTCTGGAAAAGCAATACGGTTCAATAGAGGATTCTGTTAAAGTATAATTCCTCCCGTTATTTAACGAGAAAATAATAAAGTACCTGAAGAGAATTCAGGGAGTAGGGAAACCCTTGTGGGGCAGTAGGACACCGTCAAAACCTAAATGTAGGGAGCCAGGGCTGCTCTCATTTCCTCCTGACCCCTCCACCTGCTTCAGCAGTGTTGTGTGACTTAGGGTGCTGTGCTTAGTCGCTCAGTCGTGTCCGACTCTTTGCGACCCCATGAAGTGTAGCCCACCAGGCTCCTCTGTCCGTGGGCTTCTCCAGGCAAGAATACTGGAGTGGGTTGCCATGCCTTCCTCAAGGAAATCTTCCCAAACCAGGAGTCGAACCTAGGTCTCCTGCATTGCCGACGGATTCTTTACTGTCCATATATATATATATATATATATATGCCACCCTGTTACTCCTTAGTGAAGCCTCTCTGGGGTCTCCACCGACCACACCTAAGGTGTTCAGGGAGGTGTCCCCACTCTGGTGGGTCTAATATTGCCAGATCATCCTCCAGTCAGTTCTCAGCCCTAAAAGCAATAATTTCTGCCTCCTTTTGAAGTCTCACCCTGACCAGGCACAGTTTAGTTTTATTCCAGACACCCTGGTGGCCCCATGCAGATTTCTGAGACATCTTCCTTGCTGGCATCCCATTTTCTGTCAGGCCCATACAGGAATGCAACCATCCTCTGCCCTGAGCTCTGACTACTTGGAAATTCAGAGTATAGCATGAAACTTGCAAATAATTTAAAGCCTGGAAGAAATGTGGTTTGAAGTAGAAGCGCCTTCAAAGAGACTTACTGGAGTTAAGGACATTGTTTTCTGAGCTGAAAGCGGGGCAGAAAATCCCAAAATGACAGGCTCAAGTCACATTATATACTACCTCTGTTCCTAATGGGATGTACCCATATCCTGTTGGAGATCGATTTTGCTGTATGCAATATGCAGTTTATTCCAGGAAGAAAGATGGCTCTCCCTGACTTTGGGGAGTGGAAGGGAGATTGTGAAAGAAGGAATTTAACCTGATTGGGGTGGGCAGTGGGGAAGAGGAGCCAGGGAGCCTCAGGAAATAGATAACACTTTGAGGAGGTAGTGGACAGAAGAGAGTTTTCCTGTTAGGAAAGTATGTATCAGTCCACGTTTGTACACTGATGAGAGGTCAGAGGAGAGGGGGAAATAGGGAGGAAACGGATCATGAAAAACAGGATTGAATTACTTAATATGTCAACGTCACTGTTCACTAGGGAAATTCCAATTAAAACCTTGCGATACCAGTCTACATCTACCAGGGAAAGAGGGGAAATAAGTATTGATGCGGCTGTGGAGAAATTGGAACAACTGCCCATTGCTGATGGGAATATAAAATGATGCAATGTGAGAACGAGTTTAATAATATGAAAACCAGTTCCGCAGCTCCCCATAAACAACACAGAAATGCCACTGGGTTCAGCAATTCCACTCCTAGGTATACACCCGAAGAATTGAAAGCAGGGACTCAAACACATCTGTGGGCAGCAATGTTCATAGCAGCGTTATTCGAGATAGGGAAAAGGTAGAAACAGCTTAAATGTACATTAACATATGAATGGCGTTTAAAAATGTGGTTCATTCATACTGTGTAGTATTATCCAGTTATAAAAAGGAATGAAGTTCTGATACATGCCACAACATGATGAACCTTCAAAATGTAATACATGATTAAAACCAGACATAAAAAGATAGTATACAAATTTACTTATAAGAAATAACTAGAATAGCCAAATTGTACAGACTGAAAGTAGACTAGAGGTTTCCAGGGGTTGGCCACAGAGGGGAATGAGTATTAACATATTTTACATTTTGTTTGATTTTTTTTAAATTTAGTGGTAGTAGATACCAAACATTGTAGATGTATTTAGTGCCACTGAATTATATATTTGAAAATTAAAGTGGCAAATTGCTTGTCATATATAATTTACCACTGTATATACACACACACCAAAAAACTGCTAAGTGAGAGATTTTTGTCCAAATTCCTAAGTTCAATTTTACTGTTACACTATATCAAATTTCATGAACTTTTTGTTTTTTGATGAAGTTAGAACAGCTAGATTGATTGTATAAATATTCACCCACAGTATTAGGCCTTTTATTGGAATATGAATTTTAGGACCTAGTTGTTCTTATCAACATAGAATTTGCTTTCATATCAAGAATCTGAAAAATATTAGTCAACCAAATATTGATAGTTAAGGGGAAATAATTTGAAATCCTATAGAGAATAGAGTCAAGTGGTCACAGTCAAATTAGCAAGAAGGGTTTTCCTTGCCTAGAAGATGAAGCAAATATATTACAAGTGATATGAGTATCGCTGCAAATAAGCACAAAGGGGCTGATTGTTGGGAAACATAAAGACAAAAATATAGAGGTATCTACCAGCCACTGGCCCGGAATAGCAAATAGACTCATCCAAATGGACAGAAGAGAAGACAGTGAGTAAATGATGAAAAAGGAGTTCACAAGGACAAAGATGGTAGATGTGGCAGAAGCTCTGGAAGTTGCTGTGAATGTGTTGGACTCACTGCTTGTGATTGTGCAGGAAAACAACCATGGAGCCACTAGCCTAGACCATGAGACCTGAACATGTAAAGTCTATTGTGAAGAATACGGCCACGAATATAAACCTTCTAATTCTTTCTGGATTCAGTGTAGAATGGAAACAAGACCCATATATATACTGTCTACGAGAGAAAAATCAGATCTAGGGATGCATATAGACTGAAAGTGATGGGATGGAAAAAAGTGTTCCACACAAATGGAAATTAAAAGAAAGCTGGAGTAGCAATGTTCACATCAGACAAAACAGACGTTAAAGACTGAAATAGAGATAAAAGAAGGCACTACATAATGATAAGGGATCAATTCAAGAATATATAACAATTGTAAATATAGATGCACCCAACATTGGAGGACCTCAATATATAAGGTGAACGCTAACAGCTATTAAGGGAGAAATTGACATTAACACAATAATAATGGGGGTTGTTTATCACTTCACTTTCATCAGTGGGCAGATCATCCAGTCAAAAAATAAGAATAATAAATGTTTTTCTTGAGTCACTGCTGTCAGAGTCATTTCCAGTTCTGGGAATCACAGTCCACCTTACCTCCCTAGGATGCCCTCCAACACCCTGTTATCTCTGGACCTGCTGTGGGGGCAGCTCAGATTCTAATCTGGTCCTACTCCTGTGTGTTCTTGCCTCCAATGACCACAGCTATCAGAGCTACTGTGTTTTCTTTTGTGGGAGCTCTTAATGTCCTTTTATATATGTCATAGATACAGAGTCTGCCTAATTGATCGTGTGGATTTAATCCGCAGCTTGTACAGCTTGTCAGAAGGTTTTGAATCTTCTTCCGTAGCCACACTGCCCCTGGGTTTCAATTGTGGTTTTATTTTCACCTCTGCATGTGGGTTATCCCCTGGGGTTTAGCTTCTGAGGCTGCCCTGAAGGGCTTGGGTTTGCCCCTGTGAGGGCCAAGTGTGGAAGTGGTGCAGCTGCTAGGGTGGCAGTGTTTCTGGCAGCACCAGGTACTCAGGAAGGTTGGCGGCTAGGGCAGCAGGAAATACAGTGTTCTAGATGGATATGTCAACCAATATTGGGCAATATGCTCAGTATTCCTGCCTGTAGAACCCCCCTCTCTGACAGAGAAGCCTGGCAGGCCAGTCTACGGGGTCACAAAGAGTTGCACACTCTTGTTAGGTAGGTAGAATAGGGAAAAGGAGTCCAAAATGGTGGTGGCTAAAAGACAAGGAAGGGAAAAGCCCGCGAAAATAGAACAAAGGAAGGTCCGAGGACTGGAGTGAGGACCTCAGGTAAAACAAACAACACTCCTGGCTGGCCCAATTTACATAGGACAGGCCCAGGGAGAGAAAAACGTATAAAAAGAGGAGCCAAAGCTAGCTCTCTCTCTCCCGCGCGCTGGGGCACTCTTCTCTTCTCGTCTTTGGATCCACGTGCCCTCACGCCTCAGAGATGGATTTTCCTGCTATCTTCTAAATAAAATAGAACTGTAACACTGAGCTGTAACACTGATTTGTCTAAGAGCTATAACATGGTCCTTTCAAGACCTGAGAGCTATATCATGGTCTATCCAAGACCTGAGAGCTGTGACACGCTGAGGGGGCTTTAATGTCCGTCACTCCAAATCTTTGTTGTGATGAGACAAAGAACCGAGGAACATACACTCGCGTGACACTACTGAAGTGCATAAATACAAGGCTTTTTTTTTTTTTTTTTCCTGCCTGTGGCAGCTCTGCCCCAGTGAGAGTTGAGCATGAAGGTGGTGGCAGTGCTTGGCTTGTGGGGACTCTGGTGGCGCCAAGTGTTCAGGGACACGGACTGCCTCCGTGGCAGGAGTTATGGCCCTATCAGAGTCTTTTTTCAAGCCTCTTGTAGCTGGCGATCAGAAGGCCTCTTTGGCCAATCTTTCTCTATAACTCTGCCCATTCAGGCACTTAGAGGGCTTCCTTGCCTGGGGTCCTTCTCTGTTGTTGGGTGCGTCAGGCACATAGAGGGGATGCCCTGACTGGGGTCCTACTCTGTAAATCGGTGCATTAGGCACTTAAAGGGGCACCCTGGGTGGGGTCCTACTCTGTAGTTCAGTGCATCAGACGTTTGATGGGACAGCCTCTCCATTGTTCAGCTGCTGATGCTGGTGTGTGGAGAGAGGCTATGGTGATGGCTCCACCCCCTACGCATGACTCAGCAGTATCGCCTTGTTTCCAGGCAGCCCACCAAGCATTTCCCACCACGATCTCTTCCCTCACATCCCCTCGACCTGTCTTTCCACAGTCAGCAGCAGCCCTCACTCTGGGATTGCTCCACGATCCCTAAACTTCAGCTCCCAATCTCTGTCCCTTCCAGGAGACCCGCGTTCCTGCCTGGTGTATGTATGGCTGTGGCAAGGACTGTCTGATTCTCATTCCATTTAGGTGCTCACCTAAACCTTAAATTTAGGTGTTTCACTCTCAACCTTAAATGTTTCTCCTCTGACTCAGACAATTGCCCCGCTGTGGGGATCAGACCCCTGCCTCAGTTCCCCACCTGCCAAGGGCAGGTCAAGTCCTACTAACACCTCTGTTTCCCTGCCTAGTACTTTTGTCCTACCAAGTTTTGCATGGTTCTGTATAGTCTTTTCCACTGGTCAAGTACTCTTGTCTGCTCTCAGCTGGTGTTCTGCCTGCACATCTGTGTCTGAAGGTGTATTTCTCATGTATCCATGGAGAGAGATGTACTCCATGTCCACCTACTCCTCTGCCATCTTTTTCTCCCTTCTTCATGAACTTTTCTGTTTATGAAGCTAGCACAGCTAGTTTTGAGTGTATAAATATTCACCAACAATATTAGACCTCTTACACACATAAACATTTAGGACCTAACTGGTTCCATCTGCATAAAATATACTCTTTTATAAATAATCCGAAAATTGTTGGCAATAATAACAGACATACCAATAAATACATTAAATGTAAGTGGATTTAGTGTTCCAACCAAAACACGTAGACTAGTTGAATGGATACAGAAACAAGACCCATATATATGCTGTCTATGAGACACACATTAGATCTAAGGATGTACACATAGGCTGAAAGTGATGGGATGGAAAAAAGTATTCCACACAAATGAAAACTAAAAAAAAAGCTGGAGTAGCAATATTGATATCAGACAAAATAGAATTTAAATTAAAGACTGGTATAGAGACCAAGGAGGGCACTACATAATTACTAAGGGATCAATTTAAGAATATATAACAATTGTAAATATAGATGCACCAATATAGGAGGACCTCAATATACAAGGTGAATACTAACAGCCATAAAGGGAGAACTTGACATTAATGCAGTAATAATGGGGGTTGTTTATCACCCCACTTTCATCAATGGGCAGATCATCCAGACAGAAAATCAATAAGGAAACATATACTTTTAATGACACATTAGACCAGGTGTACTTCATCGATATTTATTGAGCATTTTATCCAAAAGCAACAAATCACACCTTCTCATATGCACGTGGAACATTTTCTAGTATGGACCACATGCTGGAACACAAATTGATACTGAGTAATTTTAAAAACATTGAAAACATATCGAGCATAATTTCCAATTCTAGTGCTAGGAGCTTCAAAATAAAATTCAGGGAAAAAACTGGGAAGCGCAGTCTGAAAAATTTTAGTATACTAAATATAAACAGACGAGGGAAAGAAATTGAATTTTCTGTAGAGAATAGAGTCAGCTGGTTACAGCCAAAGTAGCAAAAAGTGTTTTCCTTGCCTAGAAGATGAAGTAAATATATTATGAGTCACACGAGTATCACTGCAAATAAGCACAAAGGGGCTGACTGTTGGGAAACACATAGACAAAAATATAGAGATGTCTACCAGCCACTGGCCCGGAATAGCAACTAGACTCATCCAAATGGACAAAAGAGCAGACAGTGAGTACAATGAGCAAAAGGAGCTCGCAAGGATCAAGATGGTAGATGTGGCTCTCGCCTCAGCACAAGCTCTGGAAGAATGGCTGTTGCCGTGAATGTGCTGGACTCGCTGCTTGTGCCTGAGCAGGAAAACCACCATGGAGCCACTAGTCCAGACTAGAAGACTCAAACATATAAAGTCTATTGTGAAGAATATGGCCGGAAATACAAACCTTACATTTCTGTTTGGACTCAATGTGGAACAGTATCCATAGTTCACCTTTACACTAAGGTTTTCATTGTGAGTTGGACTAGTCACAAGGAAAGGAACACAGACATTTATTAAAAGATTCAGGATCCAGCAAAGGAAGCAGCAGAATGCAATACACTTTGGTGATCTCTTACTGAGCGCCAGCCGCCTAGAGAAATGGGAACAAAGCCTAATGGCTTGGAAGCCACTGAGGAGGCAGGTCATGTTAAGGCAAATCCCTCTGGCCACTCTTTGAAAATAGAAGAGAAATTTACATCCAGCCTCGTTCAGGAAATTCCTGGATCCAAAAGTTGCCATTGTATGAGGGATCCCTCTGGACAAAAGCACCAGGGAGTTGGCTAAGACGAGTTGATTGAGAATCAAGTCTGTGGGTCTCACCTTGCATCCACTGAGCAGAATGAAGTTATAAAGACAAAGGAGGAATGAGTTCCCAAGGAACCCCACTCCCATCTGAATGACTAACACAATTCCCATTTCCCACTTTGAATAAGCCATCATATTGGTATCTATGGGACACTTATTTTAGTTGGAACCTGAGAAATGAGTAGCTCAACAACAACAAAAAAAACAAATCTATTCCCACCACCACCATGCCCAGTATTCTCCAATGCTAAGGCTGATACATCCTTTCCCAGTTTAGATGAGCATCAAATATCTGTTTATGGGTGGAGATTTTACTCCTGAAGATCCTGGTTCTACTTGGTAATGTGTAATGTCTATTTCTAGGATATGGGTGAATACATTAGGCCCTGAATGAGCAACGGAGTTTTGTACATGTTTGAGTGAAAAGGTTCTCTACCCCTCTTATCTATAGTTATGACCCGGATGCATTGAAAAACTGGGTACAAAACTGTGTGTAGAGTGTACTTGAGTATTCCCAAGTGTATGGAGTAATGACTATACAGACAAGGAACATGTATTTGTATAGAGTAGGGGAGAATTTAAAGCTAGACCTTTTTTTCTCATTCACCAGAAGTTTGTTTTTTTTAATTTTTTAATTTTTGGCTGCACTGGGTCTTAATTGTGGCCCAGGGGTTTCTCATTGTAGTGTCTTCTCTTCTTGAGGAGAACAGGTTTAGGTTGTGGGATTCAGTAGTTGTATGGGCTTAGTTACTCCACAGCATTGGGATCTTCCTGGACCAGAGATTGTACCTGTGTCCCCGACATTGGCAGGTGGATCATAACCACTGGACCACCAGGCAAATCCTAAAGCTAGACGTTGACGGAAAAAAAAAATTGGTTAGAATGTTTTGTTTGTACAAGTGTGCATATTTCACATAGTTATAAAACAATATTAAAGCAAAGTGCTGCTGCGTTGCTTCAGTCGTGTCCGATTCTGTGCGACCCCATAGACGGCAGCCCACCAGGCTTCTCCGTCCCTGGGATTCTCCAGGGAAGAACACTGGAGTGGGTTGCCATTTCCTTCTCCAGTGCAGGAAAGTGAAAAGTGAAAGTGAAGTCGCTCAGTCATGTCCGACTCTAGCGACCCCATGGATTGCAGCCCACCAGGCTCCTCCATCCATGGGATTTTCTAGGCAAAAGTACTGGAGTGGGGTGCCATTGCCTTCTCCGATTAAAGCAAAGTAGATGTTTTAAAGACACTAAGTTTACAAATTTAAAAAAATGAATTGTGGTCTCTATGTGTAAGGGTAACACCTCAAGTGACTTGAAAATAAAAGTTTGACTGTATATCCTTAAGGAGATAGTATGAAGGTAAAACTACTTGCAAATAAACATTACATATTACCTCTATACTTCACTATAATGTAGTGGCAGAATATCTCGGAATCAAATACTTAGTATCAATGGGAACAAGTATTTATGGGAGATAAAATCTTTGCCAACAAAGGTCCCTATAGTCAAAGCTATGGTTTTTCCCATAGTCATGTATGGATGTGAAAGTTGGACCATAAAGAAGGCTGAGCACTGAAGAATTGGTGCTTTTAAACTGTGGTGTTGGAGAAGAATCTTGAGATTCCCTTGGGCTGCAAGGAGATCAAACCAGATGATCCGAAAGGAAATCAATGCTAAATATTCACTGGAGGGACCGATGTTGAGGCTGAAGCTCCAATACTTTGGCCACCTGATGTGAAGAGCCAAGTCATTGGAAAAGACCCTGATGCTGGGAAAGATTGAAGGCAGGAGCAGAAAGGGGTGAAAGAGAAGGAGATGGTTGGACGGTATCACTGAACCGATGGACACGAGTTTGAACAAGCTCCAGGAAATGATGAAGGACAAGGAAGCTGGCGTGCTGCAGTCTACGGGGCCACAAAGAGTCAGACACAACTGAGTGACTGAACAACAACAAAATAAATGCCAATAAAAAGCCAATGAATTTGAATAAAAGTTAAAATTGACATTTGGTAACAACAGGAAATACACATACAGTATTAGATTTTAAACTGACATGTATTTCATTTCACTTGCTATTCAAAAGAATCTGGAAATTTTGGACAACCCTACAACAATGCCTAACTCTAACACCCAGTTTATGGACTCAATATATGTCCCAGTATAAGTAAACACAATGTCTTGAGGGGAGGGGGAAAAGCAAGCTTACTTAACCCTTAGGACAGGAACTTTCCAAGACAATCCTGAAGCTGCTTGTCATACACAGGATGGAGGGAAACAGAACTCAGATGTCACCAAATTCCACTAAAGAAGCTACTTTTGCACAGTTTTCATACAGTAGTAACTCTAAAAAGTGGACTCAGGTAAACTAAATATCTCTAAATGATATAAAATTAATTGCAAAAGTTAATGCTAGAAGAGCTTAAGGAAACAGTTCATTGTTCAGAAAACTTATTAAGGGTAAATATCAAGCATTTCTCCTACAGTAACTGCACAGACAGTATTTCACAGTAGGAAATCTTTGAACTGACACATAAAGTGGACTGGTTTGGATAAGACCTGCAGATGCACATAATACATTGTCCATCATGGGAAAAGATACAGTGATGCAAGATTAAATAGAAAAATTAATTCAACAACACCATGGAGACTTCCCCACCATGAGGACAATTCTTTCTTCCAGATGAACCGATGTTTCAGTATTGGGTAATGAGATAAGAGGACATTTTCAAATGGTGAAGACACAAATCCACGATGCTGGACAGGGTGTTATTGAGTCACCACTTTCCTGGCATGGTCATTTCATTATGTCCAGAATAACAGCTATGATATGAATTTCCATTTCCATGATCAAGAACTGAAATGGTTTTACACTTGAGAAATCAAGGAATTGTTATTATGATAGTAATACAATTCAGAATATCCATAAATCAAGATAGCCAATTTTTTTTTCTTTTGTGGCAAGAGTCTCCTTTAGATGTATAAGGAAAATAAATAAGTAAAATTTTGGAAAACAATATTAAAATTAACTAACGTGCAGAAAACAGTGAGTGAAAACCAAAATCTATATTTAAGCCATAGGATTCATTTTAAGTAACAGTAGAGAAAACTGTTGCCCTGGATGGAAATTTTCCCAGTGTGAATAATTCAGTTCTCGCTAAGAAATATGTTACTGAATACGAATTCCAAGGAAAATTGGATACTAATATCAAAACAACACAAATTTTGTAAAAAAAAAATTTAGTTTAGCAAAGTGAACTTGCCTTACATAAAGTATGGTAATAATTACACATTGCCACTGACAATAGAAAAAAGCAGAACAGAACAAGGAGCTTGCATGTTGTCTATGTTTGCAGCTATTTATATGGTAAGTCCGGAGAAGGCAATGGCACCCCACTCCAGTACTCTTGCCTGGAAAATCCCATGGATTGAGGAGCCTGGTGGGCTGCAGTCCATGGGGTCGCTAAAAGTCGGACATGACTGAGCGACTTCACTTTCACTTTCCCTTTCATGCATTGGAGAAGGAAATGGCAACCCACTCCAGTGTTCTTGCCTGGAGAATCCCAGGGACGGGGGAGCCTGGTGGGCTGCCGTCTATGGGGTCGCACAGAGTCGGACACGACTGAAGTGACTTAGCAATAGCAGCATATGGTAAGTCTATATAGAAATTTATATATGATAAAAGTTCATGAATTATATTAGAGCAATTACTTATTTAATATATGGTATTAGATTTATTAGGACATTAGAGCTATATTTCCAACTTTAATCTCAGAGAAAAAAATAAATACTAGATCTGCATATAAGAAATTGTTACTGTCTTAGGTAAAAATGCTGCAATATATCCTCACAATGTTGCCTGGACAAAGCATTACTACGCATGTACCAAACCTGAGGATTTAAAATATTTTTCGCATATTTGTGCTTATAAAAATTATAACTTATTTCACTTTTATAATATCCTGTGCTGAAAAATTCCTAAAGCAAAGAAAATAAAGCTCAATGAAAACATTTAATGCAGGTGGCCCCTGGTGCCTAGGTGCCCAGCGATGCCCAGGGCTTTCAGGGGCTGCTCCCCGGCCTGACCTCGGCCTCAGGCACTTCTGGGCCCAGGGGGACGGGTGGGGGACCTCCTGCTGGGGCACCTATGGGGTGTGGGGGTGCTCTGAAAACCAGGCCACCCTCCTGGTCTCACCCTGGGGCAGCGCCTGGCGCAGCAGCCCTGGGAGCAGCCAAAGTACAGGGCCCTGCTTCTCCAGGAGCAGCGGGCCTGTCCTCCCACCGTCGCTGGCGAGATGCCGTTAACCATCTCAATTCCAGATTGATTTCAAATAAGAAAGAGTCAACAAAATCATATAGGAATAATTTATCACTCGTTAGTAAAACAGCAACTACTTATTCAATACAAATAAAAGCTCAATGAAAATATTTAAATATGTAGGACACCGAGAGGTGATTATAACCTCAGTGCTTTTAGGGGGAACTAGATAGGAATAACCAACTTCTAGAAATCACACATTATAAAATATGATCTTCCATAAACACCAAAAAAAGCCAAATTATATTGAAAAGGACACGGAATGATTCATATGTACACATATAAATGCTGAAATTTCATTTTAGGGTCAAGTCCTCTAATAAAGAATTACAGAATCTATCTTTTCTATCAAGATCCTAGTCAAATATGATTTAAACTTTGGAGTTTGTAAAAACAAACAAACAAACAAAATGGCTCGGACGTCCCTGTCAGTCCAGTGAATATTCCATATGCTGTGCAGTGCAACAACAACAAAAAAAGAAAAATTTAAAAAAACACCCTAAACCTGGCTGTCTCTATTGTAAATTTTAAAACTTCATACTTTCCTGCTGCCTGAACATCCTCACAGACAGGGTGTAAACGTCCCCCCAGGACGGCCAGGTCAAAAGGAGACACCACACGTCTGACCACGTTCCAGAGTCCTTCTTGCTGGCATCCATCTTGGCTGAACAAGGCGCACACCAGCAGGAAGGACTCTGAGTTAGATGGATTGGCTAAAGACAACCGGGAAACTAATCCCATCACCATGAAACCTGAGACTGTGAGCCATGCGACAGAGCGGTTCTCCTGGGTTCCCTTACCCTCCTGCTCTCCACCCGGGCACCCTTTCCCAATGAAATCTCTTGCTTTGTCAGCATATGTGTCTCCTGGGACAATTCATTTCCGAGTGTTAGACAAGAGCCCAGTTTCAGGTCCTGGAAGTGGTCCCCCTTCCTGGAACAGTCACATTACATGTCAGGGTAATGTTACTATCCTAAGATAGTGAATGCTTTCATTCATCTTTTTTTGTCCAAACCCCACAATCATTAGAGATAATTTCTTTTAAGATAAAGACTTCATTTCCTTACATGAAGAATGATAAAGCTTTCAGTTCTCTAAACAGGAGATAAATGTGAGCACTCTAGCTGATGAGACAACTCTATTATAAAGACCCCCCCCCTTTACCACGCAGGCTAACAAAAATACAACAAAACCAACTGTATTCCATCCTCTCAGTCAGACCTCAGGTAATTCACTACTCAGAGCTGGGAGATCAGCATTGTTATCCAGTTGCTGGGCACTTGCCTGCTGAGTGAAGTCTTTAGTGGATGGTGAAAGCTTCGGCATCTTTAGTCAAAGAAACATGAAGGAAGATTTCATAGAAACTGAAAATTCGAGGAAAGGGGAGAGACATCAGGCAGCAGAGGAGTGGGTAGAGGAGGAATGCATCAAATGTGTGCAGGAAGCATAATTCCTCGCTGGATACAGAGGTATACTTGTGTTCCAACCCCAGGAAACATGAGAGAGAAGCTGATTTATATTGGTGTTTTAAACTGAATTTTCTGTGCTATAGTTACCCTGTGAATCTGACCCTTGACTATAAAAGAGACACTTACCAAATAACATTCTCAATCAGGACTGTGTGCTCCCAGACAACATCTGTGCAGATGTGGAAAGGGCATCTGAGCCCAACCAAGATAAAGGTTTGGAATACCGTGATGTCATCTCCTTACTGGGAAGTGATTATCCTGCCACCTGTCATTTCAGTGACAATACTTTCAGAGGGAGTTGAAATTATCTTTGAAAAATAATTGCAGATTCATTGAAAGCAATTAATATTGATTATAATGTTTCTATTGAAAATTACAGAAATACCTTGGGAACAATTTTCCTATGAAATATTTTTTAAAGACTCACCCAACATGGAGCAGGACAGAAAAACTGAGATCTAACAAGTGAAAAACAATGCTGTTGTCTCATTATCTCGTGTCAACAGAAATAATCACTGGTGCCCCTGGTGAAGAACTGGCTACCAGTTAAGGAGACATAAGAGACGCAGATTTGATCTGTGGGTTGGGAAGATCCCCTTGAGAAGGAAATGGCAATCCGCTCATTCTTGCCTGGAGAATCCCAAGGACCGTGGAGCCTGGCAGGCTACAGTCCAGAGAGTTGCAAAGAGTCGGACATGACTGAAGTGACTTAGCACACACAGCACACAGTAGGAACAGGAAACAGTTTTATTCAAGCCGAACTGAGGACTACAACTTAGGAGATAGGGAAGACGATAGTTCAGCAAATATTTTAAGGAGGTGAGGAGTGCTAACCAAAATTTTCACGAACAGAGACCTGATTGAAATAAAGAGATGTTTATTTGGGGTTGATTAGAACTGTGGCAGGGGTGGCACTGATCCAAGAGGTACTTGAATGGTGTTCTGCCAGACTACAAAATTGGGAAGGGGCTTCTACAGGCAAACCCCCCTGCAAGGTTGTATAGGTTCTTTGTTAAAAAAAAAAACACTAGGATTGTATGGAAACACAATAGACTCTGAAAAGCCACACACACAATGGAATACTACTAATACTAAGCCATAAAAATTTGAAATATTGTCACTTGTGATGACTTGGATGACCTTGAGGATTTTGTACTAAGTGAAATAATTCAGATGGAGAAAGACAATAAAATAAGATTCTTCTCACATATGGAATGGGAAAAAAAATAAATTAACACACCAAAGAAAAACAAAAATGCATAGACAGAGAACAGATTAGCAATTACCAGAAGGGAAGAGGTGGGGTGGGAGGGAGAGATGGGTAAAAGGGATCCACAGTGTGTGATAAATGGATTTTAAATTTTGGTGGTGAGCATGGTGTACTGCACACAGAAGTAGAAATGTAACATTTTACATAGAAATGTTATGTAAGATGGGGGATCTGAGCGACTTTTAATGAAAAATATCTGTCCTTGCCGCCTTGGGCATGTGGGATCTTCGTTCCCCGACCAGGATTGGACCCATGCACCCTGCACTGGAAGTGTGGAGTGTTAACCACTGGACCCCCAGGGAAATCCTTGAGTCCCTTTTTATATGTTCTGTCCTGAGCTGTTCTCCCAGACACTCCCCAGCCCTTAATCTTGTAGCTTCACACCTTAACACTCTGATTAAGATGAGAGAGACATGAGCCTCCTTGGAATAAGAACTGAGCATCCTGAGCAGCTGGGGGAGCAGGCACTTCCTCACATGCTCTCCTCCCCCCTACAGGAGAAATTGCAACTGAGAAGGCCTCTCTTGGAACTTGGTTGTACTACTTACGGGGTGGGTTGACAGGAGAGTCAAACTGATTCTCTTACTCTCTTCAATGTGCTCAGTGTTCATTTTTCTTTTCTCCAGTGATGAGCTGGAATTTCCCTTCTGGACTGTTATGTTCCCACAAAGACCCTCTCCTCCATGGGTGTTTCTCTAAATCAACGTTTTCCAGGGGCTCCTAATAGCAGCCAAGATAGGCTGGAGCTGGTTCATGGGTCACTTCAGGCTCCAGAGCTGGAACCTCATTGCTGGGGATACACCTGAAAGAATTGAAAGCCCAGATTCAAACACATTCCTGTTCACCAGTGTTCATAGCAGTGTTATTTATGATAGCCAAAAAGTGTAAACAACTCAAGTGTCCATTGGCACATGAATGGATTTCTAACATGTGGTACATACATACAATGGAATATCATTTGGTAATAAAAAGCAGTGTAGTTCTGACACAAGCTGCAATATGATAAACCTTGAAAACAGCCTAAACAATTAAAGCAAGACATAAAAGGAAAGATAATGTATGATGCCTCTTATCAGAAATATCTTTAATAGACAAACTTGCACCAACTGAAAGTAGATTAGAGATTTTCCTGAGCCTGAACCAAGGGAAGATGGGGCAGTAATTGCTTTATGGGTATGTATTTTCCATTTGGCTTGATCTTTTTCTCAAGCTAGTGGTGGTAGATGCAAAACGTTTCAATTATATTTAATGCCACTTAATTGTATACTTGTAGTAAAATAGCAAATTTCTTGTTGTATATAATTAAACACTATATATACACACACCAAAAAAGCTGCAAGTGAGAGATTTTTGTCCAAATTCCCCCCAAAATTTTCCTGTTAGAGTACTTCAAACCTTCATGAACTTAAAAAAAAGATTAGTTTATTTTTTATTGAAGGATAATTGCTTTACAGAATTTTCCTGTTTTCTGTCAAACCTCAACAAGAATCAGCCATAGGTATACATACATCCCCTCTCTTTTGAACCTTCCTCCCGTTTCCCTCACCATCCCACCCCTCGGGGTTGATACAGAGCCCCTCTTTGAGTTTCCTGAGCCATACAGCAAATTCTTCTTGGCTGTCTATTTTACATACGGTAATGTAAGTTTCCATATTACTCTTTCCACACGTCTCACCCTCTCCTCCCCTCTCCCCATGTCCATAAGCCTATTCTCTATGTCTGTTTCTCCATTGTTGCCCTGTAAATAAATTGTTCAGTACCATTTTTCTAGATTCTGTATATATGTCTTAGAATACAGTAGTTATCTTTCTCTTTCTGGCTCACTTCACTCTGTATAATAGGTTCTAGGTTCATCCACCTCATTAGAACTGACTCAAATGCATTCCCTTTTATGGCTGAGTGATATTCCATTGTATATATGTACCACAGTTTCCTTATCCGTTCATCTGTCGATGGATGTCTGGGTTGCTTCCATGTTCTGGCTATTGTAAATAGCAATAGCTGCAATAAGCAATGGGATACATGTGTCTCTTTCAATTTTGGTTTCCTCAGGGTATATGCCTAGGAGTGGGATTACTGGGTCATATGGTGGTTTTTTTAATTCCTAGTTTTTTAAGGAAACTCCATACCATCTTCCATAGTGGTTGTATCAATCTACATTCCCACCAACAGTTCTCCACATCCTTTCCAGCATTTATAGTTTGTAGACTTTTTGATGAGGGCCATTCTGACCCGTGTGAGGTGATATATCTCATTGCAGTTTTGATTTGCATTTCTCTAATAATGAGCGATGTTGAGCATCTTTTCATGTGTTTGTTAGCCATCTGTATGTCTTCTTTGGAGAAATGTATGTTTAGGTTTTTTCCCCGATTTTTTGATTGGGTTGTTTGTTTTTCTGGTATTGAGTTGTGTGAGCCACTTGTATATTTTGGAAATTAATCCTCTGTCAGTTGTTTCATTTGCTACTATTTCCTCCCATTCTGAGGGTCGTCTTTTCACCTTGCTTATAGTTTCCTTTGCTGTGCAAAAACTTTTAAGTTTAATCAGGTCCCACTTGTTTACTTTTATTTTTATTTCCATTACTCTAGGAGGTGGGTCATACAGGATCTCGTTTTGATTTATGTCATCCAGTGTTCTTCCTATGTTTTCGTCTAAGAGTTTTACAGCTTCTGGTCTTACATTTAGGTCTTGAATCCATTTTGAGTTTATCATTGTGTATGGTGTTAGGAAGTGTTCTGATTTCATTCTTTTACATGTAGCTGTCCAGTTCTCCCAGCACCATTTATTGAGGAGGCTGTCTCTGTCCCGTTGTATATTCTTGCCTCCTTTGTCAAAAATAAGGTACCCAAAGGTGCATGCGTTTATTTCTGGGCTTTCTATCTTGTTCCATTGGTCTAAATTTCTGTTTTTGTGCCAGTACCATTCTGTCTTGATGACTGTAGCTTTGTAATATAACCTGAAGTCAGGAAGCTTGATTCCTCCAGCTCTATTCTTCCTCAAGACTGCTTTGGCTATTCATAGTCTTTTGTGTTTCCATATGAACTGTGATTCTTTTTTGTTCTAGTTCTGTGAAAACTGCCATTGATAATTTGATAGGGATCACACCGCATCTGTAGATTACACTTGGTAGTGTTGTCATTTTCCACAATATTGATTCTTCCTACCCAGGAACGTGGAATATTTCTCCATCTGTTTATGTCATCTTTGATTTCCTTCATTAGTGTCTTATAATTTTCCGTGTACAGTTCTTTTGTCTCCTTATGTAGGTTTATTCCTAGATATTTAATTCTTTTTGTTGCAATGGGGAATGGGGTTGATTCCTTAATTGCTCTTATTGATTTTTCATTGTTAGGATATAGAAATGCAAATGATTTCTGTGTATTGCTTTTGTAGCCTGCAACTTTGCTAAATTCACTGATTAGCTCTTGTAATTTTCTGATACTTTCTTTAGGGTTTTCTATGTACAGTATCATGTCATCTGCAAACAGTGAGAGCTTTACTTCTTATTTTCCAATCTGGATTCATTTTCTTTCTTTTTCTTCTCTGATTGCTGTAGCTAGGACTTCCAGAATTATGTAATACTGGTGAAAGTGGACACCCTTGTCTTGTTCCTCATCTTATGGGGAATGCTTTCAGTTTTTTGCCATTGAGAATAATGTTTGCTGTAGACTTATCATATATGGACTTTATTATGTTGAGGTAGGTTCCTCCTATGCCCATTTTTTTGGAAGAGTTTTAATCATAAATAAGTGCTGAATTTTGTCCAAGGCTTTTTCTATATCTACTGAGATGATCATGTGGTTTTTATCTTTCAATTTGTTAATATGGTGTATCACATTGATTGATTTCTGTATATTGAAGAATCCTTTCATCCTTGGAATAAACCAAACTTGATTATGGTGTATGAGCTTTTTGATGTGTTGGTGAATTCTGTTTGCTAGAATTTTGGTGAGGATTTTTGCATCTATGTTCATCAGTGATATTGGCCTGTAGTTTTCTTTTTCTGTGTTGTCTTTGTCTGCTTTTGGTATCAAATGAATAGATCAAATTCATTTACTCACAGAATGAATTTGGAAGTGTTCCTTCTTCTGACATTTTTTGAAAGAGTTTTAGAAGGATAGGCATTAGTTCTTCTCTAAATGTTTGATAGAATTCTCTGGTGAAGCCATCTGGCCCTGGGCTTTTGTTTTTTGGAAGACTTTTTATCACAGCTTAAATTTCAGTGCTTGTAATTGGGTTGTTCACAATTTCTATTTCTTCCTGGTTCAATCTTGGAAGATTGAACTTTTCTAAGCATCTGTCCATTTCTTCCAGGTTGTCTATTTTATTGCCATATAGTTGTTCATAATAGTCTCTTATTAGCCTTTGTATTTCTACATTGTCTGTTGTAATCTCTCCTTTTTCATTTCTAATTCTGTTGATTTGAGTTTTCTCTCTTTTTTCCTTGATGAGTCTGGCTAAGGGTTTGTCAACTTTGCTCATCTTCTCAAAGAACCAGCTTTTAGTTTTATTAATCTTTACTATTCTTTCTTTCATTTCTTTTTCATTAATTTCTGCTAGGATCTTTATGATTTCTTTCCTTCTACTAATTTTTTTTTCTTCTTCTTTTTCCAGTTGCTTTAGGTGCAAAGTTAGGATATCTATTGGATGTTTTTCTTGTTTCTTGAGGTATAATTGTATTGCTTAAACTTCCCTCTTAGAACTCCTTTTGCTGTATCCCATAGGTTTTACTTGGATGCAGTCTCAAAAATGACAGAATGATCTCTGTACGTTTCCAAGGCAAACCATTCAATATTACAGTAATCCAAGTCTATGCCACGACCAGTAACACTAAAGAAGCTGAAGTTGAACAGTTCTATGAAGACCTACAAGACCTTCAAGAACTAACACCCAAAAAAGATGTCCTTTTCATTATAGGGGACTGGAATGCAAAAGTAGGAAGTCAAGAAATACCTGGAGTAACAGGCAAATTTGGCCTTGGAATACACAACTCTATTAGCAAAGGCTAATAGAGTTCTGCCAAGAGAACACACTGGTCATAGCAACACCCTTTTCCAACAACACAAGAGAAGACTCTACACATGGACATCACCAGATGGTCGACATCGAAATCAGATTGATTATATTCTTTGCAGCCAAAGATGGAGACGCGCTATACAGTCAGCTAAAACAAGACCAGGTACTGACTGTGGCTCAGATCATGAAAGCCTTACTGCCAAATTCAGACTGAAAGTGGAGAAAACCACTAGACCATTCAGGTATGACATAAATCAAATCCCTTATGACTATATAGTGGAAGTGAGAAATAGATTTAAGGGACTAGATCTGATAGACATAGTGTCTGATGAACTATGAATGGAGGTTTGTGACATTGTACAGGACACAGGAATCAAGACCATCCCCAAGAAAGAGAAATGCAAAAAAGCAAAATGGCTGTGTGAAGACGCCTTACAAATAGCTGTGAAAGAAGGGAAATGAAAAGCAAAGGAGAAAAGGAAAGATATACCCATTTGAATGCAGAGTTCCAAAGAATAGCAAGGAGAGATAAGAAAGCCTTCCTCAGCGATCAATGCAAAGAAATAGAGGAAAACAATAGAATGGGAAAGACTAGAGATCCTTCAAGAAAATTAGAGATACCAAGGGAACACTTCATGCAAAGATGGGCTCAATAAAGGACAGAAACGGTAGGGACCTAACAGAAGCAGAAGATATTAAGAAGAGGTGGCAAGAATACACAGAAGAACTGTACAAACAAGATCTTCACGACCCAGATAATCACAATGGTGTGACCACTCACCTAGAGCCAGACATCCTGGAATGTGAAGTCAAGTGGGCCTTAGGAAGCATCACTACGAGCAAAGCTAGTGGAGGTGATGGAATTCCAGTTGAGCTACTTCAAATCCTGAAAGTTGATGCTGTGAAAGTGCTGCACTCAATATGTCAGCAAATTTAGAAAACTCAGCAGTGGCCACAGGCCTGGAAAAAGTCAGTTTTCATTCCAATCCCAAAGAAAGGCAATACCAAAGAATGCTCAAACTACCACGCAATGCACTCATCTCACATGCTAGTAAAGTAATGCTTAAAATTCTCCAAGCCAGGCTTCAGCAATACGTGAACCGTTAAGTTCCAGATGTTCAAGCTGGTTTTAGAAAAGGCAGAGGAACCAGAGACCAAATTGCCAACATCCACTGGATCATCAAAAAAGCAAGAGAGTTCCAGAAAAACATCTATTTCTGCTTTATTGACTATGCCAAAGCCTTTGACTGTGTGGATCACAATCAACTGTGGAAAATTCTGAAAGAGATGGAAATACCAGACCACCTGACCTGCCTCTTGAGAAATCTGTATGCAGGTCAGGAAGCAACAGTTAGAACTGGACGTGGAAAAACAGACTGTTTCCAAATAAGAAAAGGAGTACGTCAAGGCTGTATATTGTCACCCTACTTATTTAACTTACATGCAGAGTACATCGTTAGAAACGCTGGGCTGGAAGAAGCACAAGCTGGAATCAAGATTGCTGGGAGAAATATCAATAACCTCAGATATGCAGATGACACCACCCTTATGGCAGAAAGTAAAGAAGAACTAAAGAGTCTCTTGATGAAAGTGAAAGAGGAGAGTGAAAAAGTTGGCTTAAAGCTCAACATTCAGAAAACGAAGATCATGGCATCTGGTCCCATCACTTCATGGCAAATAGTGGGGAAATAGTGGACATAGTGGCTGACTTTATTTTTCTGGGGTCCAAAATCACTGCAGATGGTGATTGCAGCCGTGAAATTAAAAGATGCTTACTCCTTGGAAGAAAAGTTATGACCAACCTAGATAGCGTATTCAAAAGCAGAGACATTACTTTGCCAACAAAGGTCCATCTAGTCAAGGCTATGGTTTTTCCTGTGGTCATGTATGGATGTGAGAGTTGGACTATAAAGAAAGCTGAGTGCAGAAGAATGGATGCTTTTGAACTGTGGTGTTGGAGAAGACTCTTGAGAGTCCCTTGGACTGCAAGGAGATCCAACCAGTCCATCCTAAAGGAGATCAGTCCTGGGTGTTCATTGGAAGGACTGATGTTGAAGCTGAAACTCTAATACTTTGGCCACCTGATGCGAAGAGCTGACTCATTGGAAAAGACCTTGATGCTGGGAAAGATTGAGGGCAGGAGGAGAAGGGGACGACAGAGGTTGAGATGGTTGGATGGCATCACCAACTCAATGGACATAGGTTTGGGTGGACTCTGGGAGTTGGTGATAGACAGGGAGGCCTGGCCTGCTGTGATTCATGGGGTCACAAAGAGTCGGACACGACTGAGCAACTGTACTGAACTGAACTGATAGGTTTTGAGTTGTCGTGTTCTCATTGTCATTTGATGCTAGAATTTTTTTTATTTCCCTTTTGACTTCTTTAATAACCTGTTGGTTATTTAGAAACGTGTTGTTTAATCTCCATGTGTTTGTGTTTCTTGCAGTTTTTTTCTTGTAATTGATATCTAGTCTGATAGCATTGTGGTCAGAGAAGACGCTTGATACGATTTCAATTTTCTTAAATTTACTGAGGTTTGATTTGTGACCCAAGATGTGGTCCATCCTGGAGAATGTTCCATGTGTACTTGAAAAGAAGGTGTATTCTTCTGCATTTGGATGGAATGTCCTGAAGATATCAGTGAGAGCCATCTCATCTAACGTATCATTTAAGACTTGTGTTTCCTTATTAATTTTCTGTTTTGATGATCTATCCATTCGTGTGAGTGGGGTGTTGAAGTCTCCTACTATTTTTGTGTTACTGTTAGTTTCTCCTTTTATGCCTGTTAGTGTTTTTCTTATGTATTGAGGTGTTCCTGTGTTGGGTGCATAGATACTTACAATTATTATGTCTTTCTCTTGGATTGATCCCTTGATCATTATGGAGTGTTCTTTCTTATCTCTTGTAATCTTCTTTATTTTAAGGTCTATGTTGTCTGATGTTAGGGTTGCTACTCCAGCTTTCTTTTGCTTCGCATTTGCATGGAATATATTTTTCCATCCTCTCACTTTCAGTCTGCATGTGTCTTAAGGTCTGAAGTGGGTTTCTTGTAGACAGCATATATATGGGTCTTTTTTGTATCCATTTAGCCAGTCTGTGTCTTTTGGTTGGAGCATATAATCCATTTACATTTAAAGTAATTATTGATATATATGTTCCTATTGATATATTGATATATATGTTTTGCGCGTGTGCAGCTGGCAACGGACCCGGAAGCGAAGAAGTGGTTTTCCCTACTTTCTTCAATTTCAGTCTGAATTTAGCAATAAGGAGCTCATGATCTGAGCCACAGCCAGCTCCCGATCTTGTTTTTGCTGACTGTATAGAGCTTCTCCATCTTTGCCTGCAAAGAAAGAATATAATCAATCTGATTTTGGTGTTGACCATAATTCAGTTCTCACTAAATAGTTCAGTGACTAATTCAGTTCTCACTAAAAATTATGTTACTGAATAAAATTCCGATGAAAGTTGAATACTAGGAGTTCCCTGGTGGTCCAGAGGTTAAGGATCTGCCTGCCAATGCAGGGGACACAGGTTCGATCCCCAGTCCAGGAAGATTCCACATATGATGGGGCAACTAAGCCTGTGTGCCACAGCTACTGAGCCCACGCTCCACAGTGAGAGACTTGTGACCTGCAGCTAGAGAGTAGCCGCCACTCTCCACAACTAGAGAAAGCCCACGCTCAGCCATGAAACCCACCACAGCCAAAACTAAAAATACAAATTATTAAAAAAAGAAAACTGAATACTAATAGCAAAACACAAATTTTGTAGAAAAAAAATTTAGTTTAACAAAATGAACTTGCTTTACATAAAGTAGGATAATAATTACACATTGCCACTGACGATAGAAAAAAGCAGAACAGAGCAAGGAGCTTGCAAGTTATCTATGTTTGCAGGTATTTATATGGTAAGTCTATATAGAATTTTGTATTTGATAAAAATTCATGAATTATATTAGAGCAATTACTTATTTAATATATGGTATTAGATTTAATTAGGACATTAGAGCTATATTTCCAACTTTAATCTTTGAGAAAAAATAAATACTAGATCTGCAGATAAGGAATTGTTAATGTCTTAGGTAAAAATATTGCAATATATCCTCATAATGTTGCCTGGGCAAAGTATTACTACACATGTACTAAACTTCAGGATTCAAAACATTTTTAGCACATTTGTATTTATAAAAACTATAACTTTTTTCATTTTTACATTATCCTGTGCTGAAAGATTCCTAAAACAAAGAATATAAGGCTCTATGAAACTATTTAATGCCGATGGCCCCTGGTGCCCAGCTGCGGGAGTCCCCAGCAACGCCCAGGGCCTTCAGGGGCTGCTCCCCGGCCTGACCTCGGCCTTAGACACTTCTGGGCCCAGGGGGGTGGGTGGGGGACGTCCTGCTGGGGCACCTGTGGCGTAGGGTGGTGCTCAGGAAACCAGGCGGCCCTCATGGGGCTCCCCTGGGGCAGCGCCTGGCGCAGCAGCCCTGGGAACAGCCAAAGTACACGGCCCTGCTTCTGCAGGAGCAGCGGGCCTGTCCTCCCACCCTCGCTGGCGAGAAGCCACCAACCATCTTCACCTAGATTGAGTTCAAATAAGGAAGAGTCAACAAAATCATATAGGAATAATTTATCACTCATTAATAAAACAGCAATCACTTATTTTTAAAAGTTCAATGAAAATACATTTAAATATATAGAAAACCACGAGGTGATTATAACCTCAGTGCTTTGGGGGAACTAGATAAGAATAAGCAATTTATAGAAATCACACATTATAAAATATGATTTTCTCATAAACACCAAAAAAGGCCAAATTATATTGAAAAGGGCACCGAATGATTCATATATACACATATGAATGCTGAAATTTCATTTTAGGGCCAAGTCCTCTAATAAAGAATTACAGAATCTATCTTTTCTATCAAGATCCTAGTCAAATATGATTTAAACTTTGGAGTTTGTAAAAACAAACAAACAAAAAAATGGCTCGGACGTCCCTGTCAGTCCAGTGAATATTCCATATGCTGTGCAGTGCAACAAAAAAAAATGAAAAATTAAAAAAACACCCTAAACCTGGCTGTCTCTATTGTAAATTTTAAAACTTCATACTTTCCTGCTGCCTGAACAACCTCACAGACAGGGTGTAAACGTCCCCCCAAGATGGCCAGGTGCACCAGCGTGAAGGCTGGCTCTGCCACCAGTTGCTTTCTTCGCTTCCCCTCACTGTGACCACCGGGCACTCAGAGTGGCCGGTGTGATCCCCCTTCACGCTTTGGTCTGTGCTCTCACAGAACCGCAGGACAGGCACTGGCCCTCAGATCATCCGCCCCTTCTCCCCCTCTCCTGCCCACCTACTTCACTGAGCCCACTGCCTGGCTGAGCTCTCCCCTGTGGCCTCCTTATGTGACTGTCCCTGTGAGTAGAGAAAACTTTGTTGTCCTGGGCCTCTCCTTTGTTCCATCCTGTAGCTGCTTCTGACAGAGCATATAAAAGGATACATGTCAAACAAAAATTTAAGTCTTTTTGAAAATTATTTAGTGTGCTGAACACATAAAATTTTATCTATTTTTCCAATCTTGTATCCAAAATGACTGTGCAGTTTCAGTTCAGTTCAGTTCAGTCACTCAGTCGTGTCCGACTCTTTGTGACCCCATGAATCGCAGCACGCCAGGCCTCCCTGTCCATCACCGACTCCTGGAGTTCACTCAAACTCATGTCCATCGAGTCGGTGATGCCATCCAACCATCTCATCCTCTGTCGTCCCCTTCTCCTCCTGCCCTCAATCCCTCCCAGCATCAGGGTCTTTTCCAATGAGTCAACACTTCTCATGAGGTGGCCAAAGTACTGGAGTTTCAGCTTTAGCATCAGTCCTTCCAATGAACACCCAGGACTGACCTCCTTCAGAATGGACTGGTTGGATCTCCTTGCAGTCCAAGGGACTCTCAAGAGTCTTCTCCAACACCACAGTTCAAAAGCATCAATTCTTCAGTGCTCAGCTTTCTTCACAGTCCAACTCTCACATCCATACATGACCACTGGAAAAACCATAGCCTTGACTAGACGGACCTTTGTTGGCAAAGTAATGTCTCTTTTTAATATGCAATCTAGGTTGGTCATAACTTTCCTTCCAAGGAGTAAGCGTCTTTTAATTTCTTGGCTGCAATCACCATCTGCAGTGATTTTGGAGCCCCCCAAAATAAAGTCTGACACTGTTTCCATTGTTTCCCCATCTATTTCCCATGAAGTGATGGGACCAGATGCCATGATCTTAGTTTTCTGGATTAGGTAAATCAAATGCTATGTAAAATATATTTCAATCAAATTTCAATAACTGAAATAATGAGAACAATTTGTATTAAGGTAGGAGGACATGCCTTGGTAAACAAACTACAACATTTTTGAAGAAAAAACCTGGTGGGTTGAGGTGTGAGTAGGAGACTTCCATATCTCATCACTGAAGTCCATTCGTATTCCTTGGACACTGATTAGTATGTTTTAGTGTAAGAGACTCAGAAGATGAATTCACTCTGCCATACAGGAGCAATTGTGATTTAAGAGAAATCTTAGTGACTGAGTATAAATTCGCCAGAACTATACTCACTGAGGGAAGCAAGCTTACCTATATGAGGTGAGAAGGAGGACAGGGGCAGGGTAGGGGGTGTCAGAGTGAAATTTATCCATGAATTGACTTGTAAAAGTTTTCACAATCAAACGTATAGTTCTACAATTAAAATTTTATCATTTGTGAAGCCCTTGAGATAGAAAGGAGAAAATTGGGCATAATGGAATAACAATATGGAATTGCCTTGGGACCATGTTAGGAAGCTTTAGGAAGAGACATCAGAAGTTAATTTAAAAGCAAAACAGGTAAGAAGACACGGTAGACAGATTAATAAAAATTTGTTTAACTAGAAAGCCAGGATGCTATGCATATGGAAGTTTCTGTTTCACTCCAGCTCTTAAAGAATTCAGCAATACATTACAATAAAGGACCACGATACTTCCCTGATCATAGGGTTTTGGGTAACAAAGGGAGGCACCAAATTAAGTGCCTCCTATTCTCAGAGAGAAGCACGTGGACCTGGCTATCAATGAAGTTCTCCGATCAGAATTTTATTTTACTGTTTTTATTCTTATCTTTTTAGACTGATCGACATACATCGTAGGCAGAGCAATAAACTATTCGCAGAATGTAAACAGCAAGATATTTTAATATCTGGTTATGTACGGGGAAGCACACTGACCAAAATCCCCCACCCTGGCCAGGCACCATAGTAACCATTTGCAGGAGTTCTTTTATGACAGGAGGTCCTGGTAAGGAACAAGAAACTAATAAGCCACCACCAACTGGAAGAGTTCTGGAAAGGTCGAAAGGAGACACCACATGTCTGACCACGTTCCAGAGACCTTTTTGCTGGCATCCATCTTGGCTGAACAAGGCGCACACCAGCAGGAAGGACTCTGAGTTAGATGGATTGGCTAAAGACAACCGGGAAACTAATCCCATCACCATGAAACCTGAGACTGTGAGCCATGCGACAGAGCGGTTCTCCTGGGTTCCCTTACCCTACTGCTCTCCACCCGGACACTCTTTCCCAATAAAATCTCTTTCTTTGTCAGCATATGTGTCTCCTCGGACAATTCATTTCCAAGTGTTAGACAAGAGCCCAGTTTCAGGTCCTGGAAATGGTCCCCCTTCCCGGAACAGTCACATTACATGTCAGGGTAATGTTACTATCCTAAGATAGTGAATGCTTTCATTCATCTTTTTTGTCCATATCCTACAATCATTAGAGATAATTTTTTTTAAGATAAAGATTTCATTTCCTTACATGAAGAATGATAAAGCTCTCAGTTCTCTAAACAGGAGATAAATGTGAGCACTCTAGCTGATGAGAGAACTCTATTATAAAGACCCCCCCTTTACCACACAGGCTAACAAGAAAATACAACAAAACCAACTGTATTCCATCCTCTCAGTCAGACCTCAGGTAATTCACTACTCAGAGCTGGGAGATCAGCATTGTTATCCAGTTGCTGGGCACTTGCCTGCTGAGTGAAGTCTTTAGTGGATGGTGAGAGCTTCGGCATCTTTAGTCAAAGAAACACGAAGGAAGATTTCATAGAAACTGAAAATGTGAGGAAAGGGGAGAGACATCAGGCAGCAGAGGAGTGGGTAGAGGAGGAATGCATCAAATGTGTGCAGGAAGCATAATTCCTCGCTGAATACAGAGGTATACTTGTGTTCCAACCCCAGGAAACATGAGAGAGAAGCTGATTTATATTGGTGTTTTAAACTGAATTTTCTGTGCTATGGTTATCCTGTGAATCTGACCCTTGACTATAAAAGAGACACTTACCAAATAACATTCTCAATCAGGACTGTGTGCTCCCAGACAACATCTGTGCAGATGTGGAAAGGGCATCTGAGCCCAACCAAGATAAAGGTTTGGAATACCGTGATGTCATCTCCTTACTGGGAAGTGATTATCCTGCCACCTGTCATTTCAGTGACAATACTTTCAGAGGGAGTTGAAATTATCTTTGAAAAATAGTTGCAGATTGTACAATTCCTTGAAAGCAATTATTATTGATTATAGAGTTTTCTATTAAAAATTGCTGAAATACCTCGTGAACTATTTTCCTATGAAATATTTTTTAAAGACTCACAGAACATGGAGCAAGACAGAAAAACTGAGATCTAATAAGTAAAAAAACAATGCTGTCGTCTCATTATCTCGTGTCAACAGAAATAATCACTGGTGCCCATGGTGAAGAACCGGCTACCAATGAAGAAGACATAAGAGACGCAGATTCGATCCGTGGGTTAGGAAGATCTCCTGGAGAAGGAAATGGCAATTCGCTCGAGTATTCTTGGCTGGAGAAACCCAAGGACGATGGAGCTTGGCAGGTTACAATCCATAGGGTTGCAAAGAGTCAGACATGACTGAAGTGACTTAGCATACACAGCACACATTAGGAATAGGAAACAATTTTATTCAAGCCGAACTGAGGACTACAACCTAGGAGATAGGGAAGATGATAATTCAGCAAATATTTTAAAGAGGTGAGGCGTGTTAAAAAAATTTTCATGAACAGAGACCTGATTGAAATAAAGAGATGTTAATTTGGCATTGGTTAGGACTGTGGCAGGGGTGGCAGTGATGCAAGAGGTACTTGAATGGTGTTCTGCCAGACTACAAACTTGGGGTGGGGGCTTCTACAGGCAACCCCCTCTGCAAGATTACATAAATTCTTTGTTAAAAAGTTAGGGTTGTATGGAAACACGATAGACCGTGAATAGCCACACACACAATGGAACACTATTAATAGTAAGCCATAAGACATATGACGGAGAAGGCGATGGCACCCCACTCCAGTACTCTTGCCTGGAAAACCCCATGGACGGAGGAGCCTGGTGGGCTGCAGTCCATGGGGTTGCGAAGAGTCGGACACGACTGAGCGACTTCACTTTCACTTTTCATTTTCCTTCATTGGAGAAGGAAATAGCAACCCACTCCAGTGTTCTTGCCTGGAGAATCCCAGGGACCGGGGAGCCTGTTGGGCTGCCGTCTATGGGGTCGCACAGAGTCGGACACGACTGAAGAGACTTAGCAGCATAAGAAATATGAAATATTGTCATCTGTGACAACATGGATGACTTTGAGGGTTTTGTACTAAGTGAAATAATTCGGATGTAGAAAGACAATAAACTAAGATTCATCTCACATATGGAATGGGAAAAAAAATTAACACACCAAACAAAAACAAAAATGCATAGACAGAGAACAGATCTGCAATTACCAGAAGGGAAGAGGTGGGGTGGGAGGGAGAGATGGGTAAAAGGGGTCCACAGTGTGTGATAAATGGATATCAAATTTTTGGTGGTGAGCATGGTGTAGTGCACACAGAAGTAGAAATGTAACATTTGACCTAGAAATCTCATGTAAGATGGGGTTGAATCATGCTTAGGGGGATCTGAGCGACTTTTAATCAAAAATATCTGTCCTTGCCGCCTTGGGCATGTGGGATCTTCGTTCCCCGACCAGGATTGGACCCATGCAGCCTGCACTGGAAGTGTGGAGTGTTAACCACTGGACCACCAGGGAAGTCCTTGAGTCCCTTTTTATATGTTCTGTCCTGAGCTGTTCTCTCAGACACTCCCCACCGCTTAATCTTGCAGCTCACACTTTAACACTCTAAGATGAGATAAACATGAGCAGTCTTGGAATGAGAACTGAGCATCCTGAGCAGCTGGGGGATCAGGCACTTCCTCACACACTCTCCTTCTCCACTACAGGAGAAATTGCAACTGAGAAGGCCTCTCTTGGAACTTGGTATGGGGTGGGTTGACAGGAGAGTCAAACTGATTCTCAAACTCTCTTCAATGTGCTCAATATTCTTTTTTTTTTTTCCTCCAGTGATGAGCTGAAATTTCTCTTCTGTGCTGTTATGTTCCCACAAAGATCCTCTCCTCTGGGCCCCCATTGCTGGGGATACACCTGAAAGAATTGAAAGCCCAGACGCACACACATTCTTGTGCACCAGAGTTCATAGCAGCGTTGTTTATGACAGCCAAAAGTGGAAACAACTCAAGTGTCCATTAACACATGAATGGATTTCTAACACGCGGTACCTTCATACTCTGGGACATCATTCAGTAATAAAAAGCACTGAAGTTCTGACACATGCTGCAGTATGGTAAACCTTGAAAACAGCCTAAACAATTAAAGCAAGACATAAAAGGAAAAATAATGTATGATGCCACTTATAAGGAATATCTTACCAACTGAAAGTAGATCAGAGATTTCCTGAGCCTGGATCAAGAGGGAGATGGGGAATTATTGCTTTTTGGGTATGTATTTTCCCATCTGGCTTGATGATTTTTTTCAAGCTAGTGGTGGTAGATGCAAAACATTGCAGATATATTTATTGCCACTTAATTGTATACTTGAAGTATTAAAATGGCAATTTCTTGTTATATATAATTAAAAGCTATATATACACAAAAAACTGCAAAGTGAGAGATTTTTGTCCAAATTCCCCCCAAAATTTTCCTGTTAGACTACTTCAAAACTTCATGAACTTTTCTGTTGTTGAAGCTAGCACAGCTAGTTTGATGGTATAAATATTCACCAACAATATTAGACCTCTTATACAGATAAACATTTAGGACATAATTGTTTCCATCTACATACAATATACTCTTTTTATGAATAATCTGAAAATTGTGGCAATAATAACATATTTATAAATACCTTAAATGTAAGGGGATTTAATGATCCAACCAAAACACATAGACTAGTTGAATGGATACAGAAACAAGACCCACATATATGCTGTCTGCGAGACCCACATCAGATCTAGGAATACATACAGACTGAAAGTGATGGGATGGAAAAAAGTATTCCACACAAATAAAAATTAAAGGAAAGCTGGAGTAGCAATATTCATGCCAGTCAAAATAGAATTTAAAGTAAAGACTGGTATGGAGACAAAGCAGGGCACTACATAATGACTAAGGGTTCAATTCAAGAATCTATAACAATTGTAAATGTAGATGCACCCTACATAGGGGAACCTCAATATATAAGGTGAATACTAGTGGGTAAGACGGTTGGATGGCATCACCGACTCAATGGACATGAGTCTGGGTAAACTTTGGGAGTTGGTGATGGACAAGGAGGCCTCGTGTGCTGCGGTTCATGGGGTCACAGAGAGTCGGACGCGACTGAGCAACTGAACTGAACTGAACAGCCATAAAGGGAGAACTTGACATTAATCCAATAATAATGGGGGTTGTTTATCACCCCACTTTCATCAATGAGCAGATCACCCAGGCAGAAAATCAATAAGGAAACATATGCTTTTAATGACACTTTACACGAGGTGTACCTAATTGATATTTATTGAGCATTCTATCCCAAAGCAACAAAATACACCTTCTTATATGCACGTGGAACATTTTCCAGTATTGACTACCTGCTGGGACACAAAGTGATACTCAGTAAATTTAAGAACATTGAAATCATATCGAGCATCGTTTCCAATCACAGCGCTATGAGATTCAAGATAAACTACAGGGGAAAACTGTGCAAAGCAGTCTGAAAATTTTTAGTAAACTAAATATTAACAAATGAGGGAAAGAAATTGAGTTTTCTATGGAGAATAGAGTCAAATGGTCACAGCCAAATTAGCAAAAAGTATTTGCCTCACCTCCAAGATGACAAAAGTGTCTTACAAGTGACACGAATATCACTGCAAATAAGCACAAAGGGGCTAACTTTTGGGAAACATAAAGACAAAAATATAGAGGTGTCTACCAGCCACTGGCCCGGAATAGCAACTAGACTCATCCAAATGGACAAAAGAGCAGACAGTGAGTACAATGAGCAAAAGGAGCTCGCAAGGATCAAGATGGTAGATGTGGCTCTCGCCTCAGCACAAGCTCTGGAAGAATGGCTGTTGCTGTGAATGTGCTGGACTCGCTGCTTGTGCCTGAGCAGGAAAACCACCATGGAGCCACTAGCCCAGACCATGAGACTCAAATATATAAAGTCCATTGTGAAGAATATGGCCGGACATACAAACCTTACATTTCTGGCTGCATCCAGTGAGGAACAGTATCCATAATTTACTTTTATACTGTAGCTTTCATTGTGTGTTGGACTAGTGATGTACAGAATAATAGAACTATTTACCAGAAGATGGAGGATCCAGGAAAGGAAGACACAGAAGCCAATAAATGTTGATGATCTCATTCTGAGCTCCAGCCACCTAGAGAAATGTGGGCAAAGCCTAATGGCTTGGAAGCCACTGAGGAGGGAGGTCATGTTAAGGCAAATCCCTCTGGCCACTCTTTGAAAATAGAAGAGAAATTTACATTCAGCCTCGTTCAGGAAATTCCTGGATCCAAAAGTTGCCATTGTATGAGGGGGTCCCTCCGGAGAAAAGCACCAAGGAGTTGGCTAAGACGAGTTGATTGGGAATCAAGTCTGTGGGTCTCACCTTGCGTCCCATGAGCAAAGTGAAGTTATAAAGACAAAAGAGGAATGAGTTCCCAAGGATTCCCACTCCCATCTGAGTAACTAAGATGATTCCCATTTCCCATTTTGAAGAAGCCATCATATTAGTATCTATGGGACGTTGATTTTATTAATAGTTGGAACCAGAGGAATGGTTAGTTCCAGAAAGAAAAAGAAAAGTTACCACCACCTCCATGCTGAGTATCCTCCAGTGTTAAGCCTAACACATACTTTTGCAATTTAAATGAGCGTCAAGTATGTGCTCATGGGTGCAGACTTTACCCATGATGATCTGATTCTACGTGGAAACGTGATTTGTGTGCAAGCATTATCTGTATGGCATATCTGTGCAACAGAGTTTTGTACATGTGTAAATTGAGTGAAGAAGGTATGTACCCTCTTATCTACAGTTATGACCTGGATGCATTTTGCATTGAAAAGCTGGGTACAAAACTCTGTGTAGAATGGGCTGGAGTTTTCCCAGATATGGGTAGAAATGAATATACAGGCACAGAACACATATTTATATAGGGAGGGGAGGCATTTAAAGCTAGACTTTTTTTTCTCATTCACCAAATGTTTTTTAAAAATATTAACTTTGTATGTATCGATTTTGGCTGTGCTGAGTCTTCACTGTGGGGCGGTGCAGGGCTTCTCGTTGCCGTGGCTTTTCTTGTTGAGGGGCACAGGCTCTTGGCAAGAGGGATTCAGTAGTGGCCGTGCACAGACTTAGTTGGTCCGTGGCACTGGGATCTTCTTGTGCCAGGGACTGAATCTGTGCCCCCTGCTTTGACAGGTGGATTCCTAACCACAGAACGACCAGGGAAGTCCTCAAGCTAGACTTTGAAGGAAAAAAAAAAAAACTGGCTAGACTGTTTGATTTGTAGAAGTGTACATATTTCACCTAATTATTAAAAGATATTAGAGCAAAGGAAGGAGAAGGCAATGGCACCCCACTCCAGTACTCTTGCCTGGCAAATCCCACGGATGGAGGAGCCTGGTGGGCTGCAGTCCATGGGGTCGCTAAGAGTCGGACACGACTGAGCGACTTCACTTTCACTTTCCACTTTCATGCGTTGGAGAAGGAAATGGCAACTCACTCCAGTGTTCTTGCCTGGAGAATCCCAGGGACGGGGGAGCCTGGTGGGCTGCCGTCTATGGGGTCGCACAAAGTTGGACACGACTGAAGTGACTTAGCAGCAGCAGAGCAAAGGAAATGTTTTAAAGACATTAAATTCACAAGTTAAAAAAAAATTGACTAGTGGCCTCTATATGTAAAGGAAATACTTCAAGTAATTGAAAATACAGAATTTGACTGTATATCCCTACAAGGAAACTATGAAGGCCAGACTAGTGACAAAGCCAGCTTATGTACTGTCTGTACAGTTTACTATAATGCATTGGTAGTTGGAATCTAATATGTTAATATCATTGGGAAAGAGGAATTATGGGAAATGGAATAAATGCAAATATAAAACCAAAGAATTTGAATAAAGTTAAACTTGACAAATGATGACAGCACACAGTACTAACACAAGTATTATTAGGCTTTAAATTGATATGTATTTGATTTTACTTTCCATTGAAAAAAAGCTGAAAATTTTGGACAACCCTACAACAATGCCTAATTCTAGCACCCAGTTTATGGATTCAATATATGTCCCAGTATAAGTAAAGAGATTTTTGAGGGGAGGGGGAAATGTTTATTTCATACTTAGGACAGGAATTTTCCAACAGTTAATTGTGAAGCTACTTATCATAGACAGAAAACGAGTAAATAGAACACTGATGTCACTGATTCCACCTTAACAAGCTGCTCCTGCATGATTTTCGTACTGTAGTAACTCCCCAAAATGGACGCATATAAACCAAATGCCTATAAGTGTAATAAAAATAACTACAAAAGTTAAAGTTGGAAGACGTTAAGGAAACAGCTCATTATTCAGAAAACTAATAAAGGGTGAATATCAACCATTTCTCTTGTAGTAACTGTACATACTACATTTCACAGAAAGAAATCTTGGTGCTGAACATAAAATTGAACTGTTTTGGATAAGACCTGTGCTGCTGCTGCTGCTAAGTCGCTTCAGTCATGTCCGACTCTGTGCGACCCCATAGACAGCAGCCCACCAGGCTCCTCCGTCCCTGGGATTCTCCAAGCAAGAACACTGGAGTGGGTTGCCATTTCCTTCTCCAATGCAGGAAAGTGAAAAGTCAAAGTGAAGTTGCTCAGTCGTGTCTGACTCTTAGCGACCCCATGGACTGCAGCCTACCAGGCTCCTCTGTCCATGGGATTTTCCAGGCAGGAGTACTGGAGTGGGTCCTGTGGATGGACATAAAAACATTATTCACCATGGGAAAATATACAGAGATGCAAATTAAATAATAAAAAGTAAATTCAACATGTTGGGAGAGACTTCCCCATGAGGACAACTCCTTCTTCCAGATGCATTAATGTTTCTATTATTGGATGATGAAATACAAGGATATGTTCAAATTGTGAAGACACAAGTCCACTATGCTGGACAGTATGTTATTGAGTCACTGTCTTCCTGGCATGCTCATTTCATTAAAGTCAGAATAACTGTTGTGTGATAATTTCCATTTCCATGATCAAGAACTGAAATCATTTTACACTTGAGAAATAATGGAATCATTAGTAGAATTGGCAATATAATTTAGAATAGTCACAAATCAAGATAGCCAATTTTTTTCCTTTTGTAGCAAGAGTCTCCTTAAATGTATAAGCAAAAATACATAAATGAAATTTTTAAAAAAATATTAAAATTAAGTGATGTGCAGAAAACACTGAATGAAAACCTATAACTATATTTAAATCATAGGATTCATTTTAAGTAACAGCAGAGAAAATTGTTGTCCAGAATGGCTATTTTCCCAATATTAATAATTCAGTTCACACTGAGAAGTATGAATAAAATTCCAATGAAAATGGAATACTAATATCAAAATAACACAAATTTTGTAAAAAAAAAAAAAAAGTTTAACAAAATGAACTTGCCTAACTATGTATAAAATAGAATAATAATTACAGGTTTCTACTGGCCAAAGCCAAAAACAGAGTAGAGCATGGAGCTTGCAAGTTTATATTTGTAAATGTTAATATGTTAAGTGTGAAAGTGCTGCACTCAATATGCCAACAAATTTGGAAAACTCAGCAGTGGCCACAGGACTGCAAAAGGTCAGTTTTCATTCCAATCCCAAAGGAAGGCAATGCCAAAGAATGTTCAAACTACCGCACAATTGCACTCATCTCATACGCTAGTAAAGTAATGCTCAAAATTCTCCAAGCCAGGCTTCATCAATATGTGAATGGTGAACTTCCAGATGTTCAAGCTGGTTTTAGAAAAGGCAGAGGAACCAGAGATCAAATTGCCAACATCTACCGGATCATGGAAAAAGCAAGAGAGTTCCAGAAAAACATCTATTTCTGCTTTATTGATTATGCCCAAGCCTTTGACTGTGTAGACCACAACCAACTGTGGAAAATTCTGAAGGATATGGAAATACCAGACCACCTGATCTGCCTCTTGAGAAATCTGTATGCAGGCCAGGAAGCAACAGTTAGAATGGGACATAGAACAACATACTGGTTCCAAATAGAAAAAGGAGTACGTCAAGGCTGTATATTGTCACCCTACTTATTTAACTTATATGCAGAGTACATCATGAGAAATGCTGGGCTGGATGAAGCACAAGCTGGAATCAATATTGGCAGGAGAAATATCAATAACGTCAGATATGCAGATGACACCACCCTTATGGCAGAAAACGAAGAACTAAAGACGTTCGTGATGACAGTGAAAGAGGAGAGTGGAAAAGTTGGCTTAAAGCTCAACATTAAGAAAACTAAGATCATGGCATCTGGTCCCATCACTTCATGGCAGATAGATGGGGAAACAGTGGAAACAGTGGCTGACTTTATTTTGGGGGGCTCCAAAATCACTGCTGATGGTGACTACAGCCATGAAATTAAAAGACGCTTACTCTTTGGAAGGAAAGTTATGACCAACCTAGACAGCATATTAAAAAGAAGAGACATTCCTTTGTCAACAAAGGTCTGTCTCATCAAGGCTATGGTTTTTCCATCCACACATATGGATGTGAGAGTTGCACTGTGAAGAAAGCTGAGCGCCGAAGATTTGATGCTTTTGAACTGTGGTGTTGGAGAAGACTCTTGAGAGTCCCTTGGACTGCAAGGAGATCTAACCAGTCCATCCTAAAGGAGATCAGTCCAGTGTTCATTAGAAGGACTGATGTTGAAGCTGAAACTTCAATACTTTGGCCACCTGATGCAGAGCTGACTCATTAGAAAAGACCCTGATGCTGGGAAAGATTGAAGGTGGGAGGAAAAAGGGATGACAGAGGATGAGATGGTTGGATGGCATCAGTGACTCAACGGACATGAGTTTGGGTAAACTCTGGGAGTTGGTGATGGACAGGGAGGCCTGGCATGCTGCAGTGCATGGGGTCTCAAAGAATCAGACACGACTGAGTGACTGAACTGAACTAAACTGAAGTCTATGAAGTTTATATATGATAAAAGTTCATTAATTAGTTTAGAGAAATTATTTAACACAGAATATGAAAATCTCTGGAGATTTAATTAGGACATTAGAGCTATATTTCCAACATTAATCTTAGAGAAAAAAATAAATACTGGATCTATATATAAGGAACTGTTAATACCTTAGGGAAAGTACTGCAGTGTATCCTCATGATGTTGCCTGGGCAAAGTATTACTAAGCGTGTACAAAACCTGAGGATTTAAATATTTTTTTGTCTTCATACTGATAAAAATTAGAAGTTTTTCACTTTTATAATATCTTGTGCTGAATGATTCCTAAAGCGAAAACATAAAATGAAAACATTAAGATATGTAGAACACCAAGAGGTGATTATAACCTCAGTGCTTTTTTGGGGAGCTGTATATGAATAAGCAATTTTTAGAAAAGAAATCACACATTATAAACTATCATTTCCTCATAAGCCAAAGTATATCGAAAAGGACACTGAATGTTTCACATACCCACGTGAGTGTTGGAATTTCATTTTAGGGTTAATGTCCTCTAATAAAGAATTACATAATGTATCTTTTCTATCAAAAATCCTCTGTCAAAATCCTAATCAAATATGATTTAGACTTTGAAGTTTGTAAAAGATGGGCTTGGACTTTCATGGTGATCCAGTGGTTAAGAGTCTGAGCTTCCAGCGCAGGGAGCACAGGTTCATTACCCAGTTGGGAAATATCTCAGATGCTAGACAGTGCAACAAAAAAAAAATATAAAAATTTTTTTTTAATTTAAAGACTGTAAAAATGTTAAATTGTATAATTTAAAAATTGCAAACAAATTTTACTATTTTCTATATTGTAAATTTTAAAACTCCATATTCTCCTGCTGCCTGAACATTCCCACAGACAGGGTGTGAACACCCCAGCAGAGTGCCCAGGGGCGCCCGTGTGAAAGCTGGCCACTGCCACCAGCTGTCCTTCTTGCCCTGCCCTCCTGTGCCCGCAGAGCATTCAGACCTTCCAGTGAGATCCCACCTTTCACCCTGTGCTGTGTGCTCTCCCTGGCGCTGGCCCACAGATCCATCTCCCCTTTCTCTCTCTCCTCCCCACCTATTTGGTTGTGTCCTCTCCTGGGTGACCTCTCTGCTGGTGGCCTCCTCTTGCCACCAGTGACTGTCTCTCTCGGACCTGTGAGTATAATAAGCTCTTTTTCCCTGCACCTCTCCCACGTTCCTTCCTGTATCTTCATCTGATGGAATGTATCAAAGGATACAAAGCAAGCACACATCTAAATTAAAAACTTCATTTAGCATGCTGAACACATAAAATTCTATACATTTTATCAATATAAAATTCTACAGATTCATAAAATTTGTCTTTTCACCTTGTCTCCAAAATGACTGTGCAGTTTAGGATTAAGTCAATTAAATGCTGTGTAAAATATATTTCAGCCATATCTCAGGAACGGAAATAAAGCATTTTGTATTAAAGTGTGAGGACATGCCTCAGTAAACAAACTACGATACTCGTGATGAAGAAATCCGGCCAGGTGGAGGGGTGAGTAGGACACGGACATATCTCATTACTGATGTCCATTCACGAGCCTTGGACATGATTAGTATGTTTTATAAGACATACAGACAATGAATCACTCAGCCACCAGGTGGAGGGGTGAGTAGGACATGGACATATCTCATTACTGATGTCCATTCACGACCCTTGGACATGATTAGTATGTTTTATAAGACATACAGAGAATGAATCACTCAGCCACCAGGTGAAGGGGTGAGTAGGACACGAACATATCTCATTACTGATGTCCATTCACATCCCTGGACATGATTAGTATGTTTTATAAGACATACAGAGAATGAATCACTCAGCCATAAATCAGCAGATGTTGTCTAAAAGAAATCTTAGTGACTGAGTCTAAACATTCACTAAGTGAAGCAGGGCTACTTATCTGAGGTAAGAAGGTGGAAAGGAGAAGGGTAGGGGGTGTCAGACTGAATATTCACCTTAAATTTATACACATCTTGATTTGTGAAATTTTTCATAATAAAATTTGTAGTTTTACAATTAAAATTTTATCATTTAGAAAATATTTAACACTGAAAAGAGGAAATTTGGCTATAACTAATTGAATAAAAACATGTAATAACATTAGGACAGTGAAGTAAATTATGAGAAAGGCAAAGATTTGAGAATCTTTAGGAAGAGACATCAAAAAATTGAATATAACACAGGTAGAAAGAACTTACGGCTGATTCATGTTGTTGTATGCCAGAAATCAACACAATATTTGAAGTAATTATCCTCCAGAAAAATAAATGACCCAATCAAAAAATGGGCCAAAGAACTAAATAGACATTTCTCCAAAGAAGACATACAGAGGGCTAACAAACACATGAAAAGATGCTCAACATCACTCATTATCAGAGAAATGCAAATCAAAACCACTATGAGGTACCATGTCACGCCAGTCAGAAAGGCTGCGATCCAAAAGTCTACAAGCAATAAATGTTGGAGAGGGTGTGGAGAAAAGGGAACCCTCTTACACTGTTGGTGGGAATGCAAACTAGTACAGCCACTATGGAGAACAGTGTGGAGATTCCTTAAAAAACTGGAAATAGAACTGCCTTATGATCCAGCAATCCCACTGCTGGGCATACACACTGAGGAAACCAGAAGGGAAAGAGACACGTGTACCCCAATGTTCATCGCAGCACTGTTTATAATAGCCAGGACATGGAAGCAACCTAGATGCCCATCAGCAGATGAATGGATAAGAAAGCTGTGGTACATACACACAATGGAGTATTACTCAGCCATTAAAAAGAATACATTTGAATCAGTTCTAATGAGATGGATAAAACTGGAACCTATTATACAGAGTGAAGTAAGCCAGAAGGAAAAACATAAATACAGTATACTAACGCATATATATGGAATTTAGAAAGGTGGTAACAATAACCCTGTGTACGAGACAGCAAAAGAGACACTGATGTATAGATCAGTCTTATGGACTCTGTGGGAGAGGGAGAGGGTGGGGAGATTTGGGAGAATGGCATTGAAACATGTATAATATCATGTATGAAACGAGTCGCCAGTCCAGATTCGATGCATGATACTGGATGCTTGGGGCTGGTGCACTGGGACGACCCAGAGGGAGGGTATGGGGAGGGAGGAGGGAGGAGGGTTCAGGATGGGGAACACAGGTATACCTGTGGCGGATTCATTTCGATATTTGGCAAAACTAATACAATATTGTAAAGTTTAAAAATAATATAAAATTTTAAAAAATACATTTTTAAAAAACAAGTAAGGAGATAGAACATGCCAGTTAATAAAAATTTGTTTACATAGAAAAACCAGGATTCCATAAATCTGGAATTCGCTGTGGTTATTACTCATTCCAGCTATTAAAACCTCCAGCAATACATGACAGTAAAGGATCATGGTATTTCCTTAATTGCAAGATTTTGAGTAACAAAAGGAGGCCCTAAAATAAAGTGACTCCCGTTCTCCTAGAGAAGGATTTGAAAACGACCATCAAACAAACTCTTTAGTCAGAATTTTATTTGATTAGTATTATTATCATTTTAAATTAATAAACATACATTTTAGAGAGTGGACAGAGCAAAGATTAATCACAGGTGAACAGCGAGGCACTTGACATCCGGTTACATTGCATACCATGATAATATGATGATTTAAGGTACTGAAGTCTTTGATTATCCTTTTTTTTTTTCAAACCCCACAAAAATTAAGCATATTTTGTTTTTTTTTTTTAAATAAACATTTTATTTCCTTAAAAGGAGAATGACAAGACTTTCAGTTTTCTAAATAAGAGATAAATGTTAACACGTTGATGACCAAAATTATAGAATTACATTATTAAAGACACTATTCAGCACCACAGGCTAACAAGAAGATACAACAAAATGAAATATGTATTCCACCGTCTCACTCAGGCCTCAGGTAACTCATCACTCAGAGCTGGGAGATCAGCATCATTATCTAGTTGCTGGGCACTTGCCTGCAGTGTGAAGTCTTGAGAGTGAATGCTGTGAGGTTCAGCGCCTTTACTCAAAGAAACATGAAGGAAGATTTCATAGAAGCTGAAAATGAGAGGAAAGAGGAGAGATATCAGACAGCAGAGGAGTGGGCAGAGGGGGAGGAATGCATCAAATGTGTGCAGGAAACATAATTCCTCACTGTATACAAAGGTATATTTGTGTTCCAATCCCAGGAAACATGAGAGAGAACTTGATGTGTATTGGTGATTTAAACTGAATTATCTGTAATATAATTATCTTGTGAATCTGACACTTACCTAAAAAATAGACCCTTACCAAATACCATTGGCAGGCAGGACTGTGTGTTCCCAGACAGCATCTGTGCAGGTGTGGAAAGGGGCAGCTGGACCCAAGATAAAGGTTTGGAATACCATGATGTCATCTCCTTATTGGGAAGTGATTATCCCGTCGCCTGTCATTTCATTGGCAATACTTTCAGAGGGAGTTGAGATTATCTTGAAAAAATATTTGTGCATTGTTCAAATCACTGAAAGCAATTACTATTGATAATAATGGTTTCTATTGAAAATTACAGAAACAGCTTGGGAACAATTTACCTGTGAGGTATTTAAGAAGTCTCAGGGAACACCAGTCCTGTCAACCAGGCAGGCAAAGGTATAACCTGGAAAGTCTCAAGACCCACCCGAGTGGCTGTGGTTCCAACCACTGGCCATTTTTTTAACTCGTGTTACCACCTGATGCAAAGAGTCCACTCATTGGAAAAGACCCTGATGCTGGGAAAGATTGAAGGCAGAAGGAAAAAGGGGCAACAGAGGATGAGAAGTTTCGATAACATCACCAGCTCAGTGGACGTGAATTTGAGCAAACTCCAGGAGATGGTGAAGGACAGGAAAGCCTAGTGTGCTGCAGTCCATGGGGTTACAAAGACATGACTTAGCGACTGAACAACAACAAAACCAAGTCATCAGATCCAGACGGCTGTTTGCAAGAGTCTCAGTTTTAAGGATTACAAAAATTATAGCTGAAACCGTATGCAGGCAAGTAAATGATGTGCTTGATATAGGTGAAGTATGTGATCTCTCCCTTCCTGACCTTGGTAATGAATAATCATGCAGTGTACTAAGGCGATAATCTGATGTACAATATATATTTTCTAAAAAACTCAAACATAGTAATTTCGTCCTTTCTTTTTTTTCTGGTATGCTATGGTTATATCTTCAGTAGCAGTTTAAAATTGTGTAGAAATCTAATCGCAGTGCTGGAAACCACTACTTAAACATTAGATATCTGGCATACTCAATCGAAAAGACAAATTATTACCATGAATATATTTATGGGCATACATGAATTCAGTTTTAATACTGGTATATAATTCAGTTGTATATATATTCTAGAGTAAAATTATTTTCTATTCATATTAATGAGTTTAGACTATACACAATTGCAAGGTTTTTTTTTTTTTAATGTTTTGGCCATAACATGGATCTTAGTTCCTCGACATGGCCTTTGCAGTGGAAGCATGGAATTTTAACCACTGGATCACTAGGGAAGTCCTCAAATGCAAATTTTTAAAAAATATAGATCTTCTCTCTAGAGAGAATATTATCTTTGAAAATATGAAGAAAAACACCCTATGAAAATGTGTTCAACCATAGAATTAAGTAAATATGTGGAAACATTGAAAAAAACTAAAGAACTTAAAAGCAGATCTAAATAAATATGAAGATAAAACATAGTCCTTTGTGGGAAACTTAAATATAATAAAAATTCAATCAGCTAGAATGGTATGATTTTTACAGTGTAAATGCTAACATTTCTAAACACTTCATAAAAAGAAGACAAATAGGAATTTCCTGGCAGTCCAGTGGTTAGGAGCCAGTGCTTTCACTGCAGTGGTCCAGGTTCAATTGCTGGCTGAAACCCCAGCTTAAGATCCCCACAAGCCACATGACATAGACAAAAAAACAAGAAGTCCAATAAGTAAAATCATATTTAATGGGAGATACAGTTCTACTATACTTTTTAAAATTTCAAATGTAATGTATTTAGTAGAGAATCATGTATTAAAGTCAGTAATATTGAATATGTGAAAGTGAAGTCGCTCAGTCATGTCCAACTCTTTGCAACTCTGGAGTGTAACCTAACAAGCTTCTGTATTCAAGAGTAAATAACACGAAGTATTGGTGTGGGTAGTGAAGGTAAGAGAGACAGAGAACTGAAGAGACTGAGACATAAGTAGGAAATTAGTTAGATGTATAATATGCAAAATATTAGGAATGTAATGGTTGAGTGAAAATGAATTTTTAAAATATGAGCACTATTGGAAAAAGAGAACTAAAACTCTACTTCATGTCATTAAAATAAATACATATATTTATGTGCTTGTACATAAACACAAAAATTAAAACCTAGTAGATTTAATATATAAAAGTACAGGCTTTTAAAACACGGATCATGGCACAGACCTATTAACAATTAAAAAAATGGGAATGATTCAATGTTTTAAGCGGATTTACAGCTTGCAACGTTGTATAAGTCATAGATGGTGCTTTAGAGAACAAAAGAATAAAACTGTAGGAGAAAACAGTCAACATCTGGTAATTACGGGAATATTTTAAATGTTATGGAATCTACCAAACATCTGCAAAATTGCAAAGAATGGAGTAACTGTGTGAATCCATCACAACCATAGACAGAACCAATTCACAGAGAAACTCATTTTATGTATAATCCTACCCTGTCACCCTTGCAAACCTTCTCCTGTTAAAACTAATCCCAGAAGTCGTACCACTGTATCCCTAAATACTTCAGTGACTATCTCTGGAAGACAAAGACACTTTAAAAACATATATGTTTTTGGTTCCACTGGGTCTTTGTTACTGCGCAGGCTTTCTCTAGTTGTGGCCAGTTGGGGCTATTATTCGTTGCAGTGAGCAGGAAATGAGAGAAGCCACCGGAATGAGAAGCCACCAGAATGAGAAGCCCCACCCCGATCCCCGCACTGCAACTAGAGAAAGCACTGGGCAGCAACGGAAGTCCCAGCACAGCCAAAAATAAATAAATCAATCAGTTCAGTTCAGTCGCTCAGTCTTGTCTGACTCTTTGCGATCCCATGGACGGCAGCACACCATGCTTCCCTGTCCATCACCAACTCCCAGAGCTTGCTCAAACTCATGTCCATTGAGTCGGTGATGCCATCCACCCATCTCATCCTCTGTTGTCCCCTTCTCCTCCCACCTTCAATCTTTCCCAGCATCAGGGTCTTTTCAAATGAGTCAGCTCTGCATCAGGTGGCCAAAATATTGGATTTTCAGCTTCAGCATCAGTCCTTCCAATGAATATTCAGAACTGATTTCCTTTAGGATGGACTGGTTGGATCTCCTTGCAGTCCAAGGGACTCTCAAGAGTCTTCTCCAACATCCCAGTTCAAAAGCATCCATTCTTCGGTGCTCAGCTTTCTTTATGGTCCAACTCTCACGTCCATACATGACTACTGGAAAAACCATAGCTTAGACTAGACAGACCTTTGTCGTCAAAGAGATGTCTCTGCTTTTTAATATGCTCTCTAGGTTGGTTACAGCTTTTCTTCCAAGGAGTAAGAGTCTTTTAATTTCATGGCTGCAGTCACCATCTGCAGTCGTTTTGGAGACCAAGAAAATGAAGTCTGTCACTAGTTCCGTTGTTTCCCTATCTAGAATTACTAGAAGTTGCCAAGCCTACCCAGAGTGGGTGTCAGCGATGGCTCTGATTCTCTTTCTCAATGATTATCTGAGGTTACTTACCCTTTAAAGAAAAAAAAGAAGAAGAAGAAAGTGTGTTCAGGCAGGCGGGAAGGAGGGTTGGGGTGGGATGTGGGTGGCAGGTCCTTGCCCTCCCAGTTTGGGAAGTTCTGCTAAATCAAGGTGGAGCCGCACCAGGACTAGAGGACTGTAGAACAGGCTCCCTCTAGTGGCCACTTTAAGAATAGACCGAAGCCTGGCGAAAAGAAGAGGCCGGTCAGGAGCTGACTTCAGCAAGCCAAGAGACAGAGGATGGACTGACGACACAAAATTTATATTTGAGGGTAAGACAAGGCAACTTAAGCATAAAATTCTCTGTGTGTTTGTTTGGGCCTCGCCTCTCCCCCTTTTGTGAGCATCTGTGTTATTCATTAACCAGATTTCCTCACAGGAGGGAATTCCTGGTGAACCATAAAAAGATTTTTTTTTTCTTTCTTCTGACACTAGCGACATAACCTTTTTTTGGTTTGGCCACGCGGCCTATGGGCTCTTAGATCCCTGACCAGAGATCGAACTCATGCCCTCTGCAGTGGAAGCGCAGTATCTTAACCACCAGACGGCCAAGGAAGTTGCACAATATATATAATTTATTTGGTTGTGCTGAGTTGTAGTTGTGGGATGTGGGATCTAGTTCCCTGACCAGCAATTGAACCTAGACCCCCCTGCATTTGGAGCATAACGTCGCAGTCACTGGCCCACCAGGGAAGTCCCCACAGTTATTTCTTAAACATCAGTCCACAACCTTTCTGGCAGCAGGGACAAGTTTTTTGTTTTTGTTTTTTTTTAAATTTTTTTGGCCACGTTGCACAGCATATGGGATCTTAATTCTCCAGCCAGGGATTGAACCTGGGCCCCCTGCATTGGGAGCACAGAGTCTTAGCCACTGGAATACCAGGGAAGTCCTCCAGGGACAAGTTTTGTGGAAAACTATTTTTTCCATGGAATGGGGTACAGGGGATGGTTGCAGGATGATTCAAGTACATTATATTTATTGTGCACTTTATTTCTATTATTATTACATCAGCTCCATCTCAGATCACCAAGCATTAGATCCTGGAGCCTGGGGACTCCCGTCTTAAAGGATCAGCGTTGTTTCCCAACTCTGTAGGAGTCTTAGGAACTTGTTGCTTGCCTTGTACATGCGCTGACCTGGACCCTGTAGCATTGGTGAAGTTTATGTAAAATGTCTGTAGGTCACTTTGATGTACGGTCATTTGTCTCAAAAATGTATATGACTGTGCCTTCTACTTCTAACAGGTGCAACAGTTCTCAGAGATTCTGAAAGCCTGTCTTCTGGGTTATAACCTTCAGTTTGACTTGAATAAAAGTTTCCACTGTCTTCTTGATTGTTAATTGAATTTTAGTTGACAGGATTGAGGGTCCTGGCAGTGGAAGGGTGAAAAGTGGTTTGATCCTGGATCCAACTGAAAGAAGAGAACAGATGATGACCAGGCTGCTGCACTGGGCCCTTTCTTGTCAAATACAATCCTCTTGTTTTGTTTTCCATACTCTTACTCTCCCTCATCTTATATGGGGTGGTCACTCACTCCACCTGACTTGGGAAATGGAGGTGGGGAGTTCCAAAGAATCTCCTCCTGTTGCCTTTCTTTTCTTTCTTTTTTAAAGGCTATTTATTTGGCTGACCAGGTCATGGTCATGTCACATGAGATCTTCAGTCTTCATTGAGGTGTGTGGGATCTTTAGTTGCAGCATGAGAACTCTTGGTTGAAGCACGTGGGACCTGGGGGAGCCCTTTCTTCCTACTCAGTACACAACCCTGCCAACAGCCAATTTTTAAACCAGGAGCCTTAAAACATTAAAACTCCAACTTCACACTCAGTCCTCACATTCAGTCTCTTAAATGATGTACTTTGTCAACGTAAAATAATCAACGCTCTCTCTCTTCCCACTGAAATGATCTTAGTATCAGCCCCTGCAACTTTGGTGGACTAGGAACCTCTCCTGTTGGGTCCTGGGGCAACCCTCTGACTCACAAGCCCCAGACTAGCACAGGAGGAAAGAATATTAACCTTGTTCTCTGGCTCGCTCACGATCCACAAGCCCTGGAAAATTAGCAAGTGGTACCAAAGGGGTTTCCCTGGTGGCACAATGGGTAGCACACCTGCCAATGCTGGAGACACCAGTTTGCTCCCTGATCCGGGAAGATCCCACATGCCACGGAGCAACTAAGCCCGCGTGCTGCAGCTACTGAGGTCTGTGGGGCACCAGAAAAGCCACCACAGTGAGAAGCCAGGGCATCGCAATAAAGACCCAGCAGAGCCAAAAATAAATAGATGCATTTTTTTAAAAAGTTTCTATTACACCCACTTAGAACAAGACCTGATCAGTACTCACTGAGGCAACACAGGTACTAAAATTGGAATGATACAGAGATGGGTAGCATGGCCCCTGAGTAAGGACTACAGGCGTATTTATGAAATATTCTATATTAAAAAAAGAAAACTTGATCAGAACACGAGACTAAGCTTTGTACCTCCAATTAGTGTGTGTGTTGTTACACTTTACTGCAGAAATATTAGTTGGTTTAACTATAGAAAGCTGGAGCTGGGTGAAAATTCCAAAGATTGAATCAGCAGGCAAGTTTTATCCAATCATGTCTTTGAATGCATTACTGTCCCAGGCCCTATAAAAGGGAGGAGCTTTGGGAGGGCAGACCAGGTGAACCCAGTTCAGAGAGCAGGTCACACGGCAAAGACTCCTCAGCTGTCAGCCCAGGATCACCCAGCTTGAGGTTCAGTCTTCTGGAGGAGGTGAGTTTCCTGGACAAAGGGAAAGCTTTAAACTTTGTACTCTAGCCAAAGCTCAGTGCATTCGTACGTGGGGAAAATTCATAGGTACCGGCTTTTCCAAGCTTTCAGGTACAGGCACTCAGTCGTGTACAGCTCTTTGTGACCCCATGGACTGCAGCCAGGCTCTCCTGACCGTGGGATTCTCCAGGCAAGAATACTGGAGTGGGTTGCCATTTCCTCCTCCAGGGGATCTTCCTCACCCTGGGGTGGAACCTGCATTGCCTGTAGTTCCTGCATTGGCCAGCAGATTCTTTACCACGGAGCCACATGGGAAGCCCACTTTTCCAAGCTTAGAGGATGTTTTTTTTGACAACTTCTCTGGCCTCAGAGGGTTTAATGTTATGAACTCTGTTTAAAGACCTAGTCTGATTGAAGCCACTTCTTTCTTTCTTTTTCTTCCCTTCCCCACTCTGGCACACTTTGGGGCATGCAGGATCTTACTTCCCGGAGCAGGGATTGATCCTGTGTCCCCTTCACTGCAAGGCAGATTCTTAACTGGACCACCAGAGAAGTCCCAAATTCCAAGGTCTTAACCTCAATGCCCCACAGTGTCCCTGTGGGATTGAGTGCATGTCTGCAAGTGGGACCAGATTGTCCGTATGTGCCTGGGGTTGTGCTGAAAGAACTTGTGGGGAGACCCAGATGGAGAAACCATGGGATCTACATAAAAATAATAAAAGGCCAATGTACTTGGATATGGAGAACCACCCAGAGCACCTAAGATGTGGGTCAGGGGAATGCATGCTCCAGCGAGGCCCTGTGCTGCTAGGAAGGATTTGATATTTTCCCGTGAGGGAAAAGAATGGTAAAACGGGGTGTCCTTAGAGGATTAGCATTATATAGGGCCATCTGCCAGTATGTGATAAATGCATTAAGAAAAGGAAAGAATGTATTAAATTTTCTCCTATGGGGTCCTTCTGGATTTATCTTTGCTTTTTTATTGATGAGATCAAGGCAGTTGATCTGATCAGACTGCTTGATGAGGTTGACACCAAATGTGAAATATCATCAACTAACAGAAACCAGGGCTTCCCAGGTGGCATTAGTGGCAAAGAATCTGCCTGCCAATGCAGGAGATGTAAGAGATTTGATCCCTGGGTGGGGAAGATGCCCTGGAGGAGGAAATGGCAACCCATTCCAGTATTCTCACCTGGAAAATCCCATGGACAGAGGAGCCTATCAGGCTACAATCTATGGGGTCAAAAAAAGTTGGACACGAAACGACTTAGCACGCAGGTATGCAACAGAAAACAATTTGTTTTCTGTGCGCCTATCATACTCAGAGAAGGCGATGGCACCCCACTCCAGTACTCTTGCCTGGAAAATCCCATGGACAGAGAAGCCTGGTAGGCTGCAGTCCATGGGGTCGCTGAGGGTCGGACACGACTGAGCGACTTCACTTTCACTTTTCACTTTCATGCATTGGAGAAGGAAATGGCAGCCCACTCCAGTGTTCTTGCCTGGAGAATCCCAGGGACGGGGAAGCCTGGTGGGCTGCCATCCATGGGGTCACACAGAGTCGGACATGACTGAAGCGACTTAGCTATCATACTCCCACCAAGCCCTTTTGTTTTATGGTATAAAATTGGAAAAAAAAATATATATGTATATATATATGAATCCTTGAATTACTGACCATATAGAAAATTGAAAAGGACGCAAAAATAGGCAAATTATATACAAGATGGACTTAATCATTTTTTAATGAGGTATAATTGATATATGACATTATATTAGTTTCAAATGGGGAATTCCCTGGAAGTTCAGTGGTTAGGACTCCACGCTTTTACTTCCAAGGGCCCAGCAGTGCAAAAAAAATACAAGCAAAACATCAAACAAATAAACTTTCAGATGTACAATATAATGATTTGATATTTATAATATTGTGAAATAATCACTAAAATCAGTTCAGTTCAGTTGCTCAGCTGTGTCCTACTCTGTAACCCATAGACTATAGGATGCCAGACTTCCCTGTCCATCAGCAATTCCAAGAGTTTGCTCAGATTCATGTCCGTCAAGTCAGTGATGCCATCCAACCATCTCATCCTCTGTCATCCCCTTATCCTCCTGCCTTCAACCTTTCCCAGCATCAGGGTCTTTTCAATAAGTCAGTTCACATTAAGTGGCCAAAGTATTGAAGCTTCAGCTTCAGCATCAGTCCTTCCAATGAATATTCAGAACTGATTTCCTTTAGGATTGATTGGTTGGATCTCCTTGCAGTCCAAGGGACTCTCCAAGAGTCTTTTCCAACACCACAGTTCAAAAGCATCAATTATTTGGTGCTCAGCTTTCTTTATGGTCCAACTCTCATATCCATGTGTGACTACTGGAAAAACCATAGCCTTGACTAGATGGACCTTTGTTGGCAAAGTAATGTCTCTGCTTTTTAATATGCTGTCTAGGTTGGTCATAGCTTTTCTTCCAAGGGGCAAGCATCTTTTAATTTCATGACTTTTTAAATAAAAAGCTTATTTTCATGGCTAATTAAAATCACTAAAATAAGTCATTAATATCATTACCATATATAGTTGTGAAAATTTTTCTTATGATGAGAACATTTAAGATTTACTCTCAAAAAATTAAAAATTACAAATATTTACTTTCTTAGCAACTTTCAAATATGTAATTCTGTATTATTAACTATAGTGCCATCTGTACTTGCTTCCACACACAAGTGGGAAAGGGCAGGGATTAGAAACACAGATAGACCATAATAAAGTTGTAACTTTGATAAACACAGTGAAGCAGAGACAAATGCTGTTCACGAGGAAGAGTAACTTCAGAGGGAAAAACAAAACAGGAAATGTGATGAGGGAGATTTTCCTAAGTGCTGTATCATTGAACTGTGTCGCAGTGACGTGGCTGGGGTAGCCAGACAGATGTCTGTGCCTGATGTAGTTTTCAGCACAGAGAAATAAAGTGTATGGATTCCATCCTATTGCTTCTATTTGGTTCACTTTTCTCTATTTTTTCCTAGTATTTTACCTTCCTACAGTAATTAAAAGAACATACTTTATACGGATCATTGCTTTTTTTAACTGGTGGCTTCCCTGGTGGCTCAGATGGTTAAGAATCTGCATACAATGCAGGAGACCAGTTTCAATCCTCTGGGAAGATCCCCTGGACAAGGAGATGGCTACCCACTCTAGTGTTCTTGCCTGGAGAATTCCATGGACAGAGGAGCCTGACTGGTTACAGTCCATGGAGTTGCAAAGAGTCAGATGGGACTGAGCAACTGACACTTTAATTATATTGAGCCGGTCTTACGTCTTCCATAAATCAAGTGACTGAATATATGTCACTCTGTATTGGGACACTATTCTGTTATGTTGCTCTATTTTCTATTTTTGTGGCACTATGACACCATCTTTATTATAACTTCAATAGCATTTTATTATCTGATTGTGTAAATCCTCCAAGCTTATTTTTTAATATTTATTTTTATTTATTTATTATGTGTTTGGCTGCACTGGGTCTTATTTGCAGCATGTGGGATCTAAGTTTCCTGACCAGGGATTGAACCCAGGCCGCCTACATTGGGAGCTCCGAGTCTTGACCACTGGACCACCAGGAAGTCTCCCTCCAAATTTATTCTTCAGAAATACCCTGTCTATTATTTGGCCTTTTGCTACATGTCATTTAGAATTGCTCTGTCAATTTTCTCTCTCTCTCACACACACACATCTTCTGGATTTTCCTTGAAAATTCATTGACTATACAATCCATCCAGAGAGAACTTCCATTTCCAATAATATTGAGCCTTTCAATCAATTCATAAATATGGCTTTTCTCTTCATACCTTTATTATCTTGTAGTTATCTACAGATAACTTGCATACCTTACATTAGATTTGTTCATAGGTATTTAATGTTGGAAATTATGATAAAGTTATTCCTTTAATTTTGTTTCTCTTATAAAAATTGCTTTTGGAATATTGACCTTGTAAAAGGCACCTTGTTAAATTCATCTGGTCTAATATTTGTAGATATTTAGGGTTTTTTCCCAAACAAAATCCTGCTGTCTATAAATAATAGTTGATACATTTTCTTTTTAAAATTTTTAACTGTTTTCGGCCATGCCATGCGGCATATGCAATCTTAGCTCTCTGACCAGGGATGGAGTCCACATCCCTGCAGTGGAAGCACAGAGTCCTAACCACTGGACCACCAGGGAAGTCCTTGATACATTTTCAGGTCTTATTTAAGTGGCTGCGTACCAGCCATATGTTGTATAGAGTTGACAATGGACTTCCATCTCTCAATCCCAAGAATAAAACTTTTAAGAACAATTTTTGTTGTACTTTTAAGAGTAATTTTTGTTGTAGTTATTTTGTAATTATTTATCACAATGAAAGTTTCCTTCTATTCCTAGCTTAGCAAGTGTCTTTCTTAGGATTGAGTACTGACTTTTATTAAACATATTCAATGTATCTGCTTGTGTGGTAGTATGTTCTTTCAGTTCTATTAATGTGGCAAATTATGTGGCTTTTTGAAATTTAACCCAAAATGCATGCAGAACATAGACTTCATCCACACATAATATGCTTTCTTTACACATGACTTGGTTTCATTTGCAGACATTTAGTTGAGGATTTTCACATCTATACTCATATGAGTTGCTAGACAGCAGTCACCCTTACTTTAATGCATTTGTAAAGTTACACGATCAGGAAGGGTCATTAATTAAAATAGGAATGTCTCCTCTTTCCCTATGCTCTGTGAGAATTTGTGTATTATTAGAGTTATTACTTTCTTAAGTTTCTCAAAATTTACCTATGAAGTTATCTGAGCCTGAAATGTATGCTCTCTCTTTCTTTTTTAATTATACTGGTGATGTATATAATTAGATACAAATCTCCTGTTTCTATTGTGTGATCTTTAAGCATCCAACAGTATCAACGTATGCAGCATTCATGCAACATTTGATTGTTACCTAAATAGTGAGATAAGAAAATAAGAAATAAGAAAACTTATAAAATATTATTTATAAATGTCCTGATGTTGTTTTAAAGCAGATCTCCAGAAACAAAAGATGTCAAGAACTAAATCCTGGCAGCTGAATCTATAAGAAACATTGCCAAGAATGGATGTAGGTTTCAGAGCATCATTTCAGCATGAACCATCCAAGGAGGACCCAAAGTCAGCAAATACAGGCTTTATCCCCAGTCGAGGACCCACTCTGCGAACAGCAGAGGATATCTCTCAGTTGCAGAACACTCAGCCCAGCTTATTGCAAAATGTCAATAACTCACGTGCAAGGCAGGAACTGCAAAGACTCTATAAGTCATTTCACTTATGGCTGCAGCCAGAAAAACACAGCAAGCATGAAATTATTTTTCAACTTGCCCTGGAACAATTTATGATCAATAAGCACTACAGTGAAAAGTCTACTTTGAAAGAGAAATGGAAAGCAAGTGGTGGAGACCTGGAGAAATTCACAGAAGACCTGCCTGATGACTGCATAAAGCTACCTGACTTGGTAGGTAGAGTGTTCTGACCTCTGGGATGAGGGGCAGAAAGGAGTAAGGAATAAACAATACATTCAGTTGTTGATGCCTGGAAGAAGAGAAAGAAGTGTTACTGTAGACCAATTATTAGTCAGATCACTCTTCCTCGGACAAATACTTACTATTCCAAGTAAGCGAGAATCAACATTTTATATGTTTATTCAGTGAGGCATATGGGAACCAACATATTAATTAGTGTAATTGATTTTCATAGGTGAAGTGCTAAGAGGACCCCACTGAGAAAATGTCAATTGGGCAGAAACCTTAGGATGAGAAATGCCTTGACAAGAGCTGGTTCTTCCTTCAGAAAGCCTTGTTATTGTTCACTCAGTTGTGTCCGACTCTTTGTGACCCCATGGGCTGCAGCACGCCAGGCTTCCCTCCCTCTACTATCCCCTGGAGTTTGCTCAAATCCATGTCCACTGAGTCGGTGATGCCATCCAACCATCTTATCCTCCGTCACCCCCTTTTCCGTTTGCCCTCAGTCTTCTCCAGCATCAAGGTCTTTCCTAATGAGTTAGCTCTTTGCATCAAGTGGCCAAAGTACTGGAGTTTCAGCTTCAGCTTTAATCTTTCCAATGAATATTCAGGGTTGATTTCCTTTAGGATTGACTACTTTGATCTCCTTTCTCCTTGAAGTCCAAGGGACTCGCAGTATTCATCTTTTTTCATCATGGAAGACACACTAAAAAAGAAATTACCATGAAATTTGATACAGGCAGAAATAAGGGCAGGACAAAGAGGTATGGGAGCCCACAGTACAAAGATATTGGGAAAGCCTGACTGAGGTGGGTTTTCCAAAACCGGTTTTATCACATAGTAGATAAATAATCATGCCTTTTTTTTTTTTTTTTAATAGGTCCATGTCCACATGCAGGGGCAGGAAGCCCTCTTTTCAGAAAATATGTCCTTAAAAGAAATCATCTTTCATCTAACCAATCAGTTGTCAACAGGAGGGGTGAACATGGGAACTCCGTCCTGGACCGTGCAAGATACATCCCTGGAAACAGGACAAAGTGAGTGGGCAGAGCCCAGGTCCCAGAGGGGTGGCCCATGTGGGCTCTTTCTTGGGTGCAACTTCACTGAGTCACTTTTTCGCCTCCTACAGGAAATGAAGGTAAAGAAAATGATGGCAACATTTCTGTGAAAACTCATCAAGTAAATGACGGTATTACTAGTCCAAGCAATCAGATACCTTCCCTAATCATTGTCCAAGAAGAGAATCATCTGAGGCTGGAAGAAGGAGGTGTTTCTCTGGAGAATCCACGGAACTCCAGAAGAGGAGCAGGCCCAGGCCCCTCCAGGCCTCAGGATGGATCCCTGAAAGGACCCTCCTCTCAAGATGTCCTCATGGAAGTGGAACGAGACCAGGTCACCCCTGAGCCTGTTTCTACCCTCCAGAGCTCTGAGGGGACTTCTGCACGTGGGAAACACCAGGAAAGATCCCTCAGAGCCCCAGAAGTATACAGATGTGAGAGATGTCCCAAGACCTTCAGGTATTCCTCTCGGTTCAGAGTTCACCAGAAAAGACACGATAATGAGAGAACATATATTTGTGCCGAGTGTGGCAAAGGCTTCTTTCAGGCCTCAGACCTCCATGTGCATCAGAGGATTCATACAGGAGAGAAGCCCTTTGTGTGCAGCACATGTGAAATGGCCTTCACCCACAAAACCAACCTTCGGGCTCATGAGAGAACCCACACGGGAGAGAAGCCCTATGAGTGTTCCCTCTGCCAGAGACGCTTCCGCCAGTCCTCCACCTACCACCGCCATCTTAGGTTTCACCAGAAAACTACCCTCAAAAGTGCTCCACACTAAATTAAGCTTCCTCGGCTACAGCCCCAATGTAATGCACACAAATATGCATGTGAATATGTGTATTTCCATAGTATTTCTCCATTTGGAATATACTTTATAATTTTCTCATGTTATTCCCATTGTCTCACACCACCCGAATGTAAGTTTAAGAAAGACAAGTATTTTCTCAGTTTTTTTTCACTAACTTATCTCAGGTGCTTTGAAATAGCTGACACATTTCCAACAACTAGTAAATATCCGTTTAGTACATGAATTTATCTTTAAGATTGGTGTTATTTTTAAAATTTAGCCCCACACGAGAAGACAGTGAGTTCCCATGCCAGAACACGCGATCACCAGCTCAGAGTGGTCCACTGAGGCTTCTGCTGCCTGCTACCCTGTTCTCTGTCCACACCCTTCATCTTGTGGGCTTCAGCTTTTCAGCAACTGTGAACCTGGGGAGATCTGGGTCCCGCTCAGGACATCAGATCTTATTGCCCTCCCAGGCCTCGACCTTCCCCTGAAGCTCAATAAAATGGCTTTGTTACCAACCAGGGTTCTTGGCCTCCTTTCTTAATCAACAGAAACTGATCAGAGGCCAGAAAAGAAATTCAGGTAAGGCTTTTTTGAGGTCCCTGCTGCAGCAGAGGGGAGCGAAAACAAATTATAGGTTCCCTTGTTTGCTTGCTCCCCAAGGTGGGGCTCAGCACCCTACTTTTGCTCCTGACCCTCTGCTTTTGCTCCAGGCTCTTCAAAAATGGCAGTTGGGGACTTCTCTGGTGGTTCCGTGGTGGAAAGTGAGCCTGCCAATGCAGGAGACACAGGTCGGATTCCTGATACAGGAGGATCCCACACGCTGCAGGGCAACAAAGTCCCTGTGCCACAACTATTCGCTTGTATTACAAGCCCTGGAGCTGCAACTGCTGGACTGGCGTGCTGGAACTACTGAAGCCTGAGTGCCCTCGAGGCTACGCTCCACAGCGGGAGAGGCAATCACAGTTAGAAATCCGTGCACCACAGCTAGCGTGGCCCCCAGTCACTGCAACTGTGGAAAAAGCCCATGGAGCAATGAAGATTCAGCACAGTGAAATCAGTAAAAAATCCAAATGCAAAAGAATGAAATTGGACCCCCAACCTAACCCCAGATACAAAAATTAACTTGAAATGGATCAAAGACCTAAATGTAAGAGCTTAACTCGAAAGCTCTTAAAAGAAAATAAATAAATGTTCATGACCTTGGATTAGGTCATGGTATTTTAGATAAGACGCCAAAAGCAAAAACAATAGAAAAAATAAACTGGACTTCATAAAAAAAATTTTTTTAAGTGGCAATTGGGTTTTTTGGACTGGAGAGAATCCCAGCCTGTGCAACCTTGAGTGACTTACCCCAGGTGACACGAAATGTGGTCCATAGCTCTGGACATTTCTCTGCTCCAAACAGTCTCATCCCTTGAGTGGCTGGTACCTGGCAGGGAGAATCCCTCCCAGTTCCCTGGAGCAATTTCTGGGAACTTGGGAAGGGGCTGTCCCTGGCCCGGATCAACCTACCATGGGCACAGAGGTCTTATCTGGGGTGCCATAAATTGTTACCAAAATAGCAAGTCCATGTGCCTGACACAGAGTGAGGCCCATCAGTACTAAACAGAGTCTGAAACAGAGAAAGGTTTATTACAGATTCATACAGAGATGGGTGGCTCATGCCCTAAAAACCCCAAAGTTACTAAAAGCTTTCAGTTGGCTGTTGAAGACTTCTCAGTGTCAGATCCTTTGTTCTTGAGGTCCGGTCATGGTCAGGTAACGATGTTCCTGTAAGTCTGTACCAAATGGATGTTATTATCTGTCCTGGCAAAGTCCCAAGGCACAACTTTCACCCTCTAATGTCCCAGTCCTAGCTAAGAGGAGGCAGATCTCACTTGGCAGCTCCTTCAGGACCAGGTTTCCATATCCTGCCCAGCTGTCATCCCTGAAGAAGCCAGGCATCCAACCCAACTGGCCCTCTGTCTCCTCAGGCTGCCCAAAGTGGAAGACCAGGTCTTACAGACAGCAACTCACACAGACAGCAACTCACACAGACAGCCACTGCTATTAGGTCAAAGAGAAAGGGATGGGGGAGAGGTTCACCGCTGCTTCAAGGGCTGGGCCACGGCTAGTGGAGGGCCTTAGTAAGGACTCTGGTGCTCTCAGGATGTAGATCTCAGTCTGTTCCCTGGGCTCTCCAGCTCACCCACTGGCGCAATGTGGCTGAGCTGGAGGGCCTCCAGGAGAAGGTCTGAATCTGCTTCTTACCTCACTCTCGACTTAATGACCACCACATCATGGACCTTTGACTGAATCATTTCCCCAGTGGTCCTTCATTGACAGTTACCTGTGGGCAGGGCCCACCGAGGTGCTGACCAATAGCTGAGCAGGACAACTACCAGGCTGCTCATTGACAGTTGGTTGCTCGTGGGCGGGGCCCACTGAGGCACTGGGCAATGGCTGAGCAAGACCTGTTGCCTAGTAGCAGGGTGCAGAGTAATGAAGCACAACAACAGCTACCTGCTAAGGGCTGTGCCCTTCCTGCTCTGTGAGGCTTACCCTACCTGTGCAGGCAAGCAGTTATTTTTAGTCCCAAACAGAAGTAGCTGCGCTTGATGGAGGCTGAAGTGATTTCTTTCTCAACATTCTGGTGATCTACAGACAAGATTCCCAGAAATCAGCCTTTGGCCTCTTTTAAAAGGAGTTAAGTTCTTCCTCCTAAAGGAGATCAGTCCTGGGTGTTCATTGGAAGGACTGATGCTGAAGCTGAAACTCCAATACTTTGGCCACCTCATGCGAAGAGTTGACTCATTGGAAAATACCCCGATGCTAAGAGGGATTGGGGGCAGGAGGAGAAGGGGACGACAGAGGATGAGATGGCTGGATGGCATCACTGACTCGATGGACGTGAGTCTGAGTGAACTCCGGGAGTTGGTGATGGACAGGGAGGCCTGGCGTGCTGCGATTCATGGGGTCGCAAAGAGTCGGACACGACGAGCGACTGCACTGAACTGAACTGAAGCTCTTCCTCTGCTCCCGGAAGTTGGCAGCACCACTTCCCGTTGTCCCTATTGTCATCGCTCAGTGGTGCCTGACTCTTGGCAACCCCACGGACTGCAGCACGCCAGGTTTCCCTGTCCTTCACTGTCTCCCCGAGTTTCTCAAACTCATGCCCATTGTCCCTAGTGGGGCCGGTGTACACTTGTTCCCTGTGACTGACGCAGCGCGCCCCTTGCCAAAGCCTATAGAGCAGTGGGAACTCTGGGTAATCCGGAGTGTCTGGACCATAGGCTTGGGGCAGAACATCCGGCATCACACAGGTGGCGGTCATTGTCTGTTGCTGGGTCTGTACACTCCATCACAGCTTCAAGAATGTGGTGTCTGGCCCCAGGAAGGCTCGAATGCAAATGTCACCCCCACCCCAACTTCACAGCGACATATCTGAAGGTCAACGATGGTGAATAACAAATGTGCTTGGATCCTGTACTTCTCCTCCTCCCCTTAGGGATCCCACTCAATGCACACCTGGGATGGCAGTCACTGTGTTGAGCGACCCTCTTCATGTAATTCAGGGTTCTCCATGTCCTCACCCTACCTTACCCCCATCTGTGTCCTAAGAATAAGAAACGCCTCATCAGGGCACTTCTTTCTGGCCACAGAGACGTTCTTGATCATCATATTAGAGTCTGCACTGGGAAAAGGCTTTACAAGTCTAGCAAATGTAAGAAAGCTTTTACAGCAAGTGCTCAGGTGTTCAGCTCTAGGCAGTACACACTGGGAAAGACCTTATTTGTAGGGTAGTGAATAGGGTAAATCTGATAGCCAAACTCCCATCTCAGTGACCACTCGGAAGTTCACACTGGAGAAAGGCTTTACGGCTGTGTGGAATGTGGCAAAATCTTTATGTAAATACAAAACTACAATAGAGCTTGAAAATCAGTAGATACTCATTGAACATTTAATTTTTTGTTAAACGTTTACTTTATTAAAGAATCGAATAAACATGACCCCAGATTCCTATCCATTTTAAGTTTTTACTGTTTAAAGGCTACTTTAAAGGTCTTAAAACTGTACTTCAAAGTATTAATGTTTTAAACAAAGGAAAAATAATCAAATTTCTAAGACAAAATCCTGAGTGGCAAAAATTTCCACATAGCCACTGCTCAGATAACTGTCTGTTCTCGTCCTGTTCAGTTTTCTTTGAGATCTTAACTTTTGTTTTTAATCCTCTGCAGATATGTTGCCAGAGCTATCCAGCCACTATTTCTGAAAAAACTACATTAACAGCTTTCAGTGACTTGCATTTCACAACCTTTTCTGGAATCATCTCCACTCCCCACGCAGATGCAATCTTTGCAGTGACAGTAGGAATGATAATTGTTTTGACCCAAGGACGAAAGAGCAGATAAAACCAAGGAGGTTCTTGGAATGCAGGAATGGAAAAACCAGACCCGTATCGTCCACCCTCCCCCATGTTGTAACTGTTAACAGAACAGTATAACCTGTCTCCCCTCCTACCCCATAAAGAGAAGGTATTTGCCCTACTCTTCCCCCACATATACACGCCTCACCCAATCACCAAATGACCTGCGAGACCCCTATCCCACTCCTTGTACCCTGGACATAAAAGTGGACTAAGAACCCCTGTTCAACGTCAGTTTTCCCTTGAGCTGGCCTGCTGTTGTAACAGTCTCACATTCTAATAAACGTTATTTCCCGCTCATTCTGTCTCCTGTTTGGAAATTCTTTTCCAACCCGCACCCAGACCATGACAGTAATCACTTCTCATCAAAGAGATCAGATTCTGATGACCCCAATTTTTTTTCTTTTTGGTTGTTCTTTCCACACTTTTATTTATTTAAGTTTGAATAGATTTAAATCCTTGAGGTGTATAGTATCACACAGATTCTATGTCCACTGGTGTTAGCAAGAAGGTTGCTTAGGAATTTGGAACAAATCATACCACTGTCTCTGTGAACACGAGATATTTTCCCCCAGATTATTCTGGTTTTGTTGTTTTCCATCAGGTGTTGCGTTGTTGTTCTTTGCTCTGTACACATGAGCACATCTTTTGCCTAGATATTTAGAATTCATTTCAAGCACACATTTTTAAGAAGAGCTGTGTGCTCCCTCTGGTTCCGGAGACTGGACTTATTTATATTCAGCAAAAACGGCCTTGGATCACAGCCTTCCAGATATATGTGTCCTTTCAGAAGTCTTTTTCCCAGCAGAACTCCACAGCTTCAAGACTGTTTAAAGAGAAAGGCTGATATCCCAAACCTTTATCTCAGGGTTCCGGAATCTTCTTTGCACTTATGGCCCTCACCTTGAGAGTTTACCTGGAGGTCCTGGTAAGCTGCGCTTCTAGGTCAGGCATAAAGCCGGAAGAACTACATTACCCAGAGCATTCTGCCCCGCTCGCCTTCGGCGTTAAGCCAATCAGAACTCAGGAGAAGTGCACTTCCTATGTGAGCATCGCGTTGGGGCGGGACTTCCGGCATTTTCCAGGTGGCGGTCGTTTTGTAGGCTCTTGGGTGCTATCGCCCAGTCTCAGGTTCCGGAGCGGCGAGTGCAGATCGAGACAGTCCGAGGGCAGACTCCTGCCACCCGAGGCCCAGGAGAGGAACCGCTCTTCCCGCGTCCGCCCGCCTCTCCTGCCCCCGCTCCGCCCACAGAGTCCGATGGCGGCGGCGGCGCTGAGAGGCCCGCCTCAGGTAAACGCTGGTACTTGGGGCCCGCACCGCCCTCATCCCACCAGACACTAAAGCCCCGAGTGTTCACGTGCCGGCAGCTCAGGCGCCGGGGGCCAGAACGGTGAGGTGGCTGTGGGGGGATCTTGTGACAGACTGATGGCTCCTGGGAGAGGGTGACAGGTGGAGGGACCCCACCTGTTAGTGGGAAGTTTGGAGTTAAAATACTTTCATTTCTGGAAGCTGAAAGTCCCTGCATGCCAGACCCAGAGCTTAGGGATCATCTGTCTGCCCACCTGCCTGTTGCTGTGGGTGGACAAAGTAATCAAAGGAACCATGAGAAGAATGTGCACATCAGAGCCACCAGGCCTGGTATCTCCTCTGAGATGGGGAAATAGGGAGGTGGGTGAGCAGGGTTTGATTGGTGGGTGGATGAACTTGGGGTCCTGTGAAAGAAGCTGATCATGGAACGAATTGTCCCCATCATGGCAGGCCTGTGTGACCTTTGAAGATGTGGCCATTTACTTCTCCCAGGATGAGTGGAGGCTCCTTAATGAGACACAGAGGTTCCTGTATTGTGATGTGATGCTGGAGAACTTTGCACTTACAACGTCCCTGGGTAAGGCCTTCATATTCCTCCCAGTGTCGTCAACTGACCTCTGTCTTTTCCCATCTTTCCCTCTCTCCAGGAGACAGCTCTGTCCATTCCACAGCTGGACCATGGTCTCTGCTTCCTTCCCCCCTTCCTGGCATATGTGCTGTGGGTGTCAGTGCTGAGCTGTGTGCACTGCCCCAAGCACGTGCTCCTGAAGCAGCCCCAACATCTGCTACCCCGAGGCATGCAGGGAAGTGTCTGGGAGTCAGTCTGGCAGTCAGCCTAATAGAGCTCACATTTCCTGCCTTCTCCTTGACTGGATGACTGTCCATATCTATGACACCCTGTGACCCAGATTCTTCTCTTTTCCTCTTTTTTTTAAAATTAAGATATAACTGACATAGGGCATATTGGTTTTAGGTATATGACATAAAGATTTGATGTTTGTGTATACTGCAGAATGCTCTCAACAGCAAGTCTGGTTAACATCCATCACCATACAGATTTGCATTTTTTTTTTCCCCCTTATGATGAGAACTTTTAATTTTAAGACTTCCTTGTGACTGTCTATATCAGGAATTCTAGACCTTGTCATGGTCGCTATCTATATGGAGGTTTTTCTTGAAAGACCCTGTTTTGAGATTTTGTTGCAATATTCTTTCCTCTCCTGTGGTCTTTTGTTTCTTGAGTTGGACCAGTGCTGACATTTCCTGTCTTTCCCTAAGGACTTGTTTCATTCAGGTCTCGTGTAGTTACGGAAATCGGGAATGTTGGGGGAGCCCTGATTGCTTTACAGTGTGAACAGGGCAAGATGATCTCAAAGAAGGCCTGGCCCTAGTGAGTGTCAAAGGAGGTGAGGGCATGAAAATGAGATTGTGTTTAAATCATACTAGGAACCTACTGTGTGTCCACCAGTGTTTTGTTGCGAGTGACACTGGACACAGATCATCTCAACACTTTCTTCTGTGTACTTGACACTTTCTTGATTTGTCATTTCAGTTTCTGACTGCATGCATCTTTCTGATCTGCATGCATCACTTTTGTCCCCACTGCACCCTCTGTAGTTCTCCCACAGCGACTTACACTTAACAGACATATTTCAGAGATATTGTGGATTCGTTTCCAGATCACTGCAATAAAGTGAATCACACATTATTTTTTGTTTCCCAGTGCATATAGAAGTTATACCATCCCTTAGTATATTGTGTGCAATAAAATTATGTCTAAAAAACAATATACCTACCTTAATTAAAAAGTACTTTTTTGCCAAAAAATCCTAACCATTGTTTGAGCCTTCAGTGACTCATAGTTGTCACATCAAAGATCATTGATTCACAGAGCACCATAACAACTATAATAATATTGAAATAGTTTGAAAGACTGTGAGAATTACCAGAATGTGACACAGAGACACGAAGTGAGCAAATGCTATAGGGAAATTGGCACCCATAGACTTGCTGAACTTAGCATTGCTACAGATCTCCAATTGGTAAAAAAATGTATCTACAAAAGGCAATAGAGCAAAGTGCAGTGATAATGAGGTATGTCTGTAAAATGAGGTGTGTGCATATTCTTAAATAGTCCTTGAACCCAGTTGCTCAGTTCCAGTTGTATTTCCATGGGCCTGGACACTGCCATCCTTCTTCATAGAATGGACATGTTCTCAGCTGACAATATCTTGCTGAAGGTTGTTGGCAGAGGAGTGATTCATTGATCCTGCCTCTCCTCCTCATGTGGCATTCATATGTATGCCCTTTGTTCTGGAAAGTCTCCCTTCTGTGATCTTTAGAGGCATGTCCCTGCAGAGCAGCCCTCCCTTCAAATCAGTACCTCATCCTGAAAACACTTACATGGCTTCATTCTCTGGCTTGAATGTATGTGTGTGACATGCCTTTCTGTGGGACTTCCATTTCCCACTGAAGCTCGCATGCACATTATTAGTGTTACTCTGCTTTCAGGTTGTTGGTGTGAAATGGAGGAGGATGAGGTGATACCTTCTGAGCAGAGCCTTTCTGTAGGAGAGTCATAGGTCAGGACTTCTCAGTCCATCCACCCGGAAGATTAATCTCTGTGAGAAATGTATCCCAGTCTTGAAAGGTATTTTGCAGCTGACTGAGTTTCAGGCAGCATATCCTGGGCAGACACCATACTTTGGTGGGTGGTCCAAAGGCTTCTGGTTGAACCCAAACCTTCCCCAGTACCAAGAGCATGGCAGTGGAGAGAAAGTCTTTAAAATGGACATGAACAGGGCCTCGATTGTGACGAGCTGCATATTCTATGTGTTAGGGAAGCCTGTCCCTAGTGAGGAGAGTGGAAAGGACTTCCTAGCTACCTTGGGCCTTCCTCAGCACGAGGCCACTCTCAATGGTGAGAAGCCACCCAGCAGCATTGAGTGTGAGGAGGCCTTGAACAATGGAGAAAGTCATCTGAAGTGGATTGAATACAAGAAAGTTTTTGGCAACACTCATACACTTCACCACCAGAGAGTTTGCACTGGAGAGGGTCTTGATGAGTGTGACAAATGCAGATACAGATCTGTTCAGCACCGTCAAATTCACATTGGAGAGAGGCCTAATGAGTGTAGTGAATGTGGAAAAATCTTTAGCCGTAAAACCCACCTCATTTGACACTGGAGAGTTCACACTGGAGCAAAGCCTTATGAGTGCAGTGACTGTGGGAGATCATTTGGCCAGAAATCTGATCTCATTCAACACCAAAGAGTTCATACTGGAGAAAGGCCTTATGAGTGCAGTGAATGTGGGAATATCCAGTAATCCATCCTCATTAAACACCAGAGAGTTCACACTAATGAAAGGCCTTATAAATGCAGTGAATGTGGGAAGATGTTTAACCAAAGTTCTGGCCTCCTTCGACACAAAAGAGCTCACACTGGAGCAAGGCCTTATGAGTGTGGTGAATGTGGGAAATCATTTTTCTGTAAAACCCATCTCATTTGACACTGGAGAGTTCACACTGGTTAGACCTTATGAATGACTTGAATGTGGAAAATCTATTAGTGAGAAATCTCTCCTTGTTCCACACCAAAGAGTTCACACTGGAGAAAAGCCTTATCAGTGCAGTGGGTGTGGGAAATTCTTTAGTCAGAAATCTGTCCTCATTCAACACCAAAGGGTTCACATTGGAGAAAAGCCTTATGAATGCAGTGAATGTGGAAAATCCTTTAGCCGCAAAACCCATCTCATTTGACACCAAACTGCACACTGAAGCAAGGCCTTATAAGTGCAGTGAATGTAAGAAATCTTTTACTCAGTACTCTAGTCTCCTTCGACACAGGAGAGCTCATGTGCAGTGAATGTAGAAAATCCTTTAGCTGCAAATCTAATGTCAGTCAACACCAAAGAATTCACACTGGGGAAAGGCCTTGTATACACATTGAATGTATGCTTTCTCCTTCCTTAGTATAGATGTGGTGGAGGTAAGTGTCTGAGGAACCATCCACCTAAGTTAAATCTCGTCTTGGGCTGTCCACAGACTGGAGATTGATTCACTGGAAATTTCACGGTTGTGTGGGAAGCACGTGTGACCTGCCAGGTTCACTGCCAGTTTCTTGGCCAGAAACCATCTCACCTGTAGCATCTGGCGTGTCCTGATGGTTGGCATCAGTCACCACCCTGGTGTGTTCAGAGCAACTGGCCTCTGTACTCTCCCATGTGTTGGAGGAGGTGACTCTCGTCAGCCCTTAAGGAGTCTTCTTTCCCTTTCTTCTGACAAGTCAGGGCCTGGCCCTGAGCGTGTGTTGGCTCCGACTGCCGTCTGGGTCCTGACAATATCTTGCTGAAGGTTGTTGGCAGAGGAGTGATTCATTGATCCTGCCTCTCCTCCTCATGTGGCATTCATATGTATGCCCTTTGTTCTGGAAAGTCTCCCTTCTGTGATCTTTAGAGGCATGTCCCTGCAGAGCAGCCCTCCCTTCAAATCTAAGAGATTTGAATCACAAAGTAACTATATAGGATCAATGAAATCAGAAAAAGATGTAAACATTTCATGATCAATCATAAAATTCTAAAAATACAATCTATTGTAAAGGAATGTACATAAATGGTTGTCTGTACAGCCAGGGCAGTCAGGAGACTATAAAACAGCATGAGGAAAACATGCAGGTGACAGGTATACTCATTATCTTCAAATCTCTTCAAAAGCAGAGAACTAGCTTTTCTAGGACACAGTTGGCCTCGTGTAGTGCTTGTGATGGGGCTTTCCGGCTTTCCAGTCACTGACCCAGAAACTGCCTATTGCATGTTACTCTGATCTGTATGATAATAAAGGCCTTATTGTTTCAGCACCTTAGTCCTGGAAATGCTCTTCACTGTGTGGAATAGTTTGAAAGCACAATAGGACTGTCAACCTGACGGATAAATTACTTTTGTAGTGGAGATCCAAACTTCAGGTGCCTGAGATGGCTGAATATGGCATTCTTGTTTTGTAGTAGTTTGCATTGCTGCCAAGGCCTCCTAGGAAAGACTGCTTTGTATTATAATTTTCTGCCTGGATGCCAGAGGTCTGTGGATTCTATTACTGGAGACAACATGAATTTGTTTTTCCTTACTTAAAGGGGATAATGCACAATGTCGAGCTCTGCTGAGGGGAATCTTAACCCCAGTTCTCCTACAGAGGAGCCATGTACCCTGATACCAAGAATTCTGTAGGCTAGTGTCCATGGTTGGAAGACTGCAGGGGCAGGGGAGACCACAGTTGGTGTGGAAACATCGGTTACTAGAGAGGGGAGGAGACTGCAGCAAGCTGTGTGGAAGAAGGTACCTCTTCTAAAGATACAGCCACAAATGCTCCAGTGAGTGACTACAGGATGAGTATGTCCAGAAGTCTCAGGACCTCAGGTACGTTTATGTTGTGAAGTCATTGGCAGACGAAATAAGGGGTTGGGGGGATTCTGCTAGGCTTTCTGAGCTGTTCACCTCAAGGCCATTGCTATACAGGCAACAGAAGCAGTGTGGAGACGTACTGTGTCCAGAATGTGGTTTTGTGATCCAGTCAGCAGTCCTCTTGACTCAGTAGGCGATGGCCTTCATTGTTTGCCAGTATTTCCTGCCAATGAGAAGAGATGACACCTCAAGTCTTGAGAATCGAGATAGTGGAGTCATTTTCTGAAGAATCGGGCATTTAGATTTTTATTTGGATTTTTATTATGGAACCAGTTTTTAAACCTCTGTGAAGGTATGGAATAACTTGTACATATTCAGAGTGTACAGTTTGAGAAGTTTTTACCTGTATGCACTTGTGAAACCATTATTATGATAATGAGTATACCTGTCACCTGCATGTTTTCCTCATGCTGTTTTATAGTCTCCTGACTGCCCTGGCTGTACAGACAACCATTTATGTACATTCCTTTACAATAGATTGTATTTTTAGAATTTTATGATTGATCATGAAATGTTTACATCTTTTTCTGATTTCATTGATCCTATATAGTTACTTTGTGATTCATTAATCATTCATTAAACGTTCATTTAATGAAGTAATTGTTCATTAAATATAAATTAATTGTTCATTAATTCATTAAATGTTCCTTATAGGAACATTCTTATTTTTCAGTACTTTTCTCTTCCATGTATAATTGACTGTTCATTCATCTATTTTATTGATATTTGAGTTATTTCTAGTGTTTTCTTGTTGTACAGTCAGTCATGTCCAAATCTTTGCGACCCCATGGACTGCAATGCCAGGCTTCCCTGCCCTTCACCATCTCCTGGAGCTTGCTCAAACTTACGTCCATTGAGTCAGTGATGGCATCCGACCATCTCATCCTCTGTCGTCCCCTTCTCCTCCTGCCTTCTATCTTTCCCAGCATCAGGGTCTTTTCCAATGAGTAGGCTTTTCACATCAGGTGGCCAAAATATTGGCACTTCAGCTTCAGGAACAGTCTTTGCAATGCATAGTCAGGGTTGATTTCCTTTAGGATTGACTGCTTTGATTTTGCAGTCCCAGGGACTCTCAAGAGACTTCTCCAACACCACAGTTCAAAAGCATCCATTCTTCAGCTCTCAGCCTTCTTTGTGATCCAACTCACATCCATACCTGACTCCTGGAAAAACCACAGCTCTGACTATATGGACCTTTGTTGGCAAAATAATGTCTCTGCTTTTTAATATGCTGTCTAGGTTTGTCATAGCTTTTCTTCCAGGGAGCAAGGGTCTTTTAATTTTATGGCTGCAGTCCCTGCCCGCAGTGATTTTGGAGCCCAAGAAAGTAAAGTCTTTCACTGTTTCCATTGTTTCCCCATCTGTTTGCCATGAAGGAATGGGACTGGATACCATGATCTTAGTTTTTTGAATGTTGAGTTTTAAGCCAGCTTTTTCACTCTCCTCTTTCACTTTCATCAAGAGGCTCTTCAGTTCCTCTTTAGTCCAAGGCGCCTGCTCATGTGCCCGCAGCCCAAGAAGTGGGGTCCAGGACGTGAGGTGGTTGTGTGTGGACTAACGGACTGCAAGGCGTGGGACGGACTGATGGGCTGTGTCTGATGGACTGTGATGGCTAGTGGGAAAGGGACCCACAGGCGAAGAGGCTTGGAGGTTGGACTGTGGTGGGAGAATTCGAAAAAACTGGGATCTGTCTTGTACCTGCCTAGAGCAGAAAGTGTGAGGTGGAGTCTCGCCTAGACTGTCAAGCTGAGAGTTTTGTGGGCTCAGACAGTAAAGAATCCGCCTGCAATGTGGGAGACCTGGGTTCAATTCCTGGGTGGGAAAGATTCATCAGATAAGGGAATGGCAACCCACTCTAGTATTCTTGCCTGGAGAATTCCATGGAGGGGGAGCCTGGCAGGCTACAGTCTGTGGGGTCACAAAGAGTTGTACAGGACTGAGCAGTTAACAATTTCACTCTCACTTCTGAGAACCCATTGAGCCATGGAGAGTTGTGAAGAGAAGAAAGACACAGTCTGATTTAGGATTTTGAAAGTTTTCCAAGAGCTACTCGGAGAACAGACTGAAATGGGAGTGATGCGGGCAGTGAGGTGCAGGGAGGGTGAGTCCTTGTCCAGCAAAGCTGCAAAGAGGCAGCTCTGCTGACTGAAGCACACAGTTTAGTCTTTTAACCCGAGGTTATCTGGTCTCCAGGGTTGGTGAGAGGTATAGGGGAGGTTTGAACCCCTTGGAATGCACCTCTATGGCTTGCTTCTACTCACAGATCCCCATGGCTGAAGAATCACTTAATGGAACCTACACAGAGAAGTGGAGGGTATCCCAGGCCCTCGCTGGTTTGGATCTCATTCATAGAACCTGAGATTGTGGTGTCCTAGGACTCTTCGCCTGCCATTTTCCAAGCCCTTGGGTCTGGGACCTGGGAGAAATCATCTAGACTCATTCTGAGTTCAGGCCAAAGGATTTTCTGGAGGAATTGCTCTTTCTGCCACCAATGGGAAAAGGTGTACAAGACTATCTCGGGAACACCTACCAGCACGTGCAAGTGCTTGGTTGGGTGGCCACAGCTGTGAACAGGGCACAGATCTTTCTTTTAGGAACAGAGAGCAGGGGGAGAGGAGTCAGTCTTGTAATGTGGTTGCCTGTGAAGTTGGGCATCTGCTGTGGAAGTAACACAGATTTGGAACAGAGGAGGGAGATAACCTTACTTCCAGGCTTCATCGGGTTACGGAGTGGAAAACAGACTTTGGGGGGAGGAAGGCTGACCAGGGAGGAGGCTACTGCAGAAGTCCTGATGCATGGTCATGGGCCAGAGTAGTGGCTGTGGAGGTGGAATAAGTGGTTGGATTCTGGATTCATTATTTGAGGTAGGCTGCCCAGATTTTCTGATTTTGAGGGTGAGAGAGAGAAAGCTAAGAGTCAGGGTTGATGGTAAAGCTTTGGTCTTGCGACTGAAAGCCTGGAAGCTTCACTGACTTTGAGATACAGATGTTCAGTAGTAAGAGTGATTTTCCTTGGAGATATCAGGAGTTTTTGTTTTTGGCTGGGTTTCCATTCTGAGTTTTTTTTTTTTTTTCAGAGAACAAATGAGTGGTGGCCTCAGGTAGGCAGCTGGACAGAAAAGTCTGGGAATCTGGGGTGCAGTTCAGCATGTGTGTGTGAACTCAATTGCTTCTGACTCTTTGCAACCCCATGAACCGTAGCCCTCCAGGCTCCTCTGTCCATGGAATTTTCCAGGCAGGTGTACTGGGGCAGTTGCTATTTTCTACTCCAGCGTCTCTTCAACAAAGGACTGAACCTGTGTCTCGTTCTTGGCAGGTGAATTCTTTACCACTGAACCACCTGGTAAGCCTGGTAGAGAGTTCAGTTCAGTTCAGTCGCTCAGTCGTGTCCAAGTCTTTGCGACCCCATGAACTGCAGCATGCCAGGCCTCCCTGTCCATCACCAACTCCCGGAGTTCACTCAAACTCATGTCCATCGAGTCGGTGATGCCATCCAGCCATCTCATCCTCTGTTGTCCCCTTTTCCTCCTGCCCTCAATCCCTCCCAGCATCAGAGTCGTTTCCAATGAGTCAACTCTTCGCATGAGGTGGCCAAAGTACTGGAATTTCAGCTTTAGCATCATTCCTTCCAAAGAAATCCCAGGGCTGATCTCCTTCAGAATGGACTGGTTTGGTCTCCTTGCAGTCCAAGGGACTCTCAAGTCTTCTCCAACACCACAGTTCAAAAGCATCCATTCTTCGGCGCTCAGCTTTCTTCACAGTCCGACTCTCACATCCATACATGACTACTGGAAAAACCATAGGCTTGGCTAGACGGACCTTTGTTGGCAAAGTAATGTCTCTGCTTTCGAATATGCTATCTAGGTAGAGAGTTATAGGTATCTAAAATTCACATATGATTCAGTATGACTAATGTTAAAGCGAGAATTAGGGACAGGTAAGAGGTTTTCAAATGGTGTTGGGATCCATGAGAGGTCATGGATAGAACTGGATACTGTTTGGTTTTGCCCTATTCTCTGGGGTGAGTCCAGGGAGGTGACTGTGGTGTGGGACAAGGAGTTGGCAGTGGCTGCAGGGATGCAGCTGTGGGGGTCTGGAGATGTGAGAGAGGTACATGTGGAGGTAGGAAGCATGAATTGATGGCTCCTGGGCCCTAGGATATATAAGGGTTGGGTGTTGTGAGGCATGATATGGAAGATCCCACGGGAATTGCCTGGCAGGAAGGGATGTTTAGTTGCTCAGTCACGTCTGACTCTTTGCAACCCCATGGTCTGTAGCCTGCCAGGCTCCTCTGTCCATGGGATTTTCCAGGCAAGAATATCGGAGAGGGTTATCATTTCCCTCTCTAGGCAGTGTTCCTGACCCAGGGATCAAACCTGGGTCTCCTGCATTGTAGGTGGATTCTTTGCCAGCTGAGCCACCAGGGAAGCCCTGGCAGGAAGGGATTGAGTCCTGCAGTTCTGTCTCTGAGCATCTCTGATGGCATCTCTTTGCCTTCCTGTGTGTAGTTGTTGAGGGCGGGGCACAGTGATGAGTGGAACCATGAGTGGAGGGCAGTACCGGTGGCTTCAGGTTCTGGTGTCTCATCTGAGGTGGAGAGCCCAAGAGAAACCTGGGTGTGCAGTAGATGTGTGTGGGATGGATTGTGGATCCTCAGGAGAGAGGACCGGCAGTTTCATCTGTCCCCATCGTGACAGGGCAATGTGACTCTGGAGGACGTGACTGTGTATTTTCCTGGGAGGAATGGAGCCTCCTTAATGAGGCTCAGAGGCGCCAGTACCGTGATGTGATGCTGCAGGTCTTTGCACTTATATCCTCACTGGGTAAGGCCTGCACAATCACCCCCTGTGACCTGGGCTAGACTTTGCCTTTCTGCTTTTCCTTAGGGGCTGCTCTGCCCTTCCTGCATGCAAACCATGGGGATTACTGTTTTTCCCTAGTTCCTTGGGTAGATACTATTGGTGCCAGGGCTGAGTTGTTTGCTCTACCCTTTTCTCTCCTTGGAGTGTCAATACCTGCTGTCCTGAAGCCTAGTAGGAAGCTCAATGGATCCCATCTTGTTTGTCCTTTCCGTGGTTGGATCACTTTGCAGACCCATGATTGCTTGGTTTGGCTCCCTTCTTCTCACAGTTCTTTCATACTTGCCTGTGCTGAGAATTGCCATCACTGAGGTGGGCACTACTTAGGTGCACTGCTAAGTCGCTTCAGTCATGCCCGACTCTGTGCGACCCCATAGACGGCAGCCCACGAGGCTCCCCCGTCCCTGAGGTTCTCCAGGCAAGAACACTGGAGTGGGTTGCCATTGGCTTCTCCGATGCAGGAAAGTGAAAAGTGAAAGCAAAGTCGCTGAGTCTTGTCCAACTCTTAGTGACCCCATGGACTGCGGCCCACCAAGCTCCTCCATCCATGGGATTTTCCAGGCAAGAGTACTGGAGTAGGGTGCCATTGCCTTCTCCGACTTAGGTGCACAATGAGCTATTTTCCTGATACCCTCGTCTGAGGTTCTTTAGTAACATTTAGCTTTCTTTTCTGTGATCGGTCATGTGACAAGTTTCTCTGGACGGGTACTGGCCACTTATCTGTCTTGCCTTTCCCTCAGGACTTTAGTTTTCTAGGTTCCATGTAGTTGCTCAGCATGGGTTGCAGGGGAGACCTGGATGTCTCACAGAATGGATATCAGTCCTACCATGGCAAGATGGAATACAGAGGCCTGGGCTAGGTGGGGTGAGAACATGACATCAGAGTTCACATCTTACCAGGAACCTGTTTAGACTAGTGTTTTGGAACCGTTGCTGGGTACCACACCTCGTTTACATCTTTTCCCTCATTCTTTATACTTGGCCAACTTGTCATTTTAACTCTGACTTTTAGTTCCTGGCTTCACCCAACTTTTCTGCCTCCATCTGTTACCCCTTCCTCTTTACTGCTGGCTTTGTAGATACACAGACATCTATCTTCTCTGAGGATGCTGTAGTGACTGATACACTATGAGGATCTGTCTGGTGGCAAAGGTGAGATGACTTCTGCCATAAAACCTGGCAGTGACTTAATTATGGCAAGGGTCCTGAGCAGGTAAAATATAAAACACAGCTCCTGAAGATTCCTCACATACCTGGAACCCATGGCAGATGTATCCTCATAGAGGCTCTCTAGTGCTATCACACTGAGCAGAGAACACATTCCTTGAAGGTCAAAGGCCATTACCTCATGTAGATTTTGTCATGCAGAAAGCTTTTTTTTCCCCACATAAGCAGAATTCCCAAAACTTAAGGTCTGAATTGAGATTTTGGTGTTCAGTCAGAGCATATTGTTAACTGAAGGCTTTCTCATGTTGGCTGTACTCTTGAGGCCTTCATCTAATGTGAAGTTTACGGTGCTGAATGAGGTTGTAGTTTTGGCTAAATGATTTTCCACATTCAACTGCATTGATAAGGTTTTTCTATAGTGTGAATTCTCCAATGTAGAGTGAATCTAAATCTTTTTCTAAAGGATTTCCCACATTCCATGCACTCATAAGGCCTTGCTCCTGTGTGAACTCTTTGGTGTTGAATGAGGCTGGAGCTTTGGTTAAAAGATTTCTCACATTCGGAGAAGTGGAAGAAAGTCACATAATTTTTTGGTCTCCCAACTAAAATAAAAGTTATGTTTATACTGTAGCCTATTGTGTGCAATAGCACTATAATAATTTAAAAAAAAAGGACTGCTTTATTTAAAGTATTGGCATACTTTTTATTTAAAAGATACTTTATTTTTTATAAAAATGCTAACCATCATCTGAGCCTTCAGTGATAAGTCTCTCTTATCCCTAACACAGCTGAAACTCACAAAAACCACTTAAGGCTTCCATCTGTGTTTTTGAAAAAAGGAAATATGAATGGAGTGTGACTGGACTCAGTGACATTTGGCTGGATCATTGAAAAAACAAGAGAGTTCCAGAAAAACATCTATTTCTGCTTTATTGACTATGCCAAAGCCTTTTGACTGTGTGGATCACAATAAACTGTGGAAAATTCTGAAAGAGATGGGAATACCAGACCACCTGACCTGCCTCTTGAGAAACCTGAATGCAGGTCAGGAAGCAACAGTTAGAACTGGACATGAAACAACAGACCGGTTCCAAGTTGGGAAAGGAGTATGTCAAGGCTGTATATTGTCACCCTGCTTATTTAACTTATAAGCAGAGTACATCGTGAGAAACGCTGGGCGGGAAGAAGTACACGCTGGAATCAAGATTGCTGGGAGAAATATCAATAACCTCAGATATGCAGATGACACCACCCTTATGGCAGCAAGTGAAGAGGAACTAAAAAGCCTCTTGATGAAAGTGAAAGAGGAGGGTGAAAAAGTTGGCTTAAAGCTCAACATTCAGAAAACGAAGATCATGGCATCTGGTCCCATCACTTCATGGGAAATAGATGGGGAAACAATGGAAACAGTGTCAGACTTTATTTTTGGGAGCTCCAAAATCACTGCAGATGGTGATTATGGCCATGAAATTCAAAGACGCTTACTCCTTGGAAGGAAAGTTATGACCAACCTAGATAGCATATTGAAAAGCAGAGACATTACTTTGTCAACAAAGGTCCATCTAGTCAAGGCTATGGTTTTTCCAGTGGTCATGTATGGATGTGAGAGTTGGACTGTGAAGAGAGCTGAGCGCTGAAGAATGGATGCTTTTGAACTGTGGTGTTGGAGAAGACTCTTGAGAGTCCCTTGGACTGCAAGGAGATCCAACCAGTCCATCCTAAAGGAGATCAGTCCTGGGTGTTCATTGGCAGGACTGATGCTAAAGCTGAAACTCTAATAATTTGGCCACCTCATGCGACGAGATGACTGATTGGAAAAGACCCTGATGCTGGGAGGGATTGGGGGCAGGAGGAGATGGGGAAGACAGAGGATGAGATGGTTGGATGGCATCACTAACTCGATGGACATGAGTTTGAGTGAACTCGGGGAGTTGGTGGTGATGGACAGGGAGGCCTGGCCTGCTGTGATTCATGGGGTCGCAAAGAGTCGGACATGACTGAGCGACTGAACTGAACTGAATTTAGAGCTTTGGGGAAAATCTGAGAAGACATTTCTAAACGTTTCTTCCATCCCTACAGATGGTAGGTATCCCTACATGGTAGCTGTGTGCGGGCTTCTAAAGAGTGAAGCCCCTCCCCATCCTCGGAGCCAAGGCCGCAAGGGCGTCTTCGAATTGCTGCAACGGTTGTCTCAGCGGAAACTACATTAACCAGATGCCTCTGCGCCACAGAGCGGCACTGCTAAACGGTGTTTCTGTACGTGCGAGGTCGTCTGGGAGGGACTTCCGGCGTCTTTCTCGCGGCGGACATCTTATCGGTCCTAGGTCGACCTGTCTGAGTAGAGCCTCGGCATCTGTGGTCCAGTTTAGAGGTGACAGAAAGCGAGAAGGCGCGGGAGGAGACACTGTTCTCGCTGCAAAGAGGCTCGGCGGTGGCAACTCTCGCGAGGCTTCCGCCACCACGCAGACCGACAGCGGTGCGCGGTCCGACGTGAGATCCCTCCGGACTCTGTGGTCCTGACTGATGGCGGCGGCAGCAGTGGACCCGTGTAGGTGGGTGCTGCGTTCCCCGGATCTTGGCGCGTGGCGACCCCCACCTCAGAATCGTGGGACCCTGAATGAGTGGTGTTTATCGAGGTCTTTGTGATCTAGGGTCCGGGGCGTTTGTGGGTGGAGCCACCATTTCTGACGGCTTTTGTGTTGGGGCGTGGAAGAGTGTTACCCGCCCAGGGACTAGCAGGAGCAACGCCTTGGGCCTGCGACTGAGCCGGGAGCCTTCGGGGAGCGTGGGTGTTCACATCCTCGGGGAGCAGAGGGGGTGAGTGGTAGTCGTTCCTGGAATGGAGGTGAGGCGAGTACAAGTACAACGTCCTCAGCCCTGCAGGGATATGATCTGATCCGAAGTTTTTAAAAGGATGCCAAAGCTTAGGGGAAGACAAACTAGGGTGGGATGGAGGTGATGAGGATGGAGGCAGGCACACCGGTAAGGAGACTGTAAACTCCAGGAATGTGTGGAGGCTGTTCCAGAACAGTGGCAGGAAGGGTTGGGAGTGGCTAAGTCGTCACATTCTGGAGAGATTTTAAAGCTAGAACTAAGATTTTTCTGCTGCGTCAAATATGACTAAGTGAAAAAAGAGTGTGAAAGACTACCCAAGTTTTGTTTTGTTTTTCTCCTGAATATCTGAAAGAATCAAAGTGGGTAGATTGGAACAGGGAGTACCATTCGTGGGGGCAGATAAGAACATGGCAGGGACACGGACATGATAAATCCATAGTGTCTCACAGTGGAGGCGTCACAGGGGCATCTGGTAGTGCTGGTCCAGAGTTATGCAGAGCAAGCTAGGCTGGAGACCTCTGAGGAATGAGGTCTCAGGTCAAAGCCTGGCGATGAGATTTAGCGGGAGAATGTTAAGGATGTTACTTTATGTGGTCCCTGAGGCGAGAGATTAGAGTACAGGGAAGAAGAGGGGGGCATCCCTGAGGTTTCCTCCAGAAAGGAGAAGTCTTGGAACGGGTTCTGGCTGGTGTAAGCAGAAGGAGAGGGCCATAGGGTGTTAGGACCTGACCTGAGTTGGAGAGCAAGGTGTGAGGTGCTATAAATTTGCCACCCTGTGGACTCAGCATGCCCCTCCGTGGCACAGAGGAGAAGTCAGCCAGGCTAGTGGATCAGCCTCACCCTATTTCAGGGCACTGGTACATCAGTTCCCCAGCTCCTCAGGTGAGAAGAGGTGAAGAGCCAACAGCATGCTCACCGATATATACCTGGCAGATTGGTTTGGTGAGAGGACCTAGTGTATACTTGGCAAGTATACGTAAGTAGACAGTTATAAATTAAAGGTTTTAAAAACTCAGAACCTATTACTTCATTTGCACTGAAAATATGCAAACTGTTAAGCATATGCAGTAAAAGTTAATTCCAAGGTTGATGTCTACTAAATTGGTGTGTACTAACACATCTGAGGGAGAAGGCAATGGCACCCCACTCCAGTTCTTTTTTTTTTTTTTTCCACTCCAGTTCTGTTGCCTGGAAAATCCCATGGACGGAGGAGCCTGGTAGGCTGCAGTCCATGGGGTCACTAAGAGTCGGAGACGACTGAGCGACTTCACTTTCACTTTCCGATTTCATGCATTGGAGAAGGAAATGGCAACCCACTCCAGTGTTCTTGCCTGGAGAATCCCATGGACGGAGAAGCCTGGTAGGCTGCAGTCCATGGGGTCGCACAGAGTCGGACATGACTGAAGCGACTTAGCAGCAGCAGCAACAACACATCTGATACAAACAGCCCTATTAGGTGGATATCGTCATTATCCCTGCTTTATACATGAGAATACAGAGAGCTTGGGTTATGGTCACATAGCTGGTAGGAGGCAGCACTAAGGTCTGAGTATCTAAAGTTAGACAACTTGAAATCATTCTCACCAAAGGGCAGAGCAGGGATGAGGCAAACAGTTAAGTCTGTGAGACCCCAGTGGAGTAACCTAGCATTCCCAGATCCTTCTTCCTACCAGGCTGCTGTAGTGACAGAAGTGATTATTATCGCTGCATAAATGAGTGCAAAGTGTGCCAGTCCTGTCAGCCTAGCCCACCCCTCCATGTTCTTGGTGACCTATATGGCAAATAGTGGGGTCTTGGGAAGTCTAACCTACCCTTCTGCCTGCCATTGGGTTTGCAGACCCTTGTGGCCCCAGAGGTCTTGTGCTCTGAAAACTGGTCTGGAATTATGTCAAAGGGTTTCCATTTCCAGCAAGCAATGCGGTGAAGTGTGGAACAGTGTCCCAGGCATGGGAACCAGCCTGTGCAGATACATCACTTAAGACTGAACAGGTTGTGTTCAGGGAACTTAAGGTCTCCATTATGTTTGGTGATCAGAAAACAGGGGACAGGATTCAGCTCTGGACTGGGAACCTTTGGAGCTGAGCTTCTATCTTGAAAGTGGTGGGAGCTATGAAAAGTTTGGAGCAGAGAAGAGAGTGATCCGATTTTGTCCTTAACAGGATATCTCTGGCTGTACAGTGAAGAAAAGACTATGGGGGTATAGGAAAGGGGACTGTTGATGATGGCTGGGCCAGAGTGGTGACTACAGAGATGAGAGACAAGTGCTTGGATTCTGGTGGGTTTTGTTTTGTTTTTTAAAGTAGAACCAACCAGATTTTCTGATGTGGAAGGTGTGAGAAAGAAGGGGAAGAGTCACAGATGACTCCACAATTTTTTTTTGCCTGAGAAGATGTAAGGGGGAAAAAAAGCCTCAATTGAATTTGTGAAGTTGCTGGTGAGAGTAACTTTCAGAGGTAGTATCAGGGGTTAGGTTTTGATCATGTTGAATCTGCGATGTTCCAAAGACATCTGAATTGAGGTATCAAGTGGACAGCTGGACCCATGGGTATGGAGTTCAGAGGTGGGATTCAAGTTGGAGACATTCACAAGATGACAGCCAGTAACTGACTAGGGTAGAGTCGTGTATCAGGTTTAGAGAGAGAACCTTTATGTCATGAGGGTCTGGAAAGGAGGTGGGGACAGTGGAGTGGAAGTAAGAGTTACCTTCAAGGCAAGAAAAGGGAGACTAGTGTCCATGGTGAGTAAGGAAAATGGGATGTGGCAGTTGAGGGAGTTTTCTAGGGAGAAAGTGGACATGAGATGAATGCTGGGGTAAAGCAGTAAAGGAGATGAGGTGAAAGTGAGACCAAAGTCAGTGCTTCTTCCCCTGTCCCTGTGCTTCTCAGGTTTTTGTGACCTTTGTGGGCACTGGCAAGTTTCAGTCAAGCTGATGGATTAGTTCAGGGCTAAATTGGGTCAGCTGACAGAGCCACTGTACTTGGGTGGAAGGCCAGCGGGTGTGGGCTTTGAAGGAGGACTTAGTGTAAGTGTGAACCCTGTGATTGATGAGGGTATAGTATCCCAAACATGCTGTAGCAAGGTGGGAAAGGGCTGGCTTTATCTGATAATCTGCACATGGCTCTGGACTGCTGAAGGTGAATTTAGGAAGGAAGAATTTAAAGCTGTGTTTGGATATACCTATGGCAGTCGGGGCCAGAGGTGATCCTGGATGCAGTGACCAAGCATTCTCTGGATGCTGTGTGCAGGTTTACACAAGGGAGGTACTTGTGTTGTAAGCCTTCTTAGGTAACATGGAAGTGTGGTCTAAAGAGTGACATGCCCTTTGAGGTGCAATCTGAAGTCACGGCCTGGGGGCTTTGGTACTGAGGGCTCTAGAAGGAATGCGAGGCTCAGATTTGTGTATGAGGGGCATCATCCCTGGATTCCATGGGAACTAGCTGGCAGTGAAGGGTTGGTCCCTTCTTGCTAGGCCCAGACTATACAGTGCCTGTCCGCTTACTTGCTCTAGGCTGGACAGGGTGGTTGATGGGAAATGAGAGAGGAGGTGTCAGTTACCCAGGGCCTGCTGTCTTGCTTTGAGTTGGGGAGCCTGGGAGGAAAGTGAATGGCAGGTAGGCCAGGAACCCTGGGAGAGGCTGCCCTTTTACTCAGTTGTCCACTTCATGCAGGAGCACTTGACCTTGAGGATCTGTGTATTTTTCCTGGGAGCAATGGGGCTTCTTGATAAGGCTCTGAGACACTCTCATCATGGTGCAGTGCCTTCTGCGCTTTGCTCTTACGGTTTTCCTGGGTAAGGCCTTGCATCACCCAGTTTTACATGTTCTCCCCTTCCCCTTTTCCCCCTAGAGGTTGTGATTTCCTTCCTGTAACTGGACCAGGGGCGCTCCCTCACATAGATCGTCTGGGTGCCAGGGCTCGACTGTGTGTGCTGCCTTCTCCATTCCCTGTGCTAACCTGCGCCCTCTGGCACTGAGACTGTGGACTTCTAACCACTTGACTACCAGGGAATTCCCTATTTCTTCCCAGCTTCTGTTGCCCAAAATTGCCGGGAAGGTTGAGAGTCCCGTGGTCAACCTGGTGGATACTACCCCACCCGGCCTCTCCCTGGGCGGTGGCTCTGTTTTCATTTAGGGCACCTCTGTGCTTCCCTGGTGGCCCAGCTAGTAAAGAACCCACCTGCGATATGGGAGTCCTAGGTTCGATCCCTGGGTGGGGAAGATCCCTTGAGAAGGGAACAGCTATCCATTTCACTACTCCGGCTTAGAGAATTCCACGGATTGTATAGTCCATGGGGTTGCAAAGAGTTGGACGCGACTGAGCGACTTTCACGTTCACGTGCTCCAGATTATGTTCACTTCCTTTAATTGTCATTCCTTTGGGCACACCTCTGTCATGAAATATAGTCAGTCACTGCTTGTGGGGCCCACTGGGTTGTTGCTTTAAGACATTCATTTTGTAATATTTAGTTTTCTTTTTCTCACCCATGGGTGGACTCCCCTGGCCAGTGCTTTCCTTCTCACTTGCCTTGTCTTTCCTCTGTGACTAGTGTGTTCTAGATCCTCTGTAGAACTGAGAGGTTGTGACTCAGCTCTGAGAGGTAATAACTCAAGTCACAACAGAAGGAGCTTGGACAGGTCCTGGTGGGTGGGAGCCTGGAAGGAGTGTAACTTCAAGGATGGGTTCACATAGCACTAGAAACCTGTCCTGTGCCCACTACTCTTTGGTGCCCAGGCTACAGGCCATACCTTATTTCTCTTTTCCTCCCCATTCTGGACACTTTACTTGTCATTTCTATTCTGATCTGTGGCCCAGGGCTGCCCACCCCACTCACCAGTGTTCTCTACTGCTTCCTCTGTGGTACTTTCTCTTTTGGACAGTGTTCATGTGTCTTGAGACATAAGCATATCCTTAGAATAGTTTTTGAATACCAATTACTTATTTTAGGTCAGATTTTCTGGGCTTAGACACATATTTCTGGACAGTGGTCCCCTCTCAGTCGTGCCAAGGCCCTTCTGAAAGTCATTTGCTTGTTGTGAGTTGGAGATCTTGCCTGCCTCGTCTCCCTGAGCCACACCCCATCCCTGCGTCTTTGCTGTTGTGAAGCCTTCCCTATCCTGTGACCCATAGGAGAGTCCATTACTGCACAGCAGCTTTCTTTAACCTGACCCTAAATCTATTGTCCTGGCAACAACTCTATGGACTCAGTCATGGCTATGCTGGGGACACATTTGTGATGAGGGTGTCCACTCCCACTGAAGTCAACATGCTGTTCAGTGACAATTTTCTGCTTTCAGGTTGTTGGCACGGAGTGGACAAGGAAGAGGCAGCTTCTGAGCAGAGTGTTTCTGTAGCAGTGTCACACATTCATACTTCCAAGGCAGATTCATTGACTCAGATGGCTCATCCTTGTAACTTATGTGGCCCAATCTTGAAAGATGTTTTGCACCTGGACGAACACAAAGAAACACGCCATGGACTGAAACCTTACACATGTGGGGCGTGTGGGAGGCAATTCTGGTTCAGTGCGAACTTTGACCAGCCTCAGAAGCTGTACGATGTAGAGAAACTCCTAAGAGGTGACAAAGGCAAGACATCATTTGTTACTAACTATAGAGCTTGTGAAGAACCTCTGCTGTCAGAGAAGCCCTTTGCATATAAGGAGGAGCAGAAGAAATTCCAGGCCAGTTTGGGTAGTCACCAGCAAAAGGCTACCCCCAGCAAGAGGAAGACACGGAGTCCTGAGAGTGGGCTGGCTTTGCACATTGGACAGATGCATTACAAGTGCATTGAATGTGGGAAAGCTTTCAGCCGCAAGGACACGCTCGTTCAGCACCAGAGAATCCACACTGGAGAAAAGCCTTATGAGTGCAGTGAATGTGGGAAAGCTTTCAGCCGCAAAGCCACACTTGTCCAGCACCAGAGAATCCATACAGGAGAAAAGCCTTACGAGTGCAGTGAATGTGGAAAAGCCTTTAGCCGCAAAGACAACCTTACTCAGCACAAAAGAGTTCACACCGGAGAGATGCCTTATAAGTGTGGTGAGTGTGGCAAATACTTTAGCCATCACTCCAACCTAATTGTACACCAGAGAGTTCACAATGGAGCAAGGCCTTACAAGTGCAATGATTGTGGGAAAGTCTTCAGACACAAATCCACACTTGTTCAGCATGAGAGTATCCATACTGGAGAAAATCCTTATGTTTGCAGTGACTGTGGAAAATCCTTTGGCCACAAATATACCCTCATTAAACACCAGAGAATTCATACTGAGGCAAGGCCTTTTGAGTGCATTGAATGTGGGAAATTCTTTAGTCGAAGCTCTGACTTTATTGCACACCAGAGAGTTCACACAGGTGAAAGGCCTTTTGTGTGCAGCAAATGCGGGAAAGATTTCATCAGAACCTCCCACCTTGTTCGGCACCAAAAAGTTCACACTGGAGAGAGGCCATATGAATGCAATGAGTGTGGGAAATCATATAGCTTAAGCTCCCACCTCATTAGGCACCAGAAAGTTCATGCTGCAGGAAGGCTTTAGGAGTGCTTTTAACACAGCAGGACTCACGGGAAGAGCTCTGTGACTTCCTGTAGAGAGGGAGACGTCAAATCATGTGTTGAACCGTGTATGTCTAGACACTGCCAGTTGAGAGAGAGTTTATGAACGCCATGTACAGGGGAAGCTTTCAGAAGCTATGTTGCACTTTCAGACCTGCTCGGGTCCCTTGCTGAATTTTTTAGGATCGATGCCTGTGGCTGAAAACATCTCAACTCTACCAGCTTAGTTACTCTAATATCCTCAGGGGAGGCAGAACTTTGTAGTCTCTCTCTAGTCCCTGGAGGGAATTGTAAGAAACCTGAGTTCCAGAATTCCCTGGTGGTCCAATGGTTAGAACTCTATGCTCCTTCTGAGGGCCTGGGTTCAATCACTTGTTGAGGAAATAAAATCCCACAAGCTGTGTGGCCATAAATAAGTAAATGGAAACCTGAGTTAAATGGGGGTCCTTGTTTGCTCCCCTCTGACTGGCAAAGGTGTGGGCATGACCCATCTTGAGCCAAGAGGATCTGAGCTGTGTTCTGGTAACAGAGAAGGTTTACTTTCTTCATGGACATTGTTGGTTTCACTCTCATGTGATTCTTGTAACATTTTTCCAGCTCCAAGTCACCCAACCTGGATAATTATTTGCCTCATGTTGCTCTGGTTTGTGTGATAATAAATACCTTATTATTTAAACCACCTTTAACCATGGAGGTTCTTTTTATTGGAGTGGTTTGGAAACTATTAGGCTCTGCCAAACTGAGGAGGTAAACAGTATTTGTAGGGGCTTTCAACTTTGGGTGCCTCAAGTGGAACAGCAGGTTGGCAAAGAACACTTCGCATTGCTGACAAAAGCTTAACAGGTGAAAATTCAGGGCTTTGTGGGCCTGATTTTATCTGGATTTCAGAGTATTAGAAGGTCCAGACGTTAACTTGAGGAGGGTGCTGTTGTTGGAACAGTCTGCAGTGTATTTTGGAGTAGAATGGCTTGCGTGCTTTGCTTCCACCATCTCACCTAATGGCTCCACACGCTCTGCCTACACCCAACTCTCCTGCAGAATCAAGGGTTCTGACCCCTCTGCCCTGGTGGCCAAGATTACTTCTCACACCCACTACTCTGCCTTGGGCCCCAGCTGGCATCTCCCTGCTTCTGCAGGCCCCTATGCCCAAGTCTCCAGTGCCTCAAATCCTGGCCCTGCTGCAAAGTCACTCCATCATCCTGTGTCATAGAGGAAACACTGAAATAAGTGTAGCTATATTAAGTCTAGAGTGAGAGAAGGTAGTCCAGTTGAACCTAGAATTCGTGGACATCCTCAGGTGGTGATATATGGGGGTGTTTGTGAGAGACAGGTGTGTGTAGTACCAATGTATACCTAATTCAGGGTGAATTCTAGGGAAGACATTTTCTTTTCTGGGCATTTTGAATGATTCCCTAGGAACAAGAGGCCCATACTTGGGCAAATGCTGAAGTTTTCTCATCAGAAAAAAAGCTCTGACGTGACAGTTTGTGACAGTTTCATTCTCTAGCTTTCCTTTTTTTCGCACCTGGCAAAGACCCTTGTTTATTTGTTTCCTGTTTTCTGGCCAGTTTTCTTTATCTTTGTTTCCAACTGTTCAGTGAGTCTTAGGAAAATCAGAAGTAGCTCCTGGGACACTTGGCTTTCCAGAAGGGAAACAGGAGTAGAGCACTGTGATTTGTCCATTTAGAGACACAGCTCAGGGAACATGAGGCCAATGTGACCAGGATTCAGGTGGCATAGTAAGGAGAGGAGGGAGCTAGAGATGAGGGGTACAGAGAAAGGGGAGGAGCAAAGAACTGAGCAAAGACGACGCTGATTCCCTGGTGGCCAGTGGTTAGGATTCCAGGCTTTCACTGCAGTCCCTGGTGGAACTGACATCTCGCATGCTGCAGGGCACAGCCAGAAAGTAGAAAAATGCTGTGTAATATGAAAAGCAGATGAGATAATATGGAAGGAAAAAAATCAGTGAATTTAAAGATATAGAAATTATGCAAAATAAATCACATACTGAAAAAATAACAGCAATAGTGACTTGTAGGAAAACGCCACTTGATCTAGCATACATGTGTTTGGAAGGCCAGAAGCAAGAGCATAACAAGAAAGAAAGAAGGAAGGAAGGAAAGGAGAAGAGCTGAGACATTTCCCTATTTGTTTAAAAAGCAGACAGCAACCATCAGAAGATAGGAAGGTCAAGGAATCCTCTAGATCAGAAGAAACATGGCCTTACTAACATCTTAATTTCAGACCTCTAGCTTCCACAGTTACGAGAGCATAAAATAGTGTTTAAGCCACTCAGTTTGTGGGGCCTAATCTAGCTGCCACCTTTTGCCTTATTAACATTTAGAGAACTTTAAGGGCCACAAAGAATTTTCACAAAAATAAACAATATTCTAGGCCATAAAAATATCAATAAATATAAAATTAAAACCATTAAGATATATACTCTAAGCACAGGAGAATTAAACTAGAATTCATGAAAGAACACTGCTAGAAAAACTCCCTGGTTTAACATATTTGGAAGTTAAAACAATTTTTTTCTTTTTTTTTGGCTATGCCATGTACCATGCAAGATTTTAGTTCCCTGACCAGGGATTGAACCTATGCCCTCTTGCGTTGGGAATGCAGGATCTTAACTACTGGACCATCAGGGAAGACCCTGAGAAATTAGATAATATTTTGAACCAAGTGGAGTGAAACCTAATATATCAAGATTTGTTATTGCTGAGATTAGAAGAAAAGGTATAGATTTAAGTATTTTGAAAGTAAGGGAAGAACTAAAATATTTAATATCCAAGTTAAGACACTATTAGAAATAAACATAATTAAAACCAAAGTAGGCAAGAGGAAAGAATAAAGAACAGAAATTAATAAAATAATTAAAATATGGAAAAACAGTGAACTCCAAAGCTGTCTTTTGACTGGATCAATATAATTGATGGATCTCTAGGTAGATTGATCAGGGAAAAAAAATTACCAATATAAGGAATGAAAGATGGGATAGCACTAGATGCAGTAAAAACATTCAAAGAATTATAAAGATTTCCCATGCTGCATGGTGTGGCCAAAAAAGAATTAAATGTGATTTTTGGCTGCCCCGCGTGAAATCTTAGTTCCTTGACCAGGGATTGAACCCATGTGCCTTGCACTGGAAGTGCAGTCTTAACCAATGGACTACCAAGGAAGTCCAGGTTATATGTGATATTTCCATTTTTATTTAAAATGAAACAAAACCTTGATTTATATAGCACCTGCGCCACTCCAGTCATCTCACAGCAGTGGGTTTCCTCTCTCTCAGGGTTGGCCCAATAAAAAGTTGGGCAAAACAAACTATGTTTGGGTTGAAAAAGAAATGACAACAAAAATTAGTTAATTTTGCAGGGGCGGGGCGGACTTGCCACGCAGCACGCAGGATCTTAATTCCCTGACCAGGGATGAACAGGGGCCTACCTCAGGCCAGTGTTGGTAACGCAGAAAAGTGAGTCCACAGGATACAGGAAAGAAGGGTAGAGCCTCTGATGCCCTTTGACACGTCCCCTCCTGGCCCCTTGTGCCCTGGGCCCTGACCTCAAATCTGCTATAGGAGCTGCGTCCTTCAGCCTGAGTTCTAGCAAGGAAGACAGTTCCCAGGCAGGGCTCCAGGGAGTATACGATATTAGCAACTCTTTCCAACAACTCTACAAAAACTAGAAACTGACCAAAAAATTTCTTGAAATACTCAACAACTCAGGTTCACTGAGGAAGACTGAGTACTCTGAAGTGGCCTCTATTACAGACACTAAATTGGCAGTTTAAAATTTTCCCATTATGATTTTGTGCCAAGATGACTTCACTAGTGAATTCTTCTAGACATTTAAGGAAGAAGTAATTCCAATTCTACTCAAATCATTTTTTTTTTTAAAGGATGGAACTCGTCTCAACTAGTTTTAGGAGATTAACTTGATACCAAAATTAGAACTGAAGACCAACACCTACATGAACATGGACACAGAATATCCTAAACAAAATTTTAGGAAATTAAAAACCCTGTCATAATTTGAAATAGAGATGAAGATGCCCCTTTTTAGAGGGTGTGGGGGATGTCGCGCTAGCGACATTGGATCTTCCCCAACCAGGGATCGAACCGGGCCCCCTGCATTGGGAGCGTGGAGTCTCCTTTAGCCTTAACCACTGGACCGCCAGAGAAGTCCCCTCAATATATAATATAACCTTACAAGTGAAGATGTGAGATGGGAATGTAGTTAATGTAAGGCCCAGCGACACAGGGAGAATCCATTCCAGCGGGAAACTTAGTTTCCAGGCAGAAGCGGATTCCGGGAGCCGCAGGCCCCACCCCACCCCACCTCAAGCCGGGATTCGCTACGTTCCGTGGTGGGAGGGCTCACATCCTCCGCGAGACCTTGTCATCTCGCGAGACAAGCTGTCACGGAGCGCGTCGTTTCCTATATCAGCGGTGCGTGCAGGCGGTAGTTGTCATACTGTCCTGTTCTCTTTCTCATTCCTGGGAATTTAACACGCTAAGTGCGTTGTAAATACGTGTACAAGGACTTTTGCACAAGAAAGTTCACCGGAAAGCCTTTGTATCCGTGAATTCTGGATGTAGTCACGGATATGCGGAGATGGGTTGGGGCCTGACGCTTCCTTTGCATATTTAGGATTTTTACAGGATATGATGTCCAGCAGGATCTGACAGGCATTTAATGCGTCAGGGAAATCTGTCAAGAATTTATTTCTCCTGAAAACTCCAAGCATATTGGCAATGCAGGGGTGGGAGGGGAGAGGTCTGTATTAACCCCTAGTCTTGCTTGCTCACTCCAATAAACCTTTTCCAACGTTTGGGAATTAAAGTGGACAGGATGCCGCACTGAGTGTTGCAGAAGACGTGGACATTCAGGGGTCTTGCCGTTACTTACTGATGGTGTGATAATTAGTAAAACCACTCTGAAAGATACATTCCCACCTCAGATTTTTCTAAAAAGAAGCTCGTGTACAAGATGACATGTACAGCAATGTTCACAGTAGCAAAGCACCTGGGTATATTTGTTAAAAACACAGCCTGCACAGTAAGTAAAACAAAGAAGAAAGATAAGTTTATTGCTGAGTTTCAGTCTGCAAGTCAGGAAACTCACAGATATCGGAGTAACGAGTTCTGAGTTGCTTACAGACTAAGGGATTCTTGCAGGATAAATGCGGGAGTTAAAACTTCAGCTGATTGATTGCCTAGTCATCTCTTGTATTTGGACGAGGGTAGCTGAGAAAGGGAAACAGGGAGATCCAGAGATGGTGTGACCAGACTTGGGAGGTTGAAGATTGGCCGACATTCTCCGCTGATTTCTGAGAACTGGAAAGTCCTGCAGCTGTGTTACGTTAAGTTTCGTTTTCGTTAATGCCCCTGTGTTGGCCAATTTACATTTTGTCCCTGATGTCCGTGACTCAAGTTTTGGTGCGACACAGTCCAGGAAAGAGGATGGGTAATAGGCTTCTTCTCACAGCGGATGTTATGCTTAGTCCGATAGTTCTCCCTTCTGTAGCTAAATGTATAACAGAGGGCGGCCCAGTCAGCCCTTTAGCTGGGGCAGTCGCTGTGCAGCGTTATTGCCGCACCCTATGCCAGGCAACTGTTACTAGGAGACTGTTAGCGGTCCTGCTCAGCCATTAGTTGATGTCTCCATGGAGCCGCCCACAAGCAACCAACTGTCGATGAGCCACCATCAGTGAGCCATTTTCAGCCAACTGCCAACGGAATGGTGGGCCTCTGGTGGAGTAAGGTAAGAAGTGGGCGCTGGCCTTCTACCCCGGGCCCTTCAGCTCAACTGGGCTTGAGCCATCTGGAGAGCTGAGGGGCCCAGGTCACCTCTGAGACCTAACAGCAATGGCTCTCTGCCTGAGTTGCAGTCTGTGGGACCTGCCGCACCCCTCCCCCACCCCCCGCAAAGGGCGTCTTGGGAAGCCTGAGGGCCGGTTGAGGCCTGGGTGCCTGGCTCCCTCGGTGGTGACAGCTGGGCAGGATCTGGGTACTTTGTCATGAGGGAGCCACCAGCTGCGATCTGCCTCCTCTTAGCCGGACTGGGACCTCGGAGGGTGAAACTTGTGCCTTGGGACCTTGCCCTTTCTTGTCAGAATAGAGAATAACGTTCGTTTGGTAGAGATTTACAGGAAAATTGTTTCCTGGCCATGACCTAACCTCAGAAACAAAGGAGCTGAGGCCAAGAAGTTTGTAACAACTAACCACACCCCTCCCTCACCTTTCCTAGAAGAGGGCTTTGCTGAGAGCTTTTGGGGTTTTAAGGTATGAGCCACATATCTCCTTGCATGGCTCTGCAGTAAACTTTCCTCTGTTCCATGGTCCAAAGTTTTGATATTATTTGGCCTCACTGTGTGGGAGGCACACAGACTTGCATTTCAGCAATTTCAGATGCAGTGAGGAAATCAGAGAAGCGTCACAATTTATGCTACAGAATTTCCCCTTCCAAGATTTGGACCTGTTCTGCATGGCAAACAGCGGGTTCTGTGTGACTGAGCACCGGTTTTCCAGGTGGAAACCCGCTCACTAATGCATGTTGGGTGATTTACCAACACGCTGGCTTTTGCCTCAACTGTGCACAGAACTTTTTATCCACACTGTCCTTTCAAACCAGTGCAGGAAATAATCACCCCAGCCCTCACCTTCTTTAGATAAAATTAATGAAACATGCTTGGTTTTTCTGTTATCTGTTTGCAAACAAAATTTCATCATGTGGATTTCAGTCACCAATGCTATTCAACTTATAAAGTTTAAAGATATGTGACTTCTTTTACATTGAGGCATAATTCACATAATATTATTTTTGTTTCAGGTGTACACGATTCTATATTTGAATATATTGCACAGTGATCACAGTGTGACTAGTTAACATCTATCACTGTACATAGTTACAATTTTTTTCTTGTGATGAAAATTTTAAGACCTACTTAATAACTTTCATATATACAATACAGTATTATAAGTTATATTCTCTCTTTGGTTTATGTCACTTAGCATAATGCCCTCAAGGTTCACGTTGAAAATGGCCAGATTTTCATCTTTTTATGACTAATATTCCATTTATATGTATTATATACACTTCCTTTTCTTTAATACTCATCCAGATGGACCTTTTGGTTGCTTTCTTGACTGTTGTAAATAATGCCACAGTGAGCATGGAGGTGCATATCTTTTTGAGTTAAATGTTTTGTTTCCTTCAGATAAATACGCAGAAGTGGAATTGCTGCATCAAAATTTTGTTTTTGTGGTAGATGTTTAGCTCAAATGGGTCCCCTATCAAATGAGTAGCTGGTGAGTCCATGTGATAATCTATGGATAAAGGGTCTCAGGATTGTATGCACCCACCGTCTTACCTCCAGCCCTTGTCGAATGGGGGCAGGACCAAAATTTATAAGAGACATAATTAAAGGGCCTCATGTACTTGAAGGTGAGACACACCTCCCTTTAAATGTAGGAGAAGACAATGGAAAAATTGCTAAGGTTGGTGTGAGGTGTAAGCCACCCGAAGGGCCTGGAGCAAAGTAGAGACTCTCAGAGGTGTGTTCGCTAGACTAGAATTTTAAAAGGGGCTGCTTGAGGAGACCACTGAGTCTGTCAGTTAAAACAGCTGTTTGGGGTCTATAGGAACATGAGAGTTTTATTGATGTCTTTCCCAAGAGCCCGCATTGTGTTATTGTGCGACGTGAAATGTACGTCCTGGTTACTATCAATAATGTCTGTAACTCCAAAAGATATAAGGAGTATTATGGCGAGGCTTAGTATATGTAGAGATGGGAATGGGTTTTTGTTTTTCCACACTGTGCAGCGTGTGGGATCTTAGTTCCCTGACCAGGGACCAAACCTGCACCCACAGCAGAACTGCCAGGGAGTTCCTCATGAGTGATTTTTGATGTATGTATGCTTGGATGTGTGAGTCAGGAGATTCCCAGAGTCCTTTAGCTTGAAGGGGACAGTTTTTTCTGATAACGTGAAGGTGCGCCAGGGCATCCAGTGCTGAGATAACTGCCTGAAGTGTGGTCGGCTGTATTGACCTTTCTGTCCCATCCTTTACCAGGGGCATCCTGGCTAAGGGATGGAGAACAGTGACCGTGCACTGATGGTCAGCCGTGCCACCGACGCAGCCTAGGAATTGTCTATCGCTTAGTAAATCCCAAGGGGCTCTCCAGGTAGCCTTGCGTCCAGAGCATGTCGTGACCTCTCCAGCACCAAGTTCTGGGAAGAGGCTGAGCACAGGGTAAAGCACTCCTCCTGCCGGGGTTGTAATAGTTTGCTAGGAGTCCCAGGCTTGTCTTCACCCTGTTTTATGGAGGCCTAGGTATCCATTCTGAGCAGGTGGGGTGCTATTTCCTTGACTAAAAGCATAATGGGTACTGCGGTATGGAGGGTCATGAACTCAGGGTTATGAGAGCCTCTATTTTCAAGATCACAATTTCTGTAACCAGTCATTCAGTCAGTTCAGTTCAGTCACTCAGGCATGTCTGACTCTTTGCAACCCCATGGACTGCAGCACACCAGACTTCCCTGTCCATCACCAACTACTGGAGCTTGCTCAAACCCACGTCCATTGAGTCGGTGATACCATCCAACCAGCTCATCCTCTGTTGTCCCTTCTCCTCCCATCTTCAATCTTTCCCAGCATCAGGGTCTTTTCCAATGAGTCCATTCTTTGCATCAGGTGGCCAACGTATTGGGAGTTTCAGCTTCAGCATTAGTCCTTCCAATGAATATTCAGGACTGATTTCCTTTAGGATGGACTGGTTGGATCTCGTTGCAGTCGAAGGGACTCTCAAGAGTTTTCTCCAACACCACACTTCAAATGCATCAATCATTAGTCATCAACCAGTCATTAGTTGTTTCTTCTTCTTCTTTTTTTTTAATAGTGTAGAGCATGGAACCAAGAGGGGGCAGTTCCTTGCATTAGAAGCCTTTGAGCAACTTCTAGTCATCACGAGTTGTTCAGAAAGTTCCAGGATATGTGAGAAGAGGTTGCCAAAACTTTTACAGTGGAAGAGTTGCTGAGGGTGCTAATGAGGGGTGCCAGCTGATTTTCATTTGAAAGTAAAATTTGCAAATGAGGAGTAAGTTGCCACCAGAACCAAAAAAGTACTAAAAGCAATGTTATACCTCTGCTCCCGGAGAAAGGTGGATACAGAGAAGGTCTTGTCTAAGATTATGTGTGGTGACGGAGCTGTTGAGGTATTCTGTGAGTGTTTTTTTTTTTTAGTGTTTACTTATTCATTTGGCTCTGCCAAGTCTTCATAGTGGCATGAGGGATCTTCAACCTTTGTTGCAGCATGCGAGATGTTTAGTTCAGATATAAAACATAGGGATTCAGTGTTTACATATATTACAAGATGATCACCATCAGCTAGTTACCATCTGTCACATACAAGGGTGTTGCAGTATTATTGACTCCGTTCCGTATTTTGTGTATTACATCCCTGTGACTTACTTATGTTACAACTGGAAGTGTGTTCCTCTTAGTCCCCTTTACCTACTGTGCCCATCCCTGCCATTCTCCTTTGTGGTTACACTTATTGCTATGTGTTTTATTCTTTTTGAAGCTATTGTAAGTGGAATTGTTTTTATAATTTCTTTTTCAGATTTCCCATGTCTGGAAATATAATATTTGTGTATTGGTCTTATATCCTACAATTCCATTAATTCATTTATTGTTCTAATTATGTGTGTGTATATTCTTTGACCTTGTATACCTGTAAGATTATGTCATCTGCAAAGAGAGTTTTGCTTCTCCTATACAATTTGGTTGCCTCTTATTTCTTTTTCTTGCTTAAGTAGTTGCTCCAGTTAGATGTTTCAGTACAATGTGGAATAGAAGTGGTCAAAGTTTTAGGTTTCTTCTTGTAGTATTCTTGGTTAAGGGGAAAATCTTTTAGTCTTTCATCATTGAGTATGGTTATCTATGAGATTTTCATAATGCACTTTATGAGGTAATCCTAGCATGTTGAGTATTTTTATCATTATGAAAGGATGTTGAATTCATCAAAACTTTTCTGCATCAATTGCCTTGATTTGTTTTTTTTTTTCCCTCCATTCTATCAACATGTGTTATGTTGATTGATTTCTGTAAGTTGAACCACACTGATGGATTTCGTTTATTAGCATTTTGTATTTTTATTCATAAAGGATATTGTTCTGAAGTATTCTTTTCTTGTGATGTCTTTGTTTTTGGTATAAGGTATTACTGGCCTTGTAGACTGAGTTATGAAGTGTCCTATCCATCTCTTTTCTTTTTCTTTGAACAATTTGAGAGAGATTAGTGTTATTTCCTCTTCAAATGTTTGTTAGAATTCACCAGAGAAGCCATTTGACCCTGGGATTTTCTTTGTAGTAGTTTTTGTATTAATATTTTAGTGTCTTTTTTTTTTTTTAGTTTCTTTGTTACAGATTTATTCAGATTTTCTACTTCTTGAGTTGGTTTTGATATTTTATGTGTTTCTAGAAATCTGTTCATTTAATCTGTTATCTGACTTGTTGGAGTGTACTTATTCATAGTGTTGCCTTCTGATCCTGATTATTTCTGCCAGATTAGTAATAACAACCCTCTTTCATCTGTGATTTTAGTAATTTGAGCCTGCACTCTTTTTTTCCTAATCAGTCTCAGTTCAGTCACTCAGTCGTGTCTGACTCTTTGCGAAACCATGGACTGCAGCACGCCAGGCCTCCCTGTCCATTACCAACTCCTCAAACTGAGTCGGTGATACCATCCAACCATCTCATCCTCTATCGTCCCCTTCTCTTCCTGCCTTCAGTCTTTCCCAGCATCAGGGTCTTTTCAAATTAATTAGTTCTCTGCATCAGGTGGCCAAAGTATTGGAGATTCAGCTTCAGCATTAGTCCTTCCAATGAATATTCAGGACTAATTTCCTTTAGGATGGACTGGTTGGATCTCCTTGCTGTTCAAGTGACTCTCAAGAGGCTTTTCCAACACCACAGTTCAAAAGCATCAATTCTTTGGCGCTCAGCTTTCTTTATGGTCCAACTCACATCCATACATGACCACTGGAAAAACCAAAGCTTTGACTAGATGGACCTTTGTTGGCAAAGTAATGTCTCTGCTTTTTAATATGCTGTCTAGGTTGGTCATAACTTTCCTTCCAAGGAGTAAGCATCTTTTGATTTGATGGCTGCAGTCACCATCTGCAGTGATTTTGGAGCCCAGAAAAATAAAGCAGCCACTGTTTTCATTGTTTCCCCATCTATTTGCCATGAAGTGATGGGACCAGATACCATTATCTTTCTAGTTAGAGGTTTATCAATTTTGTTATCTTTTCAAAGAAACAACTGAGATATTTATCTTTAGTGCTTTTGACTGATGTCCCTCAGAAAGCCACTGCAGCTCTGGGAACTAATGTGAGGTGGACAGAACAGAGACAGGTCCCTTAGCTGATCGCCCATGCCACCATCAGACATGCTAAAGCTCAAGACTATAAGTCTTTGAGAATAAGATCCATAAGGCCCACTAATACACAACCAAGCCCATGAGGTGGTAGGGGAGTTGGGGATGGTAGGCAGTAAGTTAACAGGCTGCAATATTTTCCATCATTTGGCAACTTCTTTGTTCATTTAATACTCCTTTGGTGATTGTAAGTTTTAAAATTAGATTTCAGATTCCTGAGAAAGCTGATTCTGAGAGTTTTCATAGGTGTAATCTTTGCTTAAGTGGCAGGATAGAGATTTCAAATTTCCTACTCCACCATTTTCACTAAGGTCACTTTTGTTGGTGAGTGTTTTTTTGCTAAGTGTAAAGATTTTTAAACCAGCATTATATGAAAGATATGGACTCCTTTCCTCGTGGTAAATCTGGAAAGAACTGGGTTGATAAAAATGAAAAAAACACTTAAAGCATAAGTTAGGGCACAAAAACTCATAGATATTATGTGCACTTTAATAAAAATTAGATTAATGGTTCACAAAATAATTCCTTGGACTAGTATCATAGTATGCTCTGTAAATTTTATTAGAAATGTAAATTCTTCTGTACTCAGTCAGAAACACTAGAGTTGGGAGCCCAGAATATGGGTTTCATAGACATTCACAAACTTTTTTTCCTGATACATATTCAATTTTGAAGACCACTGTGATTTAATAAAAAATTATAAGATAGCTCTGTAATAAGGAGATGACTTAAGCTCACAGTGTTGGTACGAAAGATTATAGGTTGTGTATTTCCAGGAAATGAAATGCAAGACGTTATGTAACTAATTTCAAAACACTTATATGAGATATCTGATCTATCACAAAAATGACACAGGCATTTTGGTTTTTACAGAGACATATGAAAAGCCTCAGAAAAACTTGCCTTAAATAACAAGCAGATAATAATTAGATAATTGCAAAGAAGATAGTTTTTGCTTTAATACTAGAAAAAAGAGGGCCTTCCCTGGCAATCTGGTGGTTAAGACTATGTGCTTCCACTGCTGGGGGCATGGGTTTGATCCCTAGTCTGGAAAATAAGATCCTACAAGCCACATAGCCAAAAAACAAAAACAAAGAGAGAGAGAAAATCTAGAAAAAAGAAGAAATGTAATGTGTTATGCTAAACATTTTACCATTAATTTGCATTACATGATCATAAAAAAAAAGATTCTAAGTAACAAAATTTGATCTTACAAAAATTAGTGATTCACTTTTTCAGAACAATTAAGACAAAATATCAACTGAAATTAAAGATGGTAAAAATGTAACTCTTATGATAAATATATTAAATTGAATTAAAGGGAAAATGAAAGTTGCTCAGTCATGTCCAACTCTGAGACCCGCTATAGTCCATGGAATTCTTCAGGCCAGAATACTGGAGTGGGTAGCCTTTTCCTTCTCCAGGGGATCTTCCGAATATTTTACTAAAGTGATTTCTAATAATCAGAGCTGCTAATGTGGGCCATCTAATTAAACCTAAATTGTACTGTCATTATTTGTACAAGAAAGATTAGAATTCATGACTAGTTTTATAGTATGTGTCAGAACCAGTCATAATGTATATTTATTGTTTCACATTCCAACATGGTCCTCCTCACTGTATATCAACACCAGACATGGCCGATTTCATGAGATCTCTGAGGGCTACTGTGACTTGCAGTTAAAGGGTCTTTTCAGGTGATTTTTCTCTATCTGAAACTACTGGATACAAATATGCTTTAAAAAATTCATTTTGTAAAGATACCAAAAAAATTCATAAATTTTCAGGTTAACTATATGAAAAATAAGCACGTAATATCAGTCTTTATCACAAAATTTGCTAATTTGCTCCTTTGTACTTCCTCAAAACTTTCCCAAGAGTCTCCATTCATGACAAAGAAGCATCAGTAAATGAAGTAAGTTCAGTATAACTGAGTATATGATTTCAGTTTCTGGTAATACTAGAAATTCTAGGAAAGCAGAAATGTATTTGGTTTTATTCACCAGATTCCTAGCAGGATTCTTAGCATCTAACAATAACCTTTATTCATTAAATTTTTTCAAAACTAATTATGTATCCAACTGCAAAAATCAACATAGTTATAGCTGTTTAACCAGATTAGCAATAAATGAAATTTTGGCCCAGAAATCAGAGAAGAGTTGACAGATCTGGCTATCACTGGTCATAAGGAAAAAGGGACTGAATGTTGGAAAGCATGAAGCCAGGAACACAGAAATGCTCACCAGCCACTGGCTAGGTGACACAGTAAGGTTAATGGGAAGAGCTGAAATGCAAGAGAGAGAATAAAAGAAGACAAAGAAGCTTACCAGGACCAGGAGGGTACGTGTGGCTCTGGCCTCGTTGGAAGGTCTGGGGGAAAGTCTGCTGCTGTGAATGTGCTAAGCTCATTGCTTGTGCCTGATCAGGACAATGACCATGGAGCCACCAGTCCATACAAAGAGGCCCAGACATGTAACATCAAAGGAAAAAACTAGGATGGCATGTTGTGTGACCATAAATCTTTCTGATCTGAGTGACAAACAATATCTGTAACTTTTTTTTTTTGCACTAATGTTTTTGCTGTTTCTTGGTCTGATGACTCTCTTTAGAATAAAGACCTTTACCAAGATATACAGGAGCCAGCAGAGTACACAGCAGAAATGAAGGTACTTCCGGGATCTCACTTTATGCTTCATCCACCTTGAGGTCCTGGAACACAGCTTAATGGCCTGGAAAACGTTGAGGAGGCAGGTGGTGCTAAGTGACACCCCTCTAGCCACTCTGTACATAAATGACAAGCTTACATCCAGCCACATCCAAGAAATATTTTAACCCCAAATCTGCCATGGTTTGTGAGATCCCTCTGGAGAAAAGGACCAAGTTGTTGGCTAAGAACAGCCAATGGAGAATCAGGTCTGTGAGTCTCAGCTTGTTTCCACTGAGTAAAGTGAAGTTATAAAAACAGAGCCAGGAAGAGTTTCTCAGGATCCCAGCTCCAGTCTGAGTGAGGAAGGTAATCCCCATTTTCAAACTGGAAGAGCCCATTACATCAGTACCTAGGAGATGCCGAGTATGAGTCCCAAAATGGTAGAAAAACAAGCAACAATGTGTTACTTTCATCTGCCCAGCCTAAACCTAACACATTTTTCTCTTCTCTTAGCAATACACTATGGCACCCCACTCCAGTACTCTTGCCTGGAAAATCCCATGGATGGAGGGGCCTGGTGGGCTGCCGTCCATGGGGCCGCTAGGAGTCGGACACGACTGAGCGACTTCACTTTCACTTTTCACTTTCACTTTTCACTTTCATGCATTGGAGAAGGAAATGGCAACCCACTCCAGTGTTCTTGCCTGGAGAATCCCAGGGACGGGGGAGCCTGGTGGGCTGCCGTCTATGGGGTCGCACAGAGTCGGACATGACTGAAGTGACTTAGCAGCAGCAGCAGCAGCAATACACTTTTCTGACTTTAAACAGGCATTCATATGTGTTTATGGATTAAAAGCCTATTAATTAGAGTCCCATGTTGTAAACAAATATCCAACTAAAAAAGGATGTTTAAATAAATAATGCACCATTCACACAATAGAATACTGACATCTCTAAAACTGAATGAGGAGCCTCTCTATACATGTATGTGAAATTATTTCCAGAATATAGTTTTTAAGTAAAAGAAGAGATGGGGAAGAGAAGGCATAGTATGCTGCAACTTTCTTAGGCTTCCAAATGAATATGAACACTCACATGTATGTGTATTAAACTGCTTTCAAAATCCACGGAAGAACAAACCCCAAACCCATATTAAGTTGAATGACATAGCAATGCATAGGAAGAAGAAGCTGGAAGGGCAGAAATGAAAGCTAGATATATATGAATTGATCTTGTGTTACAGTTTTAAAAACTAAAATTTGTTTCACCTAAAATGGATTTAAAACATTCCTAAAATTCAAAGGCAAATCTATAATAAAACATATGTGGCTCATTATATTATGTAATAGGTATGTGTCCTATCTGTACAAGGTAAGACTTTAACTTAAAGAATGTTTGAGGGCTCTTCTCCGGTAGCCAAGTGGCTAAAGACTCCATGCCCCCAGTGCAGGAGGCCCAGGCTCAAGTCCTGGTCAGGGAACTAGATCCACATACTGCAACTAAGAGTTCACAGGCTGCAACGAAAGATCTTGTGTGCTGCAGCTAAGACCTGGTTCAGTCAAATAAATACTTAAAGAAAAGCTTGGGGGCCTTCGAACTGAAGGCTGAGGAACTTTCTATGACTGAATTCTTCCTTGAAGCAGCTTCACTTAGCCCACATCTGTGTCATGTCCAGTCTGAGATAGCCAAGGGAGTCCTAGAAAGGCTTCCCTCATACTCTAACGCGGGCTGCAGGGGTGGGGCTGGGTTGGGGTGGGGGTCCAGCGGGGACACCCTGACTATGCTAAAAAACCACAGCAAATACAGCAATAAAAACATGTCATTAAAAAAGTTGGTGGAGAATTCCGTGGTGGTCCAGCAGTTAGGACTCAGTGCTTTCACTGCTGGGACCCCAGTTCAAGCCCCGGTCAGAAAACTAAGAACCTGCAAGCTCTCGGTGCAGCAAAAAGAAGAAGAAGTTTGGTCTGTATATTTCACACTACAGAGTACTAACCACTGTAGGGTCACGGCTGGACTATATGTTTCAACTGAACTATATATCAAAGTAAAAATACCTTCAAAGATGTTAAAATTTCCTATGACCATATTAATAAAAACAGGTATATAAATATTTTGAAATTAGTATTTTATGATAGTTGGAAAATGTGGCTTCCTCTAAACTAAGAAATTTCCAACTATCTTAAAATACTAATTGCAAAATCTGCTTTATTGACCATGCCAAAGCCTTTGACGTGTGGATCACAACAAACTGTGGAAAATTCTGAAAGAGATGGGAATACCAGACCACCTGACCTGCCTCTTGAGAAATCTGTATGCAGGTCAGGAAGCAACAGTTAGACCTGGACATGGAACAACAGACTGGTTCCAAATAGGAAAAGGAGTACGTCAAGGCTGTATATTGTCACCCTGCTTATTTAACTTATATGCAGAGTACATCATGAGAAACGCTGGACTGGATGAAGCACAGGCTGGAATCAAGATTGCTGGGGAAAATATGAATAACCTCAGATATGCAGATGACACCACCCTTATGGCAGAAAGTGAAGAGGAACTAAGAGCCTCTTGATGAAAGTGAAAATGGAGAGTGAAAAAGTTGGCTTAAAGCTCAACATTCAGAAAACTAAGATCATGGCATCCAGTCCCATCACTTCATGGCAAAGAGATGGGGAAACAGTGGAAATAGTGGCAGACTTTATTTTGGGGAGGGAGGGGGGCTCCAAAATCACTGCAGATGGTGACTGCAGCCATGCAATTAAAAGACGCTTACTCCTTGGAAGGAAAGTTATGACCAACCTAGACAGCATATTAAAAAGCAGAGACGTTATTTTGCCAAAAAGGTCCATCTAGTCAAGGCTATGGTTTTTCCAGTGGTCATGTATGGATGTGAGAGTTGGACTATAAAGAAAGCTGAGTGCCAAAGAATGGATGCTTTTGAACTGTAGTGTTGGAGAAGACTCTTGAAAGTCCCTTGGGCTCCAAGGAGATCCAACCAGTCCATCCTAGAGGAAATCAGTCCTGAATATTCATTGGATGGACTGATGTTGAAGCTGAAACTCCAATACTTTGGCCACCTGATGCGGAGAACTGACTCATTTGAAAAGACCCTGATGCTGGGAAAGATTGAAGGTGTGAGGAAAAGGGGATGACAGAGGATGAGATGGTTGGATGGCATCACCGACTCAATGGACATGAATTTGAGTAAACTCCGGGAGTTGGTGATGAACAGGGAGGCCTGGTGTGCTGCAGTCCATGGGGTTCGCAAAGCGTCAGACAAGACTGAACGACTGAACTCAACTGAAATGAAACTAAGAAAAAACAAAACTGCAAAGAGTTTAAGAGAAAATTTTATACTTTTACATTTGTTTGAAAGAATTATCATTAACTTGAGCTGTATTTTATCTGAAGCATAAATATATATTGTATACCATTCCATTTAACATATCTACAGACTTTGACCAACTCCAATTCCCATTATACAACTGTGTTCACAAAAACAGTTCCTTACTGAAAGAAAACATGTATCTTAAAAAAAAAGAAAGAAAAAAAGTAAAATAAAAGGTGCCTGGAACATTTTCTCAGACCATCAAGCAAGGAAATTTTCCCAAACATCTGGGATTACTTTAGCTTAAGTAAGTGGTTAAGTTTTCAGGAAGTTAAGGAAGAGAGTATTTATTCTATAAATTGATAAAGGGATATTGAAACAAAAGTAGGGACTAATTTTATATATTGACTTCAGGACAAAATGAACATCAGTAGAGGTACACTGTAGACTAAAAGAGTTAAAATATTGCAAATCATTTCATTTATGTAAAGGTAGTGCTAAGTCGTGTCCGACTCTTTTGCAATCCCATTGAACTGTAGCCTGCCAGGCTCCTCTGTCGATGGAATTCTCCAGGCAAGAATACTGGAGTGGGTTGCCATTTCCTTCTGCAGGTGAACTTCCCAACCCAGGAAATGAACCCCGGTCTCCCGCATTGCGGGCAGATGCTTTACTGACTAAGCTACGTGGGAACCTTCATTTATGTAAATATATGGTTTAATATCATTCAAACAAAAATCTTTCTAAATTTTCCCTGCAACTTAAAAATAGTTAAAAAAATTAATAAGATTTGAAACTTGCAATGAAAAGAATTTTTCCTTAACAAAGGCAAAGTCTTCCCTGGTGGTCCAGTGGTTAAGACTTCACCTTCCAATGCAGAGGCTATGAATCTGATCCATGGTCAGGAAGCTAAGGTCCACACGTGCCTGCCAAATTGCTTCAGTATGTCTGACTCTTTGCAGCCCTATGACTGCAGTATCTTTAATTAGTTGGGGAATTAAGTATTTCACTTTGTCACACAGTATTAGAAGAATAGAGGTTGAAATTAGAGGTAAATTTTTATCTCACACCTTAGAGAGCTTTCAAAACAGGACCTAAAGAAATAATAAATTACAGGACCTAAAATGATGAATAACCAATCTCATAGATAAAATACTGACTATAGTTTTATAATCTTTGATAGAGTACATCAATACTGTATATGCCACAGACAAAAGACTATTTCATTAAAATGTAATAATGAAGGCAGAAGGAACAGGCCATGCATTAAAATTAGTCTAACTAAAATATTTATTAAAATATTAATTAGAATAGAATATAGTAGGACATAAAAAAGTATCAGTAATCACCTCAGTGTTGACACTATACAGTTAAAAAAACGACCAAGAAATGCTGCTAATATGTATGAAGGGGCAGTCCTTAGAAAAAGTAAAACTTAAAAAAAAAAAAGAAAAAGTAAAACTTTTAACATACGGCTCACAAATCATCAGAAAAACACAAATGAATTTGAGGTGACATTCTATTATTTTCAACTATAACATACATTATTTTGGATCAAATTCCTCTGAAAGAAGTTTTACCTTTCACTTGCTATGACAAACCATAATAAATTAAGCATGTTTACAACTAACAGTTCTTTGTGTAAATTGACATAACTGACATGTGGCATCACACTAGTTTCAGGTGTACAGCGTGATTCATTCACATGTATAGGGAAATGATCACCACAGTGAGTCTAGTTAACATCCATCAACACACATAATCACAATTTTCTTGTGATAAGAACTTTTACGATCTACTGTTCAGTTCAGTTCAATCGCTCAGTCGTGTCCAACTCTTTGCGACCCCATGAATTGCAGCACGCCAGGCCTCCCTGTCCATCACCAACTCCCGGAGTTCACTCAGGCTTGCGTCCATCGAGTCAGTGATGCCATCCAGCCATCTCATCCTCTGTTGTCCCCTTCTCCTCCTGCCCCCAATCCCTCCCAGCATCAGAGTCTTTTCCAATGAGTCAACTCTTGGCATGAGGTGGCCAAAATATTGGAGTTTCAGCTTTAGCATCATTCCCTCCAAAGAAATCCCAGGGCTGATCTCCTTCACAATGGACTGGTTGGATCTCCTTGCAGTCCAAGGGACTTTTTTTTTTTTTTTTTAATTTTTTAACTTTACAATATTGTATTGGTTTTGCCATATATCAAAATGAATCCGCCACAGGTGTACATGTGTTCCCCATTCTGAACCCTCCTCCCTCCTCCCTCCCCATACCATCCCTCTGGGTCATCCCAGTGCACCAGCCCCAAGCATCCAGTATTGTGCACCGAACCTGGACTGGCGACTCGTTTTATATATGATATTATACATATTTCAATGCCATTCTCCCAAATCATCCCACCCTCTCTCTCTCCCACAGAGTCCAAAAGACTGTTCTATACATCAGTGTCTCTTTTGCTGTCTCGTATACAGGGTTATTGTTACCATCTTTATAAATTCCATATATATGCGTTAGTATACTGTATTGGTGTTTTTCTTTCTGGCTTACTTCACTCTGTATAATAGGCTCCAGTTTCATCCACCTCATTAGAACTGATTCAAATGTATTCTTTTTAATGGCTGAGTAATACTCCATTGTGTATATGTACCACAGCTTTCTCATCCATTCATCTGCTGATGGACATCTAAGTTGCTAGAGTCTTCTCCAACACCACAGTTCAAAAGCATCAATTCTTCGGTGCTCAGCTTTCTTCACAGTCCAACTCTCACATCCATACATGACCACTGGAAAAACCATAGCATAGCCTTGGTCAACACTGAAATCAGACTGATTATATTCTTTTGCAGCCAAAGATGGAGAAGATCTATACAGTCAGCAAAAACAAGACTGGGAGCTGACTGTGGCTCAGATCATGAACTCCTTATTGCCAAATTGAGACTTAAATTGAAGAAAGTAGGGAAAACTACTAGACCATTAGGGTATGACCTAAATCAAATCCCTTATGATTATACAGTGGAAGTGAGAAATAGATTTAAGGGCCTAGATCTGATAGATAGAGTGCCTGATGAACTATGGACTGAGGATCTACTGTTAGCAACTTTCAAATATAGTATCATTATTAACTACTTGAGAAGGAAATGTCAACCCACTCCAGTATTCTTGCTGGGAGAACGCCACGGACAGTGGAGCCTGACAGACTACAGTCCATGGGGTTGCAGAGTTGGACATGACTTAGCGACTGAAAAACTATCGTCATCATGCTGTATATTACATCCCCAGGACTTATTAATTTGACAACTGGTAATTCTTTATGCTAACCTAAACTCTGAAAGATGTTGAAAACCTGAATACTCTGAGATTTACATATGTATATATGTATGGTCTCCTCACCCACTTTTACCTCTTTTACAAAACCCCTCCAATTTGGGGTGTATTTCATATAAGATTTATAGAAATAAGACTTTATGGTATAACTTTTTCCCCTCATATTTCAGTTAGTGAAATCTCGCTGAGGGAGAGATGACTTCAGAGCAGGCTCAAATTGGGAGGGGAGAGGTGGATAATGGTGGTAATATACTTCATTTTCTCAGCAAACAAACTTTCAACATACATGAATATAAAAATACTTTTGTTTCAAACTCAGAAGACATAAATATTTTAGCCCAAATAGGCATTGTTAGATTTCCTGAGATATTTTCCTTCTAAGAATGTGAAAGTTATCTGAAGACAAGTGTTACTTAGTTGATGGGAATTTGCTGTCAGGACTCTGCGTTGCAGGGGTAGCATCTGTGCAGAAGTGGGAAGTGGATATTTTAGCCCGAGGGAAAAGATTTTGATTTCATGATGTCATCCCCCTGATGGGGAGTGATTATCACTTCACCTGTAATTGCAGTGACAGTATGTGCAAGAGGAGTGGACACTGTGGAAAGCATTTGTGACTTGTGTGTATTACTGGAAACTATTAATTTCCAACTAAAAATTTCCAGTGGGAGTTACAGAAGTAGCTGGGGAACAGCTTAACTAGGAAAAATGAAAGTGGAAAACAATCTCAAGGGCAGCTAAGCAGAGGACACTGAGATCCAAGTAAGGTAATGGAGGTGAACACGTGACTCCAATGGATGTCGAACCATCAGGAGAGTTTTGACACAAAAATCGTTTGATTGTTTCCCAAAGTGCAGGAAGTTTTCTGAAGTTGAAAGCAGAAATAGTGTTAGTAGAGCAAAGGGAGTTTCCAGGTTGGTATAAGTCAATGGGAATACTGTGTTTCAGCAAATATTTATTGTATCTCTTCTGTGGATCAAGGACTTTTTTTTTTTTGCCATCTATCAGTATCCAAAACTTCAAATTCTCCTCATGGAACTTAAACTGTAGTTGCTAGAAACATACAATCAACAGAGCACCTCAGTTACTAGCTTGCATTGTATTTCTATTTATGGAAAACAGAACAGGAGTAGGACAGTGGACTAGGGTGGGTTGAAATAGTAAAGAGTGTCCCCAGCAGAACTCACAGCCAAGATGACATCTGTGGGAAGAGCTGGAGTTTTGAGGGCTCTTACGTATTTGTCGTCTTGCTTTACTGTGTGAGGCAAGACCTCCAGTAGGACCTCCAGCACCATGTGGTATCAGTGCAGAGAGTGGCCGTCTTCTTTTGATTTCTGATCTCAAGGGAATAATTTTACAGTCAAGTTTGAGATAGATTTTCTAAGGAATTAGTTCATATTCTTTATGAGTGAAGATTCCTTTATCTTGGTTTTATAAATATTTTCTCTCCATGTGTACACATTTTCTTTTTAATGTTTTGAGACTAAATTGGGAACATTAAACCCTTGGACCAATGAATACTTTGGTTATCGTTCCTGAATGAACAGTAATTCACATATTCTGAGTACAATGAACAAATCGTGAAATTTTATGTTGAAGCAAGTGCATTATATGTTTCACACACAATGTTCAAGTGTTTTCACTCTATCAGTCATAAGGGAAATGAAAATTAAAACCTTAATGACAGATCATTCCAAGTGCAGAGGAAAGCATAAAATAAACACTGATGACACCAAACACTGGCAGAATCCACAGTCGCTGATTTGGGAATGCGGAATGGCAAGGGCATTTGGGGAAGATTATCACTGACAACAATGGATAATACGTGAAGAGCAGTACGTGAACCGTGAACTTCCATGTTCAAGCTCGATTAGAAAAGGCAGACGAACCAGAGACCAAATTGCCAACATCCGCTGGGTCATCGAAAATGCAAGAGAGTGCCATAATAACATCAATTTCTGCTTTATGGACTATGCCAAAGCCTTTGACTGTGTGGATCACAACAAACTTTGAAAAATTCTGAAAGAGATGGGAATACCAGACCACCTGACCTGCCTCCTGAGAAATCTGTATGCAGGTCAGGACGCAACAGTTAGAATGGGACATGGAACAACAGACTGGTTCCAAATCGGGAAAGGAATACGTCAAGGCTGTATATTGTCACCCTGCTTATTTCACTTATATGCAGAGTACATCATGGCAAATGCCAGGCTGGATGAAGCACAAGCTGGAATCAAGATTGCTGGGAGAAATATCAATAACCTCAGATATGCAGATGACAACATCCTTATGGCAGAAAGAGAAGAACTAAAGAGCCTCTCAATGAAAGGGAAAGAGGAGAGTGGAAAAAGTTGGCTTAAAACTCAACATTCAGAAAACTAAGATCATGGCATCTGGTACCATCATTTCATGGCAAATAGATGGGGAAGCAATGGAAACAGTGAGAGACTTTATTTTGGGGGCCTCCAAAATCACTGCAGATGGTGAGTGCAGCCATGAAATTAAAAGATGTTTGCTCCTTGGAAGAAAAGTTACGACCAGCCTAGACAGCATATTCAAAAGCAGAGACATTGCCAACAAAGGCGCATCTAGTCAGGGCTACGCTTTTTCCATAGTCATGTATGGATGTGAGAGTTGGACTATAAAGAAAGCTGAACGCCGAAGAATGGATGCTTTTGAACTGTGGCATTGGAGAAGACTCTTGAGAGTCCCTTGGACTCCAAGGAGATCCAACCAGTCCATCCTAAAGGAAATCCGTCCTGAATGTTCATTGGAAGGACTGATGCTAAAGCTGAAACTGCAATATTTTGGCCAAATATTGGAGTTGATGTGAAGCTCTTCTGATGTGAAGAGCTGAATCATTGGAAAAGACCCTGATGCTGGGGAAGACTGAAGGCAGGAGGAGAAGGGGACGACAGGATGAGATGGTTAGATGGCATCACCGACTCAATGGATATGAGTTTGAGTAAACTCCCAAGAGTTGATGATGGACAGGGAGGACTGGTGTGCTGCAGTCCACGGGGTTGCAAAGAGTTAGACATGACTGAGTGACTGCACTGTACTGACTGGACAATAAGAAATTGTCCTAAAGGAGCAATGAGAAAAAAAATTAAATATAAGAATCCACAAATTCATGTGTATGTGAATAAATGAATGAAACTTTATGAATGATTAGTAGAGGAAATGGGAGGTCAGTTAGGGTCAGGTAAAATATATAGACTGAGAGTTAGAAAGTACTCAGTTGTTTTTAAAACTAGTGATAGAAATTTGTCATTGATCAGGATATTTATATGTTTTCAAAATATCTCCTAATTAATTATTAAATATAATGGGGAAAGTATTATGTTTAAAGTCTAGAAGCCTGACAAAATTTAAGTGACAAAAATAATCAGTTTTGAAAAATACGAACATCTTTCTCCTATACAAAACTGTGAGAGACATTTTCCCTGCAAAATATCTAGAAACTTATTCAGATAAGTTGAAAACATTAGAGAAATAGAGGGGAAAGTTTCAAACTAGTGGGCCTGTCATGTAAAAAACGACAGGTCCAAAGAACTCAGTTGAAGGCTGAGGAACTGTTTTGTGAAAGGACTTTTATAAAGAAACATGGAAACTAAATGTAATGCATTAATTTCATTTGGTCCTACAGAAAGAAAAATATGAAGAGGAATATTGGAACAAATGATAATGTAATATGTATGTTGTTTAAATAATAGTATTGTGTCAATATTGAAATTCCTGATTTTATTACAAAACTCTGATTATGTATAAGAAGTTCTCTAAGTCTAAAGGAATTATGCACTGAAGTACTCATTGGTATATAGGAAAAATTTAAATTATATGCTAGTTGTTCAGAAGATATATATATGTATATATAAACATATACATATACGATGTGTGTTTGGTGAAAGAAAAAAGAAGTAAATGCAGCAAAAGATAATTATTAAATTTGGAAAAAGTGTTCACAAGTATATATTTTTAAAATTCTTGTGGCTTTCCTGTAAGTTGGAAATTGTGTCAAAATTTTTTAAATGGAAAAATTGTTTCATGTGTTTCACTGCTTAGTAAGAAATGAGATCTTTTATATAATCAACCTAAGTGAATTAAATATTTAGGCAATTTCAACCTTTCTTGAAATTTTTAAAACAAACTAGAATTAGAAGGAAACTTCCTTAAATTTCTAAAAAGTATTAAGAACAAAACCCTACCACAGACATCAAAAATAAAGGTCCATTATTAAAATATTTCACCCAAGTTCAGGGATGAAAGAATTATCCCTGTGTTACATAGAGGGTTCGCCAGTGGTTCAGCAGTAGGTAAAGAATCTAGCTGCAATGCAGGAGATGCAGATTCCATCCCTGGGTCGGGAAGATCCCCTGGAGGAGGGCATGGCAAGCTGCTCCAGTATTCTTGCCTGGAGAATCCCATGGACAGAGAAGCCTGGCAGGCTACAGTCCATAGGGTTGCAGAGTTGGGCATGACTGAAGCGACTGAGTACATGCACATATGTACAGAAAGAGAACGGCAAAGGAAGAAGCTACCCTGTTTTTTCTCATCTTGCTCTGTCACTCATCTGTGTCCAACTCTTTGCGACCCCGTGGACTGCAGCACGCCAGGCCCCCCTGTCCTTCACCATCTCCCGGAGTTTACTCAAACTCATGTCCATGGAGTCGGTGATGCCATCCAACCCTCTCATCCTCTGTCACCACCTTCTCCTCCTGCCTTCAATCTTTCCCAGCATCAGGGTCTTTTCCAGTGAGTTGGCTCTTCACATCAGGTGGCCAAAGTATTGGAGCTTCAATTTCAGCATCAGTCATTCCAATGAATATTTCGGGTTGATTTCCATTACTAAAGCATTTTCTAAAATAGCATCATCAGTCTGAGTCCTACTACAAACATCCGTTTCAGTTTTGTGACCCACGCCTATTCTTGTGTTTTACTATGCTCCTGTCCTTTTCTCTTTTGCATACAACCCATCAGCATATAATAATGTACAGCATAATAACTTGAGTGCCTCACTTATGGTCTGTTTCCCTCAACCAGGATAAAAATTTCAAGGTGGCAAAATCATTGTAATGGTTTGTGTGCTGACCTATCCTCTGCACCCCAGGAACGGGTGTGACCCACATAAGCTATAGAATGAATGTTTCTTGAAGCACTCGGTGTCTCTGTAATATTCCTATCTGTTAGAACCACTCTCTGTCTTCCCTTCATTTTGACTACCCTAGAGTCTCAGCCATAAAAACAACAATTGTATTTTGAAGACAAGACTAAAACAGGGACTACAAATTTCACACAGCCATGTGTACAACTTCTCCCACTTACGGGACCTTGATGTCCTCCATTTAACTTCCACTGGGATTATTGTTCATTTTGAACAAGTGGTTTCACTCCTCTGTTTCTGCCATTTCTGTTAGATGCCTCTCTCACCTTAATCGCTTTGCTTATGTGCACACTTCACAGATGGTTTTCACAGAGACTCACCATTCCCTTTGCAGACCTTGTCACCGCTATTACAGGTGACATGATAATCACTTCCCAACAAGGAGATGAGGTCATAGAAACACAAAGCCTTATTTCAGAGTTGAGATGCCCCTTTTCACACCTGCACAGCTGCTGCCCAGGCACCTACTGTGCTGATGGGAAATACCAGTCAGGTAAGTAGCAGTGTGTTTCAGGTAAGTGTCAGATTTTGAGACCAGCTTCATTAGAAAATTCAGTCGTCCATATGGAAAAAAAATTCTGTTTCAGGGGGTTGGAATATAAAAGTATACACACACCTGTAATGCATACACATTCAGGACAGATTTTTAAATGTTTTTATTTCATATTGAAGTATAGTTAATTTACAGTGTGTTAGTTTCAAGTGTACGGCAAAGTGATTCGGTTATACATATACATAGACTTTTCAGATTCTTTCCCATTTCGTTTATTACAGAACACTGAGTTCCCTGTGCTATACAGCAGGCAGGACAGGGTTTTTTCAGGATACCCTCAGCATAGTGCTACCCTCATTCACCTGTGTTGAGACCGCCTGACATCTCTCTTTCTCCTTTGTCTCTGACTCAACACAGTTTTCACTGTCAAGGTTTCATGCTACAGGCAAACGGCCAAAAATAAGATAGAGATGAGCTCCCAGCAGCTGAGCTGACATCTGGTGTCTGTGTTTTGTTTTGGGGTCGGGGGAGAGAGTATGTTGGGTTAAATGCAATCTGTCTTAATATGCCTTTAAAGTTCTGTTCTTGGATGAAAGTTAACTTTTATTTAGAGAAAAGTAAGGTTCATTTCATCTCCAGTGTCAGGGACAATGATTTAAAGAAACATATGGCTAACTATTGTGTTTGACAAGACGTTATAGGGACAGGTTGGGTGTTTTCTGCCCCACACCAGAAGCATTATGTATCTCCAAGATATTTCGCTATTAGCAAGAAATGGCTTTAGATATCATAATCTTGGTATTTTAGATGGTTGTTACCATAGACTTTTTTTAAAGTTGAAGTATAGTTGATTTACAATGCTAATCACTGCTGTACTGCAAATATATATATATATATATTTATATTTATTTATTCTTTTCCATTATGATTTATCATAGGATACTGAATATAGTTCTTTTTGCTATACAGTAGGACCTTGTTTATCCATTCAAAAGCTTACATTTGCTAACCATAGACTTGTTCAGTGTCTAGACAGACTCAGTTGGGGAGGGGGGTGGTTGGAACATGTCTTAAAATTATGTACTATTAATACATGCCTTATTTCTTTGAAAATGTGTAGAATTTTGAGTTTTCATTTAAAATATTTGTATATTCTTTTGCCTTATGATGAAAGTCTTATTTGCCAATTATATTAATACACTTTGCATATGTTTCTAATAATTAATGCCAAATAACTGGCAAAATGTGAGTATGGACAAATGTTTAATATACCTTATAGATACTTTTATTTTCATATATGCCTCTGTGTAACTTCTGATGTTTTTTACAAGTACACATAGAACATCATGTTGATGGACAACCAGGGAAAATTTTTTATTTGAATCTTGATATCTAATTTTGATTAATATTTTTCAACAATTATGTGACATATTTATATGTGTAAAACTACTTCATGAAGCCTAGTTTATCCTTCTATCCTGTGAAATCTTTGCCTCGATTCATATTCCTCTACTTTCTTAAAAAGAAAAAATTGGAAACATACACGTGTTTTATATCTTACATTTTTCTTCTCAGAGTGTATTGTGGCGGAAGATCTGTATCAGTGCACAGATAACTCCCTCACACATCTCTGCAGCCTCAGAGTTTCCTGTTGTGCATTTGGCCACTTCCACTCACCAGCAGATGACTTCATGATCGTAGTCTTCATTTCCATTGCCTTTGCACACATGAGCAAAAATTCTAAGTGCCCACTTAACGTGAGATTATATGAGATGCAGGCTTAATATTGAAAATTGAGGGACATGGTGATTATGACATACTTCTTTTCATCCTTTTCACTCTTCATTCCTCTAACTTCAGTAAAACCAGCGCCCTCTAGGCACTGATGTGATGTTTTCTGCCAGCTTGGAAATGGGGACTATATTCCTCATTCAGACAGGAATTGGCCTCATGGGAAACATCTCCCTCTTTTGTCTTTATAACTTCACTTTGCTCACTGGACATAATTTAAGGCCCATAGACCCAATCCTCATGCAACTGGTCATCGCCAATGCCACAGTTCTTTTCTCTAAAGGCATACCACAGACACTGGCAGCTTTCGGATGGAGGTATTTCCTGGATGACACTGGATGTAAACTTGTCTTCTATTTCCACAGAGTAGCCACGGGAGTTTCCTTTAGCACCACCTGCCTCTTCAATGGCTTCCAGGCCCTTAAGCTCAAGCCCAGTATCTGGAGGTGGATGGAACTCCAGATGAGAGCTCTAAGATTCATTGCCTTCTGCTGTTTCCTCTGCTGGATTGGGCATATCTTGATAAATTCTTGTATTCTTATCATAGTAAAGGGTCCACTGAATGAGAAGAACTTCAGTACGAGAAATAATTACGGGTACTGTTCTTGGTATATGACAGAGGGTTCTCTGGGCTCACTATACACAGTCATGTACTTTTTCCTTGATATTCTGAGTTTAGGTTTTATGGTCTGGGCCAGTAGCTCTATAGTTCTTTTCCTGGGCAGACACAAACGGCGAATCCAACGCATTTGCAGCCACCGAGTCTCCCCCAGACCTTCCTGTGAGGGCAGAGCCACACGCACTGTCCTGGTCCTGGTAAGCTCCTTTGTTACATTCTATACAGTCTACATCATTTTGACAATTTGGATGACTCTAGTTGCAAACCCAGGGCAGTGGATGGTGAACACCTCTGTCCTTTTGGCCACATGTTTTCCAGCATTCAGCCCCTTTGTGCTCATTATCAAGGACACGCGTATCTCTCAGTTCTGCTTTGCCTGTATGGCAAGGAAAACACTGTTTGCTAATGTGCTTGTTGTTCTATGAGTCTGTTCTCAGTGGCATTCAAATATTTATCTCAACATTTGTGAATATTTTGGGGACCTCTTAAGTGTTGGGTATTAATTAACCCTAAAAGGAAATATATTATCCATTTCTAATGGCCAACATTAAGTATTTAAATAATTAAAACTTATTTTTATCAGCTGTTTTCACTCAAATAATTTCAAAATATTCTGACTTTAAATACTAATAGCTTATTTTTTTAAAAGGTCTTTATCTCTGGATAATTGAGTGTGCTCTATTTTTTAAAGTCTTACTCAATCTTTTGTAATTGGAAATCCCAGCAATTTTAATGAAGTCTAGATATAATGTACATACATGTGTAAATATCTACATTCAACTGCCAATAGCATTTATTACATACCAAAATTATGAGTCTTTAATCTTACTTAATTCCAAAATTATCAAATCTATTTTACTGTTGTTTTATAAAGTTAATATACACATGTTCAATGGTTTCCTTTGTTTATTTTAAAGTTTGTGAGAAAACTATCATTCATTTTATAGTACTTTTTTAACATGTAAAAGCAATATGCTGTGCTCAGTCACTTCAGTCGTGTCCAGCTCTTTGCAACCTATGGACTGTAGCCAGCCAGGCTCCTCTGTCCATGTGCTTCTCCAGACAAGAATACTGGAGTGGGTTGCCATGCCCTCCTCCAGGGGATCTTCCCAACCAAGGAATCGAACCAATGTCTCTGGGGTCCCCTGCATTGTAGGCAGTTTCTTTACCCACTGAGCCACCTGGGAAGCCCATTAGCACACTAAGACCCCCTAGACCTTATTCCCATTAGCTCACGGCATCAGAGTGTGGAGAAGCAAACCTACAGATCTGTCTCCCGACTACCTTCATAAGGCATGTAACTGGTCTGTTACCAACTGCACAGGCCTCCTGAACGCATGGTTTTTCCAGCCCTGCAGAGCCCGTTTGATTGCTGATGTAAGCGATATATGCAGTAGGCAAGGGCACCAGTATAAAGACAAACACTGGAGTATCAGAGCAGCATTTCACATGCTCTCCTCAAGCACAGGATATGGAGTAAGTGAAGAACAGAAAAAAATGATACCAATTTTTGTTTTTATGTTAACCATTCTTCTATATTTTTTCATTCTTTTATTTTTAATACAACTTTCTTGAACCTTGTATTGATAACTCAGAAGAGAGTCCACCTCTTGTCAATTGGCTTGCAATAGGAGCCCGCCAGGCTCCTCTGTCCATGGAATTCTCCAGGCAAGAATACTGGAGTGGATTGCCATTTCCTTCTCCAGAGTGTCTTATACAGGAATTGTTAATTTGCATGTCATAGGTCAAATTTATAAACAATGATTTTCAGTTACTTAGTCATGTCTGACTCTTTGCAACCCCATGGACTGCAGCATGCCAAGCCTCCCTGTCCTTCACTATCTCCCAGAGTCTGTTGAAACTCATGTCCATTGAGTCGGTGATGCCATCCAACAATCATCCTCTGTAGCCCCCTTTTCTTTTCCAGTCAGTTATAAACAGTAATCTCTATTAAATGTTAACCTGAAAAAAATGATACCGATTTTTGTTTTTATGTTAACCATTCTTCTATATTTTTTCATTCTTTTATTTTTAATACAACTTTCTTGAACCTTGTATTGATAACTCAGAAGAGAGTCCACCTCTTGTCAATTGGCTTGCAATAGGAATCTTTACTGTCTTAAATTAGGCTAATAGTTTTTTAAAATATAAGCTTTCTCACAAATCCCATTAACATCGACATACTTAATCCTCCTTTGTATCAGTTTATGCAGTTTTCAGAAAGTTTGAAGAATTCACGCATTCTTGACACTTGTGCAATTACTAATATTGTGTCCATAACACATTAAGTTTGGCCCATCATTTCTATTCATTTGGTCCTTTCCGTTTCTAATAACATATCCCCATATTTGGTGACCAGGGTAATTGGGAGGGAGAAATAGGGGAAAGAATGGGAATTCCTAGAACACAGGCTTTGTTGGGGTTTCTGCAGGAAAGGCAAGGCAGGGCTGGGTAAAAAGCTTAAGGTTGGCTGGTTTGAATGATTTCCACAGGTTTTAGGGTAAATAGTCCTTTCCCTAGTCATCTAGTTCCTGGCCCTGGGTTGATTTAGGACAGGAGAAACATTCCCTTGTGTGTAAGTGGCAGGTGGCAGAGCCCTGAATCTACACTTGAATGGTGTGCTCCAGGGAGGCTATTTGCAATAGGAACACAACTCTAGCTCTGAGGTTGGCCCTGTGATTAGTCTCTGCCAAACTGACAGATACAGAATCTAAGAAAGTACCCATTAGAGAGTCAGTGAGTCACTCAGTCATGTCTGACTCTTTGTGACCCCATAGACTGTAGCCTAGCAGGCTCCTCTGTCCATGGGATTTTCCAGGCAATAGTACTGGAGTGGGTTGCCATTTCCTTCTCCAGGGGATCTTCCCAACCCAGGGCTCAAACCCTGGTCTCCCTCATTGTAGACAGACGCTTTACCATCTGAGCCACCAGGGAAGTCCAGAGAAGGACCCTAAGTCCAGATAAAAGGAGTTTTTACAGGTCGGCCCATAATTAGGTTTGCTGTTTTTTTATGGCATTAGCCAAGAAAACATCTGTAATTTGGGGGATCAGTAATATTATCTTGGTAGAGCTGTAAAGTACATTAAAATTGTGAGATCTACAATCAGTCTTGGTTATGTCTCAGGGGAAGTTTGTGGGCCTAGCAGTGCTGTTGTGGGAGGGTGAAAGATGATGATTTAGTAAAGTTCATGTAAAGATTCTTGATATTTGGGTGTAACTAAGGGGAAGAAGGGAGAAGGCAATGGCGACCCACTCCAGTACTCTTGCCTGGAAACTCCCATGGACGGAGGAGCCTGGTAGGCTGCAGTCCATGGGGTCGCAAACAGTCAGACCCAACTGAGCGACTTCACTTTCACTTTTCACTTTCATGCATTGGAGAAGGAACTGGCAACGCACTCCAGTGTTCTTGCCTGGAGAATCCCAGGGACGGGGGAGCCTGGTGGGCTACCGTCCACGGGGTCGCACACAGTCAGACACGACTGAAGTGACTTAGCAGTAGCAGCAGCAAGGGGAAGTGGTCATGGTCAGAGATACAGGGCAAGAAATTGTGGTGTAAATGGAGGGGCTGGCAGGAGAAGGCACTGGGAGCTGAGGATTCCTCTGCCCAAGAAGTAAAGGGGTTGGTTGATCTGAGTCAGGTGCCTCCTGAGGAAATCATTCATCTCCACTAATATTTAGAATGGCACTGGGACTTCCCTGGCTGACTAGTGGTTAGGCCACTGTGCTTCCACTGCAGGGGACCGGGTTCCAATTCTAGACCTAGATCCCACATGACACAACTAAGATTCAGTGCAGTTAAAAGTTCTTTCCAAGATTTTCACAGAGGTAGTCATATAGACAAAACATGTAATAGAACAAAAACTAAGCGCTGTGCCAACGCTCTTTTAACATTTTGACTGTAATCATGTCTCCGCTTTTATGTTGAGAATCCTGAGTTTAAGGCCTCTTCTTTTACTCCATTAACCATAGGCTTTGCTCTTATCTTTAATGTATTTCATCCTTGCCTGCCCACAATACCACTTAGCTAATTTCCGGATATCAGAATGGGCCAACCATCCCTGCAGATGCCGCCAAGATGGAAACATTTCCCAGAATGACGGGTTCAGTAGGTCACAGACTGCGTAGGGGATGAGCTAACAACCAGAAGAGTCGCTCCGAGAGCGTGCAACGTGTCGGGGTGGGACTTCCGGCATCTGGCACATAGCGGTTATTACGACTGTTTTTGATACCATTCGCTGGATCGGAGGTTCGAGGTCCCCACTGCACAGTGGTGGGTCTGACATTCAATGTGGGCGCTGCCGTAGTGTCTCCACCGTGTCCTGCTCAGGGCTACCTCACATCTCCCGCGTAGCCCTGGCACTGCTCCGCCCACACCTTCCCATGGCCACGCTGAAGGCCCAGGCCCAGGTGAATGTCGGTTCTCCAGACTCTCAACCTTAACCCTACTTAAAAACGAAGGGTCTCCAGCTCTGGCTATAGCAGTGCATGCTCCTATTTCCAGAACAGCGGGGCAGTTATAGACATAGGGTCCCCAGTTCTGACAGGGAATGATGAAATGTGGAAGAGTGTTACAGGCAGACGGACACACATATTCAAAGCCTTGGAGGCACACCCCAGTCAAGACCATTCTGGAAACCTGGGTTCCCTCTCGTGTCCGCAGGAAGCAGTGTGAAAGGAGGCACACTTGGGCAGTCCAAGCAGCTGGGTCTTCAGTCGGGGGCTCCTGGGAATCATGGACGTTGGAAGAGAGCAGGGACTCTGAGCCGTGGTTTTCAAAGTATTTGAGATGTTGCTCAGGGCGAGCAGACTGGGTGGGACAAGGCATGATGAAAGTGGAGGGGGGAAAACCAGTGAGGAGGCACAGGAGGACAGTTCTGGCGGTGGACAGTTCTAGAAGTGGCGGTAGCCTGGAGATTAATGCAGGTTCTTGATGGATCTTAATGATCGAAGTAAATAACCACTCAGATTTTTTGCCCAAACATCTAGGAGAATGGAGATGGGGAATTTGGTGGGAGAAACAGGATTCAGGGCAGATTATCAGTTGGATTTTGGATACGGGGATTTTGAGATGCCCCAAAGTGGAGGTGGCACATAAGCAACTGGATTCCAGGTCTGGAGTTTGAGGAGGGACCCTGAGGCCTGGACCAGAATCAAGCCTTGTGCTCAGATCACGAGAGCAGGTTTTACTGTCAGATGAATCCTGAAGAGGGATGTGCTGAAGGGCAGAACTAAATTGAGCGTGTAGTGGGGAGGAGTACTCTGTTTGGTACAAGAAGAATCTGCCAGAGGGGAAAGCGGGAGGAAGTAAAGAGCCATGGCTGGAATGGAAATATTGGTGGAAAATGTAGATGCTCCTTTTTAAAGTCTCAGCAGACTCACATACACTCCCTGTAAACAGGGGAAAGGCCAGCCAGGCTCGTGCAGCAGCCTGGACCCAATCATGAACAGAGGGGTCTCAGCTTTCTCAGGAAATTTCAAATTTATAAATGGATGGACTTAAGGCTACCCAGGCACTTAATAATTGATTGAAATTGGTTCCAAAATCCATAGAGGATACCAGTCTTGCTTTCTGGAACTTTCTGGGATTTTTTAATATTTTTGATCCATGGTTGCTTGACTCTGCAGATGCAAAACTGGTAGATATGCAAAGGACCAAGCATTTTTATTAAATATCACATTTTCTTAAATGCTTAAAAGGCAGGTAAGAAGCAACCAAATTTTAAAAAACTCATCACTTTATTTACACCAATATCATTTCCTGAAGTGTTGATCCTGTGGGCAGAATTAGCTCACCTTTACTACTTTTGCTATTCAAATCCTGAAAGATGATGCTGTGAAAGTGCTGCACTCAATTTGCCAGCAAATTTGGAAAACTCAGCAGTGGCCACAGGACTGGAAAAAGTCCGTTTCCATTCCAATCCCAAAGAAAGGCAATGCCAAAGAATGCTCAAACTACCGCACAATTGCACTCATCTCACACGCTAGTAAAGTAATGCTCAAAATTCTCCAGGCAAGCTTCAGCAATATGTGAACCGTGAACTTCCTGATGTTCAAGCTGGTTTTAGAAAAGGCAGAGGAACCAGAGACCAAATTGCCAACATCCACTGGATCATGGAAAAAGCAAGAGAGTTCCAGAAAAACATCTATTTCTGCTTTATTGACTATGCCAAAGCCTTTGACTGTGTGGAACACAATAAACTGTGGAAAATTCTGAAAGAGATGGGAATACCAGAACACCTGACCTGCCTCTTGAGAAATCTGTATGCAGGTCAGGAAGCAACAATTAGAACTGGACATGGAACAACAGACTGGTTCCAAATAGGAAAGGGAGTACGTCAAGGCTGTATATTGTCATCCTGCTTATTTAATTTATATGCAGAGTACATCATGAGAAACGCTGGACTGGAAGAAACACAAGCTGGAATCAAGATTGCCGGGGGAAATATCAATAACCTCAGATATTCAGATGACCCCACCGTTATGGCAGAAAGTGAAGAGGAACTAAAAAGCCTCTTGATGAAAGTGAAAGTGGAGAGTGAAAAAGTTGGCTTACAGCTCAACATTCAGAAAATGAAGATCATGGCATCTGGTCCCATCACTTCATGGGAAATAGATGGGGAAACAGTGGAAACAGTGTCAGACTTTATCTTTTGGGACTCCAAAATCACTGCAGATGGTGACTACAGCCATGAAATTAAAAGACGCTTACTCCTTGGAAGGAAAGTTATATCCAACCTAGATAGCATATTAAAAAGCAGAGACATTACTTTGCCAAGAAAGGTCCGGCTAGTCAAGGCTATTGTTTTTCCAGTGGTCATGTATGGGTGTGATAAACAGTGAAGAAGGCTGAGCGCCAAAGAATTGATGCTTTTGAAGTGTGGTGTTGGAGAAGACTCTTGAGAGTCCCTTGGACTGCAAGGAGATCCAACCAGTCCATTCTGAAGGAGATCAGCCCTGGGATTTCTTTGGAAGGACTGATGCTAAAGCTGAAACTCCAGTGCTTTGGCCACCTCACGCGAAGAGTTGACTCATTGGAAAAGACTCTGATGCTGGGAGGGATTGGGGGCAGGAGGAGAAGGGGACGACAGAGGATGAGATGGCTGGATGGCATCACTGACTCGATGGATGTGAGTCTGAGTGAACTCCGGGAGTTGGTGATGAACAGGGAGGCCTGGTGTGCTGCGATTCATGGGGTTGCAAAGAGTCGGACACGACTGAGCGACTGAACTGAACCAACTGAACTTACTATTTTTTAAAAACATCCATAAATTTGCTGCTTTAGCCATCTCTAAGTACATTCTTTAAAAGTATAGAGTACATTTATGTTGTTCACAGGATTCACCCATGTTGTGGCAGGTATCAAAATTTCCTTCCTTTTTAAAGTTGAATAATATTCCAGTGTATGTATACAACACCTGTTTATCCATTCAGTGGTTGATGGACATTTGGGTTGTTTTGACCTGTGGCTATGGTGAATAACGCTGCCATGAACATGGCTGTACTAATGTATCTTCATGTCCTTGCTTTAAAATGTTTGGAGTATATGCTTAAAAGTGAAATTGCTGAGTTATATGTTAAATCTATGTTTAATTTTTTAAGATTTTGTCATACCATTTTCCATAGCAGCTCCACCATTTTACATTTCCACCAGCAATACCACAAGGGTTCCAAATCTTCCACAGCCTAGCCGACTTCTACTTAGAAACTTCTAAATATACAATTCAGTTTTGTTAACTAAAGTCATTAAGCTGTGAATTACATCCACAAGTCTTAATCATCTTTCAACTAGAAGTCTGTAACTTCTGATATCCTTCACTCATTTTATCTACCTATCTTCTCTTCTGGCAATCACTAATCTGTTGTCTGCATCTGAGTTTGGTGGTGGTGTTGATTTTTTTATTTTATTTATTTTACGATTTTTTACGATTTTTATTTTACTTTTTTTTACAATTTTTTACGATTCTTGAACACCATGGTTAGAACTGCTTGGATTCACTCATACAGGGATATTTTTCAGTAAATAGAACACTAAATGATCTTTAGTTGAATGAATCCACAACTGGGAAACTTCAGAAAGGACCTAAGCATCCACAGATTTCAGCATATGCATGGGATCCTGGAGCCAATCCTCTGTGGAAACTGAGGATTGACCACTGGATTTGTCTTTCTCTCTCTGACTTATTTCACTTTAGCACACTGCCCTCAAAATCCAGTCACATTGTTGTAAATGGGAAATTTTCCTTCTATTTTTATGGTTGAATAAAACTGAATAGTATTCCATATATATGACACGATTGTCATCCAGTCATCTATCAATGGACATGTAGGTTGTTTCTAAGTCTTGGAGATTATAAATAATGCAGCAGTAAACATGGGGTACATCTTTTTGAGATGATGATGATTTCAATCCCTTTGGATAAATACACAGTGATGGAACTGCTGATTATATGATAGTACTGTTTTTAGTTTTATAAGGATTCTTCATGCTCCTTTCCACAGGGGCTGCAACAATATACAGTCCCACCACCAGTGCACAAGGGGTCCCGTTTTTCCACATCTTCACCAATATGTATTTCTTGTCTTTTTCATAACAGATATAATAACAGGTGTGAGGTGGTATCTCATTGTGATATTGACTTGCATTTCCACGACCATTATTGATACTGAGCATCTTTTCATGCAGAAGATTCCCATTTTTGTATCTATTCCAAAAAGCTGTGTATTCCAATTTAACAGATAACAGTTTATACAAACAAAAACAAAACAAAAACCCAGCAACAATGTACTCCATCATGCATTTTCAAACACACTCATATATGTATGTTTATATAAAACTGAAACAAATGAGAACAACAATATAATGGAGAGAAAACAATTAGTATTTTTTAAAATTATAAGCTATTTAAACTACCCATGAAGCCATAAAGTGTCACCTGAAAGTGGACTTGAATTAGTTTTAAATAAATATTGGAAACTCTAGTGCAAATACATTAAAAATGAAAAGGAACAAGGATAGCTGATATGCTAACAAAGGAGAGAGAAAGGATCATACAAAATGCTTCATTAAAACTACAAAAAGCAGACTGGAAGATTAAATAGGAAGAACAAGGGCAATGAAAAGAAAATGGTAACAAATATGTTAGATGTTTATCCAATTATATCAATATATTAAACATTGATAGGCTCAATGCACCAATTAAAAGAAAGATTATCAGACTGGATCAAAAAACAGGACTCAGTTATACGCTGTCTCCAAGAAACCCACTTTAAATGCCACAAACAGGCGTACAGATTAATAGTAGGGACTTCCCTGGTGGTCCAGTGGTTAAGACAGCCCGCCCCCATTGCAGGGAACATGTGTTTGACCCCACATCAAATTCCTGCATACTGAGTCCCACAGTCCCACATACTGAACAGTCAAAAATAATAACTGTATTAGTATCAAAACAGAGTTCATGTAAGCAAAGTTACCAAGAATAGATGGTTTGAATGAGTCTACCTCTATTAAAGAAACTGACTCAATGATGAATACACTTCCAAATCTTCTGGGAATGCCATTTGCCCGGATTGCTTCACTAGTCAAATCTGACAAACATTAAAAAAGAGATTATTCAATTCTCTAATTGTTTTCAGAAAACAAAAACCCGGAAATAGTTCCACACCAATTTCATGAGAAAATACCAAAACAAAGACATTACAAGAAAACTATTGATCAATACCTCTCAAGAACATAGTTGCAACAATCCCAACATAGTTACCAGTAAACTGTTTCAAAAACTGTTGGAAAAGAATTATACGCTGTGACCACCTGAAAAGGATCCAAGGAATGCAATGCTGATTTAACATTTAAAAACTAATTAATATAATCCATGTCATCAGCAGGTTAAAAACCAACTCTTGGGGACTTCCCTGGTGGCCCAGTAGCTAAGACTCCATACTCCCAGGCAGGGGCCTTGGGTGCAATCTCTGGTCCAGGAACTAAATCCAACAAGCCTCAACTAAGTTTGAAGCTGCAACTAAAGATCCCACATACCACAACTAAGACCCAGTGCAGTGAAATAAATGAAAAAACAAACAAACAAAAACTCATCATCTCACCTATTCTGACAAAATACAACAGTCATTCATGATAAAAATCTCATAATAACCTAAAAACAGAAAAATATATTCAAACTGATGATCTAAATAACATCCTCTACCTGCTATCACAATTACAAGAGAAAAACTAGAAACTCTCCCTCTACAATGAAGAAGGCAAGGATGTTCCCTTTTACAACTCCCTTTCAATTTTATACTGGAAGTCAAAACAAAGGCAATGAGAGAAGGTTATACTGATCAGGAAGGAATAAATGTCTCTTCATTCTCAGATGACATGACTAGTTACATAAAAAAACAAAAAAGTAGATTAAAAAAAAAAATCCTGGACCAAAGAAGCAATTTATAGCAAGGTGTCAGGATACAAGGTTAATATACAAAAACCAATCATGTCAATACCATCAATGAACAAATGAATTTGAAATTAAAAACCATGTACATAGCACCCCGTCAAAGGGGGGGGGGAGAGAAATACTAAGTTATAAATCTACCAAGATATGCACGACAAGATATACATGAGGGGAAACAATAAAACTCTGATAAAGAAATCAGAAATTCCTTGGTGGTTCGTGGTTACCACTCCATGCTTTCACTGAAGTAGTTGGCCTGGGTTGGATACCAGGTCAGGGAACTAAAATCCCTCAAGCTGAGCAGTGTGGACAAAAAACAAACACTAATAAAGAAATCAAAGAACTAAATAAATAGATATTTTATGTTCATAAATAGGAAGACCCACTATCAAGATGTCAGTTCTGCCCAACTTCATCTATAAATTCAATGCAATCAAAATCAAAATCCCAGCAAGTTATTTTGTGGATTTAAATAAATTGATCCCAAAGTTTATACAGAGACACAAAAGTCCCAGAATAAACAGCACACTACTGAAGAACAAGGCTGGCAGACTGATCCCACTCAACTTCAAGACTTAGTATCTAAAGTAATCAAGCCAATATGGGATTGTTTACAGGATAGAGAAATTGATTAATGAACTGTATTGAGAGCCCAGAAATAAACCCAAAATACACTCAACTGACCTTTGACAGATGAGCAAGCACAATATAATGGAGAAAAAGGAAGTTTTTGTAATAAGTGGTACTAGGACAACTAAACATCACATGTCAAAAAATCAACCTAGACACAAACCTTATACCCTTCACAACAAAATTAACTCAAAATGGACATAAATGTTAAAAAAACACACACTTAAAATTTACTAAGAAAACAAAAACCCAAATACTAAATGAGAAAACTCCCTTAACAGACACTACGTTAAAAGAAGATATACAGATGAAAAATAACTAAATATACAAAGAAGCAAGGAAATGCAAATTCAACTGAAAAAATACACACTGTTACATACTGGTAAGAATGGCCAAAATCCAAACATTCACAACACCAAATGCTGGGAAAGGTGCGGAGCAATAGGAATTTTACTCACTGCTGACTGCAGTGCTTGACAGGTGCCACCGTGGATACAGAGACATTGGAATCTTGGGAAAGGGCCTTGGGGTTGTAAGACTACTGAAACTGAATGGTTCCCTGCAAGACTTTGGGGCTTCAGGTGTCATGGCACTGAGGAGTAGGGATGCACTCTGCCTAACCGTAGTGACTGCGGCACATGACCAAGGAATTTAAGAAAGTAGTGCCCATAGTCCACACGTGAGGAGGACACAGCTGCCCTTGGGGAAAAGGAGAAAGGCAGAGCCTAGCTAAGAGGATAGGGTTGGGTGTGAGGGTCTTACCCAGCATGCATACAAGTGTAAAGTTCTCTAGCATGACATCAAGGTACAGGTGTTTCTGAGCCTTTTCAAGAAGACATCATTCCTCCTGGGAGAAGTACACAGCCACATCCTCAGAGGTCACACTGCCCTGGTAGAACAGGGATGAATAAAACCATGAACAGTCTCACTCCTAAGAACCCACCATCTAACCTGCCACACATCTGCACTACTGCCCAATCAGGTGGAGCCACCTTAGACCTGGGAAGAAAACCTTTTCTTCTCCCACAACAGTAAAATAGATGTTTATCAGTTTTCATAATCAATAGACAAAAATAAAAGACAATGACAAGCCTAACCTGATTAACCCAACAATATAAAATAATTACATACAATTGGGGGGGTGGGTAGTTCAAGCAGAGTAACAGCAGGGAGATCCAACCAGTCAATCCTAAAGGAAATCAGTCCTGAATGTTCATTGGAAGGACTGATGCTGAAGCTGAAACTCCAAAACTTTGGCCACCTGATGCGAAAAACTGACTCACTGGAAAAGACCCGGATGCTGGGAAAGATTGAAGGTGGGAGAAGGGGCTGACAGAGGATGAGATGGTTGGATGACATCACCGACTCAATGGACATGAGTTTGAGTAAACTCCAGCAGTTGGTGATGAACAGGGAGGCCTGGTGTGCTGAGGTCCATGGGATTGCAAAGAGCTGGACACAACTGAGCAACTGCACTGAACTGAAGCAGAGTGATGTGGTTACGTGGAAGTGCATACATGCACATGTTTTCATCTGCTCAGCCAGCCTATGTCTTTTGGGAAAGCTTCTGTTTTCTGATGTGAACCTCTCATTGCTTCCAAGATACACAGGCAGTCATTTAAGCCTAAATCCTGCTCTTCCCTGCTCTTTATTCCCACTGAAAAGGAAGGATACCTGCACTTAACCTAAACCAGCTAGTCCTCACCTTACAGAACATCCACATACTGGTATGGGATCCAAGACCATGGGTGGAAGGAAATGGGAACCCCCTTCTGAGAACCTGACTTGCGCTCAGGTCCCTGAGTATGGGGTTCTCCTGGGTCCCAAAAACAAAGGGTTGGGAGAATGTCAGGTGAAGAGCCCCAAGACCCTCCTCAAAAACAGAGAATGTGTGCATGAGGGTGAGAATAAGTGAGGGATTGGAACGACCTCCACTCGCCCAAAGTGCTTCTTCAGCCTCGAATGTGTAAGAAAAGGCAGGCTGCGGAGGGCAGCGACCATGGCAGTGTGTCAGAGCCTCACGCACTTTCCCGCACGCTGGATAAGGCCTGCCCGCCCGCCCCTATCCTCTGAGCCAGGCTCCTCTCCTTTTCCCTGAGGACAGCTCAGTTCTTCTCACAACTGGACCTCTGCCAGGTACCAGAAGCCAGGGAACCTCGGGCGGACTGGCAAGCCACTCCTCTGTGCCTCTGTTCCCAGTTCTGTCTATCTATTACGAGTAGTGACAGGAACAGTCACGTCTTCCCTCTGCCTCAGTGACCTCATCATCCCCTGAAGTCCGTGCTTCCACTGAACAAGCTCTGGAGTACTTTTTAAATTTACTTTTAATGGGAGGATAATTGCTTCAACATCCTGCTGGCTTCTGCCATGGAGTGTTTTTAAAAGCCTAATTCAGGTGACGTCCATCCTGTGCTCAAACCCTCCACCTCCCAGCGCCATAAGAAGGAAGGTACAACCTCTCACCCACCTCTCCAGGTGCGGCCTGGCCTCAAGCTTTCTTCCTGGCAGAAATAAGCTGGACTCCGGTTCCCTGAATGGTTCAGCTTCAGTTGCATCTCCAAGCCCCACTCACATGGAAAAAGAGAAACGACCCCTGAAGGTCTCACCGGGCCAAGGGTCTGGGGGTAGAGTGACGTGCACAGGCGCCTCTCACCCCTGGCATTCTTAACTCTGTGGAAACAGGCCGGGGAGACCCCGGAGCACGCCCCGCTTACCTGAGGCGACGGGTCCCTCAGCGCGGGCGCCGCCATCGTAACTTCTGGGCGGAGTGAGGCGGTGACGGTCGAGCTACCAGGTCTCACTCTGCACGGAAACTCCCCGCAGGCGGCGGTATCCCTGACCCCCAGAGAGAAAGACCCTCCTCTTGTCCCGCAAGCCCGCACCCAACACCACAAGCCAGACCTTCCGACCAGCTCCACAAACCTCACCGTAACCAAAACGGCCGCTACTTAGAAACCGGAATTCCCTCTCCAGAGGGTTTGCAATCAGGGAAAAACCCCTGACTCAATTTTCAGTGGGTGAACATCTCTGCCCTTGATCAGAAATCCTTCTGGAAAATGAAGTGCAAAAGTCTCAAGGAAGGATGCCCCACACAAGAAGCAACTGCGAAAAAGCTAAGCAGCACCCCCAGGAGCACTGGGAAACTACCTTAGTGCTGGGGAGGGACTCTAGCCTTCTCAGGGGGGCGGGGACCCACGGGGACAAGGCGTATTCAGAACACTTAAGAATCTAAGAATCTGTGTTTTCCAGTGGTCATGTATGGATGTGAGAGTTGGACTGTGAAGAAGGCTGAGTGCCAAAGAATTGATGCTTTTGAACTGTGGTGTTGGAGAAGACTCTTGAGAGTCCCTTGGACTGCAAGGAGATCCGACCAGTCCATTCTGAAGGAGGTCAGCCCTGGGATTTCTTTGGAAAGAATGATGCTAAAGCTGAAACTCCAGTACTTTGGCCACCTCATGCGAGAGTTGACTCATTGGAAGACTCTGATGCTGGGAGGGATTGGGGGCAGGAGGAGAAGGGGACGACAGAGGATGAGATGGCTGGATGGCATCACCGACTCGATGGACGTGAGTCTCAGTGAACTCCGGGAGTTGGTGATGGACAGGGAGGCCTGGCGTGCTGCAGTTCATGGGGTCGCAAAGATTCAGATACGACTGAGCGACTGAACTGACTGAAGACTCTAACGTTACTTATTGAAGACTTTGGACATGATCTCAGACGCCTTGAAGCCAACCTACGTGTAAATCCACTGGTGGCAGGAAACAAATAACATTATCCCACTTCTTCTGAAATGGAGACTTAAAGTCATTTTGTCAGTTTTGGTCAGGGACCAAAGTAAGTCAGAACCCTCACTGGGAATGTGGCGATTTTGCACAGGCCTGAAGCAACTGCACAAGAGGGAAACGTTCCCCTAGAAAAGGCTCTTCCTGTGGTTACCAAACCTCTTTGCACTGCAAGAGACACAGGTTGCATCCCTAGTCTGGGACGAAACTAAGCCCTTGCACCACAACTACTGATCCAGCAGCGCTCTAGAGCCAGAGGGATGCAACTACTGAGCCTATCTGCAGCAATCCCTGAAGCCCACGTGCCTAGAGCCTGTGCTCCACAAGAGAAGCCTCCAAAAGGAGAAGCACAAGCACTTCTGCTAGAGAGTCTGCTCTCTGTGCCACAACTTAAAAAAGCCCATGATAAAGAGTGCTGCGATGAACATTGGGGTACTCGTGTCTCTTTCCCTTCTGGTTTCCTCAGTGTGTATGCCCAGCAGTGGGATTGCTGGATCATAAGGCAGTTCTATTTCCAGTTTTTTAAGGAATCTCCACACTGTTCTCCATAGTGGCTGTACTAGTTTGCATTCCCACCAACAGTGTAAGAGAGTTCCCTTTTCTCCACACCCTCTCCAGCACTTATTGCTTGTAGACTTTTGGATTGCAGCCATTCTGACTGGCGTGAAATGGTACCTCATAGTGGTTTTGATCTGCATTTCTCTGATAATGAGTGATGTTGAGTATCTTTTCATGTGTTTGTTAGCCATCTGTATGTCTTCTTTGGAGAAATGTCTATTTAGTTCTTTGGCCCATTTTTTGATTGGGTCATTTATTTTTCTGGAGTTGAGCTGTAGGAGTTGCTTGTATATTTTTGAGATTAGTTGTTTGTCCGTTGCTTCATTTGCTATTATTTTCTCCCATTCTGAAGGCTGTCTTTTCACCTTGCTAATAGTTTCCTTTGTTGTGCAGAAACCAGAAGGGAAAGAGACACGTGTACCCCAATGTTCATTGCAGCACTGTTTATAATAGCCAGGACATGGAAGCAACCTAGATGCCCATCAGCAGATGAATGGATAAGAAAGCTGTGGTACATATACACAATGGAGTATTACTCAGCCATTAAAAAGAATACATTTGAATCAGTTCTAATGAGATGGATGAAACTGGAACCTATTATACAGAGTGAAGTAAGCCAGAAAGAAAAACACCAATACAGTATACTAACGCATATATATGGAATTTAGAAAGATGGTAACAATAACCCTGTGTACGAGATTGCAAAAGACACCGATGTATAGATCAGTCTTATGGACTCTGTGGGAGAGGGAGAGGGTGGGGAGATTTGGGAGAATAGCATTGAAACACGTATAATATCATGTATGAAACGAGTCGCCAGTCCAGGTTCGATGCACGGCACTGGATGCTTGGGGCTGGTGCACTGGGATGACCTAGAGGGAGGGTAGGGGAGGGAGGAGGGAGGAGGATTCAGGATGGGGAACGCGGGTATACCTGTGGCGGATTCATTTCGATATTAGGCAAAACTAATACAATATTGTAAAGTTTAAAAATAAAATAAAATTTAAAACCTGTTTAAAAAAAAAAAAAGCCCATGAGCAGCAAAAAAGACCAACTACAGCCAAAAAAAATTTTTTTAATGAAAAATGTATTCTAAGAAGTTATTTAATGACATATCTAGAATTATACATCACACAAATACAAAAAAAATGTTGTACACTTTAAATACATGCAATTTATTGTAAGTCAACTCCACATCCATGACACCATTTTAAAATCAAATATACAAAACTTTTCTTTTTATAATCATTCTGCTATGGTTTATGAACTACATTCTTAAAATTATCTGTGGCTACTATATCTGTAATGGTAAATAAAGAAGACAATGGTGGGCTATTGACAATGTTTCCCAATTCCAGTGACATTATGTTGGCAACTTGACTTTGGCTATGGTGGGAATATTTACACCACAGATATTGGCAGGCACTACAAAGCAGAGACTAATCTACTATGTAACTGAAAGTCTGGACTTAAGACTGAGGTAGCATATGTTAATAATTCAGATTTATCCTAAACGTGTATAATGTATATGGCCATTGCACTATGCAAAGTATAAAACTGAGAAAAAATATAGAACATATTCTTTCAGTATTCCAGATTACAATTACATTGAGAAAAGAAGTCACTGACTTCGGTCACCATTGGTGAATGGGTGAAATCTCACATATGTCTTTGATGTTTGGCTGATCTCCTACTTGTCATGAGAAAAAAATACCCAAATCTAACAAAATAAAGGAAGACAAAATATACAAATAGAAATTCATCCAAACAAGATGCATAAGTTAAGAAAAAAAGAAATAGACACATGAAAAAGAAACAAAACTCAAATCAAGAATCCTGCTGCTGCTGCTGCTAAGTCGCTTCAGTCGTGTCCGACTCTGTGCGACCCATAGATGGCAGCCCACCAGGCTCCCCCATCCCTGGGATTCTCCAGGCCAGAACACTGGGGTGGGTTGCCATTTCCTTCTCCAATGCATGAAAGTGAAAAGTGAAAGTGAAGTTGCTCAGTCGTGTCTGACTCTTCATGACCCCATGGACTGCAGCCCACCAGGCTCCTCCATCCATGGGATTTTCCAGGCAAGAGTACTGGAATGGGGTGCCATCGCCTTCTCCGCAAGAGGGTTCAGGATGGGGAACACATGTATACTAATTAAATAATTTTCTATTAAAGAAAAAAAAAAACTAAAAAAGAGAAATGCAATTAAAATGATTTCACAGTGGGTTTTACAGTCTTCATTGGAGGTGTCTGCATGCATTCAGTCTTAGTTTTTAAGCTAGGCTGCTGAAGTGTAGGTCCCAAAGAGAGGTGGGTAAATTCTTGTTAATTAACAATCATTAGCTGGTGACTTAACATTTTTCAGGAAGTGGTGGTAGAAAGCAGTGAGACAAGGAGTAAAGGGGTTAGGAAGAGCCTTGTGCACCAGGCCATGTGAGGGCCACAATTAGTCTGTCAGAGTCCCTCACAATTCCCAGAACAGTGAGTGGGTCAACTGCATAACAGGGCAACACGGACACCTGATGTGAGGATATGAAAAGATAAACAGGATATCTGAAACCAATCACTGCATATGGCGGTGAAAGCAGTGCCAAGGCTGGGTTGACACACATGACAGGGAGGGCCTGCCTTAGTGCTGCTGTCCCAGTGAAGAACTTCCCAAACAGGAGTGTTTATAGGAAGATGTGCACTGGGGGGCCCTGGTGGAAATAAAGATGTCAGGTGTGGGGAGTTCATGTGAGTAGTTTACAGCAAATGGAGGCCCTGCTCTGAGGGGCAGAAGAGATGCCAGTTGACATGTGCAGTGTAGAGGAACTGCTCTCATGAAAGGTCTGGCAGTAGTGAGCTCTTGTGGAAGTTCCTCTGCCTAAGCTGGACACCCCTTCTTTCACAAATGGCAAATAATAATAGAATCACAGCGTTAGTTTTGTTGGGTAGATAAATGTCATTTAGGTGAAAGGCATCAATGTTGGACGCCAGAGAAAAAGATACTCCTGTCCATCAGTATGGGGCTGGGGTATGAGCAGGACTCATGGGGCAGGAGGATTAAGGAGGGAAGATATATGAGGATAATCAAGGTGTTCTTTAGTCCCCAAACCTGAGGGTGGGGCTGGGCGCGGGGTAAGGAGTGAAGTGACCAGACTCTTCAAACCCTGAACCAGGCAACCTGACGCTGAACCCCAGATCCCCGTTCATTGCTGGGAGATCACACGCAAACGATGCATCCTCTCTTTGTCTCAGTTTCCACAAAAGAGGATCCATTTGATGCACAGTAACTACATCAGTTTTTCCCACTGTTACCACCTCAAACTCCTCCATCACTGCTGTCCACATCTGCTATATTCACAAGGCCCTTTCTCCCATGTGAACTCTCTGGTATTTACTCAAGTGGCACCTTTGGATAAGCCTTATCACAATCCTAGCTCTCTTACTGGAGAAGGCAATGGCACCCCACTCCAGTACTCTTGCCTCGAAAATCACATGGACGGAGGAGCCTGGTAGGCTGCAGTCCATGGGGTCGCAAACAGTCGGACCCGACTGAGCGACTTCACTTTCACTTTTCACTTTCATGCATTGGAAAAGGAACTGGCAACCCACTCCAGTGTTCTTACCTGGAGAATCCCAGGGACAGGGGAGCCTGGTGGGCTGCCATCTATGGGGTCGCACAGAGTCGGAAACGACTGAAGCGACTTAGCAGCAGCGGCTCTCATAAAGTTTTTCTGCAATGTGAATTTTCCTATGGATATGGAGCTGTATTTGAGTAAATGATTCCCCAAATTCACTGCACTCAAAGAGATCTTTCTCCAATATGAACTCTCTGATGACGACGAAGGCTTGACTTATCAATAAAAGATTTCCCACATTCACTGCACTCATAAGGTCTTTTCTCCACTGTGAACTCTGCAATGATAATGAAGGCTGGAAATACCAGAAAATAATTTCCCACACTGACAGCACTCATAAGGCCTTTCTCCACTGTGAACTCTCTCATGATGACGGAGCCCAGTCCTAGCAGCAAAAGATTTGCCACATTCACTGCACTTGTAAGGCCTTTCTCCAGTGTGAACTCTCCGATGATAACGAAGGCTGGAGCTACCAGTAAAAGATTTCCAACATTTATTGCACTCATAAGACTTTTCTCCAGTGTGAACTCTCTGATGATGTCGAAGACTGGAGCTACTAGTAAAAGGTTTCTCACATTTATTGCACTCATAAGGCTTTTCTCCAGTGTGAACATTCTTATGGTCACTGAGTTGCTCATTTCGACTAAAGAATTTCCCACATTCGCTGCATTCAAAAGGTCTTTCTCCACTGTGTACTCTCTGATGATTACAAAGCATAGATCTAGTAGTAAAACATTTCCCACATTCATTGCACTCATATGGCTTTTCTCCAGTGTGAAGTCTCAGATGATAAGAGAGGGATGACCTATTAGTAAGAGATTTCCCACATTCACTGCACTCATAAGGCCTTTCTCCAGTGTGAACTCTTTGATGTGCAAGACAACTGGATTTATGGGCAAAAGATTTTCCACATTGGCTGCATTGATAAGGTTTTTCTCCAGTGTGAACTCTCTGATGTTCAATTAAGTTGAACTTTTGGGTGAAAGATTTATTATATTGCTTGCATTCATAAGCATTTTCACCACTGTGGATTTTCCTATGGGCAGTGAGGTTCTTCCTTCGGCTAAAGGATTTCCCACATTCATTGCAGTCATAAAGCCTTGCTACACAGCGAACTCTCTGATGGGCAAGGAAACGGAATCTGTGGCTAAAAAATTTTCCACATTGGCTGCATTCATAAGGCCCTTCCTCAGTGTGAACTTTCTGGTGAATAAGGTTAAGTTTTTGGGTGCTGGCTTTCCTATGTTTGCTGAACTCACAAAACCCTTCACTAGTGAGGACTCCCTCATCCTCAACAAGTATGTCTATGTGGCTGGAGACTATCTTGCGTTCTTTCCAGCTCTGATGACTTTTCCACTGTGAAAAACAGCTTCACACTCCTTATTGTTGTTTTGTTTCTCCCTGGTACTAGTGTCCTGTTGCTGAAGTTCCATGCTGGCCACAAAGTTGTTCGCTATCTCCATTTTGGGAGAGAGATTTTCTCTTCCATGCATCATGCAGCTCTTCAAAAATGTGGGGCTCCCCATACCAAACTGGAAGGATTTCTGTTCAATGTGCTGCATCTGGTGCTGTTGAATATTTGCAGTGAAAAAGAATTGTTTCCCACATGTCCCACATGTGTATGCTTTCTGTCCACTTTTATTAATATTTCTTTGCTCTTCAGTCAAATGTGAAATGTCTCTCAAAACTGGGGTACATATCTTACAGGACTGGACATTCTCAGAAGATGAACCTACCCTGGGAGTGCTAATTTGTGACTCTCCTTCTGCAGATTCGCTCTGTTCAGAAGGTATATCTCCATCCTGGGTTCCACACCAAAAACCTGAAAACACAGAAGTGATGGTGAAGTTCTTGTTCACTTTATTGGAGGGAATGACACACAATTGTACATGACACATGAAAGAAGCAGTCCATAGAATTGTGTTCAGGATATGGAGTCGGAGTCAAACTGAGGAACCAATGAGTCAACCTCACGTCAATCCCCCCTAAAGCAGGTAACCTCCCTCTCATTCCCAGTTAAAAAAAAAAAAAAGACTGCTGCCACATCCTGCCTGCTGTCTGTGGACCATGGTAGGTGTATCTCTTCAGGACCTTGCTTTGGGTAAGATCCCCTGTCCATTAAACCACTGTTGTCTCTGGGCTCTTTGGTCTTGAAGCTGGGCAACTGTAAGGTTTTTCAATCTGTGTGTGCACTCAGTTGCTTCAGTCGTGTCTGACTCTTTGCAACCCTATGAACTGTAGCCTGCCAGGCTCCTCTGCCCATGGAATTTTCCAGGAAAGAATACCGGAGAGAGTTGCTACTCCCTTCTCCAGGAGATCTTCCCAACCCAGGGATCAAACCCGGGTCTTCTCCATTGGTAGGCAGATTCTTTACAGTCTGAGCCACCAGGGAAGCCCTATTCTTCAATATACACTGCAATTTCAAATGAATGAAATATGAAAATGGTGACTGTTAATAAAGGTGTACCTCAATATACAAACTTGTGAAAAAGAAAGTGAAAAGTCTCAGGAACAAAAACAAAGTTTGGGGCATTCCTGATGGCCCAGTGGTTAAGAATCCACCTTGCAGGAATTCAGGCGGCTTGAGCATCGTGCGTTATTTGAATTCCTGGGTTTTCGCAGGTAAAATATGGCTAAAAGTTTATGGAGTAAGTGAAAAGGAAGATGCGTGCTGAAAAGAGAAAAAAGAATGCCCCAAAGGAGCTCAGCAGACTTAAAAGTATTCTTAAAATAGATGGTGATGTTTTAATGAAAGACATTCAAGAGATAGCAACTATGGTGGAACCCAAACATTGTCAAGAGAAAAGGCAGTGTGTGGTGAAGGATGAAACAGATGACATGAAAATGGAGACTGATATTAAGAGAAACAAAAAGACTCTTCTAGACCAGCATGGGCAATACCCCATATGGATGAACCAGAGGCAAAGGAAAAGGCTGAAAGCAAAGCGAGAGAGAAAGAAGGGAAAAAGCAAAGTAAAAGCCACGAAGGCAGCAAAGGGTTTGACCTGGTAGACTCTAAAAACTTGAAAAATGCAACATGAGACAAATCTTTGATTAGAATGTATACATGGGTTTCAGCTTCCACCAAATGAAAAGTTTATTTCCATTTTTTAACTTGGCCTTTTTCTTCAAGCCCAACATAACTCCTCAAATTTGGTAACTTGAATAAAATATTTTATTTGAAAACAAAACAAAACAAAACAAAAAAAAAAAAAAAGAATCCACCTTGCAATACATGGAACACTCATTTGATCCCTGGTCTGAGAAGATGCTACATGCCCACACTCTACAGACTGCAACCCACAAGTACTGAAGCCCTTGAGCCCTACAGCCTGTGCTTGGCAACAAGAGAGCCACCATGAGAAGCCCTCACACTGCAATGAAGAGTAGACCCTGCTCTTCTCCTAGAGAAAGACCATGTGCAACAACAAGGACCAGCCAAAAAATTAATAAAGAAATCTTAAAAAGGAAAACACAAAGCTTGCACCATGGTGTATTTTTTGTTTTTAAATTTTTATTGGAGTATAGTTGATTTATAAGTTATACATATATACACTTTTTATATTTTCATACAGGTTATTACAGAATACTGAATAAAGTTCCCTGTGCTACACAATGAGTTCTTATTAGCTAGCTATTTTATACTTAATACTGTGTATATGTTAATCCCAATCTCCCAGTTTCTCCCCTGCTTCCCACCCTGGTAACCATAAACATGTTTTCTACATCATGACTATTTCTGCTTTGTAAATAAGTTCATCTGTACCAAGGCCTCACATATAATTTGTATCATATACTTGTCTTTCTCTGACTTGCTTCACTCAATATGACAACGCGTAATGCTGCCAAGGGCATTATTTCATTATTCTCAATGGCTGAGTAGTATTCCATTGTATGTACACCACATGTTCTTTATCTACTCTTCTGTCGATGGACAGTTAGGTTGCTCCCATGTCCTGGCTATTGTAAACAGCTCTGTAATGAACAATGGGAATGGGGTGCAAGTATCTTTTCGAATTATGGTTTTCTCTGTAATACACGCTGAGGATTGGGGTTAGTGGGTCATAGCGTGGTTGTAAACATAGTTCTTTAAAGACCCCCATGCTGTTCCTCATTATGGTTATACCAATGTACATTGCCACCAACAGAGCAGGAGGGCTCCTGCAGCATGGTATGTTTTACTTTCTGCACAGGGCTGCACCCCTCAACTAGACATACATATTCAGATGTTTTTTTTTTTTTTCTCATAAAAGTAGAGTCATACTTGGTATACAGATATGTATGCGTATGCGTGTGTGTAAGACATTTATGTACTTCATTTATCAAGCTGCCTTCTTCCTTTAGGGCCTGCTTATTGTCCCTTGTCTGTATGCTCCACACGGTCTGGCTCTGGGCCACCACTGGCACCTCGGTCCCTGCAGGGTCCCTCCTCCAGGGCAAAGAAACTGCCTGCAGGTCCCCAGGGAACTCTCTGTGCAAGTCAGGCCCCTTTCTGTCCTTCTCCAAGCTGTCTCTGCCTCAGGACAGAGATCAAGTGCCTAAAGGTGAGGAGAGGGGAGAGGGGCATGGTTCAAGGCCATGGTGTCCCCAGGAATCCAGGAAGATGAGATCAGGGCCACCTGATTAGGTGGCTTCCTGTCCTGGGGGACCTTCCAGAGGATGCTAGAGTGCAGAGGGCACAGCCCTGAGGCTGGCTCCCCATACTGGGACTCTGGAAGCGGGGAAGTCCCAGGGAGAACTGAGCCCCTCGAAAGTGGGCAAAGCTCCTTTTCTTTCTTGCTCTTCTTGGTGCAGCCTCTGGACCCGATTGGAGGGGTGCATGCAATGCTGTGACCTGGGGGTGCACACTTGGGGGGGAGCCAGGGCCACAGTGGTGGAAATGCAGGGCTCAGCTTAGGGCAAACACTCTGAATTTTGTGTCTAGGATCCAGTCACTATTCCACAGCCTGAGTGAGGGTGGGGAATACCGCCTATGGGATGAGGGAGGGTTCTCAGTCTAGGGGTCCTTCCTAAATAGCCCTCCTGGGACACCACCAACTCCAGATGTCTCCGGGAGTCTGTGGTGGCCCCATTCCAGACTCTGTACCCCACCTGGCTCACCTCCTTTCTCATCATCCCCTCTGAGAGGGGAGGGGGGCCAGGGAGGAAAAGTCCTCATCAAGCTCCATGTGGAAGAGGGGAGCAGGAAGAGTTTCAGCGGACTAACCCTTGTAGGGTTCCCCCTACAATCCTTGGGCTCTGGTCTACCTGAAAAGCCCAGACAGGAACCAAGAGGCCCAGAGTGACCCCAAACCCCTGTCCAGGTCTTCTCCAATTCAGGGGTGTCTGAAAAAGCAACCCAAGAAGTGGGGAAACCCAAGAAGGCGAAGAGCTGTTGGAAACCAACAGTCAACAGTTACAGAAGGGAACAGATGAAAATCACTTGGGGGACTTCCCTGGTGGTCCACTGGTTAAGACTCCACACTTCCACTGCAGAGGGCATAGGTTCAATCCCTGGTGAGGGGACTAAGATCCCACATCAGGGCCAAAATATAGAGGGGAAAGAAAGAAAATCACTTGTAAGAGAGTAGAGGTGACGTGAGGTGAAGTCGCTCAGTCGTGTTCGACTCTTTGCGACCCTATGGACTGTGGCCTACCAGGCTCCTCTGTCCACGGGCTTCTCCAGGCAAGAATACTGGAGTGGGTTACCATTTCCTTCTCCAGGGGATCTTCCCGACCCAGGGATCGAACCTGGGTCTCCCGCATTGGAGGCAGACCCTTTAACCTCTGAGCCACCAGGGAAGAGAGTAGAGGGGGTCACAACCCCTTACAGTGTGACTGGTGGGATCGCTGCACTTCCCTGGAAGAATCAACTCACAGGAGGACAGGCTGTGTGCTGCCTGGGTAGGTGTGTGTATTGTAGGGGGTGGGGTGTCTTTCCTAACCCTTTTTCTTGTTGACCTTGTTGAATTCAGGACACAGTACCTGAAAAATTGGCCCCTTGGCACACCTCAAAGAGGTGAAAAAGACCAGTGAATTAGGGAAGTTCACTCTGACTTACCCCTATTCCTACCTCCCATCACCCCCACATCTTGCTTCCCTGAAAGTAGATAAATCTCCCAGGTGAAAGGTCCTTCTCTGTACCAGTGGGTACATTCTAACCACTAGAGACAGAGAATTCACACTGGAGAAAACTGTATTAACATACCTTGTTACTTTTTCACCAATTTACTGCTGCTGCTGCTAAGTCGCTTCAGTCGTGTCCGACTCTGTGCGACCCCATAGACGGCCGCCCACCAGGCTCCCCTGTCCCTGGGATTCTCCCGGCAAGAACACTGGAATGGGTTGCCATTTCCTTCTCCAATGCATGAAAGTGAAAAGGGAAAGCGAAGTCGCTCAGTCATGTCCGACTCTTAGAGACCCCATGGACTGCAGCCTACCAGGCTCCTCCGCCCATGGGATTTGCCAGGCAAGAGTACTGGAGTGGGGTGCCATTGCCTTCTCTGCACCAATTTACTACCTATAGCCAAAACCCCTAGTTTTTGTCATTTTTAAAACAGTTAATTTTTTTGGTCTAAATGTATAAAACAAACCTTGACACTCTTGTCAGTTCTTCAGGTTTTCATTCTCATGTGAAGGCGCTGATGTACACGTAAAAATTCAGTAACATTTATATGCCTTTCTGTTTAATTTTAATTTAATTTAACTTTTAGTTTAATTTTCAGACCTAACCATGTTCTGATGCAACTTCACAATCATTTCTGCCCATTTTCTTTTGTGTAAAACACATTTATACCATTCAACTCAAGCAAAAGGGAAGCTGGGTATTCAGAAAAAGAGAAAACTGGATTGGAGAGCACTTACCCAGTTTCTACTACAATCCCTCACTTTGATCACCACTCATTTATTATTTCACCTACACATTCAGCACTTTCAGCCCTCTTTACTGGGACAACTGTAAACCACCTCCACTTATTAGGTCTCAAGTTAAATGGTAGCCCCTCTGTTCTTAATCTACGCTGAGACAAGTATGTAAACAAAATGATGTTATTTCTTGCCATCCCTTCCTATAGATAGTTACGGAATGGGACACAATGGAACTATGCCTACAGCAGAAAAGAAAATCACAAACAATAGTTTCTATATACAGCAACCATGTCAACAAACTTGTCATTCAAAAATGGATGCAACAAAATGATTGGAAGTGAGAAAATTAATACAAAATTAACACATACAAAGGGAAGCTAAGGTTCTACTTAAAGACAGTGGAAAAGGGACTATAATTCCAGTTAAAGAATCACTGATGATAGAAAGGAATGATGATTTGAGAAATACATCTGAATCTTGACACACATGTCATTAACTGTGTAAAGTATGAACAATATTTGCTTAGAGATTTAGAATGAGAGAATTCTTATGCAGAGCTGGAAGAACACATATTCCTATGGAACAAATGAATCAATACTTGATACTCCTTGTAATGTCTAGAAATATTTATAACTGTGCTATAATGTGTTAATTTTTTTAGTTTAATAAACAAACTGAACTTGAAACAACTAATAAAATTTAAAATTGTTTTAATGAGAAGATAAATAACAAGGGGTAGGAAAAGAAATCCACAAAAATAACAAGATATATTTAAATCCAAATATATCAACTATTACAGTAACTGGTTTGAAATAAACATTCAAAGTAGTGGGTAAATACTTTTTGATAGCTGTAAACTTCCTTGGAAAAGGACTTAATTTTCATCAAGTGATGTTCAAGAGCATGTTTTGAATTTCTATTCGAAGAACAACTAATGTTGCATAGGCGACTCAAACACCTACAGCTACAGATGCTACAAATACACATGACCACCCGACAAGTCTTCCTATAAAGTCTCATCTAATCTTGGCAGGCTGAAGGAAAACAAGGCCATGAAAAATTCAACTACCCACATACCTATCATGGGGTCAGAAGCAGGCCTGCCAATTCTGTGTCTCAAAATTTAGATATAATAAACTGAGGTAAGACGGGTAGGATCCAACTGTTATTCCATTTATATATACATTTGAAAACAGTCATTACAAAAGTAGAATATGCTCTTGTATCAGTAACGTTAATGTTGAGAATGAATTAAAACTGGCAGGAGGAAACAATTTTCAGAGGTATACACAAGTATCACAAAGTTAAAATGTACATTGTAAATTACGTGCAGTTTATTGCAAGAACTCCACATTCATTAAATGATTTTTTTAAACAAATACGTAAAACCTATCTCTTTAAAAAATCAGCCTGGGGCTTCCCTGGTGGTCTAGTGGTTAAGAATCTGCTTGCCAATGCAGGAGACGTAAGTTCAATTCCTAGTCTGGTAAGATCCCACACGCCATGGGGAAACTAAGCCCGTGCACAAAGACTGCCGAGCCAGCCCTCTAGAGCACGTGGGCCACAGCTACTGAAGCCCGTGCGCGCTAGGCCCTGCGAGCTGCAATACCGAAGGCCACGTTCTCCAGAGACCGCGCTCCAACGAGAGAAGCCGCTGCAGTGAGAAGCCTGCACACAGCAGCAAGAGTAGCCCCACTGAATGCAACTGGAGAAAGCCTGTGTGCAAGGAAGGCAGCGCAGACAAAAATAAATTTTAAAAAATCATTCTACTATGGCTTTATTAGCTACATTCTTAAGTGGCTGTATCTGTCTGGTAGGAAAAAAACACACACAATGGTGGGCTACTGGCAATGCTTCCCAGCTCCATGTTCAGGGACATTATGTTCGAAATGTGACTATTGGCTACGATGAGAGTATATACACCAGGAAAATTGGCAAACACTACAAATCATGGCTTAATTTACTATATGATTCAATGTCTGGACTTGAGACTGAGGTAGCATATGTTAACAAGGCAGATTTATTTAAACCCTTTATAATGTATGGGGCCATTGTATTACGCATAGTTTAAAAAAAATGAAGAAAACACTTTTAGTACTCTAAATTACAATTCCATGCAGAAGTCATTCACATTATTGGTGAATGAATGAAATGTCACAAAAGTCTTTGTTTCCCCAATCCCATATTTGTTAAGGAAAGAGAAAATGGCCAAATCATACAAAATAAAGTACACAAAAGAACAGAAATTTAACCAAACAAGAGATACAGGTGAAAAATAGACACATGGGGGGGGGGGGGGGGAGCTCAACATTAATAATTCTGAAGGAAATTAGATTTAAATTCTAATTCTAAGTGAGGTTTTACAGTCTTCATTGGAGGGTTTGGCCTGCATTCAGTCTTAGTTTTTAAGATAGGTAGGTCAAGTGTGGGTTCCAAGATGGGGGAGGGCAAGTTCTTGCTAATTAACAATCACCATTTTAGTGAGTTACATTTTTCTGGAGGGGTGGGAAGAGCAGTGAGGTGATGGGTAAAGGGGTTAGGAAGAGGAGCCTTGGAGACCAGGCCTTGTGAGGGCCACAGAAGACATTCTTAGTCATTCAGTGTCCCTCACACTGTCCAGGATGGTGAGCAGGTAAACCACGTGATGGGGAAACAAGGTCAATGATCCTTTCCAAGCTGCCTGGTTTAGTGCTGCTGTTCCTAAGAATTTACCAACCAGGAGGATGTTTGCAGGAAGGAGATATACACTGGGAGAGGTAGACCTTGGAGCCCTGGTAAAGACGCACGTGTCGGGTGTGGACAGTCCCTGCTCCTAGGGACAGAGAAGCTAGTGGACGTATGCAGTATAGAAGAATCACACATATGAATGGTCTGGCAATAGTGAGCTGTTATGGAAGTCCCTTTACCTCTCTAAGCTAGACACCTCAAAGGCAGTAATGTTGAATGCCACAGAAAAGAAACTACTGTTCATCAGAATAGGACTGGGCTATGAGCAGAGATATTCTGGTGGGGCTGGAGCAGGGCAGAAGTATGAGGATGGATAAGGTATTCTTTTAGTCCTCAAAATCGACAGGGTAGGTGGAAGAGGACTGAGGTGAACAGACTGCCCATGTCCTGAACAAGGCAGCCTGGCACTGAATCCATATCCATGTCCATTGCTGGGAGATCACAAATAGATGACACATAATTTCTATGCTCAGTTTCCTCCCTAGAAAGGGGCCATTTGCTGCATAGTGACTGCACAAGAACTTCCCACGCTGTTACCACCTCAAACTCTGCCCATGTCAGTACCATATATATTTGATATACTCACAAGGCCCCATACAGCATGAAACTTTCAGATGTTGAAACAAGTGGAATTTGTCAGTGAAAGATTTATCACATTCCTCCACTCAAAGGCTTTTCTCCAGTGAGGATTTTCTCGTGGATATGCAGAAAATGTCTCTGGCTAAAGGATTACCCAGATTTACTTCATGCAAAAGTCCTTTCAATAGTGTGATCTCTCTGATGACGACGAAGGCCTGACCTATCATTAAAGGATTTTCCACATTCACTGCACTCAGAAGGCTTTTCTCCAACGTGAACTCTCTGATGATGACGAAGGCTTGACCTAGCAGGAAAAGATTTCCCACATTTACTACAGTCATATGGATTTTCTCCACTGTGAACATTCCTACGGGCACTGAGTTGTTCGTTTCGGCTAAAGAATTTCCCACATTCACTGCACTCCAAAGGTCTTTTTCCACTGTGTATTCTCTGATGATTACAAAGGATCCACTTACTGGTAAAAGATTTCCCACATTCAGTGCACTCAAAAGGCCTTTCTCCAGTGTGAACTTTCAGGTGAGAATAGAGGGCAGACCTAGTAATAAAAGATTTCCCACATTCATTGCATTTATAAGGCCTTTCCCCACTATGAACTCTCTGATGTACAGACAAACTAGATTTGCTGACAAGAAACTTTCCACATTGGTTGCACTGATAAGGCTTTTCTCCAGTGTGAACTCTCTGATGTTCAATTAATTTGCCCTTTTGGGTAAAAGATTTATCACATTCCTTGCACGCAAAAGGCTTTTCTCCAGTGTGGATTTTTCTACGGGCAACGAGGTATTTCCTTCGGCTAAAGGATTTCCCACATTCAGTACAATCATAAAACGTTCCTCCACAGTTAAATCTCTGATATGCAGGGAAACCGGACTTGAGGGTAAAATATTTTCCACAATGGCTGCATTCAGAAGGCCCTTCCCCAGTGTGAACTTTCTGGTGCTGAGTAACACCATTTCTTTGGGTGCCGGCATTCCTAACTTTGTTGGACTCACAGGACTCTTCAGTAGTGAGAATTCTCTCATCCTGAACAAGTATGTCTGTGTGGTTGCAAGCCATCTTGCCTTCTCCCCAGTTCTGATCGCTTTTGTCACTGTGAAATATAGCTTCACACTCCTTACTGTTGTTCAGTTTCTTCCTGGTATTACTGGCCTGTGGCTTAACCATGTTAAACCTTACCACGTTGGCCTTGAAGTCATTCACAATCTCCATGTTGGTAGAGAGATTCCATGCTGCATGGATTGTCCAGCTTTTCAAAAATGAGGATCTCACCATATCATACTGAAAGGGTTTCTCTAATGTATTGCTTCTGGTGCTGTTGAATGTTTGCAGGAAAATAGAATTCTTTCCCACATGCCCTACATGAGTAGGCTTTCTGCGTCCTATTTGTTCCTTCCTCTTCAGCCAAATGCAAAATGCCTCTCAAGACTGGGACAGATATCTTACAGGGCTGGGCCTTTTCAGGGGACAAAATGGCCCTTGGGGTCCTAATCTGTGAGACTCCTTCTGCAGATTCGCTCTGTTCAGAAGGTGTCTTTTCATTCTGGACTCCACGCCAAGAACCTGAAAACAAACAAGTGATGGTGAAGTTCTGGTTAACTTTCTTGAAGGGAATGAAGGGAAGTCTTGTAGTCTGTCCGATTCTTTGCAACCCCACGGACTGTAACCTATCAGGCTACTCTGACCATGGGATTTTCCAGGCAAGATTGCTGGAGTGGGTTGCCATTTCCTTCTCCAGGGGATCTTCCTGACCCAGGGATCAAACCCAGGTCTCCTGCATTGCAGGCAGACGCTTTACCATCTGAGCCATCAGGGAAGCCCTGAAGGGAATGACACCATCACACTTGTACATCTGCCACATGAAAGAAGCAGTCCACACAATCATGTTCAGGACATGAAATTGGAGTCAAATTGAGAAAGCAGCTGTTCTCATCAAGCACAGGACGTAAGGACTAGATGTGACCCAAGGTGAAAGGCGTGCTCTACAATTCACTCCTCTGTTAATGGCTTTTTCCAAGACCATATCTGCCACTGGCTGGGGACACTGTGCAGAAGTATACTGAACATGAGTGCCCCAGAAAATCTGGCTGCAACAAGTGGCTGGTGTTCAAGAAACAGTAAAGCATACATGCATGTTTAAGGACATAAAAAATTTTGTCAATAAGTACCACAAGGAAAACAAGTGTGAAGCCCACATGAGATAAGTGGTTTATAGAGGAGAGAGACAATGAAACCCAGGCTAGAGTCAGACTAAAAATGGGAAGTAGCATAAACGACAAGTTGGCAGAATGTCAGGAATAGAGAAAGACAAGAGAAGTCATTTGTAGCCACTACAACACTAGTCAAAGGATGGAAGTCATATCTTCCTGGTATGACTTGAACACAGACCTGATATCAAGCCCTTTCCCACTTGCCATTCATCTTGGTCAGAGAATCTCCAAGCTCTTTTGCTGAGACTAGAGTCATGTTCATCCTGTGAAGCCCAAAGGACTCTCATTCCCAGTTGAATAACAACATGGGTTACAAATGATACACGTCCTAACTGCAATCTAGTTAACTACAACCACTATGCTGTATATTACATCCTCAGGATTTATACACTTTAAAAGTAGAAGTCTGTAACTTCCAACACCCTTCAGACATCTCACCTACCCTAACTTCCTCATTCTGGCAACCGCTAATCCTTTGTCTATATCAGAGTTTGGTGTTATTGTTTTAAAGATTCATTGTATATATATAATCGCATACTACAGATAAACACAGAAGAACATGGATTACAAAAGACTGGGTCCCCTCGTACATGGCTGTTTTTCAATAAATTTACACGGCATTACACTATCTGTAGTTAGATGAATCTACAAGTGTGAAAATTTCAGAATCAGTGGTGTGACTACAGAATTTCAGCATTCGCAGATATCAGTGTAAGCATGTATGCTGGGACCAAAGCTCTGAGGAAACAGGAAGAACTGTATTTGTCTTTCTCTGACCTATTTCACTCAGCATTATGCCCTCAAGGCCCTTCTATGTGGTTGCAAATGGCAAGACTGCCTTCGTTTCCATCTCTGGGATAGGGTAAAATAATGCCACAACAAACGTGGAGCACAGGTACCTTTTTGATAGGATGATTTCACTCCCTCTGGATAAATACACAGAGTTGGAATTGCTGGATCATACTGTAGTTCCTTAGTTAATATTGTAGGGATTCTCCATGCTCTATTCTACAGTGTCTGCAACAGCGCACATTTACCCCAAGTGTGCACAAGATGCCCCCTTAGGTCACATCTTCCTCAGCATTATTTCTTGTCTTTTCCTAACAGACATTATAACAGGTGTGAGGTGGTATCTCAATGCCATTTTAATTTTGCATTTTCCAGGCCATTAGTGACATTGAGCTTTTTTTATGTACAACGTTTTCATTTGCATGTCTTATTTGGAGAAATGTCTTCTCAGCTCTAACAGATACTAGCTTGTTTGAACTGGTCCATAGCAGTGAAAGCCCAGAATCCTATCCACTAGGCAACCACAGAACTTCAGTAAGGATATTTAAAAATTATGAGGTAGGAATTCCCTGGTGTTTCAGGGCCAGGACCCTGCACTTTCACTGCCAGGGACCCAGGTTCAATGCCTGGTCAGGGACTAAGATCCCGCAAAACTGACAGAGCGGGGGGGAAATTATGTATATATACATATATATAATATATATGTATATATACATAAACTACTCACGAAGCCATATAGCATTATATGGGAGGAGTCTTAAATCATTTCTAAACATATAATCAAATTTTATCATAACTAAATTAAAAAAAGAAGAAGCAAATAGGGCTGATAAGCTAATAAAGGTGAGAAAATAAAATCATACAAAATGCTCAATTAACACCACAGAAAGAAAGAGTGGTAGAGTAACAAATGAACAAAGAACAAGGGCAGGGCTTCCCCAGTGGCTCAGGGGTAAAGATTCCGCCTGCCAATGCAGAAGACTTGGGTTCAATCCTTGGTCTGGGAAGCTGCCACATGGGGTGAGGCAACTAAGCCTGTGAGTCACAACTAGTGAGCCTGTGCTCTAGAGCCCAGGAGCTGCACCTACTGAAGCACAAATGTTCTAAAGCCTGTGCTCCTCGACAAGAGACGCCACCACAGTGAGAAGCCCAAGCACCTCAACTAGAGTAACTCCACTTGCCGCAACTAGAGTGACGTATGTACATCAGTAAAGACCCAGCAAAATAAACAAATAGCCAACCAGATTTCACCTAAGCAAGGCTATCATGAATAAAGAAAATGACACAATGACAAAGGAGTCAACTTCTGCAAAGCATCAATTGACAGGGTATATGGACTTCTATAGACTACCAGTCTACTCCATCTAAGAGCAGAATAGTCTTAAGTGAAAGAAAGTGAAGTCGCTCAGTCGTGTCCGACTCTTTGCGACCCCATGGACGGTAGCCTACAAGGCTCCTCCCTCCATGGGATTCTCCAGGCAAGAGTACTGGAGAGGGTTGCCATTTCCTTCTCCAGGGGATCTTCCTGACCCAGGGATCGAACCCAGGTCTCCTGAATTCCAGGCAGATGCTTTAACCTCTGAGCCACCAGGGAAGCTCAATCTGACATGAAATATTCACAAGACAGAGCACATCACAGGCCAGAAAACACACCCTAGTAAATTTCAAACAACAGAAATCATACAATGTCTGTTCTCAGAGCATAGTGAAATTACACTAGAACCAATAACAAAAAGATAGTTGGAAAATCACACAGTACTGAGAAATTAATCAAAATAAAACATGGGTCAAAGAAGAAACATCAAGGTTAATTTTTAAGTATTTTGAAATAAACACACTTCTTGAAATATGTGTATGCAGTGAAGGCAGTGTTTTAGGGCAATATATAGCATCGAATGCATGTATTAGAAAAGAAAAAAGGTCTAATAGCAATCATCTTAGGAAACTAGAAAAGGAGAAAATTAAATCCAAAGGAAGAAGAAAAGAAATAACTTTAAAAATCGACAAAGAAAAACCAACAAAGTCAAAGCTGGTTCCTTAAAATGGACATTAAAGGATAATAATGAAATAAACGGGAATCTCCAAGATCATAAATGTGATAACCTAAATGAAATGGTCAGTTTCTTGAAAAATACAGTCTACCAAAACCCACAGAAGTACGTATATTCTAAATATGTATACATCCGTTAAAGTAGCTGAATCAATAAGGAATAACCTTCCAAAACAGAATTCCACTGGCCCAGATTGGTTAACTGATGAAATACGACAAACACTTCAGGAAGATACACAATTCTCTACAATGGCTTTCAGAAGACAGAAACAAAAGGACTGCTCCTAACTAATTCTGTGAGGTCAACATTAACACCAAACCAAAGACACGAAGAATAAAGTATACACCAATATCTCTCACGAACACAGATGCAAAAATACAAAGTATCACTGAATTGACTCAAAAACTACATAAAAAGAATTATACATCATGACCAAGTGGGGTTAAGGAATGGTATGTAAGACGTATTTCATACATTATTACGCTAACTACAGCACACTAATAACATAAAGACAGATATATACTCCAGTGAAACACAACAGAGACTTGAGATCCTATATATCAACCCTCATAACGTGTGATCCAATAATTACTGACAAGACCAACACAATTCAATGAGGACAGTTTTTTCAACAAATAGGTTGTTAGGTACTTCCCTGATGGCTCAGACAGTAAAGAGTCTGCCTACAATGAGGGAGACCCGGGTTCAATCCCTGGGTCGGGAAGATCTCCTGGAGAAGGAAATGGCAACCCACTCCAGTATTCTTGCCTGGAAAATCCCATGGACAGAGAAGCCTGGTAGGCTACAGTCCTTGGGGTCGCAAAGAGTAGGACACGACTGAGCGACTTCACTTTCACTTTCTTTTCAACAAATAGAGTTGTTAAAACTGGATACCCACGTGTACAAGAATGAAGTTAGTGTCTTACTTAATACCATACGGGCTTCCCTGGTAGCTCAGTTGGTAAAGAATCTGCCCGTAATGTAGGAGATCCCGGTTCGACTCCTGGGTCGGGAGGATCCCCTGGAGAAGGGATAGACTACCCACTCCAGTATTCTTGGGCTTCCCTGGTGGCTCAGTCGGTAAGAACTGGGTTCGATACCTGGGCTGGGAAGATCCCCTAGAGAAGGGAATGGCTGGCTACCCACTCCAGTCTGGTCTGGAGAATTCCATGGACAGAGGAGCCTGGCAGGTGACAGTTCATGAGGTCGCTAAAATTACAAAATTCTGAGGTGGGACAAAAAAAGGGAAAAGTTTCAAAATGTTGGATTCAGCCATGATTCCTTGCCTATGACAATAAAGGCAAAATCAACAAAAGAAAAAGTAGTCAAGCTGGGCTTCAAAGCAGTGAATAATTTCCATTTTATATGTTAACTTGTATCACGTGCCTGTGTGCCAAGTCGCTTCAGTCATGTCTGACTCCATGTGACCCTATGGACTGTAGCCTGCCAAGCTCCTCTGTCCATGAAATTCTCCAGGAAAGAATACCAGATTGGGTTGCTATGCCCTCCTCCAGGGGATCTTTCTGACTCAGGTATATGTCTCCTGTGGCTCCTGCATTGCAGGAGGATTATTTACTATTGTGTGTGTGTTTGTGTGTGTTAGTTGCTCAGTCGTGTCCAACTTTTTGCGATCCCATGGACTGTAGCCCACCAGGCTCCTTTGTCCACGGGATTCTCCAGGCAAGAATACTAGAGTGGGTTGACATTTCCTTCTCCACTTTACCACTGAGCCACCAGGACAGCCCAACTTATATTACATAATGTGTCAACTGTACCTCAAGAAAGCTGGAACAAAAACAAAAAAACTGAAAAACTTGTACATTAACAGACACTATAAACATCACAGAAAAAATCGGGAGAAAACATTTCAAAAACATGTATACCAAAAAGAATGCATGTTGTAGAACACATGTTGTAGAACAGCAGTCTGCTGCTGCTAAGTCGCTTCAGTCGTGTCCAACTCTATGCGACGCCATAGACGGCAGCCCACCAGGCTCCAGTCCCTGGGATTCTCCAGGCAAGAACACTGGAGTGGGTTGCCATTTCCTTCTCCAATGCATGAAAGTGAAAAGTGAAAGTGAAGTCGCTCAGTCATGTCTTACTCTTAGCGACCCCATGGACTGCAGCCTATCAGGCTCCTCTGCCCATGGGATTTTCCAGGCAAGAGTACTGGAGTGGGGTGCCATTGCCTTCTCCAAGAATAGTAGTCTACAACAACCAAAATTAAAAAAAAAAAACAAAAAACAAAAAAACCCTGATTAAGAAAAGGAAAAAGGAGTTGAATAGGTATTTTTCTAAAGATAAACAAATGGCCAGTAAACACACTGTTAGGGGAAAAAAATAAAAAAAGTTACACAAAATAGCAAATGCCAGTGCAGATATAGAGAAATCAGAACCTTGAGAAAGTTTTGCATAAACATCTCAAGGTCTGTTTCAGTACTGACCACGTCAGTGACCACAGTGTGTTGTTTAGTCAGCAACAAAAACATGTCAGGTACAGGAATGGAGCAAAACATGCACACCACGCATTTAAACAGATACTCAAACAAGGAGAGGGGAAGCAAGGAGGGATCGATCAGTTGGACAGCAAAACTACTAAGCCTGACAGTCTCCCAAGGAAACAGAAATAAAGGCAAAACTAAACAAATGGGACCTAATCAAACTTACAAGCATTTATCTGCACAACAAAGGACACCCAAAACAAAATGAAGAGCACATACTAACTGGAAGCAAATACCTGGGAATGATGCAATTGATAAGGGCTTCATTTCCAAGGTATATAAACAGCAACACAACTCAGTGACAAAAAACAACCAACGCACTGGGAAAAAGGGCAGAAGACCGAAACAGGCTTTTGTCCAAAGAACACACACGGATGGCCAATACAGACATGAGACGACGCTCGGTCACTGCTAATTCTCAGTGAAATGCAAATCAAAACTACAACTAGGTACCACCGAAAAACTGTCAGAATGGCTAAAATTAAAAAGTCTACAATTAACAAGTGTTGATGATGGTGTGGAGAAAAGGGAAGTCTCTTACACTGTTTGTAGGAATGTAAATTAATGCAGCCATTATGGAAAAATGTATGGAGGTTCCTCAAAAAACACACTAGTTGTCATATAATCTAGCAATTCCACTTCTGGTAATATACCCAGAACAAACTATAATTTGAAAAGATACATTCATCCAAATGTTCATAGCAGCCCTATTCACATTAGCCAAGACATGGAAATAACCTAAATATCCTAAGACACGGAAATAACCTGAGGTAAGACATGGAAATAACTTAAGATAAATGGATAAAAATGTGGTACATACACACAATGTAGTATTACTGAGCCATAAAAAAAAAAATAATGGCATTTGCAGCATCATGCATGGACCTAGACATTATCATTCTAAAAGTGAAATGAGTAAGAAATAAAAACAAAAATACCATATGGTATCATTTATATGTGGACTCTAAAATATGACAAAGGAACACATCTAGGAAACAGACTTACAGACATAGAGAACAGACTTGTGATTTCCAAGCAGGAGGCAGGTGGGTGAGGGAAGTATTGGGAGTTCGAGATTAGCAGATGCAAAGTAGTACATACAGGATGGATAAAGCACAAGGTCCTACTCTATAACACAGGAACTGTAATCAATATCTTGTGATATACCATAAGGGAAAGGAAAAAGAATACATATATATGTATGTATGTATGTGTAACTGAGTCACTTCCCTGTACAGGAGAATTTAACACAAATTAAAGATTGTATTGAACACAATATTGCAATAAACTTAAAAATAACAAAGACTACTGACCTTGAATCCTTAGCAGCAACTTTGGAGCCACCAGTGTTGGGATGTACTCTGCCTCTGCCATAATAATCTCAACACATAACCAACAATTTAGCAAGAAAGTAGCGGGGACTCCCTGGTGGTCCAGCAGTCCGAATCCGTCTTGCATACAGGGCACATGGGTTGAATTCCGGGTCTGGGGACTAGCTCCCACAGTGAAGGGCAAGTAAGCCCGAGAGCTCTGGAGTCCGAACACGCCGAAATTAGAAGACTGCATGCCTCAAGGAAAGAACCTCCTTGCAACAACAAATACACCACCTGCCACAACTAAGACCCAAGGAAGAAGAAGCCAAGAAATAAAGAAATAAATTGAAAACAGAGTCCACTGTCCAGTTGTCACAAGGACAGAGCTGTCCCTGGGAAAAAGGAGAAAGGCAGAGCCTAGCGCAGAGGAGGGAGATGAGTGTGCAGGCCTTACCCAGCATGCACACAAGTGCAAAGTTCTCCAGCATGACATCAAGGTACAGGTGTATCTGAACCTCATCAAGAAGACACCATTCGTCCCAGGAGAAGTACACGGCCACATCCACAAAGGTCACCCTACCCTGGTATAACATGGACAAATAAAACCATCAACAGTCTCATTCTTGAAAACCCACCATTCATCTTCCCACACATCTCCCCCACTGCCCAGTCGGATGGAGCATCCAAAGACCTGGGTGCAAGAACCTTCCTCCTTTGACCTGAACCTTCAGAAAACACAGGCAGTCATTTGAAGCTGACATCCTGCTCTTTGCTGTTGTTCACCCACACCAGAAAACGATGAGACCTGCATTGACCTAAACCAGCTCAGACTCACCTCAAAGCCCTTCCATGTACTGGTACCAATTCGAGAAGAAACTTCCACACCGTCTCCAGGGAACCAGTCTGCTCTCATGATCCCGAGAATATAGTTCTCCAAAGTCCCCAAACCCAAGAGTGGCAGAATAGCAGGTGAAGAGCCCCTTAAATGCACCTCAAATGCAGAGAATGTGTGTGTGTGTGTGTGTGTGTGTGTGTGGCGGGGTGGGGGGGGGGGGGTGTTTAGAGTAAGTGAGGGATTGGGAAAAGCTCCACTTACCAAAAGTGCTTCTGCAGCCCTAGCAATCTATGAAACTGGCCCGCCAAGGAGGAAAGTGACCCTGGAGGTGATCCAGCGGCTCAGGCGTTCCCTGGCCCTCTGGCCGTACCAGAGCCAGGTGGCTGGCTAACGCCTCCTCCGTGACATTGTCCCCAGTGATTCCCCGTTTCACAGCTGTGCCCAAGGAAAACCCACGACTTCGCTCCGCCTCAAAGTCCTTATCTCTCCCTACACTCCGTTCTTCCGGTCAACGGGTTTCAGAGAGTATTTAAAAGCCTGACCCAGACTGTGTCCTTCCGGTGCTCAAAACTCTCCACCACGGCCAGGGCCCTAAGAAAAAACGTACCAACTCTCATCTACCACTTCAGGTGCAGCATGGCCTCAATCCTCGTCCCCCACAGAAACAGGATGGACTCCAGGTTCCCCAGTGTTCCCACTTCGGTTGCATTTCCAAGTCTCACTCACACCTCGTAACACTGGTCATCAGAAATAGGGACACCGCTCCTGAAGGCCTCACTGCACTGGACCAGCAGCCTCTCACTCGGGGAGCTCATATTCGGGTGGGGAATCGGCCAGGGAAGAAGCCGGAGCACGCGGCCTTTACCTCAGCTGGTTCCCTCAGCGCAGCAGGAGACGTTTCAAGGACTCATTTGGATTCCGCCGGGTTATTCCCCGAAGCCGGCGGCGTGCCAGACCCTAAGACCCGCTACTCTCCAGTGAGCACAGAGCCTCCGCTTCCTTCTTGGCCCTTCACCTTGCTCCCAACACCAGACACCAGGACTTCTGACCGGCCACAGACTCTACAGCAATCAAAACGTCCGCCGGGAATACACCCGAAGTCCCACTAGCGGATGTTCGATCTCCAGGGAACGCCCCGCTTCTGCACGTTCATTGGATGACCGTAGCCTTAGCGCAAGGTCTTCTGGGTAATGTAGGGCCGAGGCCTCAAGCAAGGGAACCCTGCCCCCCCTGCCCCCCCACCCCCCAGTCCCACCCACACCCCACACACAGGAAAACGGAAGAAAAGCGAAACCGCTAGGGGAGGATCGCCGAAATCCTACCTGTTGTGGGGAGGTGTTTCATTCTTCTTAGGTGGGCGGAGGATCCAATGAGGGAGGAAGGGCCTAAGAGAATTTGTCTTGAGTGCTTCTGATCACTGAGGTGTTTCCACAGGGTCTCAGGTTACTTCCCCAGTGGCTCAGTGGTTAAAAAATGCAGAAGTCGTAGGAGACTCAGGTTCGATCCCTGGGTCCGGAAGACACCCTGGAGAAGGGAATGGCTCCCCACTCCAGTATTCTTGTCTGGAGAATCCCATAGACAGAGGAGCCTGGAGGGCTACAGTCCACAGGGTCACAGAGAGTCGGACAGGACTGAAGCGACTTAGCATACATACACCAGACTCCTTAAAGCCAACTCAAGCCGACATCCAGCAGAAACTGGAAGCAAATAAACATTATCCTGTTTCTGTTGAAAGCCATGCAGCCTTAAGTGTTATTTTACGGAATTCCCTGGTGGTTCAATGTTTAGCAGTTGGTGTGTTCTCAGCCATGGGTCTGGGTTCAACCGCTGGTCCAAACGAAGATCCACCAAGAGCCTTTGTGCCGCCGGGGGAGAACGCCATTTTGTTAGCTTTGGTCAGGACACTAAAAATGTCCGACAGGTCCCCTCAGGGAGCAAGCGAGGGAAACTGTTGCTCGTTTTTCTCACTGATCTGAAGAAAACAAGAAACACTGATGTATAATCAGGCCACCCAAACGAGCTCTCTGAACATCCCTCGGCCCAGTTAGTCTTATTCAACTAGTCCCTCCTCACGTGAAGGACCTTCCCGCTCAATGCTAAGCCCTAATCAGTAATGACCACCCTCTTGATATGGCCCGTTTGTCATTGTTCTAATCTTTGGATAATAACTTGACGTTGACAGTGTGACAAAGAGGCTGTGAACGGCATACTCCTCTGCTGGTTTCTCGAACTCATGAACCAGTTGCGTCACAATCCTCTCTAAACCCGGTAATCTCCTCTGGGGTAAAACACTGCTATCACATCCTGCTTGCTGTGTCTGGACCACAGGGCTGTCTCTCCTGGACCTTGCTTTGGCTGAGTTAAGACCCCCAAATCATTCAACCATTGATGTCTCCAGGCCCCTTCTTTGGTCTTTAGGATGCGCAATTATATTATCTTGCCCCTAGGACTAGACCACCTGGTCTCTCAGAGCTGATCAGCATTGCCAGCCTCCGCACTCCCACCCTGCTGTGGCACCACTGGGCAGGGAGGAGGCGGGGCCAGGGTGGTCTGTCTGCAGGTATGCTGGGGTGGGGACTGCCCCAGGTGCAGCAACATGCTGGGTCATGGAATTTGCGGAGCGAGAGCACTTCTCTATGGCTGGGGGTCTAGTGAGCCTGCTCATCGGACACCAGCAGTTGCTGAAGCAGACCTCACTCTGCATGGCTTCCCGGCCAGGAGGGAACACACTCACTCCTACTAAACAGAGTCCAGGTTCCTCCAACCTATCCCACTGTGTCTCCAACAGTCAAGGAGGCTTGCCGCCACCACTGGAGCACCAGGGGAGTCGTGAGGGTGTTAGATGGAGGAGACAGACAGGTCACAGAGAGGAACGGGGTTGGAGGAGTGTGAGGTGGTAAGGTAGTAGGATGCAAATGTCAGTCATGCACGAAACGGACCACTTCTAGTGAGGAACAGGCACAGCGAGCGACTGTCTGCTACTTGTGATCCCCCAGCAACGGAAGAGAATCTGGGAATCCATGCCAGGTTACCTGGTTCAGGCCATAGGAAATCTGTTCACTGCACTCCTTGTCCTATCCAATCCACTCTGGAACTCAAAGAACATCTTGGGCATCCTGACATCCTCTGTCTCCCTCCCCAAAAGAGCCCTAGTCATACCACAACCCCATGCTGATGGACATCCCTTTCTTTTCACTGGGAACAAATATTGATGGCTGTCATGTGAATGACCCCATTCATCTACCTGAACTGCCCTGTGCTCAGAATTTATTGTTCTTCCAATTTGTGGAGAGAGGGGTCTGAACCTTAGGTTAAGGAGTTCCCACAAGGGCACCCAGATGCCAGCCTCTGATGAGGGCGTCCTCTACACTGCACAGGTGTACTGCTTCTCTTCTGCACTTCCCTGCGTGGACTCCATCAGCTGTGGCACAGCCATGAACTACCCACACCGCTGTCTGCATCTCCACCAGGGACTCCAGCTCCACGGCACCCAGTTTGCATTTCATTGCAGACACCTTCCCTTTTCTGAAGTTGTTCAAAGGGACAGCAGCAACAAACATGCTCGCCCCACACTGTCTTCAGTGTCCCTGGAGACACGACACTGCCCACAACCATATGCCGTGATTTGTTCTCAAGGTCCTGCCCATCTTTCTCATGAACCTAATTCAAGATGTGCCTGTGTCCACTCTCCTGGTGACTATCCCGAGTGTTTTGAGTGACCCTGAAGGACTAGGAGTCAGCACTGTGGCTCTCTCCCTATCTCCAAAACTCTTCTTCCTAATGCCCTCACCCATCACCCCACTGCTCCTCCTACCCAGTAGAAAAACATAACTCTACAAATGATTAATTAGGAATATAACCAGCAGGAAAGTGCCAACATCTTCTGGGGACCCATCCTTGACAAACTTTAGTCCAAATGCTAAGGGCTGAAGAATGATACCTCCCATAATGCCTGTAAAACCCAACCCCAAGTTCTTGTGAAACAAAGCTGCTCACAGGTGTGAATCTTCACCTGTATAACACTTGTGACCCAGTCCTTCAACTAAACACCATCAGTGCATCATCAAAATTGCAGCGATGTGGGAGAGCTTGTTCTTTGCAAGCCTGTCTGCGCTCACCTTATCTATCACACGGGATCCACAAGAACTGTGTGAGTGTGTGTGGCCCACACACCACAATGTGGGGCATCTGTATCACATGGCTAGCCCCCAAATCTCCTTGGAGTGCTTGTTAATTCTGTGCCCACACCTGCTGTGCAGGGTCAGCGTGTCCCACTGTATTTCCCCACCAAGGTCTCCCTTCTGTCCCGCATCCTTTGTGCTATGGCACATGAGTTAGCAGATCCAGGCTGCATCGAGGGGTGCGAGCATTCCAACTCAGTCACACTGTACCCCAGGTTGTGCTGATATACACTGATGTTTAAAATTCTGCTGCTGCTACTTACTGGAGTTACGAAAAGGCTTCTTTTATTTTAGAAATGCATTCTAACAAGTTATGAATTGAAAGACATGATACCTGCGATTATAAAGCTTAAACACGACTAAGTAAATCATGATCAGTTCAGTTCAGTTCAGTTCAGTCGCTCAGTCGCGTCCAACTCTTCGCGACCCCATGAACTGCAGTACACCAGGCCTCCCTGTCCATCACCAACTCCCGGAGTTCACTCAAACTCACATCCATCGAGTCGGTGGTGCCATCTAGCCATCTCATCGTCTGCTGTCCCCTAGTCCTCCTGCCCCCAATCCCTCCCAGCATCAGGGTCTTTTCCAATGAGTCAACTCTTCACATGAGGTGGCCAAAGTACTCGAGTTTCAGCTTTAGCATCATTCCTTCCAAAGGACACCCAAGACTGATCTCCTTCAGAATGGACTGGTTGGATCTCCTTGCAGTCCAAGGGACTCTCAAGAGTCTTCTCCAGCACCACAGTTCAAAAGCATCAATTCTTCGGCGCTCAGCTTTCTTCACAGTCCAACTCTCACATCCATACATGACCACTGGAAAAACCATAGCCTTGACTAGATGGACCTTTGTTGACAAAGTAATGTCTCTGCTTTTGAATATGCTATCTAGGTTGGTCATAACTTTCCTTCCAAGGAGTAAGCGTCTTTTAATTTCATGGCTGCAGTCACCATCTGCAGTGATTTTGGAGCCCCAAAAAATAAAGTCTGACACTGTTCATGGGGTCGCAAAGAGTCGGACACGACTGAGCAACTGAACTGATTGACTCACTGATTACTAAAATAGAATATACTCTTGAACCAGTGATTACAATGTTGAAGATAAATTTTAAATGGCAGAAGGAAACTGGTTTGAAGGATGTACACAAGTATGTCTAAATGTACATTCTAAATATGTAAAACTTAAATCAAATATACATTCAATAAACTATTTAAAAAACAATTTAGCAAAAACTGTCCATAATCATTTTACTATGGTTTACTAGCTACATTCCTAAAATATTTTGTGGCTACTGGGACTGTAAAGGGGAAAAACCATACAATGGTGAGCTACTGGCAGTGCTTCCCAACTTCATTTCAGTGACATTATGTTCACAATTTGACACTGGTAATGGTATGAACATTTACACCAGGGAAATTAGCAAACACTACAAAACAGGGCTTGATTTAATTACAGTGTAATTAAATGTCTGAACTTAAGAATAGGTAACATATGTTAATAAAGCAGACTTATCAAAAACATATGATGTATGTGGCAATTACACTACAAATAGTATAAACATTGAGAATACAAACTCCCAATACTCTGAACAAGAATTCCATGCAGGAAAAAAGTCACTCATATTATTGGTGAAATATAACAGATAACTTTGTTGTTTCTTTGCTTTCCTTCTTGTCAAATAAGAGAAAATAGCCAAATCTCAGAAGACAAAGATAGGCAAAAATATGAATTGAAATTTTACCGAACTGAACACACAGGTGAAAAACACACAAATGAAAAACAAAAACTGAACATCAAGAATCCTGAGTAGGGAATTTGCCAGCAGTCTAGTGGTGAGGATTCCACACGTCCACATCATGGGGCACAGTTTAGATTTCTGGACAGGGGGATTCCATAGGCACGTGGCACAGTCAAGAAAAAAAAATCCTGAGAAAAATGCAATTAAATAATGATGATTTTTTTATGCAGAGGTTTTAGTCTTAAAGGAAGAATCACTCAACCTGGCATGGAATCCCAGATCCGTATCCATCCTAAGGAGATCACTAACAGATGATCCAGCATCTCTGTGCCTCAGTTTCCTCTCTAAAAAGGGTCCATTTCCTCCAGAGGTTCTTCCCACTGTTACTACCTCAAACTTCTTCAACATCACTGCCAGAAATATTTGCAATATTCATAAAGCTGTTTCTCCAGTGTGACCTCGCTGTTATTTAACCATGTAGCACCTTCAGATGAAAGATTTAACATATTCCTGGCACTTACGAGACTTTTCTCTAGTATGAACTTTCCAATGGATGAAGAAGCACTGTTTTGCTTAACAGTTTTCCCACATTCACTGCACTCATAGGCCTTTTCCAGTGTGAACCCTGTGATGATCATAGAGATGTGTTTGAGTAGTAAAAGATCGGCCACATTCAGTGCACTTATAAGGTCTTTCTCCAGTGTGAACTCTATGATGACGAAGAAGGCTCGAGCTATTAGAAAAATACTTCCCACATTCACTGCACTTATAAGGCCTTTCTCCAGTGTGAACTCTCTGATGATCACGAAGGGTCCACCGAGCAGTAAAATTTTTCCCACATTCACTGCACTCATAAGGTTTTTCTCCATTGTGAACTCTCTGATGATACCGGAGGCTACTTGAACCAACAAAAGATATTCCACATTCACTGCACTCATAAGGGTTTTCTCCATTGTGAACTCTCTGATGACAAAGAAGGCTTGAGGTACTAGTAAAACATTTCCCACATTCACTGCACTTAAAAGGCCTTTCTCCAATGTGAACTTTCCAATGAGTACAAAGTTTTGACCTACTTGTAAAAGATTTCCCACATTTATTGCACTCATAAGGCTTTTCTCCAGTGTGAACATTCATATGGGTACTAAGGTGTACCTTTTGGCTAAAAAACTTGCCACATGCACTGCACTTAAAAGGTCTTTCTCCACTGTGAATTCTCTGATGATTAGAAAGGGTTGACTGAGTTGTGAATGATTTTGCACACTCACTGCACTCATAAGGCCTTTCTCCAGTGTGAACTCTCTGATGATAACGAAGGCCGGACCTACTGGTAAAAGATTTCCAACATTTATTGCACTCATAAGACCTTTCTTCAGCATGAACTCTCTGATGATGACGAAGACTGGAGCTACTAGTGAAAGATTTCTCACATTTATTGCACCCAAAAGGCTTTTCTCCAGAGTGAATGTTCTTATGGTCTCTGAGATGCTCATTCCGGCTGAACAATTTACCACATTCACTGCACTCACAAGGCTTTTCTCCAGTGTGAACTCTCTGATGATGACAAAGGCTTGACCTAGCAGGAAGAGATTTCCCACATTCACTGCACTTAAAAGGCTTTTCTCCAGTGTGAAGTCTCAGGTGATAAGAGAGGGTCGACCTATTAGCAAGAGATTTCCCGCATTCAGGGCACTCATAAGGCCGTTCTCCAGTGTGAACTCTCTGATGTGCAAGGCAACTGGATTTATAGGCAAAAAATTTTCCACATTGGCTGCATTTATAAGACTTTTCTCCAGTGTGAACTTGCACATGCTGAATGAGGTTACTTCTTTGGGTGCCAGCTTTCTCACATTTGTTTACCTCACAAACTGCCTCACTAATGAGGACTCTCTCATGCGCTACAAGAATGTCTGTGTGGCTGGAAACTATCTTACTTTCTCCCAAACTGTGATGACTTTCTCCACTGTGAAAAACAACCTCACACTCCATACTGTTGTTCAGTTTCTTCCCAGTATTAGTGGCCTGTGACTGAACTCCCATGCTGGCCATGAAGTCATTCCCAATCTCCATGTAGGTAGAGAAATTCCCTGCTGGGTGCACTGTGCAGGTCTTCAAAAATGAGGGTCTCTCAGTATTACATAGGAAACGATTCTCTCTAACGTGCTGCTTCTGGTGCTGTTCAATGTTTGCAGTAAAATAGAATTCTTTCCCACATGCCCCACATGTGTATACTTTCTGCTCCCCATTTGTTCCTTGTTCTTCAGCCAAGTGCAAAATGTCTCTCAAGACTGGGATGCACATCTTACAAGGTTGGGTCTTCTCAGGTGACAAACATGCCCTGGGAGTGCAAAACTGTGACACTCTTGCAGATTTGCTCTGTTCAGATGGTGTCTCTTCATCCTGGACTCCATGCCAAGAACCTGAAACAAACAAGTGATGGTAAAGATCCGGTTGACTTTATTGGCGTGAATGACACCATCACAATTTTACATTTGGTACATGAAAGAAGTCCACGGAATCGTGTTCAGGATATGAAGTTGGAGTCATATTGAGGAAGCAGCTGATCTCACCAAGCATACGACATGTAACTGGATGTGACCCAAGGTGAAAGGCATGCTGTATAATTCACTCCTCTGTCAATGGCTTTTACCAGGACCACATCCTCTGGTGACCTGTGCAGAAGTATACCATACATCCTGTATATCTGAACATCTGGGTGGAACAGGTAGCTGGTGTTCAAGAAATAGTAAAGCAAACACAAATGTTGCAAATGGCAAAACGGCCTTCTTTTTTAGGGCTGAATAATATTCCATATATTCCAGATATTTGTTATCCATTCATCCCTCAATGAACACTCAGCTTGTTTCTATCACTTGGATAGTGTTAAAAATGCAACAATAAACATGGGGTACAGATACCTTTTTGATACAGTGATTTCACTCCCTGTGGATAAATACAGAGTTGGAATTGCTGGATCATACTGTAGTTCCTTATTTAATGTTGTAAGGATTCTCCATGATCTACTCCATAGTGATGACAACAATGTACACACCTCCCAAGAGTGCACAAGGGGTTTCTTTTCACCACATCTTAACCAACATTATTTCTTGTCTTTTTCATAACAGACATTAGAACAGGTGTGACATGGTATCTCACTGTCATTTTGATTGGCATTTTCTGACCATTTGTGATACTGAACTTTTTTTTTATATACAAGGTTCCTATTTGCATGACTCATTCATAAAATATCTTTTTCAGATCTAACAGATAATACCTTGTTCAAACTGGTCCATGGCAATGAAAGCCTAGAGTCCTATTGAACTAAGCAAGCATGGAACTTCAGTTATGATTTTTTTTTAATTATTAAGGAATTCCTTGGTGGGCCAGCAGTTATGACATCACACTTTTACTGCCAGGGACCCAGGTCTGATCCCTAGTCAGGGAACTAAGACATTACAAGATGGAAATATATATTATATTATATATATCAAACTATCCATAAAGTCATATAATGTTATATAGAAGTGGTCTTCAATCAATTCTGAAAACATAACACAAACTTTAGCACAACTAAATAAAAAAATGAAGAGAAGCAAATGGTGGCAAGTTAAGAAAGGAAAGAAAACAAAATCATACAAAATGCTCTATTAATACAAAAAAAAAAAAGAACGGTAGACTAACACAGGAACAAAGAACAAGGATAATTTTATAAAATGATAACAAATACATTAGATATTTATCAAACTATATCAATATACTAAACATCGACAGTCTCAGTGTACCAATTAAGAGAAAGATCATCAGGGTGGATCCATAAACAGGATTCAGCGATATGTTGTCTCTGAGAAACATACTACAGGACTTCCCTGGTGGTCCAGCAGTTAACTATTCAAAGTGCAACACAGGAGACACTGGTTCAATCCATGGTCAGGAACCCACATGCCACAGCAACTAAGCCTGTAGGCCACAATTAACAACTCTGCACACTCCAGAGCCTGTGCACCATAATGAAGACCCAGTATGGACTAAAAACATATTTGAACAAATAAAATTTTAAAACAACAAAACCCACTTTAAATAAAAACATGCATGTAACATTAGAGAGCGATTAACAGAATTCAAAATAAAAATGTTAGTAACTATATTCACATCTAACGGGAGGCTCCGCAGGTGGCTCAGTGGTAGAGCCACCGTAGGACAAACAGGTTCAGTCCCGGGTTCAGGAAGACCGCACACCCACAGGGCAACCAAGTCCATGTGCCCCAACTACCTGACTGCGCTCTCGAGCCCAGGAGCCGCAACTGCCGAAGACCAAATGCTTGAGAGCCTGTGCTCAAAAAAAAGCCACCAAACCAGAAGTCTGTGTACCATAACTGGCGAGTAGCCCCCAGTCGCTGCAACTAGAGAAAAGCCTGAAGAGCAATGAAGACCCAGCACAGTGAACTGGGTATCTGGACACCTACAGACTACAAGTCTAGTCCATCTAACAGCAGAGTAGTCTTAAGCTGACATGGAAAATTTATAAAACAGAGCACATGCTGGGCCAGAAAAACACACCTTAACAAATTTGAAACAACAAAAATCAGACAATGTCTGTTCTCAGATCACGGTGGAATCACACTAGAACCAGTAACAGAAAGATAGCTGAAAAAATCGCAGAACAATGAAAAGTCAAACAACCCAAATAAAACATGGAGCAAACAAGAAATCTCAAGGTAAATTTTTAAGTATCTCGAAACAAACACAACACTTCTCAAAATATGTGTATGCAGTGAAAGCAATGGTTATACAGCAATTTATAGTACTGAATGCATATATTAAAAAAAAAAAATCTAAAGGCAATCACCTTAGAAAACTAGAAAAAAGAGAAAATTAAATCCAAAGGAGGAAGAAAAGATATCATTTAATAAATCAACAAAGAAAAATAACAAAGACAAACAAAGTAAACTGGTTCCTTAAAATGACCAATAAAATAAAAAATATTCTCATTAGGGTAATCACAAAAACAAGACAGGACATAAATTACTAATATTAAAAATAAAAAAGGACTTCCCCAGTTCCAATGGTAAAGTCTCTGTATTTCCATTGGAGGGGGCAGTTTGATCCCTGGTTTGGAAACAAACATCTCACATGCCTGGAGGTACAGCCAAAAGAAAAGAAAGAGAGACAAAGAGAAAGAATTAAAGAGGAAAAACCACCACATGGAATGGACATTAAATGGTATAATGAAATATACAGGCATCTCCAAGACAATAAATGTGATAAACTAAATGAAATGGACCAGTTTTTTGAAAAATACAGTCTACCAAAACCCACACAACAATACACAATCTAAATAGGTATACATCTGTTAAAGTAACTGAATCAATAAGGAGTAATCTTCCAAAACAGAATGCAACTTGCCCAGATTGGTTAACTGGTGAAATATGACAAACATTTTAGGAAGATATACAATTCTCTACAATTCCTTTCAGAAGACAGAAACAGAAGGACTGCTTCCTAACTAATTCCGTGAGGCCAACATTACTCTAATACCAAACCAAAAACATGCAGAAAAAATATACACCAATATCTCTCATGAACATAAAGGCAAAATCACAAAGCATCAGTAAACTGATTCAAAAATTATACAAACAGAATTACATATCATGACCATGTGGGATTCATGAAAGGCACCTAGCATTTATTTCACACCATATTAAAAGTTATAGGAACCAAAACAGCATGCTAATAGCATAAAGACAGATATCTACTCCAGTGAAATAGACTTCAGATTATAAAGATCAACCCTCATAATATATGATCCAATAATTACTGACCATTACTATTCAATAGATTCATCAACAAATAGTGTTGTAAAAACTGAATAGCCACATGTACAAGAATGAAGTTAGAGTCCTACCTAATACCACATACAAAAAGGCATTCAAAATGTATCAAAGGTCAAAATGTAAGAGCTGAAGTTACACAATTCTTAGGGGGGAAAACAGGGAAGACTTTAAAAATCTTGGATTCAGCCATGAATTCTGACAAGTGAAAGAACCACTCCACAGGACTGTGTTCTGGAAATGAGTTGCGGTACAACTGAGAAGCATCTGATCTCACCAAGCGCGGGACAGGACTGGAGGTGGCTGGAGGTGAAAGGCGGCTTCTACAGTTCACTCCTCTGTCAATGGTGAACACACTTCCTGGACCTGTGATAGGGTAAGGAAGTGTACTTCCAGAACTCAGAAACTCTGACTGCATTTTGTGTGTGTGTGTGTGAGGAGAACTTTTACGATCTACTCCTTTGGCAATTTCTTTTTTCTTTTCTTTATTTATTTATGGCTTCTCTTGTTCGTCATTGCAATCTCAGGCTTTCTCTAGGTTCAGCAGACAGGGGCTACTCTCTAGTTGAAATGTGCGGGCTTCTTACTGCAGTGTCTTCTTGTTGCAGAGCACAGGCTCTAAGGCAGAAATGCTTCAGTAGTTGCAACAGGCAGACTCCGCAGTTGCAGTGCATGCACTTAGCTGCTCCACAGCATATGGGATCTGCTTGCACCAGGGAGCGAACCCCTGTTCCTGCGTTGGCAGGCAGATTCTTAACTAGACCACCAGGAATGCTCTCAGGAAACTTCTAAATATAAAACAGAGTCTTGTTAACTAGAGTCACTAGGCTGTGCACTACATCCTCAGGATTTACCTTATAAACTAGAAGTGTTTAACTTCTGACATCCTTCACTCATTTCATCTACACTCCTTACCTTGATCTGGCAATCACTAATCCTTTGTCTGTATCTGATTGGTGGTGGTGGTGTTGATTTAAAGATTCAACATGTAAGCATAATCATTCAGTACAGGTAAACCTGGAACACGGGTTCTAAAATACTTGGGTCCACTTATACATGAATATTTTCAATTAAAAACCACAGGGTCATACGTGTATATATATGTATTGTATCTGTGTATTATATAGAAATATATATATTTTCAAACTACCCATGAAACCATATAGCATAAGGAAGCACTCATATCATTTATAAGTACATAATGCAAATTTTAGCACAATTAAATTAAAAAATGGAAGCAAATAGAGCTGATGAGCTAACAAAGGAGAGAAAATAAAATCACACAACTGCTTGATTAACACCACAAAAAAGAGAGTGGTAGATTAACAAAGGAACAGAGAATAAGGGTAGGGTTTTTTCCCTGGTGGCTCACTGGTAAAGAATCTGCCCGTCAATGCAGGAAACATGGGTTCAATCCTTGATCCCAGAAGATCCCACATGCCACAGAGCAACTAAGTCCGTGCACCACAACCACTGAGCCTGTGCTTCAGAGCCCCGAGGCAGCAGCTACTGAAGTCAGCGCACCACAGAACCAAGCTTCACAAGGGAAGCCACGGCAATGAGAAGCCTGCACAACTAGAGAGCAGTCTGCTCTCTCTGCAAGCAGACAGGCCAGGCAGCAGCCAAGACCCAGCACAGCCAGAAAATGAGAACGAAAAAACAGAACAAGTGCTGTCAGGAAGCACTGAACACGAGGCTTCCTGTGTGCTGCTTTGGATCTGTCAGGAATTCTGTTCCTTATTAATTCCTGAGGAATTAACAGGAGAGGCAAGCCTCTCCCGGGGGCTGAGGAATCCAGGCATTTCCTTCATTAGTGTTTCTATACGGTGATAAGTAGGGGCTTCCCTGGTGGCTCAGACGGTAAAGCGTCTGCCTGCAATGCGGGAGACCCGGGTTTGATTCCTGGGTCGGGAAGATCCCCTGGAGAAGGAAATGGCAATCCACTCCAGCACTCTTGCCTGGAAAATCCCATGGACGAAGGAGCCTGGTCGCAAAGAGTCGGACACGACTGAGCTACTAGCTACTATGGTGATAAGTACCCTCTTTCTTCTTGTGAACCAAACAGTAAAAGTGATTGTTTACAACTCTCTCTCTAATATGGATTGCCTATATTTTGTAAGTCTGGAATTTTAATCTTTATCTTTGCTGAGAATAACTATCTTGTAAGACAGTATATATGCCCACACCATGTTAAAACACCTTTGCTCCATCAGAGTTCTGGTCCCCGTGTCTTTCTTTCTCCCTCTCTTTCTTTTTCAGGCTGACCCCCTGGAGCACAGAGGCTCTCTGAGTTCACTTTCCTGCCCGGGCTTCTAAGACCCTCTTGAGAAGGTGCTCTGCACCTGCCTGTAACTGGGAATAAATCAAATTTCATTTACAAAATATACATGATAATGCCTCTCTGAATGTACAATTACTGCAAAAGAAAATCTTTAAAACTTTTTCTAAAAATCTGCCCTCTTCCCCTAATTTGGAAACTTTAGCTGAACAAATTATCAGTATCAGGTCTGGAACTGTAACTTTGGTGATTATCTTGATAATTATATTTGTTGTTTACCGTCTCCTTTCTATAAAGTTGGTTAATACTAACAAAACTCATTTGGTCAAGACCTTTTTTACAAATATAATAAAATAGGGGGAACTGTCAGGAAGCATTTAACACGAGGCTTCCTGTGTGCTGTTTCGGATCTGTCAGGAATTCTCTGTTCCTTATAATTCCTGAATAATCGGGAATTAAGAGGAGAGGCAAGCCTCTCCCGGGGGCTGAGGAATCCAGGCATTTCCTTCATTAGTGTTTCTATATGGTGATAAGTACCCTCTTCCTTCTTGTGAACCAAACAGTAAAAGTGATTGTTTACAACTCTCTTTAATATGGATCGCCTATTTTTGTAAGTCTGGAATTTAATCTTTATCTTTGCTGAGAATAACTACCTTGTAAAATAGTATATATATCCACACCATGTTAATTAAAACACCTTTGCTCCATCAGAACTCTGGTCCCTGTGTCTTTCTCTCCCTCTCTCCCTCTCCCTCTCTCTCTTTTTTCAGGCTAATCCCCTGGAGCGCAGAGGCTCTCTGAGTTCACTTTACTGTCCGGGCTTCTAAGACCCTCTTGAGAAGGCGCTCTGCACCTTCACCCCATCGAGAGGGTGCCTGAGGCCTTCGTGAACAGAGCAAGCCCCGTGCAGGGGCTTTATTGGCTTTCTGCGTAAACCAAGGAATACCAGCCTCTTTCTCTCCTTTACTTTCTTATCGGTCGACTCTGGACCACCAGGTTCCAGTCCATTAAAGGACCTCAACAAAGGGCAATTTTAGAAAATGGCAAGAAATATATTAGATATTAATCCAAGTATACTATCAATACAGTATTAAATATTAATCCAAGTATACACCAATATACTAAACATGGATAGTCTCAGTACATCAATTAAAAGAGAGATTTCAGAATGGATCCAGAAGCAGAACTTAACCGTATGTTGTCTTCAAGAAACCCACTTTAGGACTTACCTGATGGCCCAGTGGTTAAGAATCTGTCTTACAATACAGGGGACACTGGTTCAATCCATGATCAGGGAACTAATCCCACATGCTTTGGAGCAACTTAGTCAAAGCTATGGTTTTTCCAGTAGTCATGTATGGATGTGAGAGTTGGACCACTAAAGAAGGTTGAACATCAAAGAACTGATGCTTTTGAACTGTGGTGTTGGAGAAGACTCTTGAGAGTCCCTTGGACCGCAAGGAGATCCAACCAGTCAATCCTAAATATTCATTAGAAGGACTGATGCTGAAGCTCCAATACTTTGGCCACCTGATGCAAAGAATCAACTAATTAGAAAAGACCCTGATGCTGAGAAAGATTGAAGGCAGGAGGACAAGGGGACGAGAGGATGAGATGGTTGGATGGCATCACCAACTCAGTGGATGTGACAGATGGTGAAGGACAAGGACGCCTAGCGTGCTGCAGTCCATGGGGTCGCAAAGACTTGAACACGACTGAGTGACTGAACAACAACACTGGAAGAATGAAAAGGAAAACCACTGAGGTAGGAGAGCTGAAAAACTACCTGTTGTGACAGAGGTGCTCAATCCTTAGGCAGGCAGAGGATCCAGGGCAGGAGAAAGGGCTTAAGAACATTTGTCTTTAATGATACCAATCACTGAAGTGTTTGCAAATGGTCTCAGACACCTAAAAGTCAACCCAAGTTGACATCCAGTGGAAACTGGAAGCAAATGAATATTATCCTAATGCTTCTGAAAGGCATGCAGCCTGAAGTGTTAAAGCCATTTTGGGGAATTCCTTGGTGGTTCAGTAATTAGGACTTGGTGTTTCCCACCATGTGTCTGGGTTAAAGAGCTGGTCCAAAAAAATAACATCTAGTAAATGCCTTTGTGCAGCCAGGGGAAAAAGTCATTTTGTAACCTTTGGCCAGGGACACTAAAAACGTCAGACAGGGCCCCTCAAAGAGCCAGCACGGGAACCTGTTATTCGTTTTCTTCCTAGTCTGAGGGCGGGGTTGGGGGAAGCCAGGACCCTGAATACAGAAGAGATACTGAGCAGGCCTGAGTGGGTAGACAAGGGGCAGAGCACTACTTGTGGTTCCCCCAGAAAAGGCTTTCTTGCCTGTGGTTTGTGACTGTGCCCAACTTGGTGAAAAATACCCATGTATAATCAGGCCATCCAAATAAGCTGTTCTTTAGCTCTCTGAACATCCCCTGGCCCAAGTCTTAATCAACTATATCCTACACACAGGACTGGCCTTCCCTCTTAATCCTAAGGTCTTCTTGTTCTGCACCAGCTGTTCTTCCTAACCACTTCACTCATCACCCCACTGCTCCTCCTACCCAGCAGAAAAATGTAAATCACCAAATGATTATTAGTTATCAAGATAACCAGAAGCAAAGTGCCAACATCTTCTGGGGACCCATCCTTGACAAACTTTAGTCCAAATGCTAAGGGCTGAAGAATGACACCTCCCATAATGCCTGTAAAACCCAACGCCAAGTTCTCGTGAAACAAAGCTGTTCACAGGTGTGAATCTTCACCTGTATAACACTTGTGACCCAGTCCCTCAAATGAACACGATCAGTGCACCATCAAACTTGTGGTGACGCCAGAACTTGTTCTTTGCAAGCCTGTCTGCACTCACCTTATTACACGGGATCCACAAGAACTGTGAGAGTGTGTGAGGCCCACACACCACAACGTGGGCCATCTGTATCACATGCCCGGCCCCAAATCTCCCTGGAGTGTTTGTGAATTCTGTACCCACATCTGCTGTGCAGGGTCAGCATGTCCCACTGTATTTCTCCAACAAGGTCTCACTTCTGTCATACGTCCTTCGTTCTATGCTACATGAGTTTGTAGATCAAGGCTGCGTCAAAGGGTGTGAGCATTCAAACTCTGTCACACTGTGTCCCAGGCTGTGCTGATATACACTGATATTTAGAATCCTTTCTTGTGTTAGTTACTGGAGTTATGAAAAAGCTTCATTTTAGAAATGCACTCCAAGAAGTTACGTATTGAAAAACATGATACCTGAGATTATAAAACTTAAGAACGACTAGGTAAATCCTGATACACAAACACAAAAAGTGATCATGTGTATAAATATGATAAATGGTATAAGATACAGGAAGAGTCCATCAGTCATTCCATTTATATATATATATATTTGAAAATAGTCATTACTGAAGTAGACTATACTCTTGCATCAGTAACGATAATGTTGAAGGTAAATTTAAAATGGCAAGAGGAAACTGGTTTGAAGGATGTACACAAGTATGTCCAATGTACATCTTAAATACATAAAATTTACATGAACTCGATTTAAATGAAATGATTTTCAAAACAATTCAGCAAAATCTATCAATAATCATTCTAGTATGATTTATTAGCTACATTCCTGCAATATTTTCCAGATACTGGACCTTTAAGGGGGAAAAAGAATACATGGTGGGCGACTGGCAATTCTTTTCAACTCCATTTCAGTGACATTATGTTCACGATTCGACACTGGCAAGGATGGGAATATTAACACCAAAGAAACTGGCAAACACTACAAAACAGGGCTTGATTTACTGTGCAATTAAATGTCTGGCCTTAAGACTAAGGTAACAAATGTGAATAAAACAGATTTATTGAAAACATGTATAATGCATGTGGCCATTATATTACCCATAGTATAAACTTTTGGAACATATACTTTCAGTACTATGAATTACGATTCCATGCAGAAAAAAAGTCACACACATTATTGCTGAATGAGTGAAATCTAACAGATGTCTTTGATGTTTCTTTGCTTTCCTTCTTGTCAAAAAAAGAGAACACACAAATCTCAGAAAACAAAAGTAGGCCAAAATATGAATAGAAATTTTCCCAAATAGAACACACAGGCGAAAAACAGACACATGAAAAACAAAAATTAACATTAAGAATCCAGTGAAAGGGAATTCCCCAGCAGTCTAGTGGCTAAGATTCCATATGTCCATATCATAGGGCACATTTTAGATTCCTGGACAGGGAAACTAAGATCCCACAGCCACATGGCACAGTGAAGGGGAAGAAAAGTCCTGAGAAAAAAGGCAACTAAAATCATAATGATTTTTTTACACAGAGGTTTTAGTCTTCATGGAAGAGGTCAGTCTGCATTCAGGGCTAGTTTTTAAGTTAGGCTATCAGGGAGGGAGGGCAAGTTCATATTAATAAACAACCATTATTCTTCTGAGCTCCATTTTTCTGGAGGGGTGGGAGGAAAAGTGAGAATATGGGTAAAGGGGTAAAGGAAGAAGAATCTTGGAGACCACGCCATGTGAGGAACACACTGGACATTCTCAGGCCTTCAGTGTCTTTCCCACTGCCCAGAACAACGAGTGGTCAATCATATAACAGGGCAACAAGGACATCTTGAGGTGGCTACATAAAGAAGGTAGACAGAACCTTGGAAACCAATCACTGCTTATGGTGGTAGAGCCAGTTCCAAACCTAGGGCAATACCAATGAGCCAGTCCAGAGTCCCTGGCTTAATGCCGCTGTCCCTGAGAAACTTCCAAGTGGGAGGTTGTTAGTGAAAGATGTGCATGGGTGGAAATGAAGCTGGAGTCCCTGGGGTTAATCCAGGCTTCAGGTCTGTGTAGCTCATGGTCAGGACACAGGAAATGGAGTCCCTGCTCTAAGGGGCAGAAGAGAAGCATTTGCAGCGTAGAGCAACTACTCTCATGAAAGGTGTGGCAGTAGTGAGCTCCTGTGTAAGTCCCTCTAAATCTCTGAACTAGACACCCCTTCTTTCACAAATGGAAATAATAATTATTGAACCAAAGCATTGGTTTAGTTGGGTAGATAATGTGGTCATTCACATGTAAGGCATCAATGCTGGATGGCAGAGAAGACAATCCTGTCCAATCAGCATGAGGCTGGGGTATAAGCTGGGCTCCTAGGGTGGGGTGTCACAATGGACAAAGTGTTCTTTCAGTCTTCAAACCTGGTGTGTTGGGGGGCAGAAGAGGGTGGGGAGCAGGAGAGAAGTGATCAGATTCCCTAAATCCTAAACCTGGCAACCTGGCATTGAATCCCAGATGCCTATTCATTCCAAGGAGATCACAAACAGATGATACAGTCTCTGTGCCTCAGTTTACTCTTCAGAAAGAGTCCATTTGCTGCACAGGTTCTTCATGCTCTGTTACCACCTCAAACTTCTTCAACATCACTGTCAGCAATATTTGCAATATTCTCAAAGCCCTTTCTCTAGTGTGAATTCTGTTGTTTAATCAACTGGCACCAACAGATGAAAGATTTAACACATTCCTTGCACTCAAAAGGCTTTTATCCAATGTGGATTTTCCAATGGATGAGGAGGAACTGTCTTTTCTTAAAGGTTTTCCCAACATTCATTGCACTCATAGGCCTTTTCCAATGTGAACTCTGTGATGATCATAGAGGTATGTCTGAGTAGTAAAAGACCGCCCACATTGACTGCACTCATAAGGCCTTTCTTCTGTGTGAACTCTCTGATGACGTAGAAGGCTCGACCTACTAGTAAAATACTTACCACATTCACTGCACTTATAAGGCTTTTCTCCAGTGTGAACTCTTTGATGATCACGAAGGGTCGACCTAGCAGTAAAATTTTTCCCACATTCACTGCACTCATAAGGTCTTTCTCCATTGTGAACTCTCTGATGATACCGGAGGCCACTCGAAGCAACAAAAGATTTTCCACATTCACTGCATTCGTAAGGCCTTTCTCCAGTGTGAACTCGCTGATGACGAAGAAAGCTTGAGCTACTAGTAAAACATTTCCCACATTCACTGCACTTAAAAGGCCTTTCTCCAATGTGAACTCTCCAATGATTACAAAGGTTTGACCTACTCGTAAAAGATTTCCCACATTTATTGCACTCATAAGGCTTTTCTCCAGTGTGAACATTCATATGGGCACTGAGATGTTCCTTTCGGCTAAAGAATTTTTCACATTCACTACACTTAAAAGGTCTTTCTCCACTGTGAACTCTCTGATGATTAGAAAGAGTTGACAAAGTAGTGAAAGATTTCCCACATTCATTGCACTCATAAGGCCGTTCTCCCGTGTGAACTCTCAGATGATAATAGAAACTAGAGATAGTAGTAAGAGCTTTCCCACATTTGTTGCACTCATAAGGGTTTTCTCCAGTGTGAATTCTTTCATGTGCAAGGAAAATGGATTTGCGGGCAAAAAATTTTCCACACTGTTTGCACTGATAAGGTTTTTCTCTAGTGTGAACTCTCTGATGTTCAATTAAGTTCCCCTTTCGTCTGAAGGATTTATTACATTCCTTGCACTCATAAGGTTTTTCTCCAGTGTGGATTCTCCTATGGGAAATGAGGTATTTCCTTCGGCTAAAGGATTTCCCACATTCACTGCAGTCATAAAGCATTCCTCCACAATTAAAGCTCTGATGTGAAAGGATTTGGGATTTGTGGCTAAAAAATTCTTCACATCGGCTGCATTGGTAAGACTTTTCTCCAGTGTGAACTTGCACATGCTGAATGAGGTTACTTCTTTGGGTGCCAGCTTTCTCACATTTGTTTACCTCACAAACTGCCTCACTAATGAGGACTCTCTCATGCTCTACAAGAATGTCTGTGTGGCTGGAAACTATCTTACCTTCTCCCAAACTGTGATGACTTTCTCCACTGTGAAAAACAACCTCACACTCGGTACTGTTGTTCAGTTTCTTCCCAGTATTAGTGGCCTGTGGCTGAACTCCCATGCTGGCCATGAAGTCATTCCCAATCTCCATGTAGGTAGAGAAATTCCCTGCTGAGTGAACTGTGCAGGTCTTTAAAAATGAGGGTCGCTCAGTATTACATAGGAAAGGATTCTCTCTAACGTGCTGCTTCTGGTGCTGCTGAATGTTAGCAGTGAAATAGAACGCCTTCCCACAGGCCGCACATGTGTATGCTTTCTGCTCCCCATTTGTTCCTTGCTCTTCAGCCAAGTGCAAAATGTCTCTCAAGACTGGGATGCACATCGCACAGGGTTGGGTCTTCTCAGGAGACAAACCTGCCCTGGGAGTGCGAAACTGTAACACCCCTGCAGGTTTGATTTCTTCAGATGGTGTCTCTTTATCCTGGACTCCACGCCAAGAACCTGAAAACAAACAAGTGATGGTGAAGTTCTGGTTGACTTTATTGGAGGGAATGATATCACGACAACTGTATATTTGCCACATGAAAGAAGCAGTGGGGACAAGCAGTGGGGAGCAGAAAGCGTACACAGGTCCATGGAATCACGTCCAGCATATGAAGCCGGGGTCAAACTGAGGAAGCAGGTGCTCACTCCATGTCCAGGACACAAGGATTGGATGTGACCCAAGGTGAAAGGCACTCCTCTCTCAATGGGTTTACCAGGACTACATCCTCTGGTGACCTGTGACACTGTGGAGAAGTATACTGTTCATCCATGCCACTGAAAATCTGGCTGCAACATGCAGCTGGAGTTCAACAAACAGTAAAGCATACATGCATGTTTGAGGACATAAACAATTTTGCCACCAAGTAACAGAGGGAAAACAATGTGAAGACCACATGAGGTTTACACAGGTGGTAGGAGATGAATCTGGCTGGAGTCAGACTAAGAATGTAAAGTAGTAGAAATGACAAGGTGGCAGAATGTCAAGAATAGAGAAAGATGAGAGAAGTCATTTGTAGCCACTGGCAATAGCACCACAACACTAGTCAAAGGATGGAAGTCATATGTTCCTGGTATGACGAACAAAGACCTATAACAAGTCCTTCCCCACTTGACATTCATCTGGGCCCAGAGAATCTCCAAGCTCTTTTGCAGAGACCAGAGTCATGTCCATTCCATAAGGCCCAAGGACTCTCCATTCCCAGTTACAAGAGTCAAAATGATGCAAGTCCTAACAGAGTTAGGACAAAAGAACAGTAACAGTGGCTCAGAGGAACTCAGTACACAATACATGACATCAAATACTACAAATAAAACATTTAAATAATCTTTAAATACTAAAAAAAGTCCTGAAACTAACACAACGTTATAAATCAACCAAACTATAATATAAAATAAGAAGTTAAAATGAGTAAATGAATAAATAATCTCTATTGGAACCAGAGGAAAGGATGTATGGTGGATGGAGTACAAACTTTTTAAGACTTCATCTCCCCACATAAACATAACTGCTCTGGCAGAATCTAACTGATATAACTCTTTTGCAACTATTGAGCCTACTGAAGCTCTGCAGTGTCCCATAAAACAGAGCTTGAAGAGACAAAGCTTCAAAACTACAATCAAATACTACAGATATACTGGAATGATCATGTTGATAATTTTAAACAATTATGATTAATAAGCTAATTAATGTCTACTAATGGATAGGGCAGACAGCATTGAAACTAGAAGGAAAATATAAGCAGAGAGATTGGAATTTTAACAAAGGATCAACACGAAATGCACAAGGGGTTCCTTTTCACCACATCTTTACCAACATTATTTCTTGTGTTTTTCATAACAGACATTATACCGTATGATGTAGTATCTGTCATTTTGACTTGCATTTCCCCTACCATTTGTAATATTGAGCATTTTTTAATGTACAAGGTTCCCATTAGCATGTCTCCTTTCGAAAAATATCTTTTCATATCTAACAGATAACAGCTGGGGTGAACTGGTCCACAGTAACGAAAAAATGGAATCCTATCCAGTAGGCAACCATGGAACCTCACCTCAGGATATTTTTAAATTACATAGGAATTCCCTGGTGGCCCAGTGGTTACAATCCCACATTTTTCACTGCCAGAAGCCCAGGTTCAATCCCTGGTAGGGGAACTAAGATTCCACAAGACACAAATACATATTTATTCAAACTACCCATGAAATCATATAGGATTATATGGAAGTGATCTTAAATCAGTTGTTAACACATAACACAAATTTAGAACCACTGAATTTAAAACTGGAGAGAAGCAAATATAGCTGGTAAGCTAACAAAGGAGAGATAATAAAATCATACAAAATGCTCAATTAACACCAAAAAAGAAGGAGTGGTAGACTAACACAGGAATGCAGAACAAGGGCAATTTTAGAAAATGGTAACAAACACGTTAAGTATTTATCAATATACTAAATATTGATAGTCTCAGTGTACCAATTAAAAGAGAGATTATCAGGGTGGATTCAGAAACAGGACTCAACCATATGTTGTCTAAGAAACCCGCTTTAGGACTCCCCTGGGGGTCCAGTGGTAAAGAATCAGCGTTGCAATTCAGGGGACACTGTTTCAATCCATGGTCAGGAACCTAAAATCCCACATGCCACGGAGCAACTAAGCCCACATTCCGCAACTACTAACTCTGCACACTCCAGAGCCTGTACACCACAAAGAAGACCAAACAGCCAAAATAAATCTTTAAGTAAATGAAATTTAAAACAACAAAATGCACTTTAAATAAAACCTGAATATGCATTAAAGAAAAACGATAGAGATTAACAGAACTCAAAACAATAAAAAGTACTATTAACTATATTAATATCTACCAGAGGCTTCCCTGGTGGCTCAGTGGTAAAGAATCCATCAGCCAACGCAGGAGACACAGGTTCAATCCCTGGTCTGGGAAGATCCCACGTGCCACAGTGCAACTAAGTCCGTGTGCCACAACTACACAGCCTGTGTTCTAGAGCCTAGGAGCCACAACTCCTGAAGCCTGAACACTTGAGAGCCTGTACTCTGAACAAGAAAAGCCACCGCAATGAGAAGTCCGTGCATCACAGCTAGAGAGTACCCCCTCCTGCTGCAACTAGAGGAAAGCCTGCACAGCAATGAAGACCCAGCACAGCCAACTGGATATATGGACTTCTACAGACTACTGGTCTACTCCATCCAACAGCAGAATAATCTTAAGCTGACATGGAAAATTTACAAGACAAGCACACCATGGGCCAAAAAACACACCTTAACAAGTCTGAAACAACAGAAATCAGAAAATGTCTGTTCTCAGAGTATGGTGGAATTACACTAGAACCAGTTACAGAAAGATAACTGGCAAATCGCACAATGAGAAGAAATTAAACAACCCAAAGAAAACATGGATCAAAGAAGAAATCTCAAGGTAAGATTTTAAGTATCTTGAAATAAACACAGCACTTCTCAAAATAATATGCATATGGTGAAAGCAGTGGTTATAGGGCAATTTATAGCACTGAATGTATATGTTAGAAAGAATTAAGATCTAAAAGCAATCACTTTAGGAAACTAGAAAAAGAGAAAATAAAATCCAAAGGAAGAAATAATTTTTAAAAATCAAGATAGAAATCAACAAAGCCAAAGTTGTTTCCTTAAAATGACCAATAAAATAAAGATTCTAGTCAGGTTAATCACAAAAACAAGACAGGGCATAAATTATTAGTATCAAAAATAAAAGAGGACTTCCTCAGTGTTCCAGTGGTAAAGCCTCTGTACTTCCACTGCAGGGGACAGTTTGATCCCTGCTTTGGAAATGAAGATTTCACATGCCTCGAAGCACAGCCAAAAAAAGAAGAAGAAAGAATGAAAAAAAGAAAGAGGAAAAACCACTATAGAGACAATGCACATTAAACGCATAATGAAATATATGGGCATTTCCAAGACCATAAATGTGATAATCTAAATGAAATAGATTAATTTTTTGAAATATACAGTCTATCACAACCCACACAACAATTCACAATCTAAATATGTATACATCTGTTAATGTAACTGAATCAATAAGGAATAACCTTCCAAAACAGAATGTAATTGGCCCAGATTGGTTAACTGGTGAAATATGACAAACATTTCAGGAAGATACAATTCTCTACAACTCCTTTCAGAAGACAGCAGCAGAGAGACTGCTTCCTATCTAATTCTGTGAGGCCAACATTACTCTAATACCAAACCAAAAACGTAAAGAAAAAGTATACGCTAGTATCTCTGATGAACATAAATGCAAACCACAAAGCGTCAGTAAATTGATTTGAAAACTATATAAACATGATTATACATCATGACCAAGTGGGATTCATGAAAGGCACCTAAGGCTTATTTCACACCATATTACAAAGTTATAGTAATCAAAACAGCATGCTAATAGCATAAAGACATATATCCACTCCAGTGAAATAGAATGGAGACTTCAGATTGTAAATATCAACCCTCATATATATGATCCAATAATTACTGACAGTAAGACCATTACCATTCAATAAAGAGAGGCTTTTTACCAAATAATGTTGGAAAAACTGGATAGCCACATGTACAAGAATGAAGTTAAGAGTCTTATACCATATACAAAAAGGCATTCTAAATATATCAAAGACTAAAATGTAAGAGCTAAAATTACAAAATTCTTATGGGAAAAAAAAGGGAAAACTTTCAAAATGTTGAATTCAGACAAATTCTTGCCTATGACAATAAAGGCAAAATCGACAAAATAAAAAATAGACAAACTGGACTTGAAAAAAAAAAGAACAATTACCACTTTATACCTTAAATTACATCATATAATGTGTCAACTGAACCTCAAGAAAGTTGGAGGAAAAAAAGAAAAAACTAAAAAACTTTTGTACATCAAAAGACATTATAAAACTGCAGAAAAAACAGGAAGAAAAAATTTCAAAGCCAAAACATGGAAATAACCTAAATATCCATTAACAGATGAAGGCATAAAGACAATAGGGTACATGTATACTATAGAACATTATTGAGTTCATAAAAACAATTACATAATGCCATTTGCTGCAACATGCATGGACTTAAGACATCATCATCCTAAGTAAAGCAAGTCAGAAATAGAAAGAAAAACACCATGTTTCATTTATATATGGAATCTAAAATATCATATAAATGAATACATCTAAGAAACAGACTCACAGACACAGAGAACAGACTTAGATTTCCAAGTGGGAGGCAGCTGAGCAAGGGAAAGATTGGGAGTGCAAACTAGTATATATGGGATGAATAAAGCACAAGGTCCTACTCTATAGCACAGAGAACTATATTGTGTATCTTCTGACGCACCATAAGGGAAAAGAAAAGAAAAAGAATATATATACATGTAACGGAGTCACTTTACTCTGCAGCAGACATGCACGAACATGAGACACAAAGACTTTCAACCAGTTCCACAATCTCTACAGCAATCAAAATGCCTGCCAAGAAGAGACCAGACGTCTACTGCGGATACTTGGCCTCCAAGGAATGTCCAGACTCTGCATTTTCATTGGTTGAACGCTGTCATAACACATGGTCTTCTGGAAAATGTAGTGTCATGGTCTCAAGAAATGGCACCCCACACTAGAAGACCAACAAGAAAAGCTAAACTGCTGAGGGGAGGAGCACTGAGAAACTGCCTGTGTGGGGGAAGGGCTTCATCCTTCTTAGGCGGGTGGAAGATTCTGGACCAGAGGAAGGGCTTAAGACCATTTGTCTTTAATGCTATTGACCACTGAAGTGTCTGCACATGGCCTCATTCCTTAAAGCCAACCCAAGCTGACATCCGCCGCTGGTAATTGGAAGCAAACAAACATTATCCTATTGATCTTGAAATCAACCCTGAGTATTCACTGGAAGGACTGATACTGAAGCTGAAGCTCCAATACTTTGGCCACCTTATGCGAAAAGTCAACTCACTGGAAAAGATTCCTGATGCTGAGAAAGATTGAAAGCAGGAGATGACAGAGGATGAGATGGTTGGATAGCATCACCGACTTGATGGACATGAGTTCGAGCAAGCTCCAGGAGATGGTGAAGGACAGGAAAGCCTGGCATGCCGCAGTCCATGGGGTCAAAAACTTTGACACCACTTAGAGACTGAACAATTGCTCTTGAAATGCATACAGCCTGAAGTGGTAGCTATTTGGGGGAACTCCCTGGTGGTTCAGTGACTAGGATTTACTATGTTTGCGGCTGCCATGCGGCGGGGTTCAATGGGTATTCCAGGAAATACGATGCAGCAAGCCCCTTCTCCCAGTCAAAAAAAAAGAAGGAAAAAAAAAGTTTGAATTCATTTTGCAAGCTTTGCTCAAGGACAATAAAAACGTCAGAAAAGGCCCCTCTGAGACCAAGCAAAGGAACCTGTTACATGTTTTTATTCTCTGGTGCTGCAGCTTAAGTCCCAACAAAGCCTTGCCTTAAAAAAAAAAAAAAAAAAAAAAAGCACCCTGACTGGGTATCTGGAAGGGAGACACTGGGCACGCCTAGTGCAGGTGAGCAAGAGGGAAAGCACTGCTTTTGTACATCCAGAAAAGGCTCTCTTGCCTGCAGAGTCTGTGCCCAACTCACTGAGAAACACCGATGTGTAATCCGGCCACAGTGAATGGCTGTTCTCTTGCTCGCTGAACATCGCCTGCCCAACCAGTCCAATTCAACTATACCTACTCAAGCGGCTGATTTTTCATCTTTATCATAAGGCCTAATCAGTCAAGGACTACCTTCTTGCCCTGGCCTCAGCTAGTGACTGTTCCAATCTTTAGATCATAATTTCTTCACATTTACTGAAGTCTTGTCTCTGTACCCCATGTCCACCCTATCCAACTGGAGACTCAAAGACCACCACATACATGTCCCGACACCCTGTCTCCCTCCCCACAAAAGCCCTAGTCATACCACAGCCCCATGCTAATGGACACACCTTTCTTTTCAGTGGGAACAAACATTCATAATTTTAATGTGAATGATCCCATTTATCTATGCAAACTTCCCTGGGCTCAGAATCTGTAATTATTCTTCAAATTTGTGGAGGGACGGGTCTGCATCTCAGCTGAATAGCTTCCACAAGGACACACAGCTGCCAGGCCTTTGACGAGTGCTTACACTACATCAAACAGATGCACTGGCTTCTCTTCTGCACTTCCTAATATGCACACCATCAACTGTGTCACAACCATGAACTACCTACTCTGGTGTCTACATCTTCACTGGGCCTCCAGCTCCACCTTCCCTGGTTCGTATCTCCTTGCAAACACGTTCCCTTTTGTGATGCTGTGCAAAGTGACAGGGGCACCAAACCAGCAAGCCACCCATGGTCTTCAGTGTCACCCCAGATGTGACAATGGCCTCCACCACATGCAGTATGCAGTGATTTCTTTCCAAGCTTCTGCCCATCTTTTTCATGAACCCAATTCAGGATACATCTTGCCCAAACTGTCCCGGTCACTATTCTGAGCACTGTGAGGGACCTTGAAAGACTGCTGCTGCTGCTGCTAAGTCGCTTCAGTCGTGTCCGACTCTGTGCAACCCCATAGATGGCAGCCCATCAGGCTCCCCCGTCCCTGGGATTCTCCAGGCAAGAACACTGGAGTGGGTTGCCATTTCCTTCTCCAATGCATGAAAGTGAAAAGTGAAAGTGAAGTCGCTCAGTCGTGTCCGACTCTTAGCAACCCCATGGACTGCAGCCTACCAGGCTCCTCCGTCCATGGAATTTTCCAGGCAAGAGGACTGGAGTGGGTTGCCACTGTCTTCTCCCCACTTGAAAGACTAGGAATGTCCAGAGTGGACCTCTCCCTGTCTCCAAGGCTCTTCCTCCTAATCCCCTCACCCATCACCCCACTGCTCCTCCTACCCACCAGAAAAATATAAATCACCAAATGATTGCTATTTAGCAAGATAATCAGCAAGAACTTACCCACATCTTCTGGGGACTGAACCTTGACAAACTTTAGTCCAAGTGCTAAGGGCTCAAGGAATGACGACACCTCCCATAAAGCTTCAAAAACCCAAACCGAAGTTCTCTGCTAAACAAAGCTGCTCACAGATGTGAATCTCTAGCTGGTAACACAATTGTGACTCAGTCCCTAATCTGAACACAATCAGTGCATCAAACTTGAAGTGAGGTGGGAGATTGTCTTTCTAATCCCGTCTGCACTTACCTGATCATAAGGGATCTATGAGAACAGTGTGACTGTGTCTGGTCCACACACCACAATTTTGAGCATCAGTATCACATGCCTGGCTGCCCAAAAATTCACCGCTTGTGAATTCTGTACCCACACCTGCTGTGCGGGGTCAGCACGTCCCACTGTATTTCCCCAGCAAGGTCTCCCTTCTGTCCCACATCCTTTGTGCTATGGTACATGAGTTAGCAGATCCAGGCTGCATCAAAGGTGTGAGCATTCGACCTTTTGTTACACTGCCCCCAGGCTGTGCGGATAAACACTGATACTTAGAATACATTCTCGTGTAATACATTGCTGGCATTATGAAAAGGTTTATTTTTGAAAAGCATTCTAAGAAGTTATGTATGATGTGAAAAGATGTGAAACCTGCGATTACAAAACTTAAAAATGACTAGGTAAATCATGATACACAAACAAAAATGTGTGTAATTATGATAAATGATGATAATATACAGGAAGGGTCCAACAGTCATTCCATTTACATATATATTTGAAAATAGTTATTACTAGAGTAGAGTAGGCCCTTTATCAGTAATTATAATGTTGAAGATGAATTTAACATGGCAGAAGGAAACTGATTTTAAGGATGTACACAAAAATGTTTAAATGTACATATACAAAATTTAAGTCAACTATACAACCAGTAAGTGATTTTTCAAACAAATTAGAAACATGTATTCGTAATCACTGTACTATGGTTTACTAGGTACACTCCTAAAACATTTTGCAGCTACTGGGCCTGTAAGGGGCAAAGCATACAGTGGTGGGTTACAGGCAATGCTTCCCAACTCCATTTCAGTGACATTACGTTCACAATTTGACACTGGTAATGGTGTGAATATTTTCACCAGGGAAATTGGCAAGCACTACAAAACAGGGATTGATTTACTGTGTAATTATATCTGAAGGTAACATATATTAATAAAAGAAACTTATCCAAAACATGTATCATGTATAAGGCCATTATATTATACATTGTATAAAAATAGAGAACACAAACTTTCAGTATTCTGAATTATAATTCCATGCAGGAAAAAAAGCCACTCACATTCATGAATGAGTGAAATCTAACACGTCTTCGTTATTTCCTTGCTTTCCTAATGTCAAAATAAGAGAAAATAGCCTAATCTCACAAAACAGAAGTTGGCAAAAGTACGAATAGAAATCTAATGAAACAAGACACACAGGTAACAGACAGACATGTGAAAAACAAAAACATCAAGAATCCTGAAAAAGAGAATCACCAGCAGTCCAGTGGCTAGGACTCCCCGTGTCCACATCACAAGACATTTAGATTGCTGGTTGGGGGAACTAAGATCCCACATGCCACATGGCACAGTTAAGTAAATAAATAATCTGAGAAAAATGTCATTAAAATCATCACAATTTTTTAATACAGAGGTTTTGGTCTTCGTGGGAGGGGTCACCTTGCATTCCTGTTAGTTTTAAAGCCAGGTTGATCAAGTGTGGGTCTCAGAAAGTGAGGACAAACTCACACCAATAAATAATCATTATTTTGCTAGGTAACATGTTTCTGGAAGGGTAGAAGGAAAAGTGAGGAGATGAGTAAAGGGGTAAAGGAAGAAGAGCTTTAGAGACTACACCATGTGAGGGCCACACTGGACATTCTCAGGCCTTCAGTGTCCCTCACACTGCCCAAAACAGTGAGCAGGTCAACCACGTAACGGGAACAGGGACATCTTGAGGTGGGTATGTAAAGATGATGAACAGGACCTGGGAAACCAATCACTGCAGAGAGTGGTGAGGCCAGTGTCAGATCTGGGGAAATGCCAATGAGTTGGTCCAGAGTCCCTAGCTTAGCGCTGCTCTTCTGTGAAGAACTTCCCAAGTGGGAGGGTGTTAGTGGGAGATGTGCACACATGGAAATGAGGCTGCATCCCCTTGTGGTGATGGAGCTGTCAGGTATGCAGAGCTCATGGTCAGGATAAGGGAACTGGAGTCCCTGCTCTGAGCGGCAAAAGAAAAGCCAGTGGACATGTGCAGTGTAACCACTCTCATGAAAGGTGTGGCAGTAGTGAGTTCCTGTGGAAATCCCTCTGCCTCTCTGAGCTGGACAGCTCTTCTTTCTCAAAGGACAATGATAAAAACTAAGTCATAGCATTGGTTTGGATGGATAGATAAATGGAGTCATCCACAGAAAAGTAATCAATGCTGATTCCAAAGAAAAGATAATCCTGACCATCAGCATGGGTTGGGATGTAAGCACAGCTCATGGGGTGGGGGCAGAGGGAGCAGAAGTGTCAGGATGGACAAGGTGTTCTTTCAGTCCTCAAACCTGGTGGGCATGCATAGAGCAGGGGAGGAATGAAGTCACCAGATTCTCCAAATGCCTGAACCAGGCAACGTGGCATTCAATCTCAGATCCTTATCCCTTCAACGGGGATCATAAACAGATGACACGGCATCTCCGTGCCTCAGTTTCTGCTCTAGGAAAGGGTCCGTTTGCTTCATAGGTTCTGCCCACTCTGTCACCACCTCAAACTTCTTTGACATCATTGCCAGCCATACTTGCAGTATTTATAAAGCCCTTTCTTCAGTGTGACCTCGCTGATGTTTAATCAAGCAGCAACTTCGGTTGAAAGATTTACCGCATTCCTTGCACTCATAAGGCTCTTCTCCAGGGTGGATTTTCCAATGTGTGCGGAGGAGCTGCCTTTGCTTAAAGGCTTTCCCACATTCACTGCACACAAAAGGCCTTTCTCCAGTGTGAAGTTTGTGATGATCACAGAGACTGGTTTGACTAGTAAAAGACTGGCCACATTCACTGTACTTATAACGCCTTTCTTAAGTGTGAACTCTGTGATGACGAAGAAGGCTCGAGCAACTAATAAAATGCTTCCCACATTGACTGCACTTATAAGGCCTTTCTCCAGTGTGAACTCTCTGATGATCACGAAGGCTCCACCCAGCAGTAAAAGATTTCCCACATTCACTGTACTCATAAGGTTGTTCTCCACTGTGAACTCTCTGATGATACCAGAGGCCATTCACAGCAACAAAAGATTTCCCACATTCACTGCACTCATAAGGCCTTTCTCCACTGTGAACTCTCTGATGATCACGAAGGCTCCACCCAGCAGTAAAAGATTTCCCACATTCACTGTACTCATAAGGTTGTTCTCCACTGTGAACTCTCTGATGATACCAGAGGCCATTCACAGCAACAAAAGATTTCCCACATTCACTGCACTCATAAGGCCTTTCTCCACTGTGAACTCTGATGACGAAGGCGGCTCAAACTACTAGTAAAACATTTTCCACATTCACTGCACTTATAGGGCCTTTCTCCCGTGTGAACTCTCTGATGATCACGAAGGCTCAACCTAGCAATAAAAGATTTCCCCCATTCACTGCATTCATAAGGCCTTTCTCCACTGTGAACTCTCTGATGACGAAAAAGACTCGAGCTACTAGTAAAACATTTTCCACATTCATTGCAATTAAAAGGCTTTTCTCCAGTGTCAACTCTCTGTGGACACTGGTGGTTCAGCCTAGCAGTTAAAGATTTCTCACATTTATTACACTCATAAGCCTGTTCTCCAGCATGAAACTTATGGGCATTGAGACGTGCCTTTTGGCGAAAGAATTCCCCACATTCACTGCCTTCAAAATCCCTTACTTCATTGTGAACTCTCCAGTGATTACAAAGGTTCGATCTACTTGTAAAAGACTTCCCACATTTATTGCACTCATAAAGCTTTTCTCCAGTGTGAACATTCATATGCGCACTTAGCTGTTCATTCCAGCTAAAGAATTTCCCACAGGAACTGCACTCGAAAGGTCTTTCTCCACTGTGAACTCTCCGATGATTAGAAAGGATGGACCAAGTAGTGAATGACTTTCCACATTCACTGCACTCATAAGGCCTTTCTCCAGTGTGAACTCTCAGATGATAATAGAGACCAGAGCTAGTAGTAAGAGCTTTGCCACATTTGCTGCACTCATAAGGGTTTTCTCCAGTGTGAAGTCTTTCATGTGCAAGGAAATCGGATTTGCGGGCAAAAAATTTTCCACGTTGGTTGCACTGATAAGGCTTTTCTCCAGTGTGAACTCTCTGATGTTCCATTAAGTTCCACTTTTGGATAAAAGATTTATTACATTCCTCGCACTCATAAGGCTTTTCTCCAGTGTGGATTTTTCTATGGGCAATGAGGTATTTCCTTTGGCTAAAGGATTTTCCACATTCACTGCAGTCATAAAGCATCCCTCCACAGTTAAATCTCTGATGTGCAAGGAAACGGGATTTGTGGCTAAATAATTTTCCACAATGGCTGCATTCATAACGCCTTTCTCTAGCATGAACTTTCTGATGATGAATGAGGGTATTTCTTTGGGTGCTGCCTTTCTCACATGTATTGAACTTACAAAACCCTTCACTAGTGAGGACTCGCCCATCCTGAACAAGTATGTCTGTGTGGCTGGAGGCTATCTTGCCTTCTCCCCAGCTCTGATGACTTTTCCCACTGTGAAAAATAGCTTCACATTCCTTACTATTGTTCAGTTTCTTCCTGGTATTAGTGGCCTGTGGCTGAGCTCCCATATTTGCCATGAATTCATTCCCAAGTTCCATGAAGGTAGAGAGATTCCCTGATGCAAGAACTGTACAGTTCTTCAAAAATGAGGGTCTCTCCATGATACAGCATAAGGGGTTCTCTCCAATGTGCTGCTTCTGGTGCTGCTGAATGTCTGCAGTGAAATAGAACTGTTTCCCACATGACCCACATGTGTATGCTTTCTGCCCACTATTTGTTCCTTGCTCTTCAGCCAAGTGCAAAATGTCTCTCAAAACTGGGATGCACATCTTACAAAGCTGGACCTTCTCAGGAGACAAACCTGCCCTGGGAGTCCTAATCTGACACTCCTTCTACAGATTCGCTCTGTTCAGAAGGTGTCTCCTCATCCTGAACTCCACGCCAAGTACCTGAAAACAAAGAAGTGACAGTGAAGTTCACGTTGACTTTACTGGAGGAAGGGAACACCATCACAATTCTATATCTGACACATGAAAGAATCACTCTACAGGACTGTGTTCAGGAAATGGAGTTGGGATAAAACTGAGAAGCAGCTGCTCTCACCAAGCGCAGGACAGAAGGACTGGATGTGGCCCACGGAGAAAGGCGTCTTCTACAATTCACTCCTCTGTCAATGGCTTTTACCAGGAACACATCTCCTCAACCTGTGACACTGTAAGGAAGCAGATCTCCAAGCCTCAGAAAATCTGACTGTGATTTTTTTTTCTTGTGATGAGCACTTTTAAGATCTACTCTTTTGATATTTTCTTTTTACTTATTTACCCTTTTATGATCACTTGGTGGTTGTTGCTGGTCTCCGGCTTTCTCTCGTTTCGGCAAGCAGGGGCTAGTCTCTAGTTGTGTTGGATGGGCTCCTTACTGCAATGGTTTCTTCTGTGGCAGAGCACAAGCTCTAAGGCAGGAGTGCTTCAGTAGCTGCAACAGGCAGACTCAGTAGTTGCTGCGCACGGGCTTAGCTGCTCCACAGCACGTGTGCAGCAATGCTGTACCAGGGATCAAACCCCCGTCTCCTGCATTGCCAGGTGGATTCTTCACCAGGAGACCACCAGGGATGCCCTCTTTGGGAACTTTCTAAATATTCAACACAGTCATGTTAATTAGAGTCACTATGCTATGCCTTACATCCCCAGGACTTACTCACCTCATAATTAGAAGTGTGTAACTTCTGACATTTTTCATTCATTTTATCTGCCCACCTTGCTCTGGTCTAGCAGTCACTAATCCTTTGTCTGTATCTGTTTGGTGTTGGTGTTATTGTTTTAAAGATTCAACATGTAAGCATAACCATCCAGTACAGGTAAATGTGGAACAACCTGAGTTCTGAATGCTTGGGTCCACTTTTACAGGAACACTTTTCAATAAATACACACAGAATTATATGCTCTGTGTAGCTGGATGAATCCACAAATGGGAAAACTTCAGAATCAGAGGACTGACTATGGGCCTCTAGACTTCAGTATATTTAGAGGATCCTGGAACCAATCCTCAGTGGACACAGTGGGACAACTGGATTTGTCTTTCCCTGATTTATTTCACTTAGCATAATGCTCTCCAGGTCAATTTATGCTACTGCAAATGGCAGTACAGGCATCTTTTTTATGGTTATATAATACTGAATAATATCCCATATATATTTCATTTTTGTGATCCACTCATCTATCAATGGACACTTAGGTTGTTTCCATCTCTTGAATATTATAAATAAGCTACAATAGACATAAGGCACAGATACCTTTTTGAAACGATGATTTTACTCCCTCTGCATAAATACACAAAGGTGGACTTGATGGATGATATGTAAGTTCCTTTTTTAATTCTGTAATCAGTCTCCATAATCTTTACTACAGTGGTTGCAATAAAGTACATTCCTACCCACAGAAAGTAAAGAATCTGCCTGCAACGCAGGAGACCCGGGTTTAACTCCAGGGTTGGGAAGAGCCCCTGGAGAAGGGAAAGGCTGCCCACTCCAACAGTCGGGCCTGGAGGATTCCATGGGTAGAGGAGCCTGGAGGGCCACAGTCCATGGTGTCGCAGAGTCAGACCTGACTGAGTGACTAACACTTTCGCTTTTACCAACAGTGCACAAGGCGTCCGTTTTCTCTACCAGTTTACCAACATTTATTTTTTTGTCCTTTTTATAACAGACATTGTAACATGTATGAGGTGGTATCTCATTGTGCTTCTGATTTGCATTTTCCCAACCATTTATGATACTGAGCATCTTTTCATATAGCTGCTTCCCATACATATGTATTCTAAAGAACAACAGCAACTGTGTATCCCATTACGCATTTTCTTAAAACACCCATATATGTATGTTTACATAACATTAAAACAAATGAGAACAATTATCAAATGGAGCAGAGAAAGCAATTAGGAATTTTTTAAAACTATAAAGCATTCAAACTACCAAGGGAGCCATACAGGGTCATATGAAAGTGGACTACAATCAGATGTAAATACATAGTGCAAACTCCAGCGCAATTACATTAAAGAAAAATGAAAGGAAAAAGTATGCATGATACGCTAACAGAGAAGAGAAGATGCAATCATGCAAAATTCTCCATTAACAAATGAAAAAGACTGGACAACAAACATAGGAAAAAGAAGAAAGGCAATGGTAGAAAATGGTAACAACATCATTAGATATTTATTTAACTATATGACTATATTAAACATTGATAGTCTCAATACACCAATGAAAAAAGATATTATCAAGAGTGAATTCAGAAAGAGGAGTCAAGTACATATTCCCTCCAAAAACCCCACTTTAAATATGAACATGCAGGAATTCCCTAGTAGTCTAGTGCTTAGGACTCAGCACTGTCACTGCTTCAGCTGGGGTTCAATCCCCAGTCAGGGAACTAAGACACTGCAAGCTGTGGCATGTCCAAAAAACAAACAAAAGCACCCACCAATACATGATCTCATCAAGGGATGCAAAAAAAAAACACAAAAAAACAAAGGATCTGGCCAAATCCAATACCCATTCATGATCAAAATCTCCCTCTCCTAGCTATCTAAAAATAGAAAAATTCTTTAACTTCACAATCAAAATAAAACCCTACTGGTATCATCATACTTCCTAGACAAAAACTAAAAACCTTCCTACTAAGATGAAGAATTCAAGTATGACTTTGTAAGTCATACTAATGCAATGAGAAAACAGAGTTATATAAAAGTTATACTGATAGGGAGTGAAAGAATAATACTGCCTTCATTCTCAGATGGCATAACCAGCTATATAAAAACAAAATACACACACACACATACACACACACACAAATCCTGGAATTCAAAAGCAATTACAGCAAGGTTTCAGGATACAAGAATAGTATACAAAAGTCAATTATTACTTTCCTATACATCAACAATAAACAAGTGAAGTTTGAAATTAAAAACACAATGTGCTAAGTTACTTCAGTCGTATCTGACTTCTTTGTTACCCTATGGGCCATAAACTGCCAGGCTCGTCTGCCCATGGGATTCTCCAGGCAATACTGGAGTGGGTTGCCATTTCCTTCTCCAGGGGATTATCCCAGAATCTCTAACATCTCCTGCACTGGCAGGCAGGTTCTTTACCACTAGCACCACCTGAGAAGTCCCCCCAAAACACAATACCATGTACATTAACACCCCTTGAAAGAATGGAGAGAGAAAGGAAGAAATAGTTATAATCTAAAAGACACGTACAAATCTACATGAGGGAAATGATAAAAACTCTGATGAAGAAATCAAAGAACTAAATAAATGGAAAGATATTTCACATTCCAAAAGTGTCAAAGATATTTCACATTCCACTTTTGTCAAGATGTCAGTTATGCCCACCTTCACCTATCAATTCAATGTGAAAGTGAAAGCGAAAGTGAAGTCACTCAGTCGTGTCCGACTCTTTGTGACCCCACAGACTGTAGCCTACCAGGCTTCTGCGTCCATGGGATTTTCCAGGCAAGGGTACTGGAGTGGGTTGCCATTTCCTTCTCCAGATCAATTCAATGTAATCCCAATCAAATACCCAGGAAGTTATTAAGAGAATATAAATAAACTGATTTAGGTTATACTTGAATGGTCTAGTGGTTTTCCCTACTTTCTGCAATTTCAGTCTGAATTTGGCAATAAGGAGTTCATGACCTGAGCCACAGTCAGGTCCCGGTCTTGTTTTTGCTGGCTGTATAGAGCTTCTCCATCTTTGGCTGCAGAAAATATAATCAATCTGATTTCAGTATTGACCATCTGGTAATGTCCATGTGTAGAGTCGTCTCTTGTATTGTTGGAACAGGGTGTTTGCTATGACCAGTGCGTTCTCTTGGCAAAACTCTGTTAGCCTTTGCCCTGCTTCATTTTGTACTCCAAAGCCAAATTTGCCTGTTACTCCAGATATCTCTTGACTTCCTACTTTTGCATTCCAGTCCCCTATAATGAAAAGGACACCTTTTTTGGGTGTTAGTTCTAGAAGATCTTGTAGGTCTTCATGGAACCATTCAAATTCAGCTTCTTCAGCATTACTGATTGGGGCATAGGCTTGGATTACTGTGATATTGAATGGTCTGCCTTGGAAATGAACCACTAGACCATTCAGGTATGACCTAAATCAAATCCCTTATGATTATATAGTGGAAGTAACAAATAGATTCAAGGGATTGGATCTGATAGACAGAGTGCCTGAAGAACTATGGATAGAGGTTTGTGACACTGTACAGGAGGCAGTGATCAAGACCATCTCCAAGAAAAAGAAATGTACAAAAGCAAAATGGTTGTCTGAGGAGGCCTTACAAATAGCTGAAAAAAGAAGAGATGCTAAAGGCAAAGGAGAAAAGGAAAGACAAAACCATTTGAATGCAGCATTCCAAAGAACAGCACAGAGAGATAAGAAAGCCTTCCTCAGTGATCAGTGCAAAGAAATAGAGGAAAACAATAGAATGGGAAAGACTAGAGATCTCTTCAAGAAAATTAAAGATACCTAGGGAATATTTCATGCAAAGATGGGCTCGATAAAGGACAGAAATGGTATAAACCTAAAAGCAGCAGAAGATATTAAACAGAAGTGGCAAGAAAACACAGAACTGTACAAAAAAGATTTTCATGACCCAGATAACCATGATGGTGTGATCACTCACCTAGAACCAGACATCCTGGAATGTGAAGTCAAGTGGGCCTTAGGAAGCATCACTACGAACAAAGCTAGTGGAGGCGACAGAATTCTAGCTGACCTATTTCAAATCATAAAAGATGATGCTGCGAAAGTGCTGCATTCAATATGCCAACAAATTTAGAAAACTCAGCAGTGGCCACAGGACTGGAAAAGGTCAGTTTTCATTCCAATCCCAAAGAAAGGCAATGCCAAAGAATGCTCAAACTACCACACAAATGCACTCATCTCACACGCTAGCAAGTAATGCTCAAAATTCTCTAAGCCAGGCTTCAACAGTAAGTGAACTGTGAACTTCCAGATGTTAATGCTGGGGGTTCAATGGTTAAGAATCCTCCTGGCAATGCAGGGGACTTGGATTAGATTCCTATCTGGGGGACTAAGATTTCACATGCCCTGGAACAACTAAGCCCAAAAGCCACAACTACTGAACCTGTGATCCACAAGTAAAGAGCCCATATGCTGCAACAAAAGATTCCACATGAGGCAAAAATCCCACATGATGCAACTAAGACCCACTGCAGCCAAAATAAATACACAGCTAAACAAATAAACATTTTATTTAAAAAGAACAAAGTTTAAGGACCACAACACATGAATCTGAAATTCTTACAAAGCTAGAGAAAGCAAAACAGTGTGCTACTGACATAAAAACAGATATATATTCTAACGGAATAAAACAGAGACTAATGAGTCTAAACATCAACCCTCAAATACAAAATCCAATACTTACTAACAAGAGGACCATTACCATTCAATAAAGACAGTCTTCTCAACAAACGATGCTAGGAAAACTGGATACCCACATGTACAACAATGAAAATAAACCTTATCTAACACCATACACAAAAATTCACTCAAAGCATACCAAAGATCTAAACTTAGGAGATAAGATTACGAATTCGTAGGAAAAACAAACAAGACAAACTGGGCCTCATAAAAAGGAACAATTGTGGTTGCAAACCTTTAACTTATACAGTATCATGTGTCAATAATACCTCAAGAAAGCTGTGCGGAAAAGAGAAAAAAATAAAGTTTTGTACATTAAAGGACACTATAAACACAGTAAAAAAGAAACCATAGGTTGGGAGAAAGCATTTCCAAAACACAAATACAAAAACGGATTAATATCAGACTTCTCTGATAGCACCATGGATAAGAATCCACCTGCCGATGCAGGGGACACAGGTTCGCGCCTTGGTCTGGGAAGATTCCACACGTAAGTAAATAAGCCTGTGTGCCACAACTACTGAAGCCCACACATCCAAGAGCCCCTACGGCAACTCTGGCGCCCTGGTGCTGCAACCACTGAGGCCTGTGCACTGGAGACTGAGAGAGCCTCTTTCACGTGACAAAAGAGAAGCCACCCTAAAGAGAAGCCTGTGCACAGCAACGAAGACCCAGCGCAACCCAATAAATAAATTGTAAAGGACTGATATTCAGAATCTATGGATAAATTTGTAATTCAACAACAACTAAAAAGCCAACCAGATTAACAAATTAAAAAAGGACTTGGGTAGATATTTTTTAAAGATATACAAATGACCAATAAGCACACCATGAGGGAATGTAACCAGAATGGGAAAATATACCATTTCACATCCATTAGGACGGCAATGATTAAAAGAAAAGAAAACAACAAGGACTTCCCTGGTGGTCCAGTTGCTGAAACTCCAGGCTCCCAGTGCAGAGGCCCCGGGTTCCATCCCAGGTCAGGGAACTAGATCCCACACGCCACAACTAAGAGTTCACATGCTGTAACTAAAGATGCCACATGCTGCAACGAAGACTGAAGAGCGACGACCTGAAGTGCCACAACTAAGACCCAGGGCAGCCAAATGAATAAATACTATAAATAAAAAACAAAACACAAATAGAAAAACCTTGCACTCACACCTCCAATTCCCTAATATTAAAAAAAAAAAAAAAGACTGCATACTGCCAATACAGGTGGCAGATATTCAATCCCTGGCCATCACTTCTCAGGGGAATAACACCCTGCATGCCCCTTGGGGAGACCAAAACAAAAGAACAGAAAATAACAGATGCTGGCATGGATATAAAGAAATTGGAACCTTGAAAAAAGATCTTGCAGAAACATCTCATGGTCTGTTTCAGTAGTAACCATGTCAGTGACAACACTGTTGCAGAGTCAGGCACACACAAAAAAATGTCAGGTATAGGAATGGAGTAAAACTTCGGTACCATTCACTTGGAAAGTCACTTGGCCAAAAAGACGGCAAACAAGGAGAAATAAATCAGGCTGATGGAAGACTACTGACCTTGACAGTTTCTCAAGGCAAGAGAAATATCAGCAAAAACAAAAGGGACCTGATCAAACACAGTCATGTATGGGTGTTCCCACAGTCATGTATGGATGTGAGACTTGGACCATAAGGAAGGCTTAGCACTTAAGACTTGATGCTTTCAAACTGTGGCACTGGAGAAGACTCTTGAGAGTCCCTTAGACAGCAAAAAGATCAAACTAGTCAATCCTAAAAGGAATCAACCCTGAATATTCATTGGAAGGACTGATGCTGAAGCTGAAGCTCCAATGCGCTCACCACCTGATGCGAAAAGCCAACTCACTGGAAAAGACCCTGATCCTGAGAAAGAATGAGGGCAGGAGGAGAAGAGAGTAACAGAGGATGAGATGGTTGGATGGTACCATCAAGTCACTGGACATAAGCAAACTCCAGGAGATGGTGAAGGACAGGGAAGCCTAGCATGCAGTTCATGGGGTCGCAAACAATTGGACACGACTGAATGATCAACAAAGGTCCGTCTGGTCAAGGCTATGGTTTTTCCTGTGGTCATGTATGGATGTGAGAGTTAGACTGTGAAGAAGGCTGAGTGCTGAAGAATTGATGCTTCTGAACTGTGCTGTTGGAGAAGACTCTTGAGAGTCCCTTGGACTGCAAGGAGATCCAACCTGTCCATTCTGAAGGAGATCAGCCCTGGGATTTCTTTGGAAGGAATGATGCTAAAGCTGAAACTCCAGTCACCTCATGGGAAGAGTTGACTCATTGGAAAAGACTCTGATGCTGGGAGGGACTGGGGGCAGGAGGAGAAGGGGACGACAGAGGATGAGATGGCTGGATGGCATCACTGACTCGATGGACGTGAGTCTGAGTGAACTCCGGGAGTTGGTGATGGACAGGGAGGCCTGGCGTGCTGCGATTCATGGGGTCGCAAAGAGTTGGACACGACTGAGCGACTGAACTGAACTGAACTGAGTGATCAACAACAAAATCAAACAAAAGCTTTTGCACAGCAAAGTAAACCATAAACAAAACAAAAAGACAAACTACTGCAAATAATGTGACTAACAAGGGCTTAATTTCCAAAATATATAAAGAGGAGTACAACTGATAACAAAACAAAAAAAAAACCCAAAAGACCTTTCTTCTGGGTTGGGTTTTTTAGACATTTCTCCAAAGAAAAAAAAATTCAGATGGCCAATAGGCACATGAAAAGGTACCCATCATCATTAATCATCAAAGAAATGCAAACCAAAACTATTATACAATGAGGTACCACATCATACCGGACAGAACGGCAATCAGTAAATGTCCACAAATATGGTTTTTCCTTATAGTCCAGTGGTTAAGAATCCACCTTGCAATACAAGGGATACTGGTTCAATCCATGATCCAGGAAAATCCCACGTGCCACGGAGCAACTAGGCCTGTGCACCACAACTACTAGCTCTGTGCTCTAGAGCCCACAAGCCACAACTACTGACGCCTGCGGGGCTACAGCCCATGGTCCGCAACAAGAGAAGACACCTCAGTTAGAGAGGAGACCCCTCTCTCCACAACTCGAGAAAAGACCCAGCAAAGCAACGAAGACCCAGGGTGGCCAAAATTAAAATAAGTAAATTCATTAACTAATTTTTTTAAAGTCTACAAATAACAAATTTGGGAGAGGATGCGGAGAAAAAGGAAACCTCTTACACTGTGGGTGAGAACGTAAATTGGTACAGCCACTATGGAAAACACTACAGAGGCTCCTTGAAATAAGAGTTACCTTATGATCCACCCATCCCATTCCTGGGCATGTCTACAGAGAAAAACATAGTTTGGGATACATGCACCCCAATATTCCTTGCAGTAATGTTTACAATAGCCAAGAAATGGAAGCAACCTAAATGTCTGTCGACAGATGAACAGATGAAGAAGATGTGGTGCTTATATACCATGGAATAGTTCTCAGCCACTAAAACAAATGAAATAATGCCATTTGCAACAACATGGATGGACCTAGAGATTGTCAATACTGAGAGAAGTTAAGTCAGAAAGAGAAGGAGAAATAGTTATGACACACCTTATATGGAGAATCTAAAAAGAAACGATACAAATGAAGTTGCAAAACAGAAAGAGAGTCAGAGAATGGCTGCCAGGAGGAAGGACTAGAAGAAGGGACAGTTAGGGCATTTGCGGTGGACATGTGCACACTCCTGTATTTAAAATGAATAACCAACGAGGGCCTACTATACAGCACATGGAACTCTGCTCAATGTTATGAGGCAGCCCGGATGGGAGGGAAGTTTGGGGGATAACAGATACCTGTACGTGGATGGCCCAGTCCTTTCCCTGTTCACCTGAAACTATCAAACATTGTTAATCGGCTATAACCCATTACAAAATAAAAACTTAGGAAAACTAGAATAGATTCAAACCAACCAAAACAAAGTATTCTGTGGGAAGAAACATCATATTTCTCTTTACTGGAATGATTCAACCAGTTAATGTGCCGGATTACACTGAGCACCTTCTATACAGTAGGCACTCTTTCCCAGGCTGTGAACACAGCTGTGAAGCAGGTATAAAAGCACTCTTGGTAGATCATAAACATGTAAGCAAACAAACCAGGACACCTCAAAGGTGCTTTTAGGAACAGGATAACATCCCAGAGGGTGCCTAATGTGTGTATGTGTTGGGGAAGGGCTTCTTTAAACCAGGTCACTGAGAAAGGACCTCAGGCAAGAAAGATAAATATAATATCGTTTAAATGAAATTAAAAAAAAAAAAACAAGAAACTGATACATACACACTTATTTAGGAAACAGAACCAGACTCAAGGATTTAGACAATGAACTTGCTGTTGCCAGAAGGGAAAGGAGAAGGGCACGGATGGTTAGAGAGTTTGTGACTGACATGTACTGCTGTATTTAAAATGGATAACTAGCAGAATCTAATGTACAACAGGAGTCAAAATTGTAAATCAACAATAATTCAATAAAATTAAATACAAAACAAAAAGACCACTGACCCTGAATCCTCAGCTGTAATCTGGGACTACAGGTGTTCGGCACTAAGGAGTAGGGATGCACTCTCCATAGACACACTAACCACAGCACAAAACTCAGCACTTGCAGAAAGCAGTGATGTGAGGAGTAAAGAGCTGTTCTTGGGGGAAAGGAGAAAGAGAGCCTGGCTCAGAGGATAGAGGTGGGTGTGCAGGCCTTACCCAGCATGCATACAAGTGCAAAGTTCTCCAGCATGACATCCAGGTACAGCTGTATCTGAGCCTCATCAAGAAGACACCATTCCTCCCAGGAGAAGTACATGGCCACATCCTCAAAGGTCACACTGCCCTGGTATAACACGAACAAATAAAACCATGAACAGTCTCACTCCTGAAAAGCCACCATCTATTTTGCCACATATCTCCCAGCCCAGTAAGATGTAACCCCCTAGAAACAACGGGAAGCAAATCTCCCTCCTCTGATCTGAACTTTCCATTGCCCCCAGAATACACAGGCAGTCATCTGAAGCTGAAATCCTGCTCTTCCCTGCTGCTTATTCCCACCAGAAAATAAGGAGACCTGCACTTACCTAAACCAGCTCAGCTTTACCTCAAAGCACTTCCATGGACTGACACGGGTTCCAGGAGTAATGTGCCATACTTCCTCCATAGAACAGGCCTGCACTCAATAACCCAGGCATGGGGTTCCCAAGGTCCCCAAACCAAAAAACTGGTAGGATGGCAGGTAAAGAGCCCCCAAGACCTTACTCAAATACAGAGAATTAGCGCCTGGGAGTGATAACAAGTGAGGGACTGGAACAACTTCCATTTACTAAAAGTGCTTCTGCAGCCCTGGGAATCTGCGGGAACACGAAGGCCACGGAGGAGAGTGACCAGGGCGGTGCTCCAGGGACTCAGGACATGCCAGGGCCACTGCCTGGTACCAGGGCCAGGGAGCCTCAGCTGACTGGCTAACCTCTCCTCCGTGTTTACCAGATGCTACCGTGAAAAAGCCGCAACTTCCCTCTGCTCAAAGTACTCATCACCCGCTACAGACTTTTCTTCCACTGAACAGTCTTTGGAGAACTTTTAAAAGCTCGACTAGATCGTGTCGGCTCCCAAGGCCCTAAGAAGAAAGGTACAATACAACTTCTCATCTAGTACTCGAGCTGCAGCCTGGCCTCAAACTTAGCTCCTCACAGAAACAGGATGGACTATAGATTCCCCCAACGATCCTGCTTCAGCTGCATCCAAGCCTCACCCACACATTACACTTGTCTTCAGAAATAAAGACACCACCTCCGAAGGCCTGCATGTTCTGAACCAGGGGCCTGAGATAAAGCGACCTGAGCAGGCTTCTAACTCTGGGCATCAGTATTTCAGTAAGGAAATGGGCAGGGGAGAAGCCGGAGCACGAAGCGTTTACCTGATGTGGGGCCGACAGCGCAGCCGCCGCCATCGTAGCCTGTGGGCGGAGCGACAACACTCGAACAACCGAGTCGGACTCGGCACGGTTATTCTCGGCCTACGGCGACGTCTGCAACCGTGCGTAGTACGAACAAAGCTTCCAACTACGCCTCAGCCCCTCATCTCCCTCTCCAACAACACACTCCGGAGTTTCTGCCTAGCTCCACAGTCTCAGTAGCGACCAAAATGTCAGCCACCGAAACACCGGAAGTCCCACTACCGGATGTTCCGCCTCTAGGAAATGCATCGCCTTTGGATTTTCATTGGCTGAAGGCCTCAGCGCAAAATCTTCTGGGTAATGTAGTGCCAACGCCTTGAGCAATTGCGCCCCACTCTGGAAGCCCCAAGAAAAAAAGCCCCCACCCCCCCACCCCCCTGGCACCAAGAGGATCGCAGAGAAATCACCTGAGGTGGAGGAGAGTGGTTCCACAATTCTAAAGAGGATGGGGGCCCCATGAGGGAACGGAAATAGGGTGCTTCAGAGCATTTTAAGTCTTTAATGCTACTGATCACTGAAGTATTATAGACTTAATCTCAGACTTCTTGAAGCCAACCCTATTTTACATCCGTTGGTAACTGGAAGTAAACATACATTATCCTATTGCTCTTGAAATGCATGCAGCTTGAAGTGTTGAAGTCATTTAAGAAAAAAGTCTACAATACCCTGAATGGGAATGCAGAAAGTTGATATTTAACAGGCTTGATGAAGCCTAACAAGAGATAAAGACAACTTAGCAAGTATAACTCCCATATTGATATCTAATCAAACACCTATTTCCTATGCTTACTATTTGATTTCTATGGCAAGAGTCTCAAGTTGGCTTGCAAAGAACAGCCCTTATGGTGTTTCATGCCAGTGTTTTTCCATCCACTGTCCCCTAACATTTCTTCTTGGCTATAAATTCTCAACTGTCTTTACTTTAACATTGAACTCAATCTTTCATCCATATTGTAACAAGCCCAGAACTTTGGGCATCCATCTCACATGCCTGTCCCAACATCTCTCTGGAGTGTTTGTGTGTTTCTCTGGCCCTGGGTCTGCAATTCCCACTGTATTTTCCCAATAAGGTCTTATTTCTCATTTCCCTTTGTGCTGTGGTACATGAGTTTGTAGATCCAGGCCGCAATGAAGGGTGGTCAGCATTCAAACTCTGTCACACTGTGTCCCCTGTTGGGCTAACATGCAGCAATATTTAGAATATTTTCATGTGCAATAATGTTACTGGTGTTACATAAGGGCTCTCTTAGTTTACAAATGCATTCTAAGAAGTTATGTATTCAATGACATACCTGGGATTATAAATTTGAAAAACACAGAAGTACATGATGCTACAAAAACACAAAAAAATGTGCATGGTAAGATAGATGATATAACATTGGGGAAGGACCCAATAGTCATTCCATTTATATAAACATTTGAAAATAGTCTCACAAAAGTGGTGGGCTGCACTCAAGGCTCAGTGGTAAAGAACCCACCTGCCAATGCAAGAGACGCAGATTCGATTGATCCCTGGTCTAGAAAGATCCCACATACCCCCAGAGCAACTAAGCCCATGCACCACTACTAGTGAGCCTGCGCTCTAGAGCCTGGGAACAATGACCAAAGCCCATGACCTGGAGCCCATAGTGTGCAACAAGAGAAACCACCACTCTCCGCAACTAGAGAAAAGACTGCACAGGAATAAATATCTAGCACAGTCAAAAATAAGTAGGTAAATACAATTATATATTTTAAAAAGTAGAATATGCTCTTGCATCAGTAATTTTAATGCTGAGGATGAATTAAAAATGGTACGAGGACACTGCTTCAAGGGGTGTACATAAGTATCAAAACGCACATTTTAAATAAGTAAAATTTATTTTAAGTCAACTATACATCCATGAAATGTTTAAAACAAATATCCAAAACCTATCATTTTATAAGCATTCAAGTAATGTAAAATTCTTAAAATTATATGTAGAAATACTGAACTTGTAAAGGGGGAGTTACACAATGGTGGGCTACTGGCAAAGGTCCCCAACTCCAGGTTAAGTGACATTATGCTGGCAATCTGACACTGTTTATGGGAGTATTTACACCCACAGAAATCAGCAAACATTATAAAATAGGCCTTAACTTACTTTGTAACTTAATGTCTGCACTTAAGACAGAAGTAGCATATGTTAAAAATTCAGATTTATCTTAAATGTGTATAATATATCTGGTCATTACATCATGCATACTAAAGAAATTGAGGAAAACCTGAGAACATATTCTTTCAGTATTCCAAATTCTGTGCAGACGTCATTGACATTACTGGCTAATGGGTGAACTCTCACAGATGTCTTTCTTGTTTACCTGCTCTCGTATTTATCAAAAAAAGAGAAAATGGGGAAATAAAAGAAGACAAGAGATAAGAACCAAACAAGACACATAGGTAAAGAGATATTAAGAAACAACACTCAACCTCAAGAATCCTGACAAATGCAATTAAAATCATGATTTCACACTGCTGTTAATGGTCATCATTGGAGGTATCAGCATGTATCCAGTCTTAGATTTTAACATAGGTTCAAATTTTGGGTCATATGGTAGCTTTATTCCTAGTTTTTAAGAAATCTACATACTGTTCTCCATAATGTTTATATCAATTTCCACTCTCACCATATACCCTGAGAAAACCATAATTCAAAAACATATGTGTTCCAATGTTCACTGCAGCAAAATTAAAATAGCTAGGACATGGAAGGAACCAAGATACCCACTGTCAGATGAATGGATAAAGAAGTTGCGGTATAGAGTATTAGGCAGCCATAAAAAGTAATCAATGTGTCAGTTCTAGTGAGGTGGATGAACTTAAAAGCCCATTATACAAAGTCAAAAAAGGACAACAAATTATAGTTTACTTATGCACACATATGGAATCTAGAAACACGGTACTGATTAACTTATTTGCAGGGAGAGAACAGAAATAGAGACACAGAGAAGAGATTTATGGACACAGCAGGTGAAGGAGAGGGTGAGAGGAATTCAGAGTATCATTGAAATATACAACTACCACGTGTAAAATAGCTAGTGAGAAGTTGCTGTGCAACACAGGGAGCTCAACTCAGTGCTCTCTGACAACCTAGAGAGGTGGGATGGAGTGGGGGAGTGGTCAAGAGGAAGGATACATATGTATACTTATGGCTGATTCATGTCACTGTATGAAAGAAACCAACATACTGTAAAGAAAGTTTCTAAACAAAAATATTTTTTAGAAATGTTTGTCAACTCTGCTTCCTAATGATGGGGGAGGGGGGGCAAGTTCTTACTGATTAACAATCATTACTGGGCAACTTGCATTTTTCAAAGTGAGTGGGGGTAGGAGGAGCAGTGGCAGGACACGCAGAGGTTGAGAGGAAGAACGTTGGAGACCAGGCTATGTGAGGACCACAGAGGATACTTAGTTCTTCAGTGTTCCTCACACTGCCTAGAACATGAGTGGGTCAACTGCATAATGGGACAACAGGCACAGCCTGAAGTGGTGATGCCAGTGTAAAATGCAGTGACCCAGCGAGCGAGGCTGGAGCCTCTGGCTTAGTGCTGCTGTCCTGTGAAGAACTTCCCAAGGGGAGAGTGTTTGCAGAACTGCACATAGGTGGAAATGAAGCTGGAACCCCTGGTGGTGATGCAGGCATCAGGTGTGGTGGGAACACAGGAGAGTCCCTGCTCTGAGCAGCAGCAAAGACGCCAGCGTATATGTGCAGTGAAGAGGAACCACTCTCACGAAAGAGAGAGCCCTTATGAAAAGCCCTCTACCTCTCTGAGATGGACGCCCCTTCTTTCTCAAATAGCAATAATAAAAACTGAATCACAGCACTGGTTTGGTTGAGTAGCTAAATGGAACAATCTACAGGAAAGTCATCAATGTTGGTTTTCAGAAAAAAGATAATCAGCGTGAGGCTAGGGTATAAGCAGGGCTCATCAGGCAGGGGATGAGGGGTGCAGAAATGTTAGGACGGACAAGGTGTTATCTCAGTATCCAAACCTGGAGGGAGCAGGAGGGGGTAAAATGACCAGACTCCCTAAATCTTGAAAGAGGTAACCTGGAATTAAATCCCAGATCCGTATCCATTGCAAAGAGATCACAAACATGATACAGCATCTCTGTGCTTCAGTTTCCTCTAGAAAGTGTCCGTTTGCGGCATAGGTACGTCCCACCTTCTTACTACCTCAAATCCCTCAATTTCACTGCCAGCCGTATTGTGATACCCATAAAGCCCTTTCTCTAGTGTGAGCTACTTGATGGCTAATCAAGTGGCACTTTCAGGAAAATGATTGACCACATTCCTTGCACTCCGAAGGGTTTTCTCTAGTGTGGATTTTCCTAAAGGAACTCAGTTGGTGGGCCTGGTTAAAGGATGTCCTATATTCACTGCACATATACAGTGTTTCTCTTCTGTGACTGCCCTGATAATGGAAGCCAGACAGAATATATAAGACTCACCACATACATTACACTAATAAGGCCTTTCTAAAGTATGAATGGAGAAGGCAATGGCACCCCACTCCAGTACTCTTGCCTGGAAAATCCCATGGATGGAGAAGCCTGGTAGGCTGCAGTCCATGGGGTCGCTAAGAGTCGGGCACACCTGAGCGACTTCACTTTCACTTTTCACTTTCATGCATTGGAGAAGGAAATGGCAACCCACTCCAGTATTCTTGCCTGGAGAATCCCAGGGACGGAGGAGCCTGGTGAGCCGCTGTCTATGGGGTTGCACAGAGTCGGACACGACTGAAGCGACTTAGCAGCAGCAGCAGCAGCAAAGTATGAATTCTCTGATGTCCAATGAAACAGTACTTACAGGTAAAAGATTTATCATATTTCTTGTACTGATAAGGCTTTTCTCCACTATGGATTTTGCTATGGGTACTGAGGTACTTCCTTCAGCTAAAGGATTTTCAACATTCGGTGCAGGCGTAAGGCCTTTTTCCACCGTGAACTCTGTGATGTACAATTATGTTCCAGTTTTGGAAAAAAGATTTATTATATTCATTGCACTCGAAAGACTTTTCTCCAGTGTGGATTTTCCTAGGGATATGTGGAAGCTGTCTCTGGCTAAAGGATTACCAACATTTAAGCCCTTTCAGAAGTGTGAACTCTCTGATGACGATGAAGGCCTGACCTATCAGTAAAACATTTCCCACATTCTCTGCACTCATAAGGCTTTTCTCCACTGTGAACCCTCTGATGCCGATGAAGACGTGACCTATCAATAAAACATTTTCCACATTCAATGCACTCATAAGGTCTTTCTCCACTGTGAACGCTCTGATGATTCTGGAGGCCTCTCTTAACAATAAAAGATTTCCCACATTCACTGCACTGATAGGGCCTTTCTCCGCTGTGAACTCTCTGATGGTACCGGAGACCACTTGAAAAAATAAAACATTTCCCACATTCACTGCACTCATAGGGCCTTTCTCCACTGTGAACTCTCTGATGATACTGAAGACCTCTCTTATCAATGTAACATTTCCCACATTCACTGCATTCATAAGGCCTTTCTCCAGAATGAACTCGCTGATGATAATGGAGGTCAGATTTAGCGATAAAAGATTTCCCACATTCACTGCACCCATAGGGCCTCTCGCCACTGTGAACTCTCTGATGATACTGGAGGCCACGGAGAGCAACAAAAGACTTTCCACATTCACTGCACTCATAAGGCCGTTCGCCAGTGTGAACTCTCTGATGGTCAATTAACCGCCCCTTTTGGATGAAAGATTTACCACATTCCTTACATTTATAAGGCTTTTCTCCAGTGTGGATTTTTCTATGGATTCTGAGGTACCTCCTTTGGCTAAATGACTTTCCACATTCAGGACAGGCATATAGTGTTCCTCCAGAGTTAAATCTCTGACCTGCAAGGAAGCCAGATTTGTGGGCAAAAAATTTTCCAGAATGGCTGCATTCATAAGACCTTTCTCTGGCACGAACTTCCTCATGCTGAATAAGGCTATTTCTTTGGATGCAGGCTTCCCTACATTTGCTGAACTCACAAAATCCTTCACCAGTGAGGGCTTCTTCATCCTGAACAAGTATGTCTGTGGGGTTGGAGACTATCTTGTCTTCTCCCCAGCTCTGATGACTTTTTCCACTGTGAAAAACAGCATCATACTCCTTACTGTTGTTTCGTGGCATCCTGGTATTAGTGGCTTGTTTCTGAATTCCCATGTTGGCCAGGAAGTCATTCCCAATCTCCATGTTGGTAGACACATTCCTTGCTGCATGGATCGTACAGCTTTTCAAATATGCAGATCTTCCCATATGACACTGGCAGAATTTCACTCCAGTGTGCTGCTGAACATTGGCAGTAAAATAGAATTGTTTCCCACATGTCCCACACGTGTATTCTTTCTGCTCCCTATTTGTTCCTTGCTCTTCAGCTAAATGTAAAATGTCTCTCAAGACTGGGACACATATCTTACAGGGCTGGGTATTCTCAGGAGACAATTCTGCCCTGAGAGTACTAATCTGTGATGCTCCCTCTGCAAATACATTCTGTTCAGAACATGTCTCTGCATGCTGGACTCCATGACAAGAACCTGAAAACAAACAGTTTGACTTTATTGGAGGGAATAACATCATTACAACTGTACATCTGATACATGAAAGAGGCAGTCCATGGAATCGTGTTCAGGACATGAACTGGGATTAAACTGAAGCAGCAGCTGGTCTCACTATGCCCAGGACACAAGGACTGGATGTGGCTCTCACAGCCAAGTGGTTAAGACAGTGCACTGCCAATGCAGGGAGTGTAAGTTCAATCCCTGGCCATGGAACTAAGATCCTACATGTCTCACAGCCAAAAAAAAAAGAGGAAAAGATTAAAAAAAAAAAAAAAGTTACTATATTAATATCAAAGCTGACTTAACATAAACAAAGTCATCAGGGATAAAGAGAATTACACAATGATAAAGGGGTCAATTTTTCAGATTTCAAAATAATCCTTAACATTTATGTGCCTAACAACAGAATATTTAAACGTGAGGCAAAACAGACCTACAAGTAGAAACAGATATAATAGCTGAAGACTATAATAGTTGGAGACTTCATTCAAAACTGCTCTACCAGAAATGACCAGATTCAGCAAACAGAAAATCTGTAAAGATGCTGTTCAACTGGAAAGTGCCATCATCAATCAACTGGATGTAAGGACACCTAAAGACTACTAGTATACTCCATCCAAAATCAGCACAATAGTCTATTCATGCTGACATACAACATTCACAAGATAGACCACATCCTAGGTCAGAAAACACACCTTAACAAATTTGAAACAACTGAAATCATACAATGTCTTTTCTCAGAGCTCAGCGGAATTATAACAAAAATCAGTAACACAGTTGGAAGATCCACTGGAAAAGGGAAAGGCTACCCACTCCAGTATTCTGGCCTGGAGAATTCCATGGACTGTATAGTCCATGGGGCTGCAAAGAGTTGGACATGACTGAGCGACTTTCAAAAAGAAAAAATATGTAACACAAAGATAGCTGAAAAAAAAAATCCCAAAATTTTGAGAATTAAACTATACATTTCAAATAAAACATGGGTCAAAGAAGAAGTCCCCAAAAAGAAATCTTAAGAAAACTTTTAGTTAGAACTGGACATGGAACAACAGACTGGTTCCAAACAGGAAAAGGAGTACGTCAAGGCTGTATATTGTCACCCTGCTTATTTAACTTATATGCAGAGTACATCATGAGAAATGCTGGGCTGGAAGAAGCACAAGCTGGAATCAAGATTTCCAGGAGAAATATCTATAATCTCAGATATGCAGATGACACCACCCATATGGCAGAAAGCGAAAAAGAACTAAAGAGCCTCTTGATGAGAGTGAAAGAGGAGAGTGAAATAGTTGGCTTAAAGCTCAACATTCAGATAACTAAGATCATGGCACCTGGTCCCATCACTTCATGGCAAACAGATGGGGAAACAGTGGCAACAGTGGCTGACTTTATTTTTCCAAAATCACTGCAGATGGTGACTGTAGCCATGAAATTAAAAGACGCTTACTGCTTGGAAGGGAAGTTATGATCAACCTAGACAGCATATTAAAAAGCAGAGACATTACTTTGCCAACAAAGGTCCGTCTAGTCAAGGCTATGGTTTTTCCAGTAGTCATGTATGGATGAGAGAGTTGGACTATAAAGAAAGCTGAGCACTGAAGAATTAATGCTTTTGAACTGTGGTGTTGGAGAAGACTCTTGAGAGTCCCTTGGACTGCAAGGAGATCCAACCAGTCCATCCTAAAGGAGATCAGTCCTGTGTGTTCATTGGAAGGACTCATATTGAAGGTGAAACTCCAATACTTTGGCCACCTGATGTGAAGAGTTGACTCATTTGAATAGACCCTGATGCTGGGAAAGACTGAAGGCAGGAGGAGAAGGGGACGACAGAGGATGAGATGGTATCACCGACTCAATGGACATGAGTCTGGGTAAACTCCTGGAGTTGGTGATGGACAGAGAGGCCTGGCGTGCTGCGATTCATGGGGTCGCAAAGAGTCGGACATGACTGAGCGACTGAACTGAACTGAAGAAAACTTTTTTAAGTATTTTCAAATAAACACAACACTTTTCAAAATAAGTGAAAGCAGTGTTTATAAGGCAATTTATAGCATTGAATGAACATATTGCAAAAGGAGACCTAAAATCAATTATCTGTGCTTTTACCTTATGAAACTACTATATAGAAAAATCAACAAAGCTCCAACAAACCTTGTTATTTAAAATGGCCAATAATATAAAAAGGATTCTAGTCAGTCTGTGAAAATGAGGCAGTACACAAATTAATAATATCAAAAATGAAAGAAAAGGGGAAAAAAATGAAAGAGAAGGGACATCCTTGGTGGTCCATTGGCTAAGACTCCTAACTCTCAAAGCAAGGGGCCCAGATTCCATCCCTGGTCGGGGAACTAGATATCACATGCTGCATCTAAGAGTTCACATGCCTCAACTAAAAGATCTACATGCTATGAAATATCAGTAAATTGAATCAAAAACTGTAAAAAAAAAAATTACATACCATGATCAACTGGGATTATTGCAAGGTACACAAGGATAATGTAACATTCAAAAATCAATAAACAGAATCCATATCAAGAATTCTCTGGCAGTCCAGTGGGTAACAACCTACCTGCAGGGGATACAGGTAAGATCCCTGGTCCGGGAAGATTCCACATGCCACAGGGCAACTAAACTCTCAGGCCACAAGTACTGAACCAACCTGTAAACCTTGCTCACCACAACTAGAGAAAATCCTCCCAGCAACAAAGACCCAATGCAATCAAAAAATTAAAAAAAAAAAAAAAAAATTCTAAAAACAAAATAAAAGCAACCAAAAAAGACAACCTAAAAACTGGGAGAAAATATTTGCAAATGATGTAAGTCAGACAGAGAAAGACAAATACCATTTGATTTCACTTCTTTATGGAATCTGAAATATGACACTACATATCTACATATAAACATACAGAAAACAGAAACAGACTCAGGGACAGAGAACAAACTTGTGTCTGCCAAGTGGGAGGGAGGTAAGTGAGGGAAGGATTGGGAGTATAGGATTGGCAGACGCAAACTAGTAAACATAGCATGGATAAACAAGGTCTTGATGTCATACTACAGGAAATTATATTCAGTACCTGTGATAAACCGTAAGGGAAATGAATAAGGAATATATATATATATATATCTGTGTGTATGTGTGTGTATTAAAAAAACTTAGTAGCTATGCTGTGCAGCAAAATTAACATAAAGTTGAGAACTGAACAGAATATTTTAATAAAATTATAAAAACAAAAAAACGGAAAGACTACTGACCCTGAATCCTCAGCTGCAAATTTGGGGATACAGGTGTTCTGGCACTGAGGTTGCACTCTTCCTAGCTATACTAACCACAGACATAACTCAGCATTTTGAGAAAGTAGCGCCCATGGTCCGTATGTGACAAGGACATACCTACCCCACGGGAAAAGGAAAAAGGCAGAGCCTAGCTCAGAGGAGCGAGGTGGGTGTGTAGGCCTTACCCAGCATGCACACAAGTGCGAAGTTCTCCAGCATGACATCAAGGTACAGGCGTATTTGAACCTCATCAAGAAGACACCATTCATTCCAGGAGAAGTACACGGCCACATCCTCAAAGGTCACACTGCCCTGGTACAATAGGGAGAAATAAAACAGTGAACGAACTCACTCCCAGAAAACCACCATCCAACTTCTTCGCACATCTCCCCCACTGCCCAGTCAGATGGGGCCTCCTGAAACCTGGAGTTTAAAAAAAAACCTCCCTCCTTTGATCTGACCTTCCCATTGGCTCCGGAAAACACAGGTAGTCCTTTGAAGCCAAAATCCGGCTCTTCCCTACTGTTTATTCCCACCAGGAGAAAAAAAAAAAAAAACAAAACCCTGCACTTACCTAAACCAGTTCAGCCTCACATTAAAAGTGACCAGTTCCACACTTCCTTCCATTGATGATGGAAAATAGGAACCACCTCAACAGACCCCGGCCTGCATTCAGGACCCTGAACATGGGGTTCTCCAGGGTTCCCAAACCAAGGGTCTAGGTGAATGGCAGGTGAGGAGCCTTAAGACCCTTGTCAAATACAAAGAATGCGTGTATGGGCTTGAGCATAATTGAGGGACAGGGACAACCTCCATTTACCAAAAGTGCTTCTGCAGACCTGGGAATCTGTGGGAACGAGCAGACCACGGAGGAAGGTGACCTGGGTGATGTTCCAGGGGCTCAAACTTTCCCAGGACTTCTGCCTGGGACCAGAGCCGTGGTAATGGCACGGTGGCTGGCTAAGGTCTCCTTCGTGACTCCATCCTTAGTACTACCTCTTTATGAGTTGTGAGCAAGGAAAAGCCAGAAATTCCCTCTGCCTCAAATTAATCATCACAAACCAACAGACTTTTCTTTCACTAAACAGTTTCGAAGCCTAATTTTAAAAACCCCAATTCAGATGACGTCCGTCCTGTGCTCAAAACTCTTCACCGCTTCCAGAAGGTCCAAGCAGGAAATGACAACCTCTCATCTGCCACTCCAGGTGAAGCCTGCCCGCAAACGTTGTTCCTCACAGAAGCTGGACGGACCTCAGGTTCCCCAACATTCCTTCTTCAGTTGCACCTCAAAGCCTCACTCACACATTACACAGGTCCTCGGAAATAAGGACACCACCCCGAAGGCCGCCTGTCGGGGAAGAGGGCCCTGAGATACAGCGGCCTGAGCAGGCGCTCTCGCACGGGGCATTCATACTTTGACGGGAAAGGGGGCAGGGCAGAGCGTTTACCTGAGGTGGCACCGGCAGCGAAGCCGCCGCCATCCGAGCCTGTGGGCGGAGCGGAGCTTCCAAAGTAGAGCGACCAGGTCGGTTTCCGCACGATAACTCGCCGCAGGTGACACTAAGCACAGACCCTGTGCAGTGTGCACGAAGACTCCGCTTCCGCCTAAGGCCCCTCACTGCCCAGCAAACTCCTCACTCGTGAGCTTTTCACCAGCCCCCCGGTCTCAACAACAAACACAACGTCGAAATAAACGCGCCGGAAGTCACACTGCCGGATCCAGGAAACGCGCATCTTCTGAATTTTCAAGGGCTCAACCCACTCCAGTGTTCTTGCCTGGAGAATCCCAGGGACGGGGGAGCCTGCTGAGCTGCCGTCTATGGAGTCGCGCAGCGTCGGACACGACTGAAGCGACTTAGCAGCTACCTCACCTTAGCGCAAGTTCTTCTGGGTAATGTAGTGCCAAGGCCTCAAGGCATGGCGCCACACTGGAAGTGCAAGGAGGAAAGCCAAGCAGCACCGCGAGGAGCGCTGGGAAATCACGTGTCGGGGGCCTCCGTCCTCATTAAAGAGATGGGGAGTCGATGACGAAATAGGGGGAGGGTGCTTCAGAGAATTTAAGTCTTTAATGATACTGATCTCTGAAGTGTAGGGATAATGTAGCTGACAGCCATTGGTAACTGGAAGTAAGAAAACATTATCTTATTGCTCTTGAAATGCATGCAACCTGAAGTGCTCAAGTCATCTGTAAATTATGGTCAGGGAAAAGAAAAAAAGACTACAGGATTCTGACTGGGAATGTTGACAGTTGATACTGGGCAGGCCTGCTACAGCTGAACAAGAGAGAAAACACTTATTTTCGTCCCCCAGAAAAGGCTGTCGTGCCTGCATAGTCAGTGATGGTGTGCAACTAAGTGAGAAACAATGATGGATAATCAGGACACCCAAAATGGCTGTATTCTTTCTCTTTGTACATCCCCTGCCCCACCAGTCTGATTCACCTATACCCTACTCACCTGCCTGAACTTTCACTTAATAATAAAGCCTCATATGTCAATACCTACCTTCTTGCTCTAGCCCCGGATAGTCCTTGTTTTTGTCATTAGATAGTAACTACTTCACATTGAGTTTCTCAGAGACTGTAAGTGGCCTGCTTTTTTCCTGGTTTCCCTGTCAACTGACGAGCCAGCCTCACCTCAATTCCCTCTAAAGCAAGTAACCTCCCTATCCTCCCCAGTAAAAAAAAAAAAAAAAAGCCTACCGCCGCATCCTGCCTGCTGTGTCTGACCACGGTGATGTGTCTCTCCTGGACCTTGTGATGTCTTCGTCCTTGTCTCTGGGCTCTGTATTTGCTATTCAGGCTGAACGATTATTAATATGTTATCCTGACTTTAAGACTAGACCCCTTTGTCTCTCACAGCTGATCAGTGTCTCCAGTTTCTGCCACTCCAGCCCTGCCTGGCACAGTTCCACAGGGAGGAGGCAGGGCCAGGGTGGTTTCTCTGTAGGTATGCTGGGGTGGGTAAACTGTGGCTCAGCAGCTGTCAGAAATGTGGGCTGCTCCTCATGCACCCATGGAGTAACTGCCAACAATCGCCACCGCAGCCCAACCTGGGCTCTGCCCTTTGCACCCAAAAATCGAGTCCTTACCCTGGTCTTGACTGCACCAGATCCAGCAACACGTTGGGGCATGGAGTCAGTGCAGCCAGAGCATGTCTTCTCCTTGGCTGGGGTGTATGTGAACCTGCTCCCTGGAAACCAGCAGCTGATAAAGCAGGCCTCACTCTGCCAGGCTCAAGGGCCAGGAGTGAGCAAGCAAACTCCTACTAAACAGGGTTCAGGCTCCTGCAACTTTTCTGTCTGTCCCACTGTGCCTCCAACCAGTCCACCACATAGAACCTAGGACTGGGACATTCTGTTTCTTGAACTGCTCACAATCCAGATGCCATGATGTTACCAAAACACACACACAAAATACATGATATGATAAATGATCTCACAAAGGGGTAGGATGCAATAGTCATGCCATTTATATAAACATTTGAAAACAGTCATCACAAAAGTAGTGGGCTTCCCTCGTGGCTCAGTGGTAAAGACTGCACCTGCCAATGCAGGAGACAAGGGTTCAATCCTTGGTCCAGGAAATACCACAGGTCACAGCTATTGAGCCTATGGTCTAGAGCCTGGGACCCAAAACTACTAAGCACATATGCAAAAACTCTTGAAGCCCTAGTGCCCTAGAGCCCTGCTCTAGCACACTGCAATGAGATGCCCGTGCACCACAACCAGAGAGTACCCCTCACTCTCCACAACTAGAAGAAGCCTGTGCAACAATGAAGACCCAGCACCATCACAAATAAATAAAATTACATATTGTAAAAAGTGGAATGTGCTCTTACATCAGTAATTTTAATGTTGAGGATGAATTAAAATGGCAGGTAGAAACTGGTTTGAGGGGTATACACAAAGTATCAGAATATTGACATTTACTTATTAAATACGTAAAATTTAAGTCTACTGCACAACCATAAAACGAGTTTTAAAATATGCAAAACCTGTCACCATATGGTCATTCAACTATGGTAGCATTCTTAAAAGTTATTTTTGGCTACTGAACCTGTAAGAGGGGAAAGTATACAGTGGTGCACTACTGGCAATGCTTCCCAACTCCATGTTCAGTGACATTATGTTTGCAGTCCGACATTGGCTATGGAAGTATTTACACTCATGGAAATTGGCAAATGCTATAATATAAAAAAGGATTTACTTTGTAACTGAATGAATGCACTTAAGATTGAGGTAGCTTATGTTAATAGTATACATTTATCTTAAATGTATATAATGTATTTGATTATTGCATTATGCGTAGTAAAGAAATTGAGGAAAACATGAGAACATGTTCTCTCAGTATTCCAAATTCAAATTCCATGCAGGAAACACTCACATTATTGAAGAATAAGTGAAATATCACGGATATCTTTGTTGTTTCCCTGCTCGCCTATTTGTCACAAAAAGGGAAAATGGGGAAATCCCACAAAATAAAAGTAGGCAAAAAGATAGGAACAGAAAGATACCCAAACAAGACACACAGGAAAAGAGACATTAAAAACCAGCAACACTCAACATCAGAAATCCTGAGAAATGCAATTAAAATCATAATGATTTCATACTGCTATCTTACAGTCTTCATTGGAGGTGTCAGCATGCATTCAGTCTTAGAGTTTAAGATAGGCTGGATTTCTGGGTCATATGGTAGTTGTTAGCTTTTTAAGAAATCTCCATTCTGTTCTGCATAATGGTGATATCCATGTATATTCCCACCATAGAGCCTGAGAAAACCATAATTCAAACAGAAACATGGACCCCTGTGTTCATTGCATACTATTTACAATAGCTAGGACATGGATGCAAACTATATGTCCACTGACAGATGAATGGATAAAGAAGTTGTGGTACACGTATACAATGGAATATTACTCAGCCGTAATAAGGAATCAATTCAAGTCAGTTCTAGTGAGGTGGATGAACCTAGAGCCCATTGTACAGAGTGAAGTCAGGAAAAAAATGTCATATATTAATGCATATAATGTATACATGTAAATACTTTAATGCATATACATATACATTAATGTCATATATTAATGTATATACAGGAATAGAGACACAGACAGAAATTTATGGAAACACTGGAGGAAGGAGAGGGTATGAAAAATGGAGCAAATAGGACTGAAACATCCTCTACCATACATAAAACAGATAGCTATTGGGAAAGTTCTGTATAGAACTGGGGGCTCAACCCAGTGCTTTGTGACAATTTAGAGGGGTGGAACTGGGTGTGCGGATGGAATGCAGATTCAAGAGGGAGGGGACATATTTATACTTGTGGATGATTCACATTGTTATATGGCAGAACGAGCAAAACATTGTAAAGCGATTATCCTCCAATTAAAAGTAAATATTAAAAATAAAGAAAAAAGATAGCTTGGTCTAGTGTGGGTCCCAAAATGGGCAGGCAAGTACTTGTTGCTTAACAATCATTTGGTGACTTGCATTCTTACATTTATGGAAGGGTGTGGGGATGGGAGGAGCAGTGAGAAGATCAGTAACAAGGACAGGAGGAAGAACCTGGGAACCAGTCCATGTGGGAACCACAGTGGATGCTCTTATTCCTTCATTGTCCCTCACATTAACTAGAACCATCAGTGGGTCAACTAAATAATGGAGTAATAGGGACATGCTAATCAAACCAGTCAATCTTAAAAGAATCAGTCCTGAATATTCATTGGAAGGACTGATGCTGAACCTTAAGTTCTAATACTCTGGCCACCTTATGTGAAGAGCCAAATCATTAGAAAAGACTCTGATGCTGGGAAAGATTGAAGGCAGGAGGAGAAGGGGATGACAGAGGACAAGATGATTGGATGGCATCACCGACTTAATGGACATGAGTTTGAGCAAGCTCAAGGAGATGGTGGAGGACAGGGAAGCCTGGTGTGCTGCAGTCCATGGGTCACAAAGAGTTGGACATGACTGAGAGACTACTCAGCAACAACTAGGAATATGCTGAAGTCTGTATATGAAGATGGAAAGGACCTTAGAAACCAAACATTGCATATGGTGGTGAAGAAGTCTGGGGTGATACCAATGACCCAGTCTGGAATGCCTGGCTTAGTGCTGCTGTCCCTGTGAGGAACTTCCCAAGCAGGAGGGTGACATGCATGGGTGGAAATGAAGCTGGAGTCCCTGGTGGTAAGGCAGGAAGATGTGTGTAATTCATGGTCAGGACACAGGAGACAGAGTCCTTGCGCTGAGGGGTAGAAGTCAGTGTATACATGCAGTGTAGAGGGACCACTCTCATGAAGGTCTGGCAGTAGTGAGCACTTGTGTAAGTCCCTCACAGCATTGGTTTGGCTATGGTACAGGCAGGGCTTATGCGGTGGGGAGTGGGAGTGCTGAAGCGTTAAGATGGAGGTGTTCTTTTAGTCCCCAAACTTAGCGGTGGGGAGAGGCAGCAGAGGACTGAAATGACCAGACTCCTCAAATCCTGAACCAGGCAACACTGAATCCCAGGTCCATATCCATTGTGCCAAGATCGCCGAGATCACAAACAGATGATACTATGTCTCTGTGCTTCCTCTCTAGAAAGGGTCCATTTGATGCAGAGATTCTTTGCATCTTCTAACAGCCAGTCCATCCTAAAGGACATCAGTCCTGGGTGTTCATTGGAAGGACTGATGTTGAAGCTGAAATTCCAATATTTTGGCCACCTGATGCGAAGAGCTGACTCATTGGAAAAGACCTTGATGCTGGGAAAGATTGAGGGCAGGAGGAGAAGGGAATGACAGAGGATGAGATGGTTGGATGGCATCACTGACTCCATGGACGTGGGTTTGGGTGGACTCCAGGAGTTGGTGATGGACAGGGAGGCCTGGCGTGCTGCAATTCATGGGGTCACAAAGAGCAGAACACGACTGAGTGACTGAACTGAACTGAACAGCCTTAAACTCCTTCAAAGTCACAGCCAGCCATATTTGGGATATTCATAAGGTTCTTTCTCCAATGTGAAATCTCTGATGAACAAAGAGACTGGATTTACTAATAAAAGATTTCCTGCATTCACTGCATTCATAAGGTCTTTCTCCAGTGTGAACTCTCTGATGACAATGAAGATTTGAACTACCAATAAGACATTTCCCACATTCACTGCACTCGTAAATTTATCCAAGATGGATTTTCCTATGGGAACTGAGGTGGTGGATTTGGTAAAGGATGTCCTAAGTTCTCCAGGCTTATATAGCCTTTCTCCCCTGTAAATACCCTGATGATAATGAAAACCAGGCAGAAAAGTGTATGATTTCCCACATACTTTACACTCATAAGGCCTTTCTCCAGTATGAGTTCTCTGATGTTCAATGAAAGAGTACTCACTGGTAAAAGATTTATCATATTCCTTGAACTGATAGGGCTTTTCTGCAGTGTGGATTTTCCTATGGCTACTGAGCTCCCAGCTTTGGTAAAATGTGCTTCAACTAAAAGATACGAAGTGTCATAACTAAGACCCAGCACAGCCAAATAAATAAATAAATATATATATTTAAATGTGGGTCTGCCCATACCATATTGGCAGGATTTCTCCCCAACAGGCTGCTTCTGGTGCTGCTGAATGTTGGCGGTGAAACAGAATTATTTCCCACATGACCCACATACACATACAGCAGTTTCCTGCCTGCTGTTTGTTCCTTGTTCTTCAGCCAAATGCAAAATGTCTCTCAAGACTAGAATGCACATCTTACAGAGCTGGACCTTCTCAGGAGACAAACCTGTGCTGGATGTCCTCATCTGTGAGACTCCTTCTGCAATTCGCTCTGTTCAAAATGTGTCTCCTTATCCTGAACTCCATGCCAAGAACCTGAAAACAAAGAAGTGGTAAAGAAGTCCTTGTTGACTTTTTTGGAGGGAAGGATGACATCACAAATCCATGTCGGACACGTGAAAGAACCACTGCCCAAGAGTATGTTCGGAAATAGGCTTGGAGTCAAATTGAGGAAGCACCTGCAAGAATCGTAGGCTGCAGTGAAACTGGGAAAACTGGGAAGTAGTAGAAATGACAAATTGACAAAAGGTCAAGAATAGACAAAGATGAGAGAAATGATTTGTAGCCACTGACGATGGCACCATGACACTTGTCCAAAGGAAGAAAGACATTCTTTCTGGTATGAACACAGACCTGATATCAAGCCCTCACCCAGCTGCCGTTTATTTCCCCAGGGTACCTCTGAGCACTTTATGTTGAGACCAGAATGATGTCCATACCATGAAGCCCCAAGGACTCTCCATTGCAAGCTGAAAGACTACACAGGACACAAACTATACAACTTCTAACTCAGTCAAGATGGGTGAATGGTAACACTGGCCCAGAGGAACTCAGTAACACAATATATGGCATTTAAATATTACACTAAAAAAATCCAGTGGATCCAGGGAAAGGGATGGACAGTGGATAGAATTTAGGAATTTTAGGAATCTATCTCCACCAAAACGTATTAATAATTGTACTGCTGCTGCTGCTGCTAAGTCGCTTCAGTCGTGTCCAACTCTGTGCGACCCCAGAGACCGCAGCCCACCAGGCTCCCCCATCCCTGGGATTCTCCAGGCAAGAACACTGGAGTGGTTGCCATTTCCTTCTCCAATGCATGAAAGTAAAGTGAAAGTGAAGTCGCTCAGTCGTATCCGACTCCTAGCGACCCCATGGACTGCAGCCTACCAGGCTCCTCCATCCATGGGATTTTCCAGGCAAGAGTACTGGAGTGGGTTGCCATTGCCTTCTCCGAATAATTGTACTAACAGAGTCTAATTTATCTAACACTTTTGCAACTATTGAGCCTACTGAATATCTGCAGTGTCCCACAAAACAGAGTTTGAAGAGATAAAGATTCACAACCAGAATCAGATATCACATGGAGGTTAAGATGATCACATTGGGAATATGAAATAATTATGAATAAGCTAATTAACCTCTGCTAAAGAATAAAGAAAACAGCATACCATACCAGAAGGACAATGTAAGTTGAGAAGTGAGAATTCTAACAGAGGAACCAAAAAACAAAGCTACAGTCAAGTACACTGTAACTGAAATGAAGAATGACTGTGATGCACATATTATTCATAGGCTGAACACAACCGAGAAAAGGATTTTTAAGCTTGATTTTCTCTTAGTAGAAACTTCCAAAACTAAAAAGCAAACAAAAAAATGATAGAAAATAAATGAAGAACACCAGAACATTCAAGACCTGTGGGAAAACTGCAAAAGGTTTAACATACACATATGGAAACATGTCAAAGAGAAAAAGAAAAAAGAATAGAAGAAATTATTGAGGCAATAATGATGAAGAAATTTTAATCCAATTAATGTTAGATACCAACCCATAGATCCACAAAGCTCACAAACCACCAGACAGATTGAAATACAAAAAACTACAGGTAAGTATATCACATTCAAATGCAGGAAATAAAAAAGAATCCTCAAGGAAGCCACAGGAATAAATGGCTTTTAGAGAAGCAACAAAAACAATGACATTTGAATTCTCCTCAGAAATCAGGCAAATAAGAATGGTATGGAGTTAAAATATTTAAAGTACAGTGGGTGTGGTGATTATGATGCGGTTTGGGGAGGGTGGACATCCCCAATCTAGAGTTTAATATCCGTAACATTAATCTTTAAGAGTGATGGTGAAATACTTTCTTAGACACAGAAAAATGGTGGGAATATAGTAGAGGAAATCCTTTAGACAGATGAAAAATGACATCAACTAAAAATCTGGGTTTCAGACTTCCCTGGTGGTCCAATGGCTAAGACTCCATGTTCCCAATGCAGGGGGCCTGGGGTCAATCCCTGCCTGGTCAGGGAACTAGATCCCACATATTCCAACAAAGACCCTGTGCAGCCAAAATAAATAAAAATAAATACTTTGTTTTAAAAATCTGGGTTTCATGGAGAAAGTAAGAGCCTCAGAGAATTAAAAAATTTCACTGACATATAACTGCAATGGAACACTGTGTATCTTCAAACTGTATAACATGATTTGATCTTGGCTTCCCTGGTGGCTCAGATGGTAAAGAATCTGCCTGCAATGCAAGAGACCTGGGTTCAACCCCTATGTCAGGAAGATTTACTGGAGAAGGGAATGGCTACCTACTCCAGTATTCTTGCCTGGAGAATTCCATGGACAGAGGAGCCTGGCAGGCTACTGTCCTTCGGGTCACAAAGAGTTGGACACAACTGAGCGACTAAGCACTGCATATACACTGCACTAACTAACAAATTAACTTTAGTTACCAGAGTTACAACTTTTTTCCCATGATGACAACTTTTAAGAACCACTCTCTTAGAAACTTCTGAATATACAGTATGGTTTTTGGACTTTCCTGGCAGTCCAGTGGTTAGGACTCTACACTTACACTACAGAGGATGAGGATTCGATCCTTTGTCAGGGAACTAGATCCCACAAGCAACTCATCTAAATAAATAATTAATTAATTAAATATAAGATACAGTTTTGTTAATGAGTCATCATGCTGTGCATTACATTAAAAAATTCATTCATCTTATAAGTAGAAATCTATGATTTCTCACACCCTTCACTTATTTTATAAATGGACCTTCCCCCTCTTTGGCAAGCATCAATTGTTTGTCTGTATCTAAGTTTGGTGTTGTTGATATTATTTTAAATATTCAACATGTTAGAATAATCATGCTGCTACTGCTGCTAAGTCGCTTCAGTCATGTCCGACTCTGTGCGACCCCATAGACCGCAGCCCACCAGGCTCCCCCGTCCCTGGGATTCTCCAGGCAAGAACACTGGAGTGGGTTGCCATTTCCTTCTCCAGTGCATGAAAGTGAAAAGTGAAAGTGAAGTCGCTCAGTCGTGTCCGACTCTTATCGATCCCATGGACTGCAGCCCACCAGGCTCCTCCATCCATGGGATTTTCCAGGCAAGAATACTGGAGTGGGGCGCCATTGCCTTCTCCTAGAATAATCATACAGTACAGTTAATTCTGGATCTAACTGGGTTAGAACTGCTTGGATCCACTCATACATGGGGTTTTTTTAACATGGATATTTTTCAATAAATACAGATGACTATAGGATCTATACTTGGAAGAATCATAAATGCAAAAACTTCAGAATCAGAGAGCTGACTATGGGACTTTAGCATCCAATGATTTCAGTATAGGCAGGGTCTCCTGGAACCAATCCTCTGTGGAAGCAGAGGGACAATTGAGAAAAATAATAAAAAGGAAGAGAGAAAGCAATTAGGAGTTTTAAAAATTATAAGGTATTCAAATCACCCAGGAAGCTGCAGTGTTACATGATAGTGGATTTCAGTTCAGTTGCTCAGTTGTGTTTGATATAACTGGATATATGGACACCTATAGACTACTAGTTTACTCCATCCAAAAACAACACATAGTCTTCTCATGCTGCCATATATAACATTCACAAGACAGACCACATCCTAACCCAGAAAACGTAACTTTAACAACTTTGAAACAACAGAAATCATGGAATGTCTTTTCTCAGAGCACAGAGGAATTAACACTAGAAATCAGTAACACAAAGATAGCTGGAAAAAATCCCAAAATACTGAGAATTAAACAATATACTTTCAAATAAAACATGAGTCAAAGAGGAATTCCCCAAAGAAGAAACTTTGAGATAAATTTTTAAGTATTTCAACACTTCAAAATATGTGAATACAGTGACAGCAGTGTTGATAAGGCAATTTATCTATTTTTTTCTTCTTTTTTCTTAATATATATATAATTTAACCACTGGACCAGCAGTGAATTCCCAAAAACATTGTAAGTACAGTTGACTTACAATGTTTCAAGCATGCAGCAAGATGATTCAGTTATAGATCTATACATACATTATTTTGCAATTGTTTTCCATTATAAGTTATTACAAGCTATTGACTATAGTTCCCTGTGCTATACAGTAAACCTTAGTCACTTGTTGCATATCTATTTTTTAAATTAGAAATCTAGCATTCTAGCAATTTATAGCACTGAATGCAGATATCAGAAAAGACCTAAAATCAATTAGCTGTGCTTCTACCTTATGAAATCACAATAGGAGAAAACTAAATCCACAGGAAGAAGAAAAAAAATACTTAAAAATCAACAGAGAAAAATCAACAAAGCCTCCCAAAAGTTGGTTCTTTAATATGACTGACAAAATAAAAAAATTCTGTTCACTGTAAACATGAAAACAAGACAGGATGCAAACTACTAATGAAGAAGGAATTCACAGGGCCTGGACTCCATCTTAGGCCTGTTCATGCTGATCACGCTCGGCCACCTTTCCAATGGGCTCTGAACTCTGTGTTTAGTGCCTAAGGAAACAACAACAGAAGGATAAGACCCCCTCCAGACAGGGGAACCTTGAAGATCGTATCTAGGTTACTCATCGCCTAAGAGAAAACATGCACTAATCACCCCTTCCTCCAGACAGGCCATAAATTTTTCTGTATCTATCAGAGTGTAACCTCAGGTTTATTGATTATTGGCTAACTGTTTGACTGTTTGAGCACATGAGCACATAGCACGTGAATCATGGGGTTATTGGGATTGTATTTTCCTTGGTTTATGTGAGTCTCAAGGAATTTGGAGTGGTGGGTTCAGACACGAACACATGGGGTATAAAAGACTTTTGCAAATGCTGGTCGGGGTCCTTGGCTAAGAGGAGAGTCTGCTATGGACCCGCCGGTGTAATAAACTGCACTCCACTATCTGCATTGTCCTTCTGAGTGAGTTTCTTTCCCGGAATGCGTGGCTACAACATTTGGTGCATGGGCTGGGAAACTCCTCACTTTGAGGAGACAGGTCTCATTTGAGGCCACCCTGAGGCTTTGTGGCTTGAATCTCCTAGAGGAGGGAAGGCCCCTCACCCCTCTAGAAGAATTCAGCCTTTCAACGCCCCGTTCTTCTCTTTGGCAGGTAGTGAACGGCATCTAGGGAACTGAGCGCTCAGGTGAGGAGGAACCCACCTGGCAGGGTGGAAGAGGGGGCCTGATCACCCCCCTGGGCGGGACTAGAAGGGGCACGGACCCACAGGGGCCTGGAATAGGCAGGAAGCAGCGATCGCTTGGTACATAGGTCGACGAGCGTGCTAGGTTTAGGAAGGAAATTTGTGAAGGTCATCTAGGAGTTGTGTCCACGCTGTCTCAGGGAAAATTATTACCAGCGATCGCCAAGGGATTTTTAGGATAGGAAACTGGTCCTTGTATGCTCGTATTCTGCCCTCCCCCAGGACGTGTCCCGTCTGCTGTGAAATTCTTGATCCCCTTGGAATTGTTAGGCTAGAAGGAGGGGGATAAATAAGTGAGTATGAATTGGCTTTCCCAGAGATGGCCTGGGACTTGGGATATTTAACCCATCTGTGTTTACATCCTCACCTGATCAAGCCCACCAAGGCAGAACGGACTTTAAGGGAGAAACAGTCTTGGATCACGTGGTGGTATTCTGGTTCGGCTGTCCTGACCGGCATGTGAAGGCATGCCTATCCCCCTTCTCCTTCTGGGATCTGGCAGGTAAGGCCCTTCTCACCCCAATTAGGAAGGAGGCAGAATGGCAATTTAAGTGTCATTGAGTGGAAATATCGGAAGTGCATAGGGTACTGAGAACTTCGTAGACAGAACGAAAAGGAAAAGTAGAAGAAGGTCTGTGAAGGTAAGCAGGATGGGAGGAAGTGAATCTAAGGCAACTGTATTGGAGCGCATGATTAAAAATTTAAAGAAGGGATTCGGAGGAGACTATGAGGTGAAGATGAAGCCTAACCACCTCCACATACTCTGTGGGGTTGAATGGCCCCCTGTGGGAGTAGGACGGCCACCAGAGAACACCATGGACTTACAAATAGTGGAAGCAGCCTATACAGTAGTCACAGGACAGCCAGGACACTTGGATCAACATCCATATATTGACTCATGGCTCGGGTTAGCTCAAGGCCCTCCTACTTGGACAAGGTTCTGTATCCAGAAGGGAAAGGGAAAAATATTAATGGCACAAAAATTGATAATAAAAAAGGAAATTCTACAGGATTTGGACGGGGACGACCTGACCCCTTCCCCATACTGGATAATGATGCGCCTGCCTTCCAGTGCTCCACCAGGACCGGAGGCCGCCTTAATGCCCCATCCAGGGCCAGGTGAAGTCCTGCAGCAGCCGCTGCTCCTCCGCCAGCTCTCCCCGAGGTCGTAGAGCCGCCACCTCGGCAGGCTCCGATCCCGGTGACAGAAGCCTCTGGCCAACACTTCCAGGATCCGGCTCCAGCCAAACCGCCCAAGCTATACCCGCCTCTCCTGCTGAGTACTGACAAGAAGGGGAGGGAGACGTTGGAATTAAGCAGAGACTGCGCTCTGCCAGAGAGCCGGAGGGAACGAAAGAGAACAGACAAGAGATTTGCAGTGCTAGCTGCTGCTCTGGGAAAGTCTATCTCGGGCTCTCCAGAAAACCTCATCTGCCCCAGGGACAGGACAGTCCTTCAACCGGTCCCAACGGAGGTCTCGGGTCCCGTTACAGCCAAACCAGTGTGCCTGGTGCCAAGCTTTTGGCCACTGGAAGAATGAATGCTCTAAGGCAAGGAAGGAAGAGGAAGCTCCCGCAGTGGTGGGGCTTGCTGACTTGGAAATTAAATAGGGCTGCCGGGGCTCAGAGATATCAGGTCCCCGAGAACCCATGGTAACCTTAAAAGTGGGGGACCGAAACATTGACTCCATGGTGGATACAGAAGCCGAACTGTCGATAGTAACAAAACCTGTGGCACCACTGTCCAAAAAGACTACCGCTGTAACTGGGTATCGGGAGAAGACATGACTAAATCTTTTTGCCAGCCCAGAAAATGTCAGATGGGGCACCAAGTCCTGAGTGCCCAGTACCCCTGTTGGGAAGAGACTTGCTCTCCGAACTAGGAGCACAAGTGACTTTCTCCCCTGAGGAGAGGCCCACCTTCCGGATGGACACTGTGACTTATTTGCTCTCTCTCTCTCAATATCACCCCAACATAAGTGAAGGTTGCATGAGCCTCTGAAGGAAGAACTGGTGGGCCAGAAGAGCATGAGAGCGAGCTAATTCAATTATTCCCTGAGGTCTGGGCGGAAGACAATCCCCACCTCCTCCCTCCAGGCTGGCTAAACATCAAGCCCCAGTGATAGTAGAAATCAAACCAGGCACCATCCCGGTCAGAAAATGCCAGAACCCGATACAGATAGAGGCCTGGGACAGCATACTGCCCCACATCAATAGATTGAAACAAGCAGGCATTCTATTAGAGCCAGTCGTCTTGGAATACGCTGATCCTGCCAGTCAAAAAGGAAGGAGGACAGGACTATAGGCCTGTACAGGATTTCAGACTAGTCAACCAGGCTACTGTGACTTTACACCCCACTGTTCCAAACCCCTATACCTTACTTAGCCTCCTCCCGCCGAGGACTAAAGTTTATACTCGCCTAGATCTCAAGGATGCCTTCTTCTACGTACGCCTCGCCCCAGTGTCACAGCCCTTCTTTGCCTTTGAATGCGAAGATCCAGTTGGGGGCACCAAGCAACAGCTCATCTGGACTCCCCCACAAGGGTTTAAGAACTCCCCAGCCATCTTTGGGGAAGCCTTGGCTTCTGACCTGAACTCATTCCATCCAGAAGAATATGGATGTTGGCTCCTACAATACGGGGATGATCTGCTGCTGGCCGCCGAGACCAAGGGAAACTGCTGGGAAGGGACAAAAGCACTGCCCCAGCTGCTGATGGAAGCAGGTTCCCGGGTGTCGAAGAAGAAGGCCCAGATCTGCAAGGAGGAGGTCAGGTATCTGGGGTTCGTTTTAAAGGACACAAGGTTCCACACCCTAGTTGGGTCCTGTATACTGATGGCACTCACCTGATAAAACAAGGACAATGGCTGTCAGGTTAGCCAAAGCGGAAGGGGCCATCAAGGCTGAAAAGGGATGGTGGGAATTGCCAAGTGGCAAATTATTGGTACTGGAGGAGCTGGCACCCACTCTGGTAAGCCAAATACACCAAGCGACCCGCCTAGGCCATGCTGCCCGCTCACAGGTTAACGCTGCCTCTCGGGTATTCAGACAGAAACCTCCGGGGATTCAGCTGAAAGGCACGCTGTCCTTTGAACACCTGGAGTGGACTTCACTGAGATGAAACCTCACCGACACTACCATTACCTGCTGGTCATGGTCTGTACGTTCTCGGGATGGGTAGAAGCTTTTCCTACCTGGACTGAAAGAGCATCAGAAGTAGCCTGGTGCCTGCTTAGGGAAATAGTTTCCAGATTTGAACTTCCTACCAGCATTGGTTCAGACAATGACCCGGCTTTTGTAGCTGATTTAATACAACAAGTAAGCAAAATTTTAAACATCAAATGGAAACTGCACACTGTCTATAGGCCCAGAGTTCTGAGATGGTAGAATGAACCAACCGGACATTAAAGAGACTCTCCAAGTGGATCATAGAGACTGACTGCTCCTGGGTGGACTTGCTTCTGACGTCTCTGCTCAGACTCAGTGGGATGACCCCACAGTCCCATGGCTCTTCTCCGTAGGAAATTGTGTATGGGAGGCCCTCTCCCATAATAAAACAGGTGTCAACAAATTTGCCTCAGGTAAGGGGGAATACTGTTCATGGGGTTCACACTGTTCATGGGGTTCTCAAGGCAAGAATACTGAAGTGGTTTGCCATTCCATTCTCCAGTGGACCACATTCTGTTAGATCTCTCCACCATGACCCGCCCATCTTGGGTTGCCCCATGGGCATGGCTTAGTTTCATTGAGTCAGGCAAGGCTGTGGTCCTAGTGTGATCAGATTGACTAGTTTTCTGTGAGTATGGCTTCAGTGTGTTTGCCCTCTGATGCCCTCTTGCAACACCTACCATCTTACTTGGGTTTCTCTTACCTTGGGCGTGGGGTATCTCTTCACGGCTACTCCAGCAAAGCACAGCCATTGCTCCTTACCTTGGAAGAGGGGTATCTCCTCACCACCGCCCTTCCTGACCTTCAACGTGGGATAGCTCCTCTAGGCCCTCCTGCGTGCCCGAAGCCATGGCTCCTTGGACATGGGGTTGATCCTCCCGGCCGCCGCCCCTAACCCAGATAATCACGATGGTGTGATCACTGACCTAGAGCCAGACATCCTGGAATGGGAAGTCAAGTGGGCCTTAAAAAGCATCACTATGAACAAAGCTAGTGGAGGTGACAGAATTCCAGTTGAGCTATTCCAAATCCTGAAAGATGATGCTGTGAAAGTGCTGCACTCAATATGCCAGCAAATTTGGAAAACTCAGCAGTGGCCACAGGACTGGAAAAGGTTAGTTTTCATTCCGGTCCCAAAGAAAGGCAATGCCAAAGAATGCTCAAACTACCGCACAATTGCACTCATCTCACACGCTAGTAAAGTAATGCTCAAAATTCTCCAACCCAGGCTTCTGCAATATGTGAACCGTGAACTTCCCGATGTTCAAGCTGGTTTTAGAAAAGGCAGAGGAACCAGAGATCAAATTGCCAACATCCGCTGGATCATGGAAAAAGCGAGAGAGTTCCAGAAAAACATCTATTTCTGCTTTATTGACTATGCCAAAGCCTTTGACTGTGTGGATCACAATAAACTGTGGAAAATTCTTCAAGAGATGGGAATACCAGACCACCTGACCTGCCTCTTGAGAAATTTGTATGCAGGTCAGGAAGCAACAGTTAGAACTGGACATGGAACAACAGACTGGTTCCAAATAGGAAAAGGAGTATGTCAAGGCTGTATATTGTCACCCTGTTCATTTAAGTTATATGCAGAGTACATCATGAGAAACGCTGGGCTGGAAGAAACACAAGCTGGAATCAAGATTGCTGGGAGAAATATCAATAACCTCAGATATGCAGATGATACCACCCTTATGGCAGAAAGTGAAGAGGAACTCAAAAGCCTCTTGATGAAAGTGAAAGAGGAGACTGAAAAAGTTGGCTTAAAGCTCAACATTCAGAAAACGAAGATCATGGCATCTGGTCCCATCACTTCATGGGAAATAGATGGGGAAACAGTGGAAACAGTGTCAGACTTTATTTTTTGGGGCTCCAAAATCACTACAGATGGTGACTGCAGCCATGAAATTAAAAGACGCTTACTCCTTGGAAGGAAAGTTATGACCAACCTAGATAGCATATTCAAAAGCAGAGACATTACTTTGCCAACAAAGGTCCGTCTAGTCAAGGCTATGGTTTTTCCTGTGGTCATGTATGGATGTGAGAGTTGGACTGTGAAGAAGGCTGAGCGCCAAAGAATTGATGCTTTTGAACTGTGGTGTTGGAGAAGACTCTTGAGAGTCCCTTGGACTGCAAGGAGATCCAACCAGTCCATTCTGAAGGAGCTCAGTCCTGGGTGTTCTTTGGAAGGAATGATGCTAAAGCTGAAACTCCAGTGTTTTGGCCACCTCATGCGAAGAGTTGACTCATTGGAAAAGACTCTGATGCTGGGAGGGATTGGGGGCAGGAGGAGAAGGGGACGACAGAGGATGAGATGGCTGGATGGCATCACTGACTCGATGGACGTGAGTCTGAGTGAACTCCGGGAGTTGGTGATGGACAGGGAGGCCTGGCGTGCTGCGATTCATGGGGTCGCGAAGAGTCGGACACGACTGAGTGACTGATCTGATCTGAAGGGGGAATAGGATTTCACAGCAGATGGAACTGAGTAAGGTAATAAATCGAGTAACTAAGTTTGTACAAGAAAGGGTGCCGTTCCCCCTTGAGGAAGAGATTCATGAATTTACGCTTGGTGATCAAGAATGGGCCAAAGATTGGAAACATGATTTGCTAGCCCCTTGGTGAAAGGACCCTTATGTTATTCTAACTACCCCTACTGCAGTTAAAGTTGCAGGTATTGTCCCTTGCATCCATCATACGAGAGTGAAGAGAACATACCACGCAGACCCAAAAACGCTGAGAGGACTGCACAGAGGGACCCTGCTGACCCTCGAGAGACTAAGACCATCCTTAAGAACAAGGAAAAGAAGATCACACCACCAAATACACCACCCCAGTTTCCTGGAAACTTACATAAAACAAAGGAAGGATAAATACAATCACAATAACCCCATTATTCAAGTGTTATCAAGTGTTAGGTGTTCAAACAGTTAATAATCCATAAACCTGCGGTTACACTCCCATAGATACAGAAAGAATTTATGACCTGTCCGGAGGCAGGGGTGATTAGATTAGAGTATGTTTTCTCTTCAGTTCAGTTCAGTTCAGTCGCTTCCGCGACCCCATGAATCGCAGCACGCCAGGACTCCCTGTCCATCACCAACTCCCGGAGTTCACCCAGACTCACGTCCATCGAGTTAGTGATGCTATCCAGCCATCTCATCCTCTGTTGTCCCCTTCTCCTCCTGCCCCCAATCCCTCCCAGCATCAGAGTCTTTTCCAATGAGTCAACTCTTCGCATGAGGTGGCCAAAGTACTGGAGTTTCAGCTTTAGCATCATTCCTTCCAAAGAAATCCCAGGGCTATGTGATCTTCAGGATTCCCCTGTCCAGAGCGGGTCTTACCCTTCTGTTGTAGTTTCCAGATCTGATCTAATCTATATAGTTACTAGCAGCCTGCTAACTAAAGAAAGGAAATGTCTCAAAACTCAGAGAATGCCACCAGGCCCCTCACCCATAACATGAGTTTTGAGATAATGCAGGCACCAGGTGAGTCATCCCAGGCCACAGAACGATGGGTATGAATCTTGAAGAAAGGCAGATTTCCATACATATATAAGTTTCACTAACATAGGTTAGGAGAACAATGTATGAGTATAGCATGATGCTTTGTCAAGTCGGTTCAGAGCCTTTGGGGAACCGACTTGAAGACAGAGTCTAGGGTAAATACACAGTACATTAACAGAGCTTAAGACAAACATTTCCATAAGAAAAGTGCATTGCTTAGCTCAAGGTTTGAGAAAAGTTAAGTTCAGGTGGAACCAGGTGTCATTCTGGCAACACAGAATTTTAAGAAACCTTTTTTCAAATTTGTATAGAAAAGTGGAAAATACATAACACTGGTTTGCTTCCTCCTGCCGCTTAAAAGAGATAAAAAATGTCTGACACTTGCAGCCTATTTCCTCCATTTGGAGCTCCCTGGCTGCCTGTTACCCTCTCAGTAGGGATGCAACTCCATAGCCATACTAACCCCAGTACATAAGTCAGCTCTTTAAGAAAGTGGTGCCCATGGTCCAGATGTGAGAAGGATGGAACCGCCCTTGGGGAAAAGGAGAAAGGCAGAGCCCAGCTCAGAGGACAGAGGTAGGTGTGCAGATTGTATGCAACATATACACAAGTGTAAGTTTTTCCAGAATGACATCAAGGTACAGGTGTTTCTAAGCCTCATCAAGAAGACACCATTCTTCCCAGGAGAAGTACATGGCCCATTCTCAAAGGTCACACTGCTCTGACATAACAGGAACAAATAAAACCATGAACAGTCTCACTTCTGAAAATCCACCTTCCATCTTCCAGTACATCTCCTCTACTGCCCTAGCAGATCAGTTCAGTTCAGGCGCTCAGTAGTGTACGACCCTTCCCGACCCCATGAATTGCAGCACGCCAGGCCTCCCTGTCCATCACCATCTCCCAGAGTTCACTCAGACTCACGTCCATCGAGTCGGTGATGCCAACCAGCCATCTCATCCTCTGTCGTCCCCTTCTCCTCCTGCCCCCAATCCCTCCCAGCATCAGAGTTTTTTCCAATGAGTCAACTCTTCGCATGAGGTGGCCAAAACACTGGAGTTTCAGCTTTAGCATCATTCCTTCCAAAGAAATCCGAGGGCTGATCTCCTTCAGAATGGATTTGTTGGATCTCTTTGCAGTCCAAGGGACTCTCAAGAGTCTTCTCCAACACCACAGTTCAAAAGCATCAATTCTTTGGCGCTCAGCCTTCTTCACAGTCCAATTCTCACATCCATACATGACCACTGGAAAAACCATAGCCTTGACTAGACGGACCTTTGTTGGCAAAGTAATGTCTCTGCTTTTCAATATGCTATCTAGGTTGGTCATAACTTTCCTTTCAAGGAGTAAGCGTCTTTTAATTTCATGGCTGCAGTCACCATCTGCAGTGATTTTTGGAGCCCCCCAAAATAAAGCCTGACACCATTTCCACTGTTTCCCCACCTATTTCCCATGAAGTGATGGGACCAGATGCCATGATCTTCGTTTTCTGAATGTTGAGTTCTAAGCCAACTTTTTCACTCTCCTCTTTCACTTTCATCAAGAGGCTTTTGAGTTCCTCTTCACTTTCTGCCATAAGGGTGGTGTCATCTGCATATCTGAGTTTATTGATATTTCTCTCAGCAATCTTGATTCCAGCTTGTGCTTCTTCCAGCCCAGAGTTTCTCATGATGTACTCTGCATAAAAGTTAAATAAACAGGGTGACAATATGCAGCCTTGGTGTACTCCTTTTCCTATTTGGAACCAGTCTGTTGTTCCATGTCCAGTTCTGTTGCTTCCTGACATGCATTCAAATTTCTCAAGAGGCAGGTCAGGTGGTCTGGTATTCCCATCTCTTGAAGAATTTTCCACAGTTTATTGTGATCCACACAGTCAAAGGCTTTGGCATAGTCAATAAAGCAGAAATAGATGTTTTTCTGAAACTTTCTTCCTTTTTTGATGATCCAACGCGTATTGGCAATTTGATCTCTGGTTCCTCTGCCTTTTCTAAAACCAGCTTGAACATCGGGAAGTTCACGGTTCACATATTGCTGAAGCCTGGCTTGGAGAATTTTGAGCATTACTTTACTAGCGTGTGAGATGAGTGCAATTGTGCGGTAGTTTGAGCATTCTTTGGCATTGCCTTTCTTTGGGATTGGAATGAAAACTAACCTTTTCCAGTCCTGTGGCCACTGCTGAGTTTTCCAAATTTGCTGGCATATTGAGTGCAGCACTTTCACAGCATCATCTTTCAGGATTTGAAATAGCTCAACTGGAATTCCATCACCTCCACTAGCTTTGTTCATAGTGATGCTTTCTAAGGCCCCCTTGACTTCACATTCCAGGATGCTTACCAGATGGAGCTTCTTAAAACCTGGGGTGAGAAACATCCCTCCTCTGAGCTTTAGCTCCCAATGCCTCCAGAATACACAGGTAATCATTTCAAGCGTAAATCCTGCTCTTCCCTGCTGTTTTTCTTCCACCAGGAAAAAAAAAAAAAAAAGAGCAAGAAAGAGAGACCTGCACTTACCTAAACCAGCTAACTGTCACCTTAAAATGGGATATACTGGTACTGATTCCACACTTCCTTCCAGTGGTGGTGGAAATGGCAACAACCTGGCCTGCACTCAATCGAGACCCTTATCATGTGGTTCTCCAAGGGTCTGGGAGAATGCCAGGTGAAGAGCCCCAAGACCCTTCTCAAATATAGAGAATGTGTGCATGGGGGTGAGAACAAGTGAGGTACTGGGACACCCTCCACCTATCAAAGGTGTTTCTCCACTCCTGGGAGTCTGTGGGAACAGGCAAGCCATGGAAGAAAGTGACCAGGGTCATGCTCCAGGGACTAGGACTTGCCGGGACCGCTGCCTGACACCAGAGCCAGGTAACCTTGATGCTGAGAAGGGCCCTGTGGGACTCCTGGGCACAGAGGCCTTTTTGTCCTCCATTTCTTATAGTCAAGACTCCAGTCTCCATGACCTTCTCTCATCTCCATATAACAGAACAGTTGCTAATCAAAAGAGGAACAGCAAAGAAACCACTTGAAACAAGATTAAAGAACCAAAGAATCTCATCAAGATTAGGAGACTGGATCACCTAAGATCCTATACACATCCTAATCCTGTCAGCAACCCTACTACCCTTTTGAAACTTTGTGGAAGAAAGAATACAAGACTGTTACTGCCTTGATCCTTACTACATATATCTGCCTGACTACATGCGTGCGTGCTCAATCACATCCGACTCTTTGTGACCTCATGGACTATAGCATGTTAGGCCCCTCTGTCCATGGATTTTCCAGTCAAGAATAGTGGAATGGGTTGCTATTTCCTTCTCCAGGGGATCTTCCCAACCCAGGGATTGAACCTGTGTCTCTTGCATCCCTTGCATTGGCAGGTGGATTCTTTACCACTGTGCCTCCTGGGAAGCCCATCTGGCTACATAACCTTTCTCTACTCACCAGGAAGCAGGGGTACACAGTTCTTTAAGTGCTAGGTACTGTGTTCCCCTTTTGCCTGGAAAAGTAATAAAGCCACTCTTTCTCCTCCATGAACTAAAAAGATGCACAATGTTGAGAGTCACACGTTAAACTTTATTTGGGGCAAAATGAGGACTGCAGCCTTGAAAACAGCGCTTCAAATAGCCCTGAGAGAATGCTCCAAAAAGGCAGTGGCAGAAGGTCAATATATAAGATTTTGGTGAAGGGTGAGTTCCATACAATCTGGCACTTAAGAAAGGTTTTCTGCTAGTCATGAGGAACTGACGTCACCATGAAGGGATTTAGTGTTTTTCTAGATATGAAGAGATGCTAGGATTGGGATCATGAAATCAGTTCCACAAAATATCCAGCTATCTAAAAGACCTGTTCCACCAGTTTCCCTGGAGCACAAAGTGCCTCACTGTCTACCCTGAATTCCCCTCGGGGGGTGTTGAAGCTGGGCCGTTAGAGCAGCACAGGGTCCAGTCTCTGCAGAGGCAGAAGGCAAATGCTTTTGTTGTTGCTGTTCAATCGCTGGCAAATGCTCTTGTGCATGCAAGCTAAGTCTCTACAGTCGTGTCTGATTCTTTGTGATCCTATGGACCGTAGTCTGCCAGACTTTTCTGTCCATGGGATTTTCTGGCCAAGAATACTTGAATGGGTTGCCATTTCCTCCTCTAGGGAATCTTTCTCACCCAGGGACCAAACGTTTGTCCCTTGCATCTCCTGCATTGGTCAGCAGGTTCTTTAACACTAGCACCACCAGTGAAGCCCACCAAATGCTCTTGCAAGTGCCAATTTGTAGCTGACACTGCCATAACTCAGTATTCCTGTTTGGCATTGGTGCCCAGAGCCAAGATTCTGACGACAACCTCAGGTCGACTGGCTAACATCTCCTCTATGCCTCTGTCCTCAGTGCTATTGCTTATCAGTTGTGACCTTGAAAAAGCCACTTCCCTCTCCCTCAAATTCCTCATCACCTCTTATAGACTTTTCTTCCACTGCACAGGTTTTCCAGAGTTTTTAAACACCTAACTTAGACTTTGTTCTTCCTCTACTCAAAACTCTCCTCCACTCCCATGGCCCTGAGAAAAAAAGTACAACCTCTCATCTGCCACTCCATGTGCAGCCTGGCCTCAAATGTGACTTGCAGAAGCAGGATGGACTCAGGATTCCAGATGTTCCTGCTGCAGTTCCATCTCCAAGCCTCACCCACACAGCACAGTGGTGCTCAGAAATAGGGACACCATTCCTGAAGGCCCCACTGTCCTGGACCAATGGTGCAAAATAAAGCAATGTGAGCAGGCGCCTCTCACTCGAGGCATTCATATTATGGTGCTGACACAGGCAGGGGAGAACCCTGAGCACGCAGCATTTACCTGTGGTGGGGGCGTCAGCTCAACTGCTGCCATCGGAGCCTCTGCAGGGACCCGAGGGTGACAGTAGGGCGACCAGGTCGGATTCCGCATGGTTATTCCCCGCCAATGGCGAAGTCTAAAACCTTGTGCAGTACGAACAAAACCTCCACTTCCGCCTTTGGCCCCTCACCTACCTCCCAACATCTCACTGCAGAGTTTCTGACCAGATCCACAGTTTCAACGCAATCAAATCTGTGCCTAACGACAAAAAGGCTACATGTTCTAATGGTTCCCCCTCTCCCTTAGGAAGGATGAATTCCTTCTCCAGCCCTAGAGGTCACTTCTCAGCTCTCCTGGCAATTCATGTTGGCTTTTTCTGCCCCAGTGTTTCAGGTGTGGACCATGCTTCCTTGAGGCCTTAGAACTACATTACCCAGAAGTGTTGCGCTACGGAGCAGTGACGTTTATCCAATGAAAATACAGAAAAGGAGCGTTTCCGGGGAGGGGCTTCAGGTGTCTTCCTGGCGGACATTTTGATTCCTCTCAAGTCTGTGGAGCCGGACGGAAGGTCTGAGCGTGCGGTGTTGGGAGGCCTGTTGCACGCCGAGAGAGCGCAAGGGGCGTCTTCGAAGGCACTGCATAGGGGACGGCGTAAGAGCTGGGGACACTGCCGCCTGCAGGGTGTGTCCGCGCCAAGTCCGACCTGACCAGTGGAGGGTCGCCGCACCCCTCTGTGGAAAGAAGCTCTGATGGCGGTGCCTGCCCTGAAGGACCCCGGTCAGGTAAGTGCAGTGAGTTCTGGGTCCTCCGCTGCCCGTTTCCCCACCAGAATGAGAACACCCCAGGTGAGCAGCTTCCTGCTCACGTTGTTTGTGGCCTTAAAAAACGTGCAACTCAGAAGTTGAGTTGTGTTTTATTCCGTGGGGATTTTTAGGATTTCCAGCCCAAGAAACATCTCAAGGAACCCTGGGAGGTGAAGGGAGAAACTGTTACAGGAAGGGGGACCCCCTCCAGGACCCGAAAGTGGGCTCTAACACTGGGAAGTGAATTGTTCGAGGAGACACTTGTGCTGGCAAAGCAAGAGATCTTATTGGGAAGGGGCTCTGGGTCGGACAGCAGTAGGGTAAGGGAACCCAGGAGAACTGCTCTGCCACGTGGGTTGCAGTCTGGAGTTTTATGGGGACGGGATTAGCTTTGGTTGTCTTTAGCCAATCTTTCTGACTCAAGAGTCCTTCCGGGTGGTGCACACCTTGTTCAGCCAAGATGGATGCCAGTGAGGATGATTCTGGAAGGTGTTGGGACACCTGGTGTCACTTTTTTACCTTTCTAGAACTCTCTGTGTTGGTGGTGGCTTATTAGTTCCAGTGTTCCTTACCAGGACCTCCTGTTGTAAAACAACGCATCCAAATAGTTACTATGGTACCTGGCCAGGGCAGGCGGTTTCAGTGTGCTTCCCCTAACAAAGCCAGCGTATATATAAGTTTTGCAACAAAGGGCAGGTGTTTGAACATCAATAGATTATTGTTAAGGAAAGTCAGATAACCCAAGTTAAGGAATTAAGCACTTTTCTGTGTATGGAAAGATGTGAGTCTGGGCTCACTGAAATCATTTCTGTCGTGGCAGTCTGAGCTGTAGTTGAAAAAGAATTTCCAGACATAAGGCATTTTAGACTAGAGCGAATTTATTGAGAACAAAGGGGAGAGGTAGAGAGGGGTGCTGCAAAGACAGAGGGCGGACTCCCTAACTGACCAGGGAGAGCCACCAGGAGACTGTTAGAACAGCGGGTGGCTCAAGGGCTTGCCGACTATTTTTATAGCCTCAAGGAAAAGAAAATTCCGGTGGAGAGGGGTGATGTTAGGTCAATAGTCAGGATTCTGTGTATTATGTCATATGGAGGCTGGAGCTGGCTGGTTAGGAACAGAATGAACATGACAATGGTTGCCCTGGAGCTTGGCTAATCATGGAGATATTGTCCTATCATCTCGATATAGGGCTCCACAACTCCTTTGATATGCACCTCGGCTATCTGGGGCCAGTATCCTGTGTTTTCATATCCTGAGTTTCTCGGGACTCAGCATAGGAGTGACTGTAGTCTGCTGGCTGCTAAATGGCAAGTATTCTCCTTCCTGAATTCCTAGGGCTCACTGGCTCACACTGGAGGGCTGCAATCGCTGATCGCTGTGGCATCTTTTTTGTTTACCTATATGGCAGGAAGTGTCCCATTTTTCACACTTTATCTCATGTGCCTGGCCCAACCGCAGTGAGGCCTTCAGGGGTGGTGTCCCTGTTTCTGACCACAGGTGTAATGTGGTGTGGGTGAGGCTTGGAGATGCAACTGAACCAGGAACATTGGGGAACCTGGAGTCCATCGTGTTTCTTCAAAAAACAAAGTTTGAGGCCAGGCTGCACGTGGAATGGCAGATGAGAGGTTGTACCTTTCTTCTCAGGGCACTGGGAACGCTGGAGAGTTTTGAGTAAAGGAAGCATATGATCTGTGGGCTTTTAAAAGTTCTCCAAAATAAATAAATAAATAAAAGCTCTCCAAGGCCTGTTCAGTGGAAGAAAAGTCTGTAGGGGTTGATGAGGACTTGAGCAATGGAAAGTATGGCTTCTCAGAGCTCACAGCTGATAAAAGGTAGTAGTGAGGATGAAGTCATACAGTAGATGTTAGCCAGTCAGCCTGAGGTTATCGGGCTATGGTACCAGGCAGCTGCCCTGGCAAGTCCTGAGTCCTTGGAGCACTGCCCTGGTCACTTTCCTCTGTGGTCTGCATGTTCCCACAGATTCCCACAGCTGCAGAAGAACATTTAGTAAATGGAGGTTGTCCCAGTCCCTTACTTGTTCACACTCTCACGCACACATTTTCTGTATTTGAGGAGGGTCTTGGGGCTCTTAACCTACCATTCTCCCAACATTTCGGTTTGGGGACCTTGGCAACCCTGTGCCTGGGGTAGTGAGTGCACACTGGTTCTATGGAGGAATTATGGAACATTGAAACCCATACCAGTATGTTGAAGTGCTTTGAGGTAAGGCTAAGCTGGTTAAGGTAAGTGGGGGTCTTTTTTTTCTGGTGGGAATAAACAACAGGGAAGAGCAGAATTTCAGCTTGAAATTAAATGCCTTTGTGTTCCAGAGGCAACAGGAAGTTCAGATCAGAGGAGGGAGTTTTTCTTCCCCAGGTATCAGGAGACTCCATCAGGTTGGACAGTAGAGGAGATGTGTGAGAAGATGGAAAGTGTGAGACTGTTCATGATTTTATTTGTCCCTGTTACACCAGAGCCATGTGACCTTTGAGGATGTGGCCGTGTACTTCTCCCAGGAAGAATGGTGTCTTCTTGATGAGGCTCAGATACAACTGTACCTTGATGTCATGTTGGAAAACTTTGCACTTGTATGCATGCTGGGTAAGGCCCCACTCCCTCCTCTATCCTCTTGAGCTAGGCTCTGCCTTTCTTCTTTTCCCCAGGGACAGCTCTGTCTTTCTTACATGTGGACCATGGTTACCATGTATCTGATATTTATTTTGCCTGTCTGTACAGAAGAGTGTTGTCACTGACATGGGCACTACTAAACAGATGGTGAGCTATTCTTCCCACAACCTTTTCCAAGGTTCCTACATGTATGTAGTTTTCCTACATACGTGCCTGCAGCTTTATTTTTTGTCTTTTGATGACTACCATCTAATGGATGTGTAGTGGTATATCTTTACCATTTCCATTGCATTTCCCTTATGGTGTGCTTATTGGCCATTTGTATATCTTTTTTTTTTTTTTTTGGTCCAAGCCATGTTGACTTCTGGGATCTTAGTTCTCCAACCAGGGATTGAACGTGGGCCTAATGGCTGTGAATATGTAGAGTCTTAACCACTCTACTGTCAGGGAATTCCTGTGTATATCTTTCAAAAATATCTATTCAGGTCCTTTTCCTATTTTTTTCATCAGATTGGTTTTTTTTTAGTTGTTGAGTTCTAGACTTCATCCATATATTCTGGATATTAATTCCTTGTTGTACTCTGTGGTTGCCTTTTTACTATGTTTATAGTTCCCTGTGATGTACAATAGGTCAGTTTTTTCCTTTTCCCCTAAACCTTTTTGAGGTATAATTGACAGATGACATTAAGTTAAAGGTATGAAACAAACAAACAAAATGTTCTTTTTTTTTTTTTAAAGTTCAGGATCTCATTTATTCTTTTGTTGCCTGGGCTTTTGTTGTCATAGACAAGAAATCATGCCCAAATCCAACAGTTTGAAGCTTTTGCCTTTTGTACATGTCTTGGTAGATTTATAACTAAATATCACTTTTTCTCTTTTTTTGTACTAATGTACATGGTATTTAGTTTTTAGCCTCAAATTTCAGTTTTTTGTGGGGCTGGTATGTAGGTCAGTGATTGGTTTTTATATTGTAACTTTGTATCCTGAAAACTTTGTTGTTTTTTAGTGAAAGAAGGCTTATTTAGAGAGATACACCCAGAATGTGGGCCATCTCAGAAGGCAAGAGTGGCCTGTAATTACTTTTTGTTCTAGGATATTTTTGGCAGGGTGTCTATATTTGGGGTTTCTAACATACCTGATCATGTCATTTGAGAGTGAAGACAATTTTCCTTCCTTCCCAATGAGTATATCTTTTCCTAATTAAAAAGCTTCTAAACAGCAAAAGAAACTATCAACAAAATCAAAGGGTAACCTACCTAATGGGAGAAAATATTTGCAAGCCATATATTTAAGGGGTAAATATTCCAAAATATAAGAACTTATATAACTGGATACCAATCAGTATGTATTTTAAGTATTGATAGGTGTTATGTTAACTGACTTTCAAATGTTAAACCAGTTTCAATTGCCCAGTTGGTCATGGTATATAATTCTTTTTATATAGTTTTTTAATCGATTTTTAAAAGTTGTTTAATTTTTTGTGTCTGTGTTCATGAGAGATATAATTCTATAGTTCTCTTTTAATGTTTTTGGTTTGGTATTAAAGCAATACTGGCCTCAAATAATGAGTTAGGAGCTGTTTCCTTTGTTTCTGTCTTCTGAAAGAGATCGTAGAGAATTGTATAATACATTCTCTCATTACATGTTTGGAAGAATTTTCTTTTTGGCCTCACTGCATAGCATGAAAAATCTTAAAAAAAAAAAAAAGAAAGAAAAATCTTAGGCCCTGACCAAGAATTGAATGCATGCCCCATGCAGTGGAAGCACAGAGCTTAACCATTGGAACCCCAGTGAGGCCCCCTGATTCATTTTCTTTAATTGACGCAGACCTGTTCAGATTATGTATTGTGTGGGTTTTGGTAGACTATCTTTCAGGGAATTGATCCCTTGCATCTAGGAGACGCAAGATGGAGAAGGAAATGGCAACCCACTCCAGTATTCTTGCCTGGAGAATCCCAGGGATGGGGGAGCCTAGTGGGCTGCAGTCGCACAGAGTCGGACACGACTGAAGCGACTTAGCAGCAGCTTAGCAGCATCTAGGTGATCAAATTCATGGGGTTAGAGATTACTCATATTTTTCATTATTATTCTTTTAATCTCCATGGTATCCGCAGTGATGTTTTATTTTGAATTTTTTGTTTGTGTTATTATTAATTTGTGTTCTCTGTTTTTATCCTCATGAGCCTGACTTGACTGCTGTGAACATAGGAGTCTATATCTTTTTGAATTAAAATTTTTGACTGGATATATGCCCAGGAGTTAAACTGCTGGATCATAATGGCAACATTACTTTTAACTTTTTGAGGAACATCTATACTGTTTTTCATAATGGCTGCCCAACAGCATTTGTTATTTGTAGACTTTTGTTTTTAATATGTGTGTATGTAAGTATTTATTTGGCTATTCTGGGTCTTAATTGGGACACCTGGGAGCTTTTAGGTGCTACATGCAAACTCTTATCTCGAGCTTGTGGAATCTTAATTCCCTGACCAGGGATAGGATCTGGGCCCCCTGCATTGGGAGCATGAAGTTTTCTTTTCTGTTTTTTTTTTTTTTTTTTGGTAAGCAAGGGAGCATGGAGTCTTAGCCATTGGACCACCAGGGAAGCCCCTGTAGACTTCTTAATAATGGCATTCTGCCTGGTGTGAGGTGGTACCTCATTGTAGTTTTGATTTGCATTTCTTTCTTTCATTTTTCTCTTTGCTTTTCAGTTTTGGAAGTTTCTACACATCAAGCACAGAGATGCTTTCCTCAGCTGTGTCCAGTGTATCAATAAGCACATCATATTCATTCTTCATGTCTGTTATAGTCTTTTTGACTTCTAGAATTTTGAGTTCTTTCTTTGAATTTCCATTTCTCAAACGTCCAACTCTTTGCGACCTTGTGGACTGCAGCGTGCCAGACTTCTTGTCCATCACAAACTCCCAACTCTACCAAACATTAATCAGCATATATATCATACTTGTTTCGTATTTCAAGTGTGATAATTACAACATCTTTGTGATAGCTGATTTTGGTTTTGAAGTTTCCTTTGTCTCTTCAGATTGCTTTTCACTATTTAGTATGCTGTGTAATTTTTTCTTGATAACTGGCATGATGTATGGAGTAAGAGGAACCACTATAAATAGGCCTTTATTCATGTGTTGGTAAGATGTGGAGAAGGGAAGCCTCCACAGTACTGGAAGGATTCATAGTATGTTTACTTATCAGTCTTTTAATGAGCTTGTGTGTCTGGACTATGAACTTCACAAGTTACTTTCAATTTATTTTCCTCCCATTAGGTGGGACAGCCATGTGTAGAGAGGGCTGGAGTTGAGCACTTATTAAGAAGAACAGAATGTTCTGGCTATTTTATTTGTCTGATCTTTATCATTTTCTTTTTCAGAATGCTTTGTCTATTTAATGTGTGTGGGTTTTTTTTTTTTGTAGTTCATCAAGTTGTAAAGATTATGATAAAATTTATTTTTTTAATATAAGCATTTATTGCTGTAAATGTTCTCCTTAGTACTGCCTTTGCTGCATCCTGTAGTTTTAGTATGTGGTGTTTTGTTTACATTGGTCTATTAAATATTCTCTGATTTCCCTTGTGATTATTTTCTTGAACCTATTTATTTCCAGAATTTTGTAGATATTTCAGTTTTCCATATGTTATGTTATGGATCTTCATTCTGTTGTGGTTAGAGAGGATAGTTGGTATAAACTTTATCTAATTAAATCTATTGTTCCTATCCAGAGTAGAGTATGGAAATTTCCAAATATTAAGGTAGAACTGTCTGTTTCTCCTCTTGATTGTCAGTTTTTGCTTCATGTATTTCAGTGATCTACTATTGAGTGCGTGACTATTTATACTTATTGCATCATCTTACATTGAATCTTCCCAAAATATATGTCCTTCGTAGTCTTTAGACTTAAAATCCTTATTGTTTGGTATGATTTATAGCTACTCCTGTGTGCTTTTTGTTACTATTTGCATGAAATATCTTTATCTACCTTTCAGTTTCAACTTGTGTTTTGTCGACAGCATACATTGTTGTTGTCGTCTTGGATTGTGCCACACAGCCTGTGAATTCTTCCTCCTGTGACCAGGGATTGAACCCATGCCCTCAGCAGTGAAACTGCTGAATCCTAACCACTGGACTGCCAGGGAGTTTCCTGGATGGTTTTTTTGAATCTATTCTGCCAGTCTGTGTTTTGCTCTGAGAGGTTAATCTATTCACTTTAGAGCAGTTATTGATGAGAGGTTATTTTTTTCATCTTGCTCTTTGTTTTCTATATACGCCTTGGAGCTTTGTCATTCCTTACTTTTTGTTATTTTCTCCTTTTGTATTTAGTTGATTTGGGGGGGCGGGTAGTGAAATATCTTAATTCCCTTTTCATTTCCTTTGTGTGCATAATAAAACTTTTTCTTTATTTTTTTGTATTTACCATGGGGATTACATATAATATCCTAAAGCTAGAGCATACTAATTTTAATTTATACCAGTTTACCATCAGTAACATTAAAAAAATTTCTGGGAATTCCCTAGTGGTCCAGTGGTTAGGACTCTGCAGTCTCACTGCCATGGGCCTGGGTTCAGTCCATGGTCTGGAACTAAAATACTGAGAGCTGTGCTGGCAGGCCAAAAAAATTTTTTTTCTGCTTCTATACAGCTTTATCTGTATCATTTTACTCATTAGTGTCTTTTCGGTTCAACCTGAAGGACTCCCTTTAGCATTTCTTGAACTTCCTCATCTTTTATTTACCTAGATATACTGATTTCTAATTTACCTAAATATGCTAATTTCTCCTTCATTTTTGAAAGAATCTTGGTTGGCAGGTTTTTTTCCTTCAGCCATCTGAACATATCAGCCCACTGTCTTCTGGTCTTCTCAGGTTTCCCATAAGAAATCTGCTAATGATATTGTTTGGGACCCCTTGTCTGTGATGAGTCACTTCTCTCACTGATTTCAAGATTCTCTGTTTCAGCAGTTTGATTATAATGTGCCATGATGTGGGTCTTCTCGTTTATTCTGCTTGAAGTTCATTTATGTTCTTGGATGTTTACATTCATATCTTGCCTCAAATCTGGGATGTTTTTCTGCATTGGATTTCTCTAGTGATTTTTTTTTTTCACTTCAGCAATTGTACTTTTCAGCTCCCAAATTTTTTTTTTTAATACTTACTATCAAAAAAAAAACAAAAACAAAAAAACAAAGCTAAACAACTTGCTGTATCTTTTATTGTTAGTTCCATTTTGTTGAGGCAGCTTTTAAAAATTTCTTTTGGTTCATTTGTTTACCAGTTTGAACATCTTTTTCAGACAAATCTTTTTCTAGTCACTATGGGCTCTACTGGTGGCCCAGACAGTAAAGAATCCACCTGCAATGTGGGAGACCTGGGTTCGATCCCTGGGTTGAAAAGATTCCCTGCAGGAGAGCGTGACAACCCACTCCAGTATTCTTGCCTGGAGAATCCCCATGGACATAGGGTTGCAAAGAGTTGGACATGAGTGAACAACTAAGTATGGTTACCATCTATTCTTTTTGTACCTTTTCATAAGGTACAGCAGCTGTTGATTGCTATTGTCCTTTCCTTCTTTGTATGCCTTGTGAGTTTTTGTTGTTGAAAACTGAACATTGGCATCTTATGGTTGTAACTCTGAAGATACTGTGCTTGCCATTAACCAGGGTTTGCGGGGCGGGGGGTTCTTGTTTTTGATGTTTTTAGAGTGTCTCTTTCCTGTATATTGACATGAGATGTAAGCTGACAGGCTTTTCAGTGTGCCTTTCCTTGGGGGTGCACCATGACTTAAATTCCACAATATAAGCGGTTGTCTTTTATGATTTTTTAAATTATTATTCATTTATTGTCTGTGCGGGGTCCTTGTTGATACATACTTTTCTCTAGTTGTTGTGAGCAGGGGCTATGCTCTAGTAGTGCATGGGCTTCTCATTGCTCTGGCTTCTTTTGTTGCAGAGCACGGGCTCAAGGGTACATGAGCTTCAGTAATTGTGGCACATGGGCTCAGTAGTTGTGGCTCCCAGGCTCTAGAGCACAGGCTCAGTAGTTGTGGCACGTGCACATAGTTGCTCCAAAACATGTGGGATCTTCCCAGACAGGAGGTTAAACCTGTGTCTCCTGCATTGACAGGCAGATTCTTCACCACTGAGTCACCAGGGAAGCCCAGTGTTTGCTTTTGATTGCCTTAGTCCTCAAATGTCTCACTCTTAAAAGGGAAAAGCAGAAAAATGAAGAGCAGGAGGTGAGATGCTGGCCCTTAAAATCTTCAGCCAGAGGGGGAGGAGATTTGTGTATCGGTGGTACCATTTACAGCAGTGGGTGTACACCTCTGTATTACTTACATACATTCAGGAACAGCAGTCAGACTATAGAGCACTGACATTTGGAGGACTAACTAGGTCCTTATTTTCCATGCTGGCTCATGAAAAGTATGTGCAGTCTGCTCTAGAAACATGTACATAGTAGCCTGCCATGGGACTTTGGGTTGGGGAATGGACAGCTCCAGAGGCTAAGAACTGAACTTGCCTAAAATAAATTTAACTTGGGAAACTGCAGATCTTCAATAGATTTGAGTTCCAAGAGCTACCATTGGATTCTGTCAGCACAGTTATTGTTAAGGCTAGGAGATGGAATCCTAACATTTTGTATCCATCTTCTGCACATCCTTTCACGTGGTTCCATCAGAGCTTCTTTTTGCAGTGTTTAAATATTGTCCCTTTTTGTGTGCTGAGTTCTTCTGGGCTGGTGTTGGCCACTCACCTGACCTGCTCTTCTATTAAGAGTTGTATCATTTGCCTTCCATGTAGTTGTTGAACTGAGAGTGGACAGTCCTTCATGATTCGCAGGATGGACATGACTCTGGTCTCAGCACAAAGCACTCTCAGGTAGTCTGGCCAAGTTGAATGGCAGCTGGGATAGCTTCATGTCAGGTGTGTGTTCAAGTCATTCCAGGAACCTATCATGTTTGACTAGTGCTTTTAGTGTGATTGCCAGTGGCCACAAGTCATTTCTATAGTCTTTTCTCCATTCTTGACACTAGCAACTTACACTTTGTTCTACTTCTCATTATTTATTTATCCATTTATTTTATTTTTGGTTGGATCTTCATTGCTTTGCAAGGGCTTTCTATAGTTGTGGCGAGTGGGGGCTACTCTTCGTTGTGGTATGTGGGCTTCTCATTGTGGTAGCTTCTCTCATTGCAGAGCATGGGCTCTAGGCCTACAAGCTTCAGTAGTTGTAGCACACAGACTCAGTAGCTGTGCATGGTATTGGTTGCTCCACAGCATGTGAAATCGTTGTAGACCCAGCCTCGAATCCATGTCCCCTCCATTGGCAGGTGGATTCTTACCCACTGTGGCACCAGGGAAGTCCTACTTCTCATTTTTATTCTGACTCCAGCCTGGGATTAATTCCCTACCACCTCTCTAAACTGTTTATTTCATTGGTCTTCACAGTGTTTTCTCCAGAGTATTTTCTGACACTGTTTATGTCCTGAAACACAGGAGGATCCCTTAATATTCCTTAAACACCAGGTACCTGTTCCAGTCAGATTTTCTGAGGCCTGGACATACAGTTCTGCAGAGAAAAGGTCACCAGCAGTTGTGGTCCAGGCAGAAGCTATCGATAAGAGTGAACTGTAGAAAAGGCGTTTCACCCTTGCTCCATACCCAGTCCTTGTGTCCTGTGTTTGCTGAGACCTCCTCTGTTCTGTAACCTTAAAGCCCTGTAACACAGAGCAGCTGCTTCCTCAGTCTGACCCTAACTCCACTTCCTGAACACAGTCTTGTGGACCTGTTCTTTCAAGTGTCAGATGTACAGTTTTAACGGTGGCATTTCCCTGTACTAAACTCAATATGGACTTCACTATTGTTTTCAGGTTCTTGGCCTGGAGTTGGGGATGAAGAGACACCTTTTGAACAGAGCAAATCTGCAGGAGTGTCACAGATTGGGGGTCCCAGGACAGATTCATCTGCTGAGAAGGTCCAGCCCTGTAAGATATGCATCCTGGTCTTGAGAAACATTTTGCACTTGACTGAAGAGCAGGGAACAAATAGTGGACAGAAAGCAAACACATGTGGGGCACATGGAAAACAGTTCTGTTTCACTGCAGACATTCAGCAGCACCAGAAGCAGCACACGAGAGAGACTCTTTTACAATATATTATGGGGAAACTCTCATTTTTGAAGAGCTGCACAATTCATGCATCAGGAAGTCTCTCCCCATACAATGAGATTGGGAAGGAATTCGTGGCCAACCTGGGAGTTCAGCCACAGGCCAAAAACACCAGGAATCAACAAAACAACAGTAAGGAGTGTGAAGTTGTTTTTCACAGTGGAAAAAGTCATCAGAGCTCGGGAGAAGGCAAGAAAGCTTCCAGCCGCACAGACATACTTGTTCAAGATGAGAGAATCCTCACTAGTGAACAGTCTTGTGAGTTCACAGGCGGCACTCACCAAAGTAACCATGTTCAGCACCAGAAAGGTCACGTTAGAGGAAGGTCTTCTGAGTGCACTGTATGTGGGAAATCCTTTGGCCAAAGAAAGTATCTCAGGATTCATAGGCGAATCCACACTGGAGAAAGGCCTTATCAGTGCAAGGAATGTGATAAATCTTTTATCTATAAGAACCGTTTCATTGGACATCAGAGAATTCATACCGGAGAAAGGCCATATGAATGCACTCAATGTGGAAAATGTTTTACCCATCAATCCTCTTTCTATGTACATCAAAGAATTCACACTGGAGAAAGGCCTTATAAGTGCAATGAATGTGGGAAATCTTTTATCAACAACTCCAATTTCCATAGACATCAGAGAATTCACAAAGGAGAAAGGCCTTATACCTGTAATGTATGTGGGAAATCTTTTATAACTCTGGCTGGCATCCGATATCATCAGAAAGTTCACAACAGGGAAGAGCTGTATAAAGGCAGTGACTATGGGACATCCTTTAATCAAATGCACCACCTCAGTTCCAGTAGGAAAATCCACACTGGAGAAAAGCCCTATGAGTGCAGTGAATGTGGGAAATCTTTTACTGCTAGCTCTAGCCTTTGGTATCATCAGAGAATTCACAGTGGAGAAAGGCCTCATGAGTGCAGTGAATGTGGGAAATCTTTCATTGTTAGGTTGAGCCTTCGCAATCATCAGAGAGTTCACACTGAAGAAAGGCCTTATAAGTGCAGTGAATGTGGAAAATGTTTTACTAGCAGTTCGAGCCTTCTTCGTCATCAGAGAGTTCACAATGGAGAAAGGCCTTATGAGTGCAGTGAATGTGGGAAATCTTTTACTGCTAGCTATGGCCTTCGGTATCACCAGAGAGTTCACAGTGGAGAAAAACCTTATGAGTGCAGTGAATGTGGGAAATCTTTTACTGCTAGCTCTAGCCTTCGGTATCACCAGAGAGTTCACAGTGGAGAAAAACCTTATGAGTGCAGTGAATGTGGGAAATCTTTTACTGCTAGCTATGGCCTTCAGTATCATCAAAGAGTTCACCATTGAGAAAAACTTTATGAGTGCAGTGAATGCAGGAAATCTTTTATTAATAAGTCCAGTCTTAATCATCAGAGAATTCACACTGGAGAAAGGCCTTTTGAGTGCAGTAAATGTGGGGAATCTTAATAGTAAGATCAGATCTATTTGGTTATCAGAGAGTTCACACTGGAGAAGGGGCCTCACGAATGCAGCTAATGAGGAGAGCACTAGCGTTGGAGTTGGGATAGTAACAGCGTGGGAGGACATAACTACAGTCACCAGGCAGCAAATGGACCATTTCTAGGGAGGGATTTGAGGCACAGAGGGTGTGTTTTCTCTCCCAGCAATGGACAGATATTTGGGATTCAGTATCAGGTTGCCTATTTTCAGGACAAGGGGAGTCTGGTCACTGTGATCCTCTTTCCCTTCCGACCCAGCTTTGGGAACTCAAAGAATACCTAATCCATCCTCTGTCCCTGCCCTGCTCCTCAAGAGTCTTGCTCATACACTGCACTCTGTGCTCAGTGGTCATGACTATCCACTGGAAAGCAGCATTCATGGTTTTCCTGTAAATGAATGATCCCGTTATCTACCTGGTAGTGCTCTGTTCCAGCACCTCCATGCCACAGCATTGCACTGGGTTTAGGGCAGCCAAGAGTGGAGAAGAGACTTGTATGATACTGTATGATATCTCTTATGTGCAACTTAAAAACAATACAAAAGAATACACATGCAAAACAGAAACAAGCAAAAAAAACCCTCAGGTTTAGGGGTTTAACTGGTGGCTCACTGATAAAGAACCTGCCTGCCAATGCAGGAGATGTGGGTTCAATCCTGGGTCAGGATGACCCTCTGGAGGAGGAAATGGCAACCCACTCCAGTATTCTTGCCTGGAGAATCCCATGGACAGGGGAGCCTGGCAGGCTACAGTCCATGGGGTCTCAAAGAGCTGGACATGACTTAGCAACTACACAGGTACAGAAAACAAACTAATAGTTATCAGAGGAGAGACAGAAGTGTGATGGGACAAATTATGTGTATGGGATTAAGAAATTAAAAACTCTTATTTATAAAACAGCAACAAACGTATCAGATAAAGAATTATAGTCATTGTATAATAACATTTGGTAGAGTATAATCTGTAAAATACTGAATCACTGTGCTGTACACCTGAAACTAATATAATATTGTAAATCTACTGCAATTAAAAAAAGGTGAATTTTCCACAGAATTGTTAAGATTGTATTTTCTGGATGGTACAAACCACCAGACGTTTAATAAAGGGAGTATCTATGAAAGTGATTTGTATTATTTATGAAAATGGTCAGTCAGGTGTGGCTACAAGAAAAAAGGAAAACAGTGATGCTCACAAATCCTGGAAACACATGGGAAAGTTATCAGGGTAGTCATGAGACAAGGCAGGAGTGGGGAGTGTTCAGAACACTGTCTGTGTTGCGGTTCTGTGGGAAAGGCCTGGCAGAGTGGGGTAAACAACTAGGATTGCTTGCTTTGAATAATTTTGGACTTCATGCTATAGGGGTGGCCTCTGGTTGCTTGGTGTTTGGTGCTGTGATGATGAAGAAAGAGAAACATTGCCTCCAGGGGTGTTCAGCCATGTGGAGGATGTGTGGCTCTTGATTGTTCAGTTTGCTTTTACACAGAAGCAGGACACATTTGAGTATCACATGAGAAGCTAGTATATTTTGCTATATGAGAATGAAATAGTCACTTGGCTGCTTAACCACATCTGCCATGTCACTTTGGCCATGACCTCTCTGGCCATTGATAAGGGCATGGGGACTAGAAGTAAAAATGCCAGTAAGGGCTTGCAGGCTTGTAGCTATTATGAGCCAGTGGCCTACCTGGATGAATTCCCTTCATTTCATAAGCATTCCTGAACAGGAGGTGTCTGGTGGGGGAGCAAAGCAGATCGTGTCCCTGTGGTGCAAACAAGCACATGGTAACAAATTGTATCTCTCGGTTTAATGTTTCTTTCCATTTTGCCAGGACATCCTACTAGATGATGAAGCATAATTAGGTTAATTACTGTAAACTTAAGTTTTTCTCTTAGCAATTGAAGGCAGGGATATACTTACCATTTTACCCCAGGATGTAGCAGAATTAACAATTAAAAAATTAATTTTTATTCTTTTAAAATAGGTGACTTATTGCACATGATAGTCACCTATTTTAAAAGAATAAAAATTAATTTTAAAAAGCAAAAAAAAAAAGTGATCCAAATGCCAAAATGAGAGAAAACTTAATAGATGTTTAACAAAAGTAGGAAAAGCATTTTTCTCTGGTGCAGAACACAAAGAACTTAGAGAAACAAGTGTCACTGCACAAAGGAGCTGGAAGCTGGGAAACATGAAGGAAGCTAGTAACACAGAGTCCATCAGTCACTGGCCTGGATTTACAATCATTGCAACAGAAAGAGTAGAAATGGAAGACAGAGTTAAAAGTCGAAGAAGCTCACCAGGACCAGGATGACGTGTGTGGCTCTGGCGTCATGGGAAGGTCTGGGGAAATTCTGTTGCTGTGAATGTGTTGGACCTGCTGCTTGTGCCTGTGAAGGACAGAGATCGTGTACCCACTAGTCCAGATCATGACACCCAAACAATAGCATCCAGTTAAGAAAATCCAAATCTGCATCTAATATCTGACAGAGTATCTGTCAGACATGACTGAGGAACTGTATCCAAAATTTTCTGAATGGAGCCCTCCAGAGAGCTCCATCACATGTACACGTGTACTGGTGGCATTACTGTAAATAAATTGTGCGATCTCCCATTGTTAACTTGTTCAGTCACCAAGTCATTTTCCACTCTTTGCCACCCCATGCCAGCTTCCTCTGTCCTCCACGTTCTCCCAGTTTGCTCAAATTCATATTCATTGAGTTGGTGATGCCATCTAACCATCTCATCCTCTGCACCCCCCATTCTCCTCTTGTCTTCAATCTTTCCCAGCATGAGGGTCTTTTCCAGTGAGTCAGCTCTTTGCATCAAATGGCCAAAGTATTGGAGCTTCAGCATCAGCCCTTCCAGTGAATATTCAGGGTTCATTTCCTTTAGGATTGACTGGTTTGATCTCTTTGCAGTCCAAAGGACTCCCCCAAGAGTCTTATGGTTGATCCCAAGTGTATGCCCAAGCAGCCAAGCATCAAGGAGAGGACTGCTGTCCTTCAGTACTGTGACCTTTGACAAGAGACTGAGGACCAAGGCCACCTCTTCCTGCAAGTGGGCAACACCAGAGCTTCAGGAACAGCTCTGTCATGTATCAAGGCCTTGCTGTCCCACTGAGTTTCCTGGGTGTTGTGTTGCTTTAGTAACCAAGGAAATAAGGTAACTGGATACAGAGTGTCACAGGCTCAGGTCCTGGCAAAGTCTTCCTTTACAAGAGGGTTGAGTAAGCATCCAGCAGTTGTTGCTCACATGGCATGTCATGACGTTGAAACAGACAACACTTTGTACCAGAAGACCCTGGGTAGCTCACTGCCATCATGGGCCCGGAGACTACAGAGCATAGGAGGTGTGTGCAGAGCTTCGACCAAGGAGTCTCCAGGAGGCACCAAAATAAGTGCCTATTAGGAATTTTCCTCACGGTCCAGTGGTTAAGACTCCATGTACTCAATGCAGGGAGCACAGGTTTGATCCCTGGTCCAAGGAACGAAGATCCTGCATGCTGTGTGGCACAGCCAAAAAAAAGTATCTGTTGAATGGTTGGCCATCTGAACTGACTAGGACTTTTCTCTCATAAAGTCCCCAAAAGTGGGATGATTTTTGAGTGACTGCATAAATAAGCCTTAGTCGTCAATGCAGAATATATTGCCTCTAAAAGTCAGAAAGATCCAATAGGTTTGGCCGCTCTGAGACTGATGGAAACTGACAAAATCAGAAGTTGCCCTTTAATCACGTCAGCAATAGAGTAGCCTGTACAAACACTGGATGGAGCTAAGAAATTTACTGTGCTGGCATGACGCTGAAATGTGTGGGGCCGTAGCCCATCTGTTGTCTGTAAGCACAACGATGAATGTATGTCTTGCACAAGTGTCTTGCAAATCCCCTCACAGGGTATGTCGTCAATGAAGCTCCATACTTGGGTGCCTGAGCACAGATGGGCCCAATAAAGTTCTCGTCCAGTGAGGTTGTATGTGATACCTGAACCTTTGAGGTGTCCCATGGACAACTAAGTGAAGGTGTGGTGTACTGAGTTCCTATGTAGGTGAAGGAGAGGCTCTTGAAATAGGCATATGAAGATTGAATAGCACGTTCATTTCAATTATGAGTGAGCTATAGGGATCTCAGTGGATGGAACCAGGGAGATGCTGGTCACGATGCTAAGTCACCATGAGACGCTGTTCCTCCTAGGACACTTAATATCTATCTATGATAGTGTCTCAGATGTAAACAAAATTGGTTACTTCTCACTTCAAGTTAATGAACATGATTTGTATGTTAAACATACATCTTGAAAAAACATTCAATCTTGGCTGTGTTGGGTTCTGTTGTGGCACACGGGATCTTCCTTGGGGGATTCAGGCTCCAGAGCACGTGTGGGCTCTAGTTTGCAGCACTATAGTTGAGGTGGGTGGGGGCGTAGTTGTGCCACGGCATGTAGGATCTTAGTTCCCCTCCCATGAATCGAACCTACATCCTCTACACTGAAGGCAGATTCTAACCATGGACCAACAGGCAAGTCCCGACATATCTTTTTGATACATCTTCAAAATTACTTCTGGCCTTCCTATTTTCTCATTTAATTAATTAAATTATTACTATTTTGCTGACTAGTTATTTCCTGTTCATGTACATACATGTGAAAGTGTTAAGTCACTCAGTTGTGTCCAACTCTTTGTAACCCTATGGACTATAGCCTGCCAGGCTCTTCTATCCATGGAATTCTCCAGGCAAGAATAGATATGAGGAGGGAGAATGGCATTGAAACATGTATAATATCATGTATGAAACGAGTCGCCAGTCCAGGAGATACTGGATGCTTGGGGCTGGTGCACTGGGACGACCCAGAGGGAGGGTATGGGGAGGGAGGAGGGAGGAGGGTTCAGGATGGGGAACACAGGTATACCTGTGGCGGATTCATTTCGATATTTGGCAAAACTAATACAATATTGTAAAATTTAAAAAAAAATAGATATGAGGATAAATTTAACACAGTTTCCAACCCACTTGTATAAATCTGAAAGAAAACACATTTATGGCTGTAGATCCTTCCAGAAACATTCAGATTCACTTAATTACATACGTCTTTTCTTTTACATACGTCTTTTCTCACTCCATCCATTTGACCTCCTGGATGTTTGATTCATTCCCATAGTGCTGTTTTAGCCCCTGCCAGATGCCTGCAAAAATTGGTGGTTCAGTGATTAAGTTTGCAAGCTCCCAAAGCAGGGGTCACAGTGTGGTCAGGAAAAAAAGCCTAACCCTGGAACTGTGAAAAATGGGCAGCTATTTTCTTCCCAAAACTTTAGTGCTACGGGCATGTTGTTATAGAATGTATGAAATATGGAACCTGAAATGTGACAGAAAACAGTCCTAGTTTAAATGTACTGGATAACTACAAATTACAGGATAAAATTTGCTCCTCTTAAATACAGATGATAATACTGAGAATGCTAGAGCATAACAAACTGTAAGTATGCTCCTTTGTTTTCAAATTTATTGAAATTCCCAAACACAGAGCTCTAATCATTATAAATTATGGTTTACTCATTAACTTTCTGTCAACAAAGAGCAAAGACACAAACTTCCAGAGCACTCACACTGAAAAGAGTAAAGTTTTGACTCCAAAATAAACTGCTGGAAACTGCACCTCATTTTTTTTTAATTAACTAATTTTATTTGGCAGTGCTTGGTCTCAGTTGTGGCATATGGGATCTAGTTCCCTGTTCAGGGTCGAACCTGGGTCCTCTACATGGGAGCATGGCACCCCAGCCCCTGGATCACCGGGGGATTCCTGCATCTCAATGTTAATTAATGTGCATTCTTTTGATCCTTTCTGAGGAAAACATCCTCAGAGTTCAGTTGTTGTTTCCCCCCTCCTCAAGAATTGCCTTTATTTTAAATATCTTTCTTGCTCTGTTTATGTTTTAAAGTATTGAAGTATTTAAATTAACTGAGTTAGGGCATTATAGATTATCTTTTGTTTCCAATGAAAATAATGATTTTCTGGGTAAAAATATGTATTAAAATATAAAAATGTACATCCTAAATACATGCATTCTGTATATTCAGTCAGGTATACTTTATGTGTGTGTTCAGTCGTATCCAACTCTTTACAAGCCCCTGGATGGTAGCCTGCCAGACTCCTCTGTCCACGGGATTTTTCAGGCAAGAATACTGGAGTGGGTTGCCGTTTCCTCCACCCAGGGGTTACACCTTACACAAATGTTCAGAACTTGCCACTTCATAGTAATTTTACTATTTTTGGGGGGGAGGGATGGTTAAAATATTTTAGTTGAAGGATAATTGCTTTACGGTGTTGTGTTAGATTCTGCTGTTATCAAGTCTCATTATCATTTGTATCATTTGTTGCTACTGGATCAGTATGATTGAGTTGGAATGATGTACCTCTATCAACTTTTCCCAACTCCATGTTCAGTGACACCATGTTGTTAGTTTGAAATTGGCCATGCCAAGAATATTTGTATTCGGAAAACTGGAAAACACTACAAGCCTGGACTTCGTTATATTATTGAAAGTCTAGATTTAAAAATATGTGGATAGTGCAGATTAAATTTAAACTACATGGTACATGTGGTAATTACATTGTATATAGCACACACAAAAAATGAGGATAAAAAGGAGCTATTTATTTGTTAATGAAAAGAAAAATAGGTGAAAGATATAAACAGATATTTTACCAAGAAGACATACAGATGGCAAATAAACCATGTGGAAAAAGAAAGATCAACATCATAATTCTTTGCTGCTGCTAAGTCGCTTCAGTCGTGTACAACTCTGTGCGACCCCAGCCCACCAGGCTCCCCGTCCCTGGGATTCTCCAGGCAAGAACACTGGAGTGGGTTGCCATTTCCTTCTCCAATGCATGAAAGTGAAAAGTCAACGTGAAGTCGCTCTGTCGTGCCCTACTTTTTGTGACCCCATGGACTGCAGCCTACCAGGCTCCTCCATCCATGGAATTTTCCAGGCAAGAGTACTGGAGTGGGATGCCATTGCCTTCTCCGTATGATTCCTTAGGGAGATGTAATTAAAACGACTACTTCCTTAAATTAAAAATTTAAGGAAATTCAAAAGACTGACCATACCAAGTATTGGCCAGAATGTGGAAGCATTTTACATGCTCCTGGTGGGTATGTAAAAACAATCTATAAATGTAGATCGTAGTTTGTCAGTTTCATAAGTTAAACATTCACCTATTCTATGACTCAGGCTTTACACTTTGAATTACTAACACAGTGTAACTGAAAATCCATCCATACATACAGACTTACATATAAACGTTCTAGCACCTTTATTTACAATAACCCACAGTAGAAATAACCCAAATGACCATAACCAGATGAATGGATGAACAAACAATGTAACTAGAAACGATACTACTCAGCAATAAAGAATGAACTACTTATATATTATCACTTAAGAATCTCAAAATATTTAGATTCTGCACTTCAAATAGATACACTATATCAATGTCAACTACACCTGAATAAAAATTTACAAAATGACTCAAAAAACCTAGGTCTGTCACACTTTTTAGGAAATCAGATGTTGAGAAATCCCTAGTGGTCCAGTGGCTAGGAATTGGCACTTTCACTGTCATGGCCCAGGGTTCGGTCACTGGTGAGGGAACTATGATCCTGGAAGCCTCAAAGAACAACCAAAACCAAAATGAAAACTCCTCATGTCTCACAATCCTATATTGCCTCTCTTTTCTGATGACCTTGGAGAAGCACCCTTGTCTTAGTGGCAGCAAATCCTGATGAGAATAGATTTCTTCCCACCTGAGTTAACAGGAATGCTGGCTGATCACAGAACCACACTGTGGATGAAGGGATCTTTCTCTGTTTATCTGCCTCTGTGGCAACGGCCTTTGGCTGAACATTCTAGATGTTCAAGCATCTGTGCACACTGATACTGCACAGTCACAGTCACTGGAGCATCTGCTGATGCAATGTTAGGACACACTCCACCTACCTCACTGCAGTCTCCTCCGCTCCAGGGTTACTTGACGAACATGGTTCCCTCCAGCCCTGTAGTCTTACAGTGGAACTATCTAGTGAATTCTGGGGGTCAGGACATGTGGTTCTTTTATAGGTTAACTGCTGAGCATTATGTGATCATTCACTGTGAATAACAATTCATGTTTCCAGAAGCACTGGAGGTTGTCACAACTTCATGACTCCTCAGATGTTTTCTGAGCCCACAAAAAAAACCCTGATACAGTCCACAAATCAGGACCCCAGAGCCTTGCGGTCTTTCTGAGGAGACCTTGAGCAACAATGTATTTACATTAGGCCAACCCCACAAAGAGAGCTACATTCTTCAATCATACTGAGGTGAGACACACAAAGCACAGGACCCCCATGAAAGCTGTGCCATCATTAATGCTGCTAGAGCCCCGTTTTCTTCCAATCACCTCATATAAAGTGAATAGAAGTCCCAGACCAAAGAGGGCTGAAACATTAACGCCTTTATTATTGCAAAATGCAAAAGAATACAAGGCATGAAGTTCTCAGCTTGGTGACTTGGAAGCTGGGGAAATCAGAAGTGTCACCAGAAACTAACATGTCCCTGAAAATGTAGTCCTGGCTGGCAAGTCACCAACAGAACTGAAACTGGGTCCACTGGGCCCAAATTGAGTGAGGTCCATGCCCTACTTTAGAAATAAGCAAGGAATGAGGATGCCATAAGAGCTAAGACTACTCACTACTTCCCTCCACAGAAAGGGATGGGACAGAAGTCAGCTTCCCTGAGCATACTGGGAGGTAGTTTCCACACTGGGTGGACCTGCCAGGTGATAGAAATGAAACTGGCAGTGACATAAAGCTGGAAAGCGCCTGGCAGGCAATTGAGCCACAAGGGAAGCCCCTAATAAAGTGAAGCACAGCTTCTTAAAGATTCCTACATACCTGAAACTTAAGGGGAATCTCGCCAGTGCAGATTTTCAGATGCATTAGATGGCCCAGTCACAACTTTTCCAGTGTAAATATACTAGAAGGAAACTGCACATCCCAGCATATCTAAGGCCTTTCACTGGTGTGACATCTCTGGGGTTGAATGAGGTCATATTTGTAGCTGAAAAGTTTTTTCCAACATTCACTGCACTCAGGACCTTTTTCCAATGTGAACTCTCTGGTGCTGAATGAGGCTGGAACTTTGGCTAAATGATTTTCCACATTCCCCACACTCATAAGGCCTTTCTCCAGTGTGAACTCTCAGGTGTTTAACAAGGTTAGATTTACAGCTAAATGATTTCCCACATTCACTGCACTCAACAGGCCTTTCTCCAGTGTGAACCCTCCAGTGATTCTTGAGGTTGGAGCTATGGCTAAATGATTTTCCGCAGTCCCCACACTCATAAGGCCTTTCTCCTGTGTGGACTTTCCGATGTGAGCTAAAGCTGGAGCTTTGCTTAAAGGATTTCCCGCATTTACTGCACTCATAAGGCCTCTCTCCAGTATGAAGTCTTCTGTGGTGAATGAGGCTAGAGCTTCGGCTAAAGGATTTTCCACATTCACTGCACTGATGAGGCCTTTCTCCAGTGTGAACTCTCCGGTGGTAAATGAGGCTAAAGTTTTGGCTAAAAGATTTCCCACATTCACTGCACTCATAAGGCCTTTCTCCAGTGTGAACTCTCTGATGCTGAATGAGATTAGATCTTTGACTAAAAGACTTCCCACATTCCCTGCACTCATAAGGTTTTTCTCCTGTGTGAACTTTCCTATGGCTGTTGAGGCTATAGCTTTGGCTAAAAGATTTCCCACATTCGCTGCATTCATAAGGTCTTTCTCCACTGTGAACCCTCTGGTGTATAATGAAACTGGAGAGGTAGGTAAACAATTTTCCACATTCATGGCATTCATAAGGCCGTTCTCCAGTGTGGACTTTCTGGTGCTGAATGAGGTTACATCTTCGAGTACAGGCTTTTCCACATTTGCTGCACTCATAAAGCCCTTCTCTAGTGAGGACTCGTTGGTCCTCAACAAGTGTGTCTGTGCAGTTGAGGGCTTTGTTGCCTTCTCCCCAGTTCTCATGCCTTTTTCCATTGTGAGAGACAGCTTCACACTCATTACTATTGTTTGGCTTCTCCTCAGTGTGATGGAAAAATCCCACATTGACTAAGAAGTCGTTCCCAATCTCCCCATAGACAGTGGGTTTCCCTGACACATGGGTTGTGCAGCTGTTTATAATCAAGGCTGTGTCCACAGAACTTCTGATGGGTATCTCTCCAATGTGTTGCTCCTGGTATTGCTGAAGGTTGGCAGAGATATAGAATCGATTTCCACATGTGTATGGTTTCTGCCCAAGATGTGTTTCCTGGTGCTCAGGAAAGTGCAAAATGTCTCTCAAGACTGGGCCACACATCTCAAAGGGCTGGCCCTTGTGGGGAGATGAATCTACCTTGAGAGTCCTGATCTGTGACACTCCTATACAAATGCTTTGTTCAGAAGGTGCTTCCTTATCTTCTACTCCATGCCAATAGCCTGAAATTAAAGAAGTGATGGTGAAGTACATGTTAACCTTATTGAGAAGAGGCAAAACCATCACAAATGTAACTCAACACATCAAAGGATCAGCTCATGAAATTGCTTTCAGGAAAACTCAGCTTGAGGAAGCAACTGCTGTGCACCACTGAGTCCCTAAGGTCACAGAATGCTGCAGGTCTCACTGGGCACAGGACATGAGGAAAGGCCTATCAGAAAGGTTTGTGCTGTAACTCATTTTTCTGTCAGCAGCTTTTCATTTTTTGCGGCCATGCCACCTGGCATGTGGGATGAGAGTCCCCCAAACAGGGATTGAAACAGTGCCCTCTGCAGTGCAACCACAGAGTCTTAACCACTGGACCACTGAGGAAGATCTGTCAATAGATTTTAGCAGGATTATATCTGCTGATGACATGTGATGCTGTGCAGAAGTCCAGTCCAGTCCCAGAAAAATCTGACTGGAACAAAGGTAACAGTATTTAAGGATTATTAGCTACCTGCACTCTTTAGAACACGACAAAGTCTGAGTAGGGAACAGTGTGAGGAATGAGTGAGGTGAGCAGTGTAGAGAGGTGGAGAATAGCTCTCAGCTGGAATCAGAGTAGAAATGACTAATAGAAATGACAAGTCCGCAAAGTGTCGAGAATTGAGAAGGGAAAGGAGTGAGGTGTGGCTACTGGCAATGGCACCAATACAGAAGTAAAACAGGATAGGTTCCTGGTATGATTTCAACCAAGACCTGAAGTCATGTCCTCTGTCAACTTCCATTCATCTGGGTCAGGCCTGCTATGAGCCCATCTTGTTGAGAATGGAGTCATGTCCATTCTGTGAAGCTCAGAGGACTTTTTCTGTAGCCCCACCTGAAGATCTGCATGTACCCAAGAGAACTAAAATCATAAGGGAATGACAGGACAAGTCAGTAGCCAAAACAGGACCAGACAACTCAGAACACAGGAGACCGCCAGAATGCTATTAAATATTACCAAAAAATTCCTAAGACCATAGCTGAAGGGAAGATAGCACAGTAGTAAGAACCAGGAATCTGATTTCTCTTCTGGACAACGACACCAGTAGAATTAGTCTAATGCAACTCTTTTGCAATGCTCAACTGCTTTAATTTTGTCCCTTTCAGCTCTTAGCATGGTAATAGTATTCATCCTTCCACTCCCTACCTCTGAGCCCTTGGGGTGGGGACCTTGTACAGGTTCCAAGAATAGCTTCTAGGAGTCAGGATGGGCAATAAGGAGTCTGTCCTCCAAACGTCAGAAATACTCCAAGATCAGAAACAAGAAAATGACGCCAGCTTCTACCACTAGTATTCATCATAGTATTGGAAATTCTACACGGAGCCTTAAGAAAAAAGACAAAAGGCATCCACAGGTCACGAAATTGTGAAGATTGCACCACAACACTTCTAGAATCAATGAATTCAGCAAATGAAGAGGATACAAATTAAATATCTGTGGGAATTCCCTGGTGGTCCAGTGGTCAAGGCATGCTGCGGTTGGGGAACTAAGATTTTGAGGGCAGCAGCGTGGCAAAAAAAAAAAAAAAAAGAAACTGGTAAATGTTTTGTGTACATGTCCCAAGTGAAATAAAGCAAAAAGAACCTTAACTAAGGGTCTGTCAATAACATTTGTGTAAGCAGTGACTATGTAAGTGACTACACTTCCAACACAGTCAGAAACAAATGTGAGCTATAGGAATGAAGGGTGTTATACTAGGGTGCTATGGTGCTGGAGAGTCACCCAGTGAGGCAGACGGCAAGACATGGGGGTCCTTTAGGCTGACAAAACAACAGTGATACCAAACTCTTCCCTGGGAGGCTTTGGGGCAGTAGGTGCTGTGGTGACACGGATGAGAAGGAGGCGAGCGCCCAGCCCAGCCCTTGTAAACACAGCACAAATCCAGGCCACTAGGGATACACCTGCCCCTGGAGAAAAGAGAAGCAGAGCTTGGCCCAGGGCACAGGGGCAGGTAGAAGAGCTTACCCAGTGAGGATGTAAGTGCAAAGTTCTCCAGCATCACATCGTGGTACAGGCATCTCTGAGCCTCATCAAGGAGAGCCCATTCCTCCCAGGAGAAGTACACAGCCACATCCTCAAAGGTCACACTGCCCTGCCAGGACACAGACAGATGAGACCATCAACTGCCTCACTCCTGAAGACCCACAAGCCACCTCCTCGCACATCTACGCCATCTCCATCTTCCTCCTAAGAGCTCAGAAGAGATTCCCGACCTTGGTGCCATAGCTGCCTGCTCTCTCCTCACTCTCCCACTAACTGCTCTGTTCACACTGCTGTCCACTCTGCAATCAGTGGAGCCTGTAAAGACCCAGAAGAAGTCACCGCCCTGATTGATCAGATCAGTCATCTGATCCACACCTCCCACTGCCTCCAGAATAGATGCCTGATTTCACAGACAGTCATTCCAGGTCTGACTGCTGCTCCCCACAGCCAGTTTATTCTTGCCAGGAAGGAAGGAGACCTGCAATTCCCTGAACCAACTTAGCCTCACCTCCAAGCACTTCCTGTTTTTGTGACAAGCTTCCACATCTCTTTCTATTGGTGGCCTGAAAGGGGAACCCTTTCATATAACACTTAGACTGGACTTAGGACTGAGCTAGGATTCTCCAAGGTCCGCACACCCAAGCGCTGGGAAAATGCCAGGTGACACGTTTCATAACAACCCAAATTTGGAGAAAATTAGAAGGCTTCCCTGGTGGCTCAGATGGTAAAGAATCTGCCTCTCATGCAGGAGACTTGGGTTTGATCCCCAGGTTGGGAAGATCCCCTGGAGAAGAGAATGGCATCCACTCCAGTATTCTTGCCTGGAGAAATCCATGGACAGAGGAGCCTGGCAGGCTATAGTCCATGGGGTTGCAAACACGACTGAGCAACTAACACAGGGTTGCACTAGTGAGGGTAATCTCCACTTACCCGATTATATTCGAAAAGCACCTTCGCAGCCATGGAAACCTGTGGGAAGTGCTAAGTCTTAGAGGGATGTGATCCTGGCAATTTTCCAGGGAATGAGACCTTCCCTGCACACCTGGTGGCATCTGAACCAGGTTCCACGAGTGTCTAACCTCTATTCACTCTCAGCAATTGTGTGTCCTTGGAAAAAAAACCTAAACTCCATCTGCTTCAGTGTCCTCAGCATCCCTACAATTAGTTCTTTCATTGAACAGACTTTGGTGATTTTGCCAAACCTAACACGTCACGTTTCTTTGCCTTACAATTTTCTATGGCTCCAAATTTGCTGTATGACTCAGGAAACTCAAACAGGGGCTCTGTATCAACCTGGAGAGGTGGGATGGAGAGGGAGGTTCAAAGGGGACCGAATATATGTATCAGTTTAATTCAGTTCAGTCGCTCAGTCATATCCGACTCTTTGCGACCCCATGGACTGCAGCACACCAGGCTTCCCTGTCCATCACCAACTCCCCGAGTTTACTCAAACTCATGTCCATTGAGCCAGTGATGCCATCCAACCATCTCATCCTCTGTCGTCCCCTTCTCCTCCCGCCTTCAGTCTTTCCCAGCATCAGGGTCTTTTCAAATGAGTCAGTTCTTCATATCAGGTGTATATCTATGGCTGATTCATGCTGAGGTTTGACAGAAAACAACAAAATTCTGTAAAGCAATTATCCTCCAATTAAAAAAAACTTTTTTTAATTTTCCATGGCTTCAAAGGCCTCAAAAAGGAAGGTACAACTCCTCAGTCCGCCACTGCAGATGCGACAGCATACACACACTGTTCCCTGCAGCCATCAGATGGACCCCAGTTTCCCCGAATTCTCCTGCCTCAGTCGGACCGCCACATCTCTGCGCCTGCGCATCCCTCCGCCATCGCCCTGTACCAGGCGCCACCGTACTATCTGTCAAATAGAAGGCCCCACCCACCACCGCATCGCTGTCCTGGATACCCGGGTCTGAGCTGCGGGCACCTGAGCAGGTTCGGGGCTTTAGCGTCTGTTAGGATGAAGCCGATGAGGGCCGGACGGATCAGCGTTTACCTGAGGAGTGTCCCTCAGCGCCGCCGCCGCCGCCATCGGACTCCGTGCGCGGAGAGGGGCTAACCCAGCACCAACGTCTCCAGGCCGCCCTGTAGGTAGCGATGTGCCCGACTGTAGGACCGCCTCCAGTCCCTGGGGGCAAAGCGTCTTCTCCCGCCTCCTCTGTCACCTCAACCCCGATCCTTCCGACCTCGAGAACCGCTCAAAGAACCGCTATGGAGACACAGGAAGTCCCGCCTTCACCCAGTGAGCCCACCCACCCGCCGGAAATGTCGGAATTCTGGATGTTCATTGGGTGCGCTCCGCTGCTGCTCAACGCTTAGCTTTCTGGATAATGGAGTTCGGGCAGGCGCCAGCCTGCAGCCTGAGAGATTCTGCTCGAATCTCCCAGGGTCAGGCAATCCTCTAGGCTGCTCAAAACTGACCTCCCTGTTCTTCCAGGTAGGCTAGAAGCTTCGTTTCCTCTTCAAGGGGCTAAGGACAATTTCTGGGGAATTCGAAGAGCATTTAGAAAGCCTTCAAAGCTATTGATCTCAAAGTGTTTGGATAATAATTTAGATTCCATGCAGCTGTCTATAGTGAACATGCCCTGATAGATGACAGCGATGATATACTATCATACTGTCCTTTAATTGTACTCAGACTGAGGCGTTTAAGTCATTTTTGTGAACTTAGTGAGTTTTGTCTGGGACTTTAAAGGAAAAAAAAATCATTTGTACCATAGGATACAAGATAGAGGAGGCATATTGGGCAGCTCTGACGAAGATGGACGTGGTGGGATCTGGGCCTCGCCTTCCTCTTAGTCAGTGATTGTGCAGAACTCAGAAACATCGTTTTATCCACTAAACATGAAATTACTGTATCTTAAGAAACGCAAATCTTTTATACATGCACATTCTTTTTTTAATATACGGTTGGCAGTTTCTCATGAAATATCACCTTTGCTATTATTAAGGAGTACTACTCTCTGTACATCTAGAAAATAGAAAGTTGTTGAAAAACAAAATTCAACTGAGTATGTGTTAAAAATCTAAACGATTTGGACTTCCCTGGTGGTGCAATGGTCAAGAATCCACCTCCCAGGGCAGGGGACATGGGTTCCCTTGCTGGTCTGATAAGATTCCATGTGCCGGGGGCAACTGAGCCCCTGTACAGTAGCTACTGAAGACTTCCAACCTAGGGCCTGTGCACCATAACAAAAGAAGCCACTACAATAAGCAGCCCTCACCCCACAACTAGAGTGTTACACCACCCCCTACCCCTCTGCCGCCCCGCAGCAACTAAACTAAAGAAAGCCTAGGCACAGCAAGGAAGAACCGTGGACCCAAAAATAAATAAATAAAATTTCTAAATGGCTTTATTAAATGATTCATGAATCTGAAAGTGTCAGTCAAGCAAGTTCAGAGGAGCTCCAAAGTGCCACAGAAACAGAAATGTTTCTTTAAGGCAGCACAAAGACATCATAAAACTTGTGGACATGGGAAGAGGGGAGGAGATGGTGAGATGGATGAAATGAATAACAAGGAAACTTACATTCAGTTAAGTTCAGTCGCTCAGTCGTGTCCGACTCTTTGCGACCCCATGATTCGCAGCAAACCAGGCCTCCCTTTCCATCACCAACTCTCGGAGTTTACCCAAACTCATGTCCATCGAAACGGTGATGTCATCCACCCATTTCATCCTCTGTCGTCCCCTTCTCCTCCTGCCCCAACCCTTCCCAGCATCAGAGTCTTTTCCAATGAGTCAACTCTTCGCATGAGGTGGCCAAAGTACTGGAGTTTCACCTTCAGCATCAGTCCTTTCAATGAACACCCAGGACTGATGTCCTTTAGGATGGACTGGTTGGATCTTGCAGTCCAAGGGACTCTCAAGAGTCTTCTCCAACACCACAGTTCAAAAGCATCCATTCTTCGGGGCTCAGCTTTCTTCACAGTCCAACTCTCACATCCATACATGACCACAGGAAAAACCATAGCCTTGACTAGACAGACCCTTGTTGGCAAAGTAATGCCTCTGCTTTTGAATATGCTATCTAGGTTGGTCATAACTTTCCTTCCAAGGAGTAAGCGTCTTTTAATTTCATGGCTGCAATCACCATCTGCAGTGATTTTGGAGCCCCCCAAAATAAAGTCTGACACTGTTTCCACTGTTTCCCCATCTATTTCCCATGAAGTGATGGGACCAGATGCCATGATATTAGTTTTCTGAATGTTGAGCTTTAAGCCAACTTTTTCACTCTCCTCTTTCACTTTCATCAAGAGGCTTTTTAGTTCCTCTTCACTTTCTGCCGTAAGGGTGGTGTCATTTGCATATCTGAGGTTATTGATATTTCTCCTAGCAATCTTGATTCCAGCTTGTGCTTCTTCCAGCCCAGCGTTTCTCATGATGTACTCTGCATATAAGTTAAATAAGCAGGGTGACAATATACAGCCTTGATGTACTCCTTTTCCTATTTGGAGCCAGTCTGTTGTTCCATGTCCAGTTCTAACTGTTGCTTCCTGACCTGCATATAGGTTTCTCAAGAGGCAGGTCACGGGGTCTGGTATTCCCATCTCTTTCAGAATTTTCCACAGGTTATTGTGATCCACAGAGTCAAAGGTTTTGGCATAGTCAATAAAGCAGATGTTTTTCTGGAACTCTCTTGCTTTTTCCATGATCCAGCGAATGTTGGCAATTTGATCTCTGGTTCCTTTGCCTTTTCTAAAACCAGCTTGAACGTCTGGAAGTTCACATATTGCTGAAGCCTGGCTTGGAGAATTTTAAGCATTATTTTACTAGCATGTGAGATGAGTGCAATTGTGCGGTCATTTGAGCATTCTTTGGCATTGCCTTTCTTTGGGATTGGAATGAAAACTGACCTTTTCCAGTCCGGTGGCCACTGCTGAGTTTTCCAAATTTGCTGGCATATTGAGTGCAGCACTTTCACAGCATCATCTTTCAGGATTTGAAATAGCTCAACTGGAATTCCATCACCTCCACTAGCTTTGTTTGTAGTGATGCTTTCTAAGGCCCACTTGACTTCACATTCCGGGATGTCTGGCTCTAGATGAGTGATCACACCATCATGATTATCTGGGTCGCGAAGATCTTGTTTGTACAGTTCTTCTGTGTATTCTTGCCACCTCTTCTTAATATCTTCTGCTTCTGTTAGGTCCATACCATTTCTGTCCTTTATCAAACCCATCTTTGGATGAAATGTATCTCTAATTTTCTTGAAGAGATCTCTAGTCTTCCCCATTCTGTTGTTTTCCTCTATTTCTTTGCATTGATCGCTGAGGAAGGCTTTCTTATCTCTCCTTGCTATTCTTTGGAACTCTGCATTCAGATGCTTATATCTTTCCTTTTCTCCTTTGCTTTTCGCTTCTCTTCTTTTCACAGCTATCTGTAAGGCCTCCTCAGCCAGCCATTTTGCTTTTTTGCATTTCTTTTCCATGGGGATGGTCTTGATCCCTGTCTCCTATACAATGTCACGAACCTCCATCCATAGTTCGTCAGGCACTCTGTCTATCAGATCTAGTCCCATAAATCTATTTCTCACTTCCACTGTATAATCATAAGGGATTCATTTAGGTCATATATAAATGGTCTAGTGGTTTTCCCTACTTTCTTCAGTTTAAGTCTGAATTTGACAATAAGGAGTTCATGATCTGAGCCACAGTCAGCTCCTAGTCTTGTTTTTGCTGACTGTACAGAGCTTCTCCATCTTTGGCTGCGAAGAATATCTGATTTCGGTGTTGACCATCTGGTGGTGTCCATGTGTAGCATATGTGAAATAGATAGCCAAGGGGAATTTGCTGTTTGGCTAAGAAACAAAGGGGCTCTGTATTGGCCTAGAGGGCTGGCATGGGGAGGGAGATTTGAGGGAAGTTCAAAAGGGACATTCAAAAGGATATATGTATACCTATGACTGATTCAGGTTGAGGTTTGACAGAAAGCAACAAGATTCTGTAAAGCAATTATCCTTCAATAAAAAAATAAATTAAAAAAAGTCATAAATAGGAAAAGGAACTATTTCACATGTTATTTCTCTTTGGAGAAAAGTTCTTTTTAGATAGGTTACCATATCTTCCTTTGAGGAATGGAGAGGGTCCACGTGACAGATGATCCCATTGATACTGACCAGAAAATTCCTTGCTAACGCTGTATGATTACATTTCTGGGGAAGGTTGTAACTGCAGTTATGATACAGGTCAAGTCTTGGTTTTAACACGAATGACTCTGCTTAGAGGCTGTTGTTTCTTGTTTAACAAAGTGAAAGATCTGATTATTCTATCTTATGAAAAAAAACCCATGTTTATGCAATGGTAACTTTTTAAAAATTCTGTCTACACATAGACGCATCTATCTGAGTTTGCCTGTGTGTATGTGTGTGTGTGTGTATATATACACATAATATATATATGTTATGTGTTTATTTCTTAAAACGTAATTTGTAGTTTGGGTATAGAGTTGTTTGCTCACTTAACAAGAGTTTTTTTATTTACCATTATATCAGTAATTCTAGCAGAATAATTTGCAAGGTTAATTATCTAATTTAAAAAGTTAAAAATACAAATTGACAATTGACCTAACAGAAGAAACGAGTATAGTTATAGCTGGTAAGCTAGATTAGGGAACTTTTTTTCCCTCGTGTAGAGATCAAGGAAGAACTTAGAGACACGATGTCACTGCTAATGAACACAAAGGCGCTGAAAGCAGGGAAACACGATGGTGTTAACACAGTGGTGTCCATCAGCCACCGATTTGGATTCACAATCAGTGTATCGCAAAGGGTCACAATGGAAGAGGGACAATAAAGAAGACAAAGGTGCTTACTAGGATCAGGATGGTACCTGAGGCTCTGGCCTCATGGGAAAATCTGGGTGAGAGTCTGTAGCTTGTGCCTGTGTAGAGTAAGGACCATGTTCCTATTAGTCCAGCTCATGAAGCCCAAACATACAACATCAGTGGAAGGTAATATAACTGCATGTAAGAAGCTGATAAATTTGTCTGGTGTGAGTGAGGAACAATATCCATAATCGTTTTTACACTTACTGTTTTGCGTTTCTTGGGCCACCTACTCTAATAGGAATGCAGATGTATACCAAGAGTATCCAGAAAAGGAAACTACAGAAATCAGTGCACTTTGGAGACTGAATTCCGAAGTCCACCTACAAAGTTGTTTTAGGGCAAAATGTCATGGCCTGGAAGCCACTCAGAAGACAGGGAGTGCTGAGAGAAACCCCTCTGGCCACTCTGTGAAAATAGAAGAAAAGTTTACATCCATCATCATCAAGTAATTATTTCCATCCAAAAGCTGTCATCGTCTGGGGGACCTCTCTGAAAAAGAGAGCCAAGTTGTTGCCTAAGGCCAGTTGGTTGACAGTCTGATCTGTGGATCTCAACTTGTGTCCAGTCAACAAAGTGAAGTTATAAAGACAGAGGAGAGAGGAGTTCCCCAGGATCCCAGCTCCAGTCTGAGTGAGGAAGATAATTTCCATATCCTGCTTGGCTTGTCCTTCACTTTCACATCTGAAATATCTAGGAGATATTGATTTTAATTTGAGATAGAAATAAATGAAGAAATCCTAGAAAGATAAGTGAACTCAAATGTGTCACTTCCTTCTGCTTGGCTGTATCTACTGCTGAACAGAGCACAGGACTTTCTTTTGGTAGCACATTTTCTTCCTTTAGTCGCTAAATCATGTCTGACTCTTTTGGGACCCTGTGGACTGTAGCCTGCCAGGCTCCTCTGTCCATGGGATTTCCCAGGCAAGAATACTGGAGCAGGTACCAGTTCCTTCTGCAGGGGATCTTCCTGACCCAGGGATTGAACTCGAATCTCTCATGTTTCGTGATTTGGCAGACAGAATCTTTACCCCTGAGCCACCATGGAAGCCCTATAATAATGCCCCTATTCAAGTCAGAGTATTTTACTTTAAATGGATTTAAGAGTATGTGGTTATTAATGAAGGTCTTCTGGTGGACTCCATCCAAGTGTTCATATAAGGGAGTATTTGAATAAACAATGCACCATTCACACGACATTTCTTCCTACAGCCATGAATTGAATGAAGATCATTTCATCGATGTATAAAGTCACCTTCAGTATATGTATATATTTTTTTGGCCACTCCACGTGGCTCTCAGGATCTTAGTTCCCCAACTAGGTATCAAACTTAGGTATCAAACTCCTACCCCTGTACTGGAAGCACAGAGTCTTAACCACTGGACCAGAGGGAAGTCATCTTTAAAATATATATATAGTTATTCTAAAAACTCAAAGATAGATGGAAATATGAGTAGTTTCTCCTGTTCTTCCAGTACAGACCACTTCAGAGTAATCAAATTGAGGAGAGAGAAAAAAAATTTTAATTCAAAATATTTTTTTAATAAGCACCAAATAGAATAGTTGCTAAATTTTCACTGAGAACTTTTTCATTACTGAAAGAATGTCTGAAACATAATCATTTAAGTTAGGCTTTTAGTCAAGAAATCTCAAGCTGCCAGTTGGCTTCCCTGGTGGCCCAGATGGTAAAGAATCCACCTGCAATGCAGGCATACAGGTTTGATCCCTGGGTTGGGAAGATCCCCTGGAGAAGGGAATGGCTACCCACTCCAGTGTTCTTGCCTGGAGTGTTCCATAAACAGAGGAGCCTGGTGGGCAGCAGTCCATGGGGTCACAAAGAGTCAGACTCAACTGAGTGAATACCACTCACCCATTCACTCAAAGCTGCCAATCAGAGCTTCTGATAACCAGGTTAATGACCTTGGAATCAGATAAACAACTTTTGAAATCTTTAACTGTTTACTCTGTTAAATGGAAACAGTGACAGACTTTTATTTTCTTGGGCCCCAAAATCACTGCAGATGATGACTGCAGCCATAAAATTAAAAGATGCTTGCTCCTTGGAAGAAAAGCGATGAGCAACCTGGACACCATATTAAAAAGCAGAGAGATTACTTTGCCAACAAAAATCCATCTAGCCAAAGCTATGGTTTGCCCGGTAGTCATGTATGGATATTAGAGTTATAAAGACTCTCATGTGAGAGACTATGAAGAAAGCTGAGCCCTGAAGAATCAGTGCTTTTGAACTGTGGTGTTGGAGAAGACTCTTGAGAGTTCCCTTGGACTGTAAGATCAAACCAGTCTATCCTAAAGGAAATCAGTCCTGAATATTCATTGGAAGGACTGAGGCTGAAGCTGAAACTCCAATACTATGGCCATCTGATGCGAAGAACTGACTCATTGGAAAATACCCTAATGCTGGGAAAGATTGAAGGCAGGAGGAGAAGGGGATAATAGAGGGTAAGATGGTTGGATTGCACCACTGACTCAATGAACATGAGTCTGAGAAAGCTCCAGGAGTTGGTGATAGACAGGGAAGCTTGGCGTGCTGCAGTCCACGGAGTTGCCAAGAGTCAGACACAACTGAGCAACTGAACTGAACTGAACTGATACACTGGATACTGAAAAAGGAAACTGACTACTGCTAACAATTCAATTTTAAATACATATTTACATACATACATATTTAAATACACACTAAATACATATTTTTAGTACATAAGTAAGTCAAATGGTAACATAGCTCATATTTCTTCAGTAATATCAAGGTAATATTTAAAAGTTAAAAGTTTAAATGATGTAATGAAGAAAATTAGTCCTCACAATGATAAAACAGATATTAGCCCTCACAAAATAAAAGCAACAGCGTTTACTTATTAGAAATCTGTTAGTTCATTGAAATGTAGCAGGATGTTTACAGAAACATGTACACACAATCACACACTAACATATATACACATAAAGTTAATGTGAAATACTTGGGAAAATAATTGTATATATAACATTAAGATTTTTGAAACTTCATTGATAAACTGAAGGTAAACATTGGCCTGACACATTAAGAGCTTTAAAAACCTAAAAACAAACAACAAACAAACAAACTAAAAATAAGTGGCAGCAAATACCCTAACTCAGATAATTGTGCCTATTTTACATATTTATGGATAAGAAGGGAATAATGACTACATATGACACAGATGACAGGTCATTTTATTTTGTGAAAATGAAACTAAAATTAAACCAGAACAAAGTATGTAAAAACATGGAATGTAAAAAACTGTTGATAATTACTCAGTACTAAGATTTATCAGTTGCAAAAATGATGTAAAAATACTAGCTATGAAGACTCAATAGTCAGAAAAAGTGAAAGTTTATCATATATGTTTGTTTCACAAATTATCACAAATATAATTAAATTGAAATGATATTCTGTTATTTTTAACTATAGCATATTTTAAGTTACCCAAATTTTATTGTTGGTCAAATTCCTCTAATAGGAGTTTTACATTCTCACCCTCCCTATCATAAGCCATAATTAACCAAACCATAAATAACCTAAAAATTGATAGTTTTTCATAACAGTCTGAACATTTAAAATTGTTCAAAATTTAAACAGAGAATACTCAGATTTTATATATTTACACTTGTATAATTTATCACCCACTTTACTTCAGTGACATTTCTTAAGAATCTTCAATTTTCATTTAAAGGAATTTAATAGACATTTATGCGGCTGCTAAGTCACTTCAGTCGTGTCCAACTCTGTGCAACCCCATAGACGGCAGCACACCAGGCTCCCGCATCCCTGGGATTCTCCAGGCAAGAACACTTGAGTGGGTTGCCATTTCCTTCTCCAATGCATGAAAGTGAAAAGTGAAAGGGAAGTCGCTCAGTCGAGTCCGACCCTCAGCGACCCCATGGACTGCAGCCTTCCAGGCTCCTCCATCCATGGGATTTTCCAAGCAAGAGTACTGGAGTGGGGTGCCATTGCCTTCTCCGAGACATTTATAGAAACAAGAATTTATTTTGTGTTATCTATTTCAGTACTTACCATTACATTATCAATTATGTATCTGAAATAAAGAAGGCATTCAGCATCAATATTCAGCAGGCAGAAACTGACTCTTCATGAACATTCACACATCGGTCATGAGAAGTTTCAGTGTTAAACTGTAATCCAGTCAAATTTTTCAAATAAAAATAGATCTCATTTTTGGGCAAGTAAAAATGTTGACTCCAGTAGCAATAAACCTGTGTGGTCCTTGGATGTGGAATATCAGGTATAACAAAAATTAAGTCATAGAACTGGACATTAAAGCAAGAGAAAGGGCAAGGGAAAGACTTAGGAATCCTTTTGAAGACAAATCATAAAATCAACCTAAATTACAGAACAGGTCAGTAGACATGGTGACGGAGAAGGCAATGGCACCCCACTCCAGTACTCTTGCCTGGAAAATCCCATGGACGGAGGAGCCTGGAAGGCTGCGGTCCATGGGGTCGCTGAGGGTCGGACACGACTGAGCGACTTCCCTTTCACTTTTCACTTTCATGCATTGGAGAAGGAAATGGCAACTCACTCCAGTGCTCTTGCCTGGAGAATCCCAGGGACGGGGGAGCCTGGTGGGCTGCCGTCCATTGGGTCGCACAGAGTCGGACACGATTGAAGCAACTTAGCAGCAGCAGCAGCAGCAGCAGACATGGTGAGGGAATTAATAGTTTCCTTAAGCCACAGGTGGCTCTAATGGTAAAGAATCTACCTGCAAAGAAGGAGGGTTCCATCTCTGGGTTGGGAAGATCCCCTGGAGAAGGAAATGGCAACCCACTCCAGTATGCTTGCTTGGGAAATTCCAAGGACCGAGAATCCTAGTGGACTATGGTCTATGGGTTCACTAAGAGTTGGATGCAACTTGGCGACTGAATGTGTGTGCACGTGCACACACACGCACACTCACACATACACACACTAGATAAATGTGGGGGCAGTAAGAGGGAGGGAGGAAGGGTGAGAGAGAGAAAATGTGTTGCTTGGCAAGATTTAGAAGTTTAGAAGGCTGAGTGACAACAGTAAGGCATTTAAAAATATAATCAACTCATAAGCCAACTTTATATTTTAATTTTTTTAATTCCTTGATTATTAATTTGCATTGTTGTTAAGTGGCTCAATTTTTTCCACTCTTTGCAACCCCATGGATCATAGTCCACGGGATTCTCCATGCATGTATCCATGGGATACTCTGGCATCTCCTGATACCGGAGTGGCTTGAGATTTCCCACAGCAGGATTCCTTTGCATAATCTGTAGCAATATTTGCTTTTATAAATGAATTAAATGCCTGTCGATGAGACAGAAAGGCTCTGGTTTCTCCAAATGGCAAAATAATATAAACAGGCTCTGTTGATGAGAGAAAGGCAAAGACTTTATTACTACAGACTTCCTTCAGCTCAATATCCTTTCCCACCGTAAGAAATGCATATATGAGCACCTGCCATTCAGACATCAGGTGCCTGCTTAGTGTCTGGGAGATCACCTTCATCTTACTGCTCTTCACGTGCCGGTGGTGGGAAGCTGTTCAAGTGAAGCCGGTTCAGGGTGTGTGTTCAGGGAAAAGGGGAGAGAGGATTACAAAGAGATGAAACAGGGGCTTCCCTGGTGTTTCAATGGGTAGGGTGCTGAACTTCCACTGCAGCAGGCATGGATTCGATCCCTGGTGGAGGAGGTAAGATCCCACATGCTGTGGTGAACAGTCAAGAAATTAAAAAAAAAAAACAAAAAAAAAAACACTCAAAGATGATATAACTGGTAGGAGAAAGATGTTGTGCATCGCCAGGGTTGGAGAACCAGGTTGAAAATCTGTCTCTAGTTCTCTCAGAAAACATCTTGCCTAAATATGTAAGATACATGTGTGCTGTGACCCCAGAAAACAAAACTATTTTACAGAAAACAGTATGATCTTAGGGAGACAGCAGTGTGCGGTCCTGAAGAGAGATCTTACTTCCCTGCCCAGGAATTGAGCCTGGGTAGCCTGGATGAAAGCCAGACTACCAGGGGCTACAGGCTAGAATCAAGTGTCCCTGGTTCTTCCCCCTCCCTGCACCCCACCTCACCACCGCCCCCCCCCCCCCGCCCGCCTTTGAAATGAGGAATGTTTCAAGGAGGCAAAATCTATTAAAAAAAAAAAAACACGAATAAAATGTATTATTAGAGACACAACATAATGTATGGAGGAGCACATAGAGAAGCAATTTATTTGAGTCAGAAGCAAGGCAGAAATACACAGCCAGGGAGGCGTACCAAGAGGTGATTTAAATCCACGATATAGGACAGTCCTTCTGAGTCTTTGTGTGTTTTTGCTGCCATGTCCTACTCTTTTCGACCCGTGGACTGTAGACTGCCAAAGGTCTTCGTTTACTTTTGGTCAATCAGCTTGTTTCCTTTTTCAGACCTGACCAGTCTTAGGACCGCCCCCTCAACATAGGTGCAAAACTTTTTGTTAAGATGGATCCCACTACAGAGACCTGTGGATGCACGCCCTCACTTATGGGGTTCAGCCCTCCCTTTTTGACCTTTTTTAAGGAGCACTCCTGTGCACATGGAGACAAGGAAGTTTTCCTTGACCTCTGGAAAGGGCACCTTCTCTCTTGTATTTAATTCTTTTTATTTTTTAAATTATGAAGATATAACACATTTACAGGAGACTTGAAAAATACAGAACAAGGTTACATATAGTTGCACTATATATTCCAATTTTTTAATAGATACATTAAGATTTTTAGTTGGAGTTTCAATATCAAACTCTCAAAAGTTAGTAGAATGAATATACAGAGAGCTCAGCTTCTGCCACTAGCTTTGTCCATCTCCCTTTCTGTGCCTCTTTTCTCATGTTTTCCATGCCTACACCTTCAGGTTCACTCATCTTTTGTTACATACTGTCTCAACTGTTGTTTTTCCCATGTAGCATGTTTTATGCTTTGTATATACATGTATGTAGAAGGCACAAGAGTTTGATCCCTGGGATGGGAAGATCCCCTGGAGTAAGAAGTGGCAATCCACTCCAGTATTCTTGCCTGGGAAATCCCATGGATAGAGGAGCCTGGAGAACTACAGTCCATGGGGTTGCAGAATCAGACATAACGGAGCACATGCATATATACACATATCCATGTATAAATTGATAATATACAAATATATTTTAATTTCTCTAGCAAGATAGTATATGGCACTGCTTCTGAACTATCCTTGAAAATAAACTGAACTTGAATTTCATCAAATTTCTAGTGTAAATGCACATTTACTGGAAAAATTTTAGAAGGGTAAGAGAAAGAATATCACTGGAATGCCAAAAACTAATAGATGATGGGAAGTTACCTTAACAAATGATCTGGTTTTTCTTCATAAGAACAATTGGAATTATAATCTGTGGGTACTCTAATCTGTTTGGAACTTTTTTAAAGAAAATCTAGTATAAAATTTGTATGTAGTAATTAGAAAACCTGTATCCTTTCTGAATATTTAATAAGTGTGAATTATACATCTTGTGCATGTGTGATAAAAATATTCAGTTCCCATAGTCAAGTGATATCTATGTTTTGAAGATACATACTGAATTGTGTGTGCATGAAATTATGCATTTGACATTTGCTGTGAAATAATTCAGAAATAGAGAGGGCCATCTTATATGGACAGGCTTCATGCTCTTGCACTGATAATCAGTTGTTGAGCCTGCATCTTTTTATTCTATGTAATGTCATATATATTTGAAAATATTCATTAGAGAAGGCTTGAAAAACATATCTTTAATAAAAATTAGTGCTCTTTTGATTGAAGAATATATCTTCACTCAAGAAAAATACACTTTATTTGCTTTTAGTTTCTATCACTTAAGAGTTGTTTCCATTCATTTCAGTTCAGTTGCTCAGTTGTCCGACTCTTTTAGGCCCAATGGACTGCAGCATACCAGGCTTCCCTGTCCATCACCAACTCCTGGAGTTTGTTCAAACTCATGTCCATAGAGTCAGTGATGCCATCCAACCATCTCATCCTCTGTCATCCCCTTCTCCTCCTGCCTTCAATCTTTCCCAGCATCAGGGTCTTTTGCAGTGAGTCAGTTCTTCGCATAAGGTGGCCAAAGTTTTTGAGCTTAAGCTTCAGCATCAGTCTTTCCAATGAATACTCAGGACTGATTTCCTTTAGGATTGACTGGTTGGATCTCCTTGCAGTCCAAGGGACTCTCAAGTGTCTTCACCACCACAGTTCAAAAGCATCAACTCTTTGCCACTCAGCTTTCTTTATGGTCCAACTCTCACATCCATACATGACTACTGGGAAAACCATAGCTATGACTAGACGGACCTTTGTTGGCAAAGTAATGTCTCTGCTTTTGAATATACTGTCTAGATTGGTCATCGCTTTTCTTCCAAGGAGTAAGCGTCTTTCAATTTCATGGCTGCAGTCACCATCTGCAGTGATTTTGGAGCCCAAGAAAATAAAGTCTATCACCGTTTCCATTGTTTCCCCATCTATTTACCATGATTTAATGGGACCAGATGCCATGATCTTCATTTTTTGAGTATTGAAAGTGTTGTTTACTTCATATTTTTCCTTGCTTTTCAAAATTCGCAGGATTCGTAGGGGAAATCCCTTGTGGCCCAGAGGTTAGGGCTCTGGGCTTCCACCACAGGGAGTTTGGGTTCAATGCCTAATTGAGGAACTAAGATGCTGTGTGGTGTGGCCAAAAAGTAAAATAAATAAGTAGGATTGTTCTAGACAGACTTGTATATATGCTGAGTCACTCAGTCGTGTCCGACTCTTTTTCAATCCCACTGAACTGTAGCCCACCAGGCTCCTCTATCAGTGGAATTCCCCAGGCAAGCATACTGGAGTGGGTTGCCATTTCCTTCTCCAGGGGATCCTCCCAACCCAGAAATGGAAACCTTCTGCATTGCAGGCAGATTCTTTATGGTCTGAGCCACTAGAGAAGCTGAAGTGAACCCAATATAAAAAAGAAAAAAATTTTTTTAAGATTAAATAACTTTTTCAAAATTTTAGGATTTATAAATTCAAATGGGTTCACTACGCAGCACAGCAAGATAAGTGATGGAAATCAGCCCAGTGTGCAAGTTGCAAACCAGAGGAAGAAAAATCGTCTCCATGAAATGACTTAACATCCAGTGAATTACTGCGGCACTAGTGGTAAAGGACCCGCGTGGCACTGCAGGGGAAGTAGGAGACATGGGGTCGATCCCCCGGGAAAGGAAATGGCGCCCCGCTCCAGTGTTCTTGCCTGGAGAATCTCATGAACCAAGGGGCCTGGTGCGCTACAGTTCATAGGGTCTCAAAGAGCCCAACATGACTGAGCCACATAGCACCCAAGCACACACGAATGTTACCAGATTATCACATTTTTGAGAACAAAAGAGGCATATAGGTTATCACAAGGCATCTCCTAATTTTTTTTTGGTAATTTATTAAAATTCACATAATATTAAATTAACCTTTCTAAAATAAAGTTTGTTACCAAATTAACAAATACACAGGTGTCAAATCCTGGGGCGCCAGCGGAGGAGCGGAGCACCGGGGCTGCTGCAGCTGCTGCACTTGGCTCCAGCTCACACTCCCGGCTGTGTTTCTCGGGTCTGCGTTCCCCGCGCGACCGTCGTGTGGCGGCTCCCTGCGTTGACGCAAGGGTCCTGGTCGATGGCTGCGCCGGGGTGGGGGCGCTGGGTCCTCGGCCTCGGGACCCTCCTGCTCCAGGTCTTCCTCCCTTTCCAGCTGGTCGCAGGGCGCTGGGGTCCGGAGGGCGCGGGGCGCGGCGTGCGCCGAGGTGAGCCTGGGCTGCGGAGGGCGGTCTGGGGCGTTCGCCCTCGGAGCGGGCGGAGGGGCTCGGAGCGGGCGGAGTGCGCCCGGCTGGGACCTCGGGGCGGCCGGGGCAGCTCCACGCCAGTACCCGGAGGTTGCAGCCGTCACGGAAAACCTTGTAGCCGAGGGCGGTTATATTCTTCTCCTGGGGGCTTGGAGTGAGGTTTCAGCCTAAATGCTCGGATGTGTTTATTTAAATGTAGAGAAAAGGCCACTTTGACTTTTGTTCCATGACTCTCATCAGTCTGGGTGACTTAGTATATATATACTTCGATCAACTTTTTCAATAAAAGATGCCCTCGTTATCCATCAGGGCTTTACTTTCTTGGTTTCAACCGGGTTTCCCACGTTGTTACTTTATTCTCAGACGAGTATGGAGGCTCCTTCATACTTGCCAAAAAGAAATAAAAAAACAAAAAAACAAATCCTGGAGACAGAGTTCTGGGTGAATTAGAAAAGGATAGGCTTCTTTCTCGAAAAACTATGTGTCTCAACTCCAGAGAACTTGATGAGGGTTTTTCCAACAGTGAATCAAGTTGGGGTCTTTGACAAAACTAGGGTGTGGGCAGGGTCTCAGATGGTGGGGTCTCCTAAATTTTTTTAAATTGGAGGATAATGGCTTTACAATGTTGTGTTGGTTTTTGCTGTACAAGGACTTGGATCATCCATAAGTATATATATATCCCCTCCTTCTTGAGCCTTCCTCCCATCCCCCATCCCACCTCACCCCTCTAAGCTACATGGAGCACCGGGCTGAGATCCCTGTCTTATACAGCGACTTCTCACTGGCTATCCGTTTTACATATGATAATGTATATGTTTCAGTTCTCTCTCAATTTGTCCCACTCTCTCCTTCCCCTGCTGTGTCCACAAGTCTGTTTTCTACATCTGCTTCTCTATTCCTGCCCTGCAGATACATTCACCAGTACATTTTTCTAGATTCCATATATATATTTTAATGACTCATTGGAAAAGACCCTGATGCTGGGAAAGATTGGAGGCAGGAGGAGAAGGGGATGACAGAGGATGAGATGGTTGGATGGATGGATGGCATCACTGACGCTACGGACATGAGGTTTTAGCAAACTCCTTCCGGAGTTGGTGATGGACAGGGACGCCTGGCATGCTGCAGTCCATGGGGTCGCAAAGAGTCGCAAACGACTGAGCGACTGAACTGAACTGATAGCCAATTAACTATGTTGTGACAGTTTCTGGTGAGCAGTTAAAGGACTTAGTCATTCACATACACGTATCCATTCTACCCCAAACTCCCCTCCCATCCAGGCTGCCTCATAACTTGGAGCAGAGTTCCCTGTGCTCTACAGTAGATCCTTGTTGGTTCTCCGTTTTAAATACAGGTATACATGTCCATCCCCCACTCCCTGACTCTACCTTCTCCTAATCTTGATGAGCTTCTCTGATCCCCTTAATCTTGCCTCAGGTGATTTCTTGGCTGTTGTTTTTCAGTCACTAAGTTCTGGCCAACTCTCCGTGACTCCATGGACTGCAGCACCCCAGGCTCTGCTGTCCTTCACTATCTCCCAGAGTTTGCTGAAACTCATGTCCATTGAGTCAGTGATGCTATCTAATCACCTTATCTTCTGCCACCCTCTTTTGTTGCCTTCAATCTTGGCGGCTCCTCCCTTATTAGCAACTGTTTGGAACCACCTTTTGGAACTCAGTGAACATCATAATGGCTGGAGTCTTGGCTACAAGAAATGGGGGACAGAAAGGCCTCTGTGTCTGGGAGCCCTAGAGTCCCACTTGGTTTCAGATTCAGTGGCTTTAGGTGCACGCACAATGTGGTGGAACAACCACCTCTACAGAGTTCAAAACACTTCCATCACTCCAAAGTAAAACCTCTTACCCATTAGACAGTTTCTCTCAATTACTCGCACACCCACCCTACCCACTGGCAACCAACAATCTGCATTCTGTCTCTAGAGATTTATGTATTCCAGATTTGTCGTTGTTGGTGTTGTTCAGCCGCCAAATTGTGTCCAACTCTCTGTGATCTCATGGACTACAGCATGCCAGGCTCCTCTGTCCTCCAGTATCTCCCACAGTTTGCTCAAATTCATGTTCATTGAGTTTGGTGATGCTAGCTAACCATCTCATCCTCTGCCACCTCTTCTCCTTTTGCCTTCAGTCTTTATCAGCATGAGGGTTTTTCCAGTGAGTCAGCTCTTGGCATCAGGTGGCCAAAGTGTTAGAGCTTCAACTTAAGCATCAGTCTTTCCATTGAGTATTCAGAGTTGGTTTCCTTTAGGATTGACTAGTTTGATCTCCTGGCAGTCCTAGGGATTCTTAAGAGTCTTCTCCAGCACCACAATTTGAAAGCATCAGTTCTTCAGCCCTCAGCCTTCTTTAGGGTCCAGCTCTCACATCTGTATGTGACTCCTGGAAAAACCATAGCTTTGACTATAAGGGCCTTTGTTGGCAAAATGATGTCTCTGCTTTTTAACATGCTGTCTGGGTTTGTCATAGCTTTTCTTCCAGGGAGCAAGCATCTTTTAATTTCATGGCTGCAGTCACCATCCACAGTGATTTTGGACCCCAAGAAAATAAAATTGGTCACTGCTTCCACTTCTTCCCCTTCTGTTTGCCATGAAGTGATGGGATTGGTGCCATCCATGATCTTAGTTTTTTTGAATGCTGAGTTTCACGCCAGCTTTTTCACGCTTCTCTTTCACCCTCATCAAGAGTCTCTTTAGTTCCTCTTCACTTTCTGCCATTAGAGTGATACCATCTGCGTGTCTAAGGTTATTGATATTTCTCCCAGAAGTCTTGATTCCAGCTTGTGATTTTTTATATTTGAATGTATTGCACAATGATCACAAAATGTCTAGTTAATGTATATCATGGTATATGTTTACACTTTTTTCTTTTTTATTCATTTATTTATTTGGCTGCGTCGGGTCTTACTCGTGACGTGTGTGATCTTTAGTTACAGCATTTGAACTCTTGGTTGTGGCATGTAAGATCTAGTTCCTTAACCAGGGATCAGCCCAGGCCCCTGCATGGGGAGTGCAGAGCCTTAACGTCTGGACCACCAGAGAAGTCCCCACAACTTTTTCCTTGTACTAAGAAAGTTTAAGATCTACTCTCTAAGCACTTTCAAATACACAATACTTTTTTTTTTATTGGCTGCACTGGGTCTTCGTTGCTTTACATAGACTTTCTCTAGTTGCAGTGAGCAAGGGCTACTCTCTAGTTTCGGTGCACAGGTTTCTCACTGCTGTGGCTTCTCTTGTTTGCGAGCACAGGTTTCAGTAGTTGTGGTGCAAAGGCTTGGCAGCATGATGAGTCTTCCTGGACCAGGGATCGAACCCTGGCCCCTGGATTGGCAGGCAGAACCTTTACCACTCTGCCACCAGGGAAGCCCAATACATTGTTATTAATTATACTCACCATGCTGTACATTACATCCCATGACTTTGAGTCAATATCAAGAAAAAATAACACGAGGAAAATATATAATTGTTTCAATCAATGAGAAATTGATTGGATTAATTATGGTGTATCTTCTTGATGGGACACTTGTCAGCTGTGGATGTGTTTGTGCCGCATTCTGTCTATCGATGCAGGTCCAGAAAGTACTGATACTGTTTAGTAAAGAGTAGCAGAATGTTAAGTGAGGTTATCTTTCTTTTTCTGAGTGAGAGGAAGGAAAAAAAAAATATATATATATACACACACACACACACACACACACACACACACACACACACCTATGGGCTTCCCTCATGGCTCAGATGGAAAAGAATCTGCCTGCAATGAGGAGACCTGGGTTCGATCCCTGGGTTGGGAAGATACCCTGCAGAAGAGAATGGCTACTCACTCCAATATTCTTGCCTGGGGAAAAGGAGTGGGCGGAATACAGTTTATGGGGTCACAGAGAGTCAGATATGACTGAGGGACTAACACTTCACTTTTGTGCATGTATATACATGTAATCACACACATTCATATATACACATGAACTGGTGAGTTTTAAAATAAAAATATATGTGTTAGTTTTGTATGTTTACATGTATATGTCTGTACACTGACATGTATGTATGAACTGAAATTACACATTAAAAATGTTTATGAAAAATGAGTACCTGTGAGGAGGAATCATATGTTAAAACAAAGACTTCAGACTCGTAAGGAATCCTGCGTGTATGTATGTATTTGGCTGCATGGGGTCTTAGTTGTGGCATGTGGGATCTGGTTTTCTGATCAGGTATTGAACCTGGGCCACTTCTTAGCTGCTGAACCATCAGGTAAGCCCCTGGATTGAGTCTTGATGGGCTCCCCTCTCTCACTGTCAGATCTCAGGGTCCTTTCCTCACATCCCACTGGAATTATTCTCCCACATCTGTTCCTGCCATTTCTGGTGGATATCTGTATTAGTCATTTTTAGTGATTCTCTTTCAGTGCTTTACAGAAGTCCAAATGTTTGTCACAGATAACTTCTATTCTCTTTGCAGTCATTGTTACTGCAATTACAGGTGGAGTGATAATCACTTCCCAGCAAGGAGCTGAGATCATGGAATCCCAAGTCTTTATCTTAGATGTGTATGTCCCGTTTGCCCACCTGAACACTCTGTATCAACAGTCACTGTCCTTGAAACAAATCCAAGTTTTTAGGTAGCTTTTAATTTCAGATAAGTTTCAGGTTCTTAGAAAGCATGTATTACAAAATCAGGTAACTGTTCCAAAGGCTATTAGATAGACCTTAGACAACTTACCCCCACTCTCTGTGCATGGAGACACTAAATTTCTTATTGATTCATCTCCACAGACCTCTATGATCAGGAGAAATGATGAGTCATTATTACTTCCGAGGTACTGCAGGACATTAGCGGCCACAATGATCAGTACCTTCAGTGATGCCCAGATTGTCAGGCTCCCTAATACGTGTAAATTTTAAATAGGTAGATAGATATACATAGATGGTAGGCAGAGAGATAGACATACAGGCACAAGCATATTCAAACAGAAAAATATATTTACTAAGGGAACCAGAGACATGTCATCATGCTATTCCACCTCATTCAGGAAGTGCAGGAGTCCAACTCCAGCAACCAGGGATTCACCCTGAAAAGATGAACGGTGTCAGCAAGAGAAATGAGGCAGCCTCTCATTTCCCTTTTGGACTGCCTGTTTATTTCAAGCTTATGATTCTCTTTTATACTTTTACAAAAGCATCAGGTCAGAGGTTTGATATATTCAGTTCCCAATGACCCAGTTTTGTTGTCTCCATAAATCACTGTTGCTCTCCAAACAGAGTTCCTGCTTCAGTGATTCTCTCGGAATCAGTCTTATCGTCTATTATCTACCTCCTCTAATGTATATATAACTTGTGATTACATTGTAACTCATGCTACATTCCTCAGTTTACTACTTATCTTCCTAAATCCTGTTTGCCCCTAACATCGTGAGCTCACTATCTCTTAAAAAGGCTTCTAGCTATAGTGTCTCTAAAAATTCCTAACTTCTATCACTTCAGTTCAGTCACTCAGTCGTGTCCGACGCTTTGCGACCCCATGAATCACAGCATGCCAGGCCTCCCTGTCCATCACCAACTCCCGGAGTTCACTCAGACACGTACATCGAGTCAGTGATGCCATCCAGCCATCTCATCCTCTGTCATCCCCTTCTCCTCCTGACCCCAATCCCTCCCAGCATCAGAGTCTTTTCCAATGAGTCAACTCTTCGCATGAGGTGGCCAAAGTACTGAAGTTTCAGCTTTAGCATTATTCCTTCCAAAGAAATCCCAGGACTGATCTCCTTCAGAATGGACTGGTTGGATCTCCTTGCAGTCCAAGGGACTCTCAAGAGTCTTCTCCAACACCACAGTTCAAAGGCATCAGTTCTTCGGCGCTCAGCTTTCTTCACAGTCCAACTCTCACATCCATACATGACCACTGGAAAAACCATAGCCTTGACTAGACGGACCTTTGTTGGCAAAGTAATGTCTCTGCTTTTGAATATGCTATCTAGGTTGGTCATAACTTTTCTTCCAAGGAGTAAGCGTCTTTTAATGTCATGGCTGCAGTCACCATCTGCAGTGATTTTGGAGCCCCCAAAAATAAAGTCTGACACTATTTCCACTGTTTCCCCATTTATTTCCCATGAAGTGATGGGACCAGATGCCATGATATTCATTTTCTAAATGTTGAGTTTTAAGCCAACTTTTTCACTCTCCACTTTCACTTTCATCAAGAGGCTTTTGAGTTCCTCTTCACTTTCTGCCATAAGGGTGGTGTCATCTGCATATCTGAGGTTATTGATATTTCTCCTGGCAATCTTGATTCCAGCTTGTGCTTCTTCTAGCCCAGCGTTTCTCATGATGTACTCTGCATATAAGTTAAATAAGCAGGGTGACAATATACAGCCTTGACGTACTCCTTTCCCTATTTGGAACCAGTCTGTTGTTCCATGTCCAGTTCTAACTGTTGCTTCCTGACCTGCATACAAATTTCTCAAGAGGCAGGTCAGGTGGTCTGGTATTCCCATCTCTTGAAGAATTTTCCACAGGTTATTGTGATCCACACAGTCAAAGGCTTTGGCATAGTCAATAAAGCAGAAATACATGTTTTTCTGGAACTCTTTTGCTTTTTCCATGATCCAGTGGATGTTGGCAATTTGGTCTCTGGTTCCTCTGCCTTTTCTAAAACCAGCTTGAACATCTGGAAGTTCACGGTTCACGTATTGCTGAAGCCTGGCTTGGAGAATTTTGAGCATTACTTTACTAGTGTATGAGATGAGTGCAATTGTGTGGTAGTTTGAGCATTCTTTGGCATTGCCTTTCCTTGGGATTGGAATGAAAATTGACCTTTTCCAGTCCTGTGGCCACTGCTGAGTTTTCCAAATTTGCTGGCATATTGAGTGCAGCACTTTCACAGCATCATCTTTCAGGATTTGAAATAGCTCAACTGGAATTCCATCACCTCCACTAGCTTTGTTTGTAGTGATGCTTTCTAAGGCTCACTTGACTTCACATTCCAGGATGTCTGGCTCTAGGTCAGTGATCACACCATCGTGATTATCTGGGTCGTGAAGATCTTTTTTTGTACAGTTCTTCTGTGTATTCTTGCCACCTTTTCTTAATATCTTCTGCTTCTGTTAGGTCCATACCATTTCTGTCCTTTATCAAACCCATCTTTGCATGAAATGTTCCCTTGGTATCTCTAATTTTCTTGAAGAGATCTCTAGTCTTTCCCATTCTGTTGTTTTCCTCTATTTCTTTGCATTGATTGCTGAGAAAGGCTTTCTTATCTCTTCTTGCTATTCTTTGGAACTCTGCATTCAGATGCTTACATCTTTCCTTTTCTCCTTTGCTTTTTGCTTCTCTTCTTTTCACAGCTGTTTGTAAGGCCTCTCCAGACAGCCATTTTGCTTTTTTGCATTTCTTTTCCATGGGGATGGTCTTGATCCCTGTCTCCTGTACAATGTCACGAACCTCATTCCATAGTTCATCAGGCACTCTATCTATCAGATCTAGTCCCTTAAATGTATTTCTCACTTCCACTGTATAATCATAAGGGATTTGATTTAGGTCATACCTCCATGGTCTAGTGGTTTTCCCTACTTTCTTCAATTTCAGTCTGAACTTGGCAATAAGGAGTTCATTATCTGAGCCACAGTCAGCTCCTGGTCTTGTTTTTGTTGACTGTATAGAGCTTCTCCATCTTTGGCTGCAAAGAATATAATCAATCTGATTTCGGTGTTGACCATCTGGTGATGTCCATGTGTAGAGTCTTCTCTTGTGTTGTTGGAAGAGGGTGTTTGCTATGACCAGTGCATTTTCTTGGCTAAACTCTGTTAGTCTTTGCCCTAACTTCTATAAGCTATAGTAAAATATGCTAACTTTACAACATTCCTTAAATCTTTAACTTCTAACTGTTTTAATTATTTCTAAGCCCTAAATTCAGACTTCCCTGGTGGCTCAGACGGTTAAGCATCTGTCTACAATGTGGGAGACCCGGGTTCAATCCAAACTCCTTTGCCATAAACATTCTCCTCACAAATAGGCTTCAAATAGCAGTCCCTCCCATGGCCTCAAGCTACGGCCTATATGCTCATCCTGGAGCACTCTTTTGTAAAAGCCCTTGAACAAATGTCAATGATTAACTTTATGAATTATTTTCTGAGCCCAGCTGCAGAAGGCTTTGTGCCTTCTCATTCTCTTCTCAAGAACAATAAGCACCTTAATATTCCTTTTCAGTCAACTCAGTTGAGGAGAGGAAAAGACAAGTCAGAATTACAAGGCCTAACTCCTTAATCCTGGGTCTGTGCCTGCAGAATGAGGAGAGGGGGCTGAGGGCCGTGCCTCCATTTTGTCAGTAATGCCTAACGCGGCTCCTGACAAGGAAGCCTGTCATCTTCTCTCTTCTCAGTTATATTGTCTGAATTTCTCTCACTTTATCTTCATTAAAAACACCCTCATAGCCTACCTTCTAAAAACTTCAGGACACAGGCCCTGGTGAGTTTTAAAATGAAGAAGGTAAATCTCCTACTTCATAGACTCCTGAGGTCTATGTGATGGTGGTGTTTATAAGTGCACAACTGGTTTTGTTTTATTTTTGGCTGGGGAACATGTGTTAAGTGGAGTCTTTAATGAATTATTTGTAAAATTCTATCATTGCTGCAAGGCTGTAATCTTTGTCACATTCAGACCAAGAAATAATCATATATTCAATTTGAGGGGATTATGGAATAAATGAGTAATTAGGGTGGTTAATCCGTAATCAGGGTTCCCCATTTGGCTCAGCTGGTAAAGAATCTGCCTGCAGTGCAGAAGGTACTGGAGATGCAGATTTGATCCCTGGGTCAGGAAAATTCGCTGGAAAAGGAAATGGCAACACATTCCAGTATTCTTGCCTGAAAAATTCCATGGACAGAGGAGCCTGGTGGGCTACAGTCCAAATGGTGGCGAAGAGTCAGAGGTGACTAAGCATGTACAAAGTGTAATAAATCACATAAATGAATCATGAGCTGCAAATTTAAATAGCTGCACACAGCCTTCTCACTTAATCTGTAACCCACACATGTCCCTCTAATAGATTCTTTTTTTAAGTTATGTTCTCTTTTTATTGTTGTCGTTCAGTTGCTAAGTTGTGTCTGACTCTTCGTGACCCCATGGACTGAAGCACTCCAGGCATCCCTGTCCTTCAGTATCTCCCACAGATTACTCAAACTCATGTCTATTCAGCGATGTCGTTCAACCATCTCATCCTTTGTTGCTCCCTTCTCCTTTTGTTTTCATTCTTTCCTAGCATCAGGGTCTTTTCCAATGAGTCGGCTCTTCGCATCAGGTGGCCAAAGTGTTGGAGCTTCAGCTTCAGCATCAGTCCTTCCAATGAATATTCAGGGTTGATTTTCTTTAGGATTGACTCGTTTGATCTCCTTGCAGTCGAAGGGACTCTCAAGAGTCTTTTCCAGCACCATAGTTCGAAAGCATCAATTCTTAGGCATTCAGCTTTCTTTATGCTTCAACTCTCACATCCATACATGACTACTGGAAAACTATAGCTTTAACTATATGGACCTCTGTTGGCAAAGTGATTTCTCTGCTTTTTAATACACTGTCTAAGTTTGTCATAGCTTTTCTTCCAAGGAGCAAACGTCTTTTATTTATTTTGGGGTGTGCTGGGTCTTCGCTGCTGCCCAGGCCTTTCTCTAATTGCATCAAGGGAGCTGGGGTACTCTTCATAGCAGTGCAGGGGCTTCTCATTGCAGCGGTTTTTCCTGTTGCTGCGCACCTGGCTTCAGTAGTTGCAGCGAGTGCACTCAATCCTGGGCTCTAGAGCAGAGACTCAATAGCTGTAGCGCACAGGGTTAGTTGCTTTTCCAACATGTGGGATCTTCCTGAACCACAGATTGAACCGATGTGTCCTGCATTGACAGGAGGATTTTTTACCACTGAACCATCTGGGAAGCCCTCTCTAATAGATTTTTAACAGAAAATAGCTTATGTGGCATTTCGTACATGACTGTTAACTCTTTATTACAAAAAAATTATGTGCCTGTGTAAAACAGGTTATGTTTTTCAGCTAAAATAGTTGAATGTTTTATGGATCAGAAGGTGTTTCTCAGAGTTCTGCACATTGACTAACAAGAAGGAGAAGCCCGGGTCCCACAATGTCCACCTTCCTCAGAGACATCCGGTAGGCCTCCTCTATCCTGTCTGCTATGGTCCAGGTGATTTTTTTTTCCCCTCTTTGAAGTCCCAGCCAAAACTCATTAAAGCTCACAAAAATGATTTAAACTCCTCAGTCTGCATGCATTTCAAGGACTCTTGTATCTACCATTGTATGTTCACTAGAGGCGACCGCATGGAATCTGAATTATCTAAGCACTTAAAGAGATCACTATCGATCTCATTAAGGCTTTCGAAATGCACTTCGGTCTCTGCAGAAATTGGCCTTCGCCCCTTTAAGAGGAAGCGAAGCCTATCCCCGACCTAGAAAAACAGGGCGGTCTGCTCTCAGCCGCCCAGGAGATTGCTTGATGCCTTTCCAGGGGAGATTCAAGCAAACACGCCCCTCCAGCCAGCCTGTGTGGCAGCGGGAACTCCATTACCCAGAAAGCCACGCGTTGAGAGGCAGCTAAGATTATCCAATGAGCGCCCAGAGTTTCAGCATTTCTGGGACATGGTGAGGCGGGACTTCCGGTGTCTTCGTTGCGGTCTTTTCGGTTGTTACCTGGGTCCTAAGGCCGAGTGTGTAGAATCGGGCTTGAAGTAACGGAAGGCGCGAGAAGAGGCTTTTACCCAGTGACTGGAGGCGGTTCTAAAGTCGGGCACGTCGCCGCCTGCGGGGCGGCCTGGAGACGCTGCTGCCGGGTCAGTCCGGGCCAGGATTTACCAGGCCCAGCGGCTTCGTAGCGGCGGTTGCCCTGAGCGACCTGCTTCAGGTAAAAGCCGTCCTCCGGGCCCGCATCGCTCTCGACCCACCGGACACTAAAGCTCAGAGTGTGGGAAGCATCCTCACGTGCCCGCAGCCCCGGCCCCGGGATACAGGCGGTGAGGCGGTCGTGTGTGGGGCCCTGTGTCTGACGGACAGTGTGATGGCGCGTGGGAGAGGGTGACAGGCTGAGGGACCCCCAGGTGCAGAGGCTTGAAGGTCCGACTGAGGCGGGAGGACCGGGAACCCGGGAGCCCATTTGATGTCTGCAGGGAACAGGACACACAGCTGCTGAAAGTCAGTACAGAGGTTAGACGCTCGGCCCCAGGTACTTGGTTCGGGTGCCGCCAGGTGTGCAGTGGAGGCCTGAGCCCCTGGAAAATTGCTAGGATCACATCCCTCTAAGACCTTCCTCTTCCCACAGGTTTCCATGGCTGCAGAGGTGCTTTTAGAACCTAATCGGGTAAGTGGAGGTTACCCTCATTGGTCGCAACACTGTGTTAGTCGCTCAGTCGTGTCCGACCCTTTGCGACCCCATGGACTGTAGCCCGACAGGCTCCTCTGTCCATGGAATTCTCCAGGCAGGAATATCGAAATGGGTTGCCATTCCGTTCTCCTGGGGATCTTCCCGACCCGGGGATCGAAACCAGATCTTCCGCATCAGAGGCAGATTCTTTACTGTCTGAGCCACCAGGAAAGCCCTCAAATTTTCTCCAAATTTGGGTTGTCATGAAACTTGTCACCTGGCATTTTCCCAGCCCTTGGGTATGGAGATCTTGGAAAATCCTAGCTCAGGGTCCTGAGTCCAGTTTAAGTGTTACATGAAAGGGTTCCCCTTTCAGGCCACCAATAGAAGGAGATGTGGAAGCTTGTCACAAAAACAGGAAGTGCTTGGAGGTGAGACTAAGCTGGTTCAGGGAATTGCAGGTCTTCCTTCCTGGCAAAATAAACTGGCTGTGGGGAGCAGCAGTCAGACCTGGAATGACTGTCTGTGAAGTCGGGCATCTATTCTGGAGGCAGTGGGAGGTGTGGATCAGATGAGGGAGGTGATTTCTTCTGGGTCTTTACAGGCTCCACTGGTTGCAGAGTGGACAGCAGCATGAACAGAGCAGTTAGTGGGAGAGTGAGGAGAGAGCAGGCAGCTATGACACCAAGGTCGGGAATCTCTTCTGAGCTCTTAGGAGGAAGATGGAGATGGCGTAGATGTGCGAGGAGGTGGCTTGTGGGTCTTCAGAAGTGAGGCAGTTGATGGTCTCATCTGTCTGTGTCCTGGCAGGGCAGTGTGACCTTTGAGGATGTGGCTGTGTACTTCTCCTGGGAGGAATGGGCTCTCCTTGATGAGGCTCAGAGATGCCTGTACCACGATGTGATGCTGGAGAACTTTGCACTTACATCCTCACTGGGTAAGCTCTTCTACCTGCCCCTGTGCCCTGGGCCAAGCTCTGCTTCTCTTTTCTCCAGGGGCAGGTGTGTCCCTAGTGGCCTGGATTTGTGCTGTGTTTACAAGGGCTGGGCTGAGTGCTCGCCTCCTTCTCATCCGTGTCACCACAGCACCTACTGCCCCAAAGCCTCCCAGGGAAGAGTTTGGTATCACTGTTGTTTTGTCAGCCTAAAGGACCCCCATGTCTTGCCGTCTGCCTCGCTGGGTGACTCTCTAGCACCATAGCACCCTAGTATAACACCCTTCATTCCTATAGCTCACATTTGTTTCTGACTGTGTTGGAAGTGTAGTCACTTACATAGTCACTGCTTACACAAATGTAAGTACCTCTTACAGATCCTTTGGTTAGGTGTTTTTTTTTTTTTACTTTATTTTTGTTGTTGCAAAATATACAAAACATTTGCCTAATGGACTAAATGGCATTTAGTCCATTCTCATTGTGCAGCCATCACAGTCCTGCATCCATAGAATTTTTTCATCATCCAACTGAAACTCCATACCCATTAATCACTGACTTCTTCCATCCATTGACAGCCACCATTCTACTTTCTGTATCTATGAATTTGACTGAGTGTTTCACGTAGGTAGAATCAGACAGTAGTTCTCCTTTGATGTTTGGCTTACTTAGCATAATATGGTAAAGGTTTGTCAATGTTGTAGCATGTGTCAGAATTTCTTTCCTTTTTATGACTAAATAATATTGTATGTACAGATTTTTGTTTACTCAGTATTCCATCAGTGGACAGTTGGGTGCTTCTGCCTTTTGTTTCTCGTGAATCATGGTGTTATGACATAGGTGTGCAGATTTCTTTTAGTGTCCTTGCTTCAATTCTTTTAGGTATATACATACCCACAACAAGAATTTCTGTATCTGTGATAGTTTTTTTTTTTCTAATTTTTTGAAAAATCACCATAGTGTTTTCCATAGCAGCTGCACAAAGGTACCAATTTCTCCTCTTCTTGCATACACTTCTTTTTTCTTTCTTTGAGTAATAATCATTATTAGTGTGAAGTGGTATCTCATTGTGTTTTGATTTGCATTTTTCTAATGACTAATGATGTTGAGCATCTTTTCATGGGCTTATTGTTTACTTATCTTCTTTGGAGAAATGTCTCTTCAAAAAGTCTTTTGAGAATTTTTTAATCAAGTTGATTGATTTTTGTTGTTGAGTTTTAGGAATTCTCTCTTTGAGTGTTAACCCTTCATTGGATATGTGATTTGCAAATATTTTCTCCCATTCTATGAGTTGCCTCGTTATGTTCATCGCATCCTTGATGTACCAAAATTTTTCATTTTGATGAAGTCCAGTTTGTTTTTCTTTTGTTGCTTGTGCTTTTGATGTCATATGTAAGAAATCATTGCTAAATGCAGTTGTCTTGAAGCTTTTCCATTATGTTTTCTTTTAAGAGTTTTGTGGTTGTCACTGTTAAGTTAGATCTTTGATCCATTTTGAATTAATTTATGTACCATGCAACTTCATTCTCATGCATGTGGATATTCAATTTTCCCGGCATCATGTGTTGAAAAGTCTGTTTTTCCTTTTCGAATGGTATTGGCCTTCTTTTTGAAAACTGTTTGAACTTATGTGAGCAAGCTTATTTTTTAGCTCTTTATTCTCTTTCATTGGTCTATATGTCTGCCTGGATTCCAGTATCACGCTGTTTTGATTACTGTAGCTTTACAGTGGTATTTGATATTTAAATGTGTGACTCCTCCAACTTTGTTCTTTTTTCAAGTTTGTTTTGGCTACTTCATGTCCCTTGAGATTCCATATGAATTTTAGGAAGAATTTTTCTATTACCACAGAAATTCTCACTGGATTTTTGATAGGATTGCATTGAACATGTAGATGTTGTGAATAGTTTGGTTTTTTTTTTTTTTGGATAGTTTTGACATCTTCAATATTAAGTGTTCCAATCCATGAACATAGAAGTTTTTCCATTTATTGTCTGTAATTCTTTTAGCTATGTTTTGTAATTTTTAATGAACAAATCTTACCTCCTTGGTTAAATTTGGTAATTTATTCAATACTTTTATTTGTGGAATTGTTTTCTTAGTTTCCTGTTGCTTGTTAGTGTATAGAAATATAACTGTTTTTTTTCCATTTTATATTCTCTTTCTTTGCTAACTTAATTTATTCTAACAGTTTTGTGGTGGAATCTTTAAGATTTCATGAGATGTGGTGATTTCTTCCTTCTTTTCTCTTTTGGATGACTTTTGTCTTTCTTGCCTAATTGGTCTGTCTAGAATTTCTAATAGTACGTTGAATAGTAGTGTTGGAAGCTGGCATTTTCTTATTTGTGATCTTGGAAAAATAGTTTTCAGTCTTTTACTATTGAGTTTGATATTTGCTGTGGGTTTTTAATTTTTTGCTTCTGTTATGTTAGGCTAGTTTCCTTCTATTCATAGTTTCATAGTTGAGTATTTTCATCATAAAAGGGTGTTAAATTTTGTCAGATGTGTTTGGTACATTGACTGAGATGGTAACATTTTTTTCCTTTCTGTTAAAGTGATATATTTTACATTGATCAAACTTTGTATGTTGAGTCATCCTGGCATTCTAGACGTAACTCCCAGTTGTTTGTGGCATACCATCTTTTTATTGTGCTGCTGAATACAGTTTGCTAGTATTTTATTGATTAATTTTGCACTGATTATCATCAAATATATTGCCCTGTAGGTTTCTTTTAGTGTCTTTGCGTGCTTTTTTTTTTAATGTCAGAGTAATAGTAAGAGCACCATATGACATAAAGCAATTTTGCATTACAAAGTGGTTACATCAGACTGATTCTACCACTGTAGTAGTTGTCTAGGTGGGAAAACACCTGGTTTTACTACTCTGCCATCTTCCTGCTTACTTACTCCTGCATCTTACTACTCTGCCATCTTTACTACTCTGACACTCTTTTGTTGTGTCCATAGGTACTATTTGTAATATTTGAAATACGCTTTCTGTGATCTGTTGTGTCCTGAGTTTTTTGGGCTAGTATTGGCTGCTGACTTGTCCTGTCCTTCCCTTTGGAGTTGTATCATCCAGCTCTCATACGATAGCTCAGCTGGGGCTAGGGGAAGAGTCTTTTGTGCTTCCCAGGATGCATATGATTCCACTCTCCACAAGATGGGCCCAGAGGGCACCTGACCCAGATGAATAGCAGATGGGAGAGGACATGACTTCAGGGCTTGGTTGAAGTTGTATCAAGAATCTCTCTTGTTTTACTTCTGTTTTGGTGCCATTGCCAGTGGCCAAGCTCACCTCCATCTTTCCTTCTCCATTTTTGACACTTTACTGACTTGTCATTTCTATTAGTCGTTTTTATTCTGACTCCAGCTGAGAGCTACTGTCTACCTCTCTGGACTGCTTACCTTACTCATTCCTCACACTGTTCCCTCCTCAGCGCTTTACCCCTTTGTAGTGTTCTGAAGTATGCACCTATATAAAAATCCTTAAACACCTGTTAACCTTTGTTCCAGTCAGATTTTTCTGGACCTGAAATAGACTTCTGCACAGCATCACATGTCAGTAGCAGGTATAATCCTGCTAAAAGCTATTGACATGCCTTCCCTGGTGGTCCAGTGGTTAAGACTCTGTGCTTCCACTACAGGGGGCACTGATTCAATCCCTGCATCCCACATGCCAGGTGTCATGGCCCAAAAATAAGGCCATTGACAGAGAATGATCTGTAGCATGTGCCTTTCCGCTGGGCCTTTCTTTGTGTCCTGTGCCTATTGAGGCCTGTACCATTCTGTGACCTTAGAGACTGAGTGGTGTACAGAAGTTGCTTTTTTAAGGTGACCCCAACTTCCTTTTCCTGAAAACAGTTTCATGGACTGATTCTTTGATGTATCAAGTTACTTTTGTGATGCCTTCTCAAAAAGGTTAATATGTACTTCATCATCACTTCTTTAATTTCAGGCTGTTGGCATGGAGCAGAAGATAAGGGAGCACCTTCTGAAAAAAGCATTTCTGTAGAAGGAGTGTCACAGATCAAGACTCTCAAGGCAGATTCATGTCCCCAGAAGGGCCAGCCCTTTGAGAAGTGTGGCCCAGTCTTGAGAGATAATTTTCACTTGCCTGAGCATCAGGAAGTACATCTTGGGCAGAAACCGTACACGTGTGGGAATCGATTCTATATTGCTGCCAACCTTCAGCAATACCAGGGACAACACATTAGAGAAATACCCATCAGAACTTCTGTGGACACAGCCTTGATTATAAAGAGCTGCAGAACCCATCTGTCAGGGGAATCCTTTTTCTCTGAGGGAATAAGGAAAGACGACTTAGCCAGCATGGGATTTTTCCATCAACCGGTCACTCACACTAATGAGAACTCAAACAACAGTAATGAGTGTGAGGCTGTCTTTCACAGTGGGGAAAGGCATCAGAACTGGGGAGAAGGCAAAAAAATCCTCAACTGCACAGACACACTTGTTGAGGACCAACGAGTCCTCACTAGAGAAGGGCTTTACGAGTGCAGCAAATGTGGAAAAACCTCTACCCGAAGGTGGAATCTCATTCAGCACCAGAAAGTCCACACTGGAGAAAGGCCTTATGAATGCCATGAATGTGGAAAATCCTTTACCCGAAGCAACAGCCTGAAGACCCACAGGAAAGTTCACACTGGAGAAAAACCTTATGAGTACAAAGAATGTGGAAAATCTTTTAGTCAAAGATCCAACCTTGTTCAACATCAGAAAGGTCACAGTGGAGAACGGCTTCATCAGTGTGGTGAATGTGGAAAATCCTTTAGCCGAAGCTCCACCCTCATTCATCACAGGAGACTTCATACAGGAGAAAGACCTTATGAGTGCAGTAAATGTGGGAAATCCTTTAAGCAAAGCTCTAGCCTCAGTTCACATCAGAAAATCCACACAGGAGAAAGGCCTTATGAGTGTAGGGAATGTGGAAAATCATTTAGCTGCAAATCTAACCTCATTATCCACCTGAGAGTTCACACTGGAGAGAGGCCTTACGAGTGTCAGGAATGTACAAAATCCTTTAGCTGCAAATCTAACCTCATTAACCACCTGAGAGTTCACTCTGGAGAAAGGCCTTATGATTGTGCAGAATGTGGACAATCTTTTACTCAAAGATCCATCCTCATTCAACATCAGAGAATTCATACTGGAGAGAGGCCTTATGAATGTCATGAATGTGGGAAATCTTTTAGCCGAAAATTTAGCCTCATTTACCACCGAAAAGGTCACACTGGAGAACGGCCTCATCAGAGAAAAGAACGTGGGAAATCTTTTAATTGCAAATCTAACCTCAATGAACACCAGAAAATTCACCCTGGAGAAAGATCTCATGAGTCTGGGGACAGTGGAAAATCCTTTAGCCAAAGTTCCAGCCTCATTCAGCATTAGAGAGTTCACAATGAAATATATCTTAAGAGTGCAGTGAATGTGGGCAGTCTGTTAGCTGCTAATATGGCCTCATTTAATACTAGAGACTTCACCCTAGTGAAAGGCCTTAGATGTGCCAGCAGATGCAGTTACTTCTAGTATAATTACACTGGAGGAAAGAGGTTGTGAGGGAGCCATCTACCTGAATTAAAGCTCTTATATCAGAAAATCTTCAGTAGGGGCATTCCCCTAAAGTTCCAGGTATGTGAGAATCTCTTAGGAGTTGTGTTATGGTTTCTTACCTCCCAGGACCCTCACCAGCTTTATGTCACTGCCAGTTCTGTGGCAGAATTCATTTTCATCTGTATCACCTGGCAGGTCCACAGTGTACAAAAATTACCTCCCAACATGCTTAGGTAAGCTGACCTCTGTCCCATCCCCTTAGGGGATGGAAATAATGAGTAGTCTTAGCTCTTATGGCATCCTCCTTCCCTTCTCATTTCCACAGTAGGGTGTGAACCTCATTCAGTTTGGGCCCAGTGGACCCAGTCTGAATTCTTTTGGTGACTTGACAGAAAGGCCTGCACTTTCAGGGACATGTTAGTTTCTAGTGACACTTCAATTGGATTTTCTCAACCTCCAAGTGTGGAGGAACTGGAGGAACCAAGCTGGGAATTGCATGCCTCATGTTACTTTGCACTTTGCAATAATAAAGGCATTAATATTAAGCCCCTTTTGGTCTGGGGGTTCTATTCACTGTGTGAGGTGATCTGAAGACAGCTCGGCTCTACCAGCATTGAGGGTGGCACCGATTTCATGGGGGTCAGGTGCATTGTTTGCTTCACATGTCAGTATGAATGAAAAATAGAGCTCTCTTTCTAGTTTTGGCACAATGTAAGTACATTATTACCCAAAGTCTCCTAGGAAAGACTGCAGAGCTTTGGGGTCCTGATTTGTGGACTGTGTATTAGGGGGTTTTTTTGTTGTTGTTTTGTTTTTATGGGCTCAGAAAACACCCTGGGAAGCCAGGAAGTTGTGACAACCTCTAGTACTTCTGGGAACATGAATTGTTATTCATAGTGAATATCACATAATGCTTAGCAGTTAACCTATGAAAGAACCACATCCCTGATCCCCAGAGTTCACTAGGTAGTGCCACTGTAAGACTACAGGGCTGGGGGGAACCCTCTTGGTAAAGTACCCTGGAGCAGAGGACACTGCAGTGAAGTAGGTGGAGTGTGCCCTTTCTCCAGTTGTATCAACAGATGCGCCAGTGACTGTGCAGTATCAGTGTGCACAGATGTCCAGAAATTGCCAGCCTCCAGGCATGTGTGTCTTTTGTGGCTGAGGTCATTGTCAAAGAAAATAAGCTATTGGTTTTCTGGATTCCTATAGCCTCTCTGGGGTGTTCAGCCAAAGCCCCTTGCCACAGGCAGAGAAACAAACAGAGAGAAAGGAGAACCCTTAGTCCACAGTGTGGCTCTGTGACTAGCCAGCCTTCCTGTTAACTCAGGTGAGAAGGAATCTATTACTTATCAGTATTTGCTACCACTAAGGTAAGGCTGCCCCTCCAAGGTCATCAGGAAAGAGAGGCAATATAGGATGGCCAAGCCGGATTTTCTGAAGAGTGGGATATTTATATTTTGCCTTTGAACCATTTTATAAATTTTTATTCTAGTCATCATGCAATATTCTGTGTCTATTTGAAGTATGCAATTTAAAGTTTACATGTAAACCAAGAAAACCTCATCATAATCACAATAATGTAAGTTATGGCCATCATTGATTTACCTTCCAATAGATTGTTTTGTGTGTTCTAGAATTATATATGATTTTATTCTTAAAGTGTTTACTTTTTTCTGATTTTATTCATGGTTCATAATTATTTTGAGATTCTTCAATTATTTATATAAAAATAGTTCATTCTTTTTATTGCTGAACTAAGTATCTTTTCTATGCTTATTCCATTTGTTTATTCATTCGTCTGGTTAAGGGAATTTGGGTTACTCCCAGTTTTGACTCTTCTAAGTAAAGCTGATAGAACAGTTTTGTGTAATTCTGTATGTATGTATTTTCACTTGTCTTGTGTTAATAACCCAGAGTGTAATACCTGAGTCAGAATAGGTGAATGTTTAACTTACAAAACAGCTAAATGGTGACCTTAAATCATTGTTTGCTTTTTATATACCCACCAGGTTTATGTAAAATGCCTCCACATTTTTGCCAGTACTTGATACGGTCAGTCTTTTGAATTTACCCTTTTAGTAAGGAAACACTAATTTTAGTTACATCCCATAAGGATTCATGGTGTTGAACATTTTTTTTAATGTGTTTATTTGCCATCTGTATATCTTCTTGGTGAAATATCTGTTTATATCTATACTTGTTTTACTTTTTTTTCCCCTCATTTTACTTTTTTATGTTGTGATTATTTACCTTTTTATTAATAAATAATCAGCTCATTTTTGTTCCTGAATTTTTATGCATTCTGTACAATGTAATTACCACATACACCATATACTTTTATAAGTTTAATCTGCATTGTTTATATATTCTTAAGCCTAGGCTTTCAAAAACATAATTAAGTCTTGGTTTGTAGTGTTTGCCAATTTCCTTTATATAAATACTCTCACTTTAGCCAATATCAAACTGCCAACATGGTTTCACTGAACATGGAGTTGGAAAGAGTTGCTAGAAGTCCATGATTCTAACTCCAGGGACTACAATAATCTGTAGGACTCAGATAATAGTAAAACATAGTAAAATTATTAGGAAGTGACAAGTTTTGAATATTTGTTTCATAAAAGTATAATTGACTGAACATACACACTGCATGTGTTTAAGGTGTACATTTTGATGTTTTGATACACACTTAAAACACCCCTGAAACCAAAATTTTCATTGGAAACAAAAGACCATCTATTGATATATTAATGACACTTATTCAGTTAATATTAGTGACACTCAGTTAAATTATTCAGTTCACTATCTCAATTATTCAAGAAGAAAAAAGCAGAGCATGCAAGATACTTCAAGTACAGGCAATTGTTGAGGAAAAAACAAAAAACCAAACTTTGAAAACGTTTTTCACATAAGAGGTCAGAAAGAATGCTTATTGGGAATTCCCTGGCAGTCTAGTGGTTAGAGCTCCACACCTCCATTGAAGGGGACAGGTTCCATCTTTGGTTGGGGAATTAAGATCCTGAATGCTGTGCAATGCAGGCAAAGTAGAAAAATGCATATTAAAAGTTGAGAAGCAAAACAAAAAGGAAGTTGAGATGTAATTTCTAGCATTTTATTTTGGAGTCAGAACCAAACTGTTTTCAGTAAGAACCCTTTGATAGTTTGTGTCTGTGTTCTTGCTGAGGGAAAAGCCGTGAGTAATCCACCATAATTCAGAATAATTGGGGTTCTATAAGTGGTTGGGGGATTTCAGTACATTTAAAAGCAATCAGAGGGAGCGTAGTTACAATTTAAAGTGTTTTTAGCTCTAGACATTCTCAATACTACCACCCACTTAACAGAGGAGCAAATTCTAGGCACTAATTTCTGAAGTTATCCAATGCATATAGACTAGGAGTTACCGAAGACTGTATCTCTCTCTTTCTCACATCAATTGTCTATATTTGGTAAATACTGTAATCACAAATATAATTAATGCTGATGTTTTGGGAAGAAAATAGTTGCCTATTTCAGGGCTGGGTCTTGAAGGGCATGTTTCACAAGCTACAATCATGCAGCTGTATGCAGGCATCTGTGTGTGCTAAGTCACTTCAGTCATGTCCCGCTCTTTGCGACCCTGTGGGCTGTAGCCCACCAGGTTCCTATGTCCATGGAATTCTCCATGCAAGAATGTTGGAGGTGGCAGGTGCTTTTCTCCATGGAATCTTCCCAATCCAGGGATTGACCCTGCAACTCTTGTGTGTCCTGCATTGGCGGGCAAGTTCTTTACCACGAGTGCCACCTTCTGGCACGGGCTAAAATAGCACTATGGAAATCAGACAGCCAGGAGGTCAGATCCAGAGAGTGAAAACAGATGCTGCTGTAAGTGAGCCAAATGTCACTGAAAGGATTCACAACAATAATTAATTCATTTCATACTTATACAGATGGGAAGGAAAATATTTGTGTCAGATTTATCCTCATAAGTGTTACATGATCTTTTCCAAATAACTTTAAGCACAAAATAGCAAAAGGAATTAGTAGGCAAAAGTCACACAGTTTGGTCAATTACATGAGAAAAGACCAGAAATCATGTGGAAGACATAACAAAAAATAATCTTTTATATAAAAATGAGGCTCATTAGCATAAAGTGAGAAGTAACCAATTTTGTTTACATCTGAGACACCACCGTAGATGTTAAGTATCCTGGGAGGGAAAGCATCTTATGGTGGATTACAATACATTGATCCCGTCCATTGAGGCCCCTATACCTCATGTAACTCAAATGAACGTGCCATTCAGTCTTTGTAGGTCAATACTGTTATATGTGTTGTTTAGTCACTCAGGTCCGACTCTTTGGCAACCCCATAAATGTAGCTAGCCAGGCTCCTCTGTCCATGGGATTTCCCGGGCAAAAATACTGGAGTGGGTTGCTATTTCCTTTTCCAGAGGATCTTCCCGGCCCAGGGATCAAATCCGTGTCTCCTGCTTTGCAGGAGGGTTCTATATGAATTGTAGCACATGAAAATAGTGTCAGTATTATTGTTTAAGGAAATATGAGTGATAACCACAGTCAGGCCCCTCTGCACACTCATTTTCATGGGTAGCATTAAAAGACTGACAATAGCCAGGTGTTGAAGATACAAAGAAAAGCAGAACTCTCATACATTGCTGGTAGGAACGCAAAGTAGTAAAAATCTTGAAACACTGGCAGTCGATAAAGTTAATCATCCACTTATTCCTCACTGTAATTACAAGAGAAATGGAAACGCTGTGTCCACAGAAATACTTGTATGAATTCGCACATTTGGGCTTCCTAGTGCCCCAGTGAAAGAATTCGTCTGCCTGGAGAATCCCATGGGCAGAGGAGCCTGGCAGGCTACAGTCCACGGGGTCCCCAAAGAGGCAAACCTAAGTTAGTGACTAAACAGCAATTCTTGCATTTCCAGGAACTTTGTTCTTCAAAACCTACAACTAGGTAGCAAAAAGAAATGTCCATCTACAGATGGATGGTTAAGAAAGTGTTATATTTATCAGTGGGATACTCCCCATCAATACGAAGAAATGAACTACTGACACAAGGGGGAAACATCAGTTTCAAAGCGTTACAGTGAGTATGGGTGTGTGCGTCGTGTGGATCCACAACTGCCACAGACTAAAAGCCTGCTGAGAGTGGATGCTCACATCTGACAGGAAAATGGAGGCCTGGGATCTGGCCCTCAGCTGCCCACTTCTGAGGGGCCACCCTGGGTGATATAACTGAAGATTTCCTCCTCACCTGGAGACAGGCTGGGATGTAGGACCTGAGACCCTTTGCTGCAGTGCTTGTACCTGGACAAACGTCTCCTTGAACAGCAGATACAAAGACGCTTTAAGAGACTAAAAATAACTCCATGCATGGGCAGTTGAGGCAAATTATAAACAATAAAGTATGAAACGCCCAAAGCCAACGGCCACCTTTGAGGTGCCTGCCTGCCGGGAGCAAAAGCAAAATTACAAAAAGTACCACACATGATCCCTGCACACAGTACCTCCACAGAGGGGCAGGCAGACCCTCTGATCTGCCCCTGCCCTCGCCGCATTTAACGGACCTGCTCGCCCCTCCTCCAGAAGCCAGCAAGGACGCCTGCTCTTTGCGCTTGCTCTGTTGTTCTGTGGCATGAGTTCCAATAAAGCCTTGCCTGAATTTCTCATCTGGGTTTTTATTGATTTCTATTGATTAGGAAAATCCAACAAGCTGAGTTGGTAACAATCTCTGAGCTAGACTAAATGGCTCCAGACTAAGGGCCACTGGGAGACGGAAGAAGGCTTCGCAGGTGGCTCAATGGTAAAGAATCCACCTGCCAATGCAGGAGATGCGGGTTCAATCCCTAAGTCAGAAAGATCCCTTGGAGGAGGAAATGGCAACCTGGGAAATCCCAAGGACAGAGGAGCCTGGCAGGCTGCAGTCCATGGGGTCACAGAGTCAGACACAACTGAGCAGTCACGCACTGGGAGATGCGAAAAACACTGCCGCATCCTCAAGTTCAATGAGCTGCACCATTTGCTGATGAGGAGTCTTGCCTTTTGTGTGTGTGTGTGTGTGAACGAGAGAGAGATTTTAGTTCCCTGACCAGGAACCCATTCCCTCAGCAGTGAGAGCTCAGAGTCCCAACCACTGGTCCTCCAGAGACTTCCCAGGACTCTTGCTTTCTTGCTTTCTGGCCTTTTCCCCACTCCTACCAGCCTTTGTACACACGGCCTCACATAACCTCATGGTACCCCCGGCCGGGTCATCTGTGCCTCGATCTTGTTCCCTGACTCTCCCACGGCTATCAGCCTGCCTCATCCCTGAACTTCAGCCACCTCCTCCCACATGCTTCAGAGTCCAGCAACTTCAGGATCATGTCCACACCTGACTTACACTGCCGAACCCTGCCCTCACCTACACAGTCCCACGTCTCCTGCCTGATCAGCACGTATTTTCCGCTCTCTTGGGGAGGGATCCAGATCTTGGCGCGTCTACTTCCATTTTCTTTATGTATCCCACAGCTAGTATTTATTTACGTATCTATTTTCGTCTGTGCTGTGTCTTTGTTGCTGTGCACGGCCTTTCTCTAGTTGTGGACAGCGGGGCTACTCCAGTTGCAGTGCGTGAGCTCATTGCAGTGGTTTCTCTTGCATAGCACAGGCTCCAGGGTGAGCAGGCTTCAGTAGCTGCAGCAGTCTAGAGGGCTTAGAGGGTGGGTTCAGTACCACAACTAGTTAATAGTAATAAGTGTTAGCCACTGTTTTGGAGGCATAAAGCAGAGAAAATCCCTCCCCTGCAGGTGGATCACAAACTTTGTTCTTTTATGCTTTCTATTTCAGTCTCCTGCTGCTGCTGCTGCTAAGTCGCTTCAGTCGTGTCCGACTCTATGCGACCCCATAGACGGCAGCCCACCAGGCTCCCCCGTCCCTGGGATTCTCCAGGCAAGAACACTGGAGTGGGTTGCCATTTCCTTCTCCAATGCAGGAAAGTGATAAGTGAAGTCGCTCATTCGTGTCTGACTTAGTGACCCCATGGACTGCAGCCCACCAGGCTCCCCCGCCCATGGGATTTTCCAGGCAAGAGCATTGGAGTGGGTGCCATCGCCTTCTCCATCGGACTCACTGATTCATTCTTTAAATACCCCCGTCCCATGTGGGCTTACCAGGTGGTGCAGCAGTTAAGAACCCACCAGCCAACGTAGGAGACACAGAAGATGTCGGTTTGATCCCTAGTTTAGGGAAGATCCCCTGGAGGACTAAATGGCAACCCACTCCAATATTCTTGCCTGGGCAATCTCATGGACAGAGGAGCCTGGCAGGCTACAGTCCATGAGGTTGTACACGACTGAGCGACAGGACACACACACACACCCATGCATCCTCCTTTGTATTCTATTCAGTCCTTTCTTTATCAATGTTATCTATAACCAACATTTTTCCTATTTTTAAAAAGCATATTTCTTGGTCTTGTGGCTTTTTCTCTCCTCAACTTCTGGCTTACTTTTTCCTCTTAATTTCATTTCTTTATACTTTTCTTCCAGTTCTTCATTCCGTATAGCATATGTTACTTACTATGACTTTTGTGAGGCTTCCATTCTTCTTCCATGTCTAGTTATTTCCCCCTGGATGTATGAGTTGCTCTGTGTGTGTGTGTGGAGGAAAGACCAAGTTCAGGCCTTGGAGGACACATGTATGTGAAATGACTATGCAGGGCAGGGAAGGGAGTCCAGCTTTCACCACAATAGGCCACCAGATTCATCTGTTTTAACCTTAACTTGGCCAGGGTAGAGGCGTCTTCTGAGCTGTCATCCTCAAAGTCTGTGGGATGAGAGGGCCTAGCCTGAAAAGCCAGGACAGTTCATCAGCCTGACCTCTCTTCAAAGTCTATACAGGAAGTCATGGAGTATCCCAACGCCATGTAACTGAAACCGTGTGTGTGTGTGTGTGTGTGTGTGTGTGTGTGTATCTGTGAATTAGCAAAGGGTTTCATGACAGTGGGGAAGGGCACAACATATGGAATGCTTCCCAAATGTGCATGTTATCCTTGCCCAGGGGCCATGCTGAAATAAGCTCATGTGCTGCTGAAATGAGCGTGAAGCCACTTTTCTTTCCTTTTGAACATTTTAAAACTACTTGGCTGTGTCGGGTCTCAGTTGCGGCACATAGGTCTTGAGCGCCCATGCTTCAGTGGTTGCAGCCTGTGGACTTAGTTGCTCCAGGGCATGTGGAAAGTTAATTCCCTGGTCAGGGATGGAACCCGTGTCCCTTGCACTGGCATGTGGATTCTTAACCACTGGACCAGCAGGAAGTTCCCCAGAAATTGCTCTGCTCTAACTCCTCCTTCCTGCAGCTTAGGACTCTTATCCGGACAAGTCTGAGGTGACCTCAGTTCCCAACAGGACTCTGCTAGTTGCTGTCATCTGTGTTTCTCGCTGAAGTTTTGGGGTGTGATCAGCAGCCCTCCCAAGATGACCATCTCTTCCGCACCTGAAACTGTCTTGAGGTCCCCATTCCATAAACCAAGTCCATGAGTCTGACTCTGCCTTTCCTGCAGCGGCCACCTAGGTCAGGCTATTAGGGGAAGCACACTGATGGAAACCGCCCACACTGGCCAGGCACCATAGTAACCATTTCCATGAGTTGTTTTATGACAGGACATCCTGAAAAGGAACACGGAACTAATAAGCCACCACCAACCAGAAGAGTTGGGGAAAGGTCTAAAGGAGACACCGTGTGTCCGTCCACTTCCCAGAATCCCTCTCGCTAGCATCCATCTTGGCTGAGCGATGCGTGCGCCACCAGGAAAGTCTCTGAACTAGAATGATTGGCCAAAGACCACCGGAAACTAATCCCATCACCATAAACCCTGAGACTGCGAGGCACGTAGCAGAGCAGCTCTCCTGGGTTCCCTTACCCTACTGCTCTCCACCCGGGTGGCCTTTCCCAATAAAATCTCTTGCTTTGTCAGCACATGTGTCTCCTCGGACAATTCATTTCCAAGTGTTAGACAACAGCCCAGTTTCGGGCCCTGGAAGGGGTCCGTCTTCCTGCAACAAGGCCACACTCTCTCACACCTGGAATATTCATTTCAAACTGACATATCATTAATGAGACCTGCCAAATGCCAGCTCTGTGTGAATCACTGGAGATAACAGAGCCGAACAAAACAGAAAAAAAGTTTCTATCAATGGGGACTGACAGGCAATAAACAAGACAAGTAAGGAGAATATAGTGTTTGATGGAGATCAGTGCTGTGGAGGAAAAGCTGAGAGGGTAAATAGAGACTGACTAGGGAGGGGGTGGGGACGCGCTGAGTTGTAGAAAACGGGTCCAGGTCAGTTCTTACTGAGAAGCAGATGTTTGAAAAAAGACCTGGAGAGATTCGAAGAGAACTCCAGGGTTCTTCGCCCAGAGACAGAGGGAAGGGGGATAAAATGAGGGTGAAGCCTCGGGGTTCTGGGAACAGCAGCATCAACGAGGGCGGTGCGGAGGAAGCAAAGGGGCAAGAGGAGGAGCTGAGATGCCCAGGACCCCAGAGCTGGGTCAGCAGGGCCTCTGGGCCGTGGTCAGCACACCGGTCTCTACACTGTGGTGTTGCCACACTCTCCTGCCTGGGGCGAGGCAAGCCCAGAAACAGCGTATAAATGCTAAGGGTGAGTTGACAGGTATTTTAGGTCCGTTGAATCTGATCGTGTAAACGAGCTTGCATTTTGTGTGGCTTTGTTTTTGTGTTAATTCCACATTGCTGATCATTCATTTTTATGGAATTGTATAGAACTGCGAGGCTCAGGGAAGTGGAGACGTTCTTTACAAGAGGCAGTCTGAGCCACTGGGAGCTTCCACAGGCAACGGACATGTCCAGACATAACAACGTTCCGGACTTAATCCCTGGCAGGCAGTCCAGAGGTTAAGATTCTGAGCGGGGGGTCGGGACTGAGCCCTGGTTGGAGAACTAAGATCCTGCATGTCCCGTGGTGTGGAAAAACAAATAAATTTTTTAAAAATGTTTTTTTAAAGTGTCCCTCTGATGGCTGCTTCAGGAATAGAAAGACTCGTGGTGGTGGGGGGGAGCGGTGGTGGCAGTATTCCCTGGAGGCCCAAAGGTTAGGACTCCAGCTTTCCCTGCTATGACCCTGGGTTCAGTCCCTGGTTGGGGAACTAACATCCCACAAGCTGCGTAACAGCACCCCCACCCCCCCTTCCCCGACAACAAAAAAGACTGGTGGGAGAAGTCAGTCAGGAGCTGACCTCATTAATCCGAGGGAGGGATAATGGGGCTGGAGGAGTAATGGATTCTGGATATAACTTGAAAGAAGATAATATTAGGACTACTCCAAAAATCCCTTCTCTCAGAAAGCTCTCCGTCTGCTTCCCTAACTCTCCTCTCATCTTCCAGGGGGTCACTCACTCCACTAGTCAGAAAAAAGTGCTGGGTTTTCCTGAAATCCCTTCCTCCGGCCTTCCCCCGGAGTGAGCACACAACACACCCCCACCAGATTTTCAGACCAGGCACCAGTCCCTATTTAAACCCCTTCCCTCTCCTCACTCCCCACAAGTCCATCAAACTTTCTTTACCTCAAATAAGCACTGCTTTTCCCTTCCCACTAAATGACCTTTGTTTCCAGTCCTGTGATTCTTTTGCTGGACTGGGAACCATTCCTTTGGGATCCTAGGGGCACCGTCTGACTCACCAGCACAGGAGGAGAGACTTTTCTTTGCCTGTTTTTGTTTTGGGGCAGCCTCACAGCTTGCTGTATCTTACTTCTTGTGGCCCTCACCAGTGCAAGTGCCAAGTCTTAACTACTGGACCCCCAGGGAATTCCCAGAAGGAGGGAATATTAGCCTTATTCCCTGCTTCACTTGGAATCCACAAATCTTGGAAAATCGGAAGGTGTTAAGTTTGTATAAGACTCATTTGTGACAAAACTATGGGACTTCCCAGGTGGCTCACTGGTAAAGAATCCACGTGCCAATGCAGAAGACCAGGGTTCGATTCCTGGGTTGGGAAGATGCCCTGGAGAAGGAAATGGCAACCCACTCCAGTATTCTTGCCTGAGAAATCCCAAAGCAGAAGAGCATGGCGGGGTACAGTCCACGGGGTCACAAAAGAGTCAGACACGACTTGGAGACTAAACAATAATGATGACAGAACCTGACCAGAACACACCTGAGATTATACTTTCTATCCCCTCTTCAGTGCAAGTGTTGTTGCATTTCACTGCAGAAATATGTGTTGGACTGTGGCCTATTGCCCCAGGCCAAGGGCTGGTAGGTAATACTTTACTAGAAAGCTGAGAGATGCCGCTAATGAAGCTTCCAGTGAAGATCCCATCAACAGGCACACCATCCAATCAGGCCTTTAAATGCATTACTGTCCCTTGATCCTATAAAAGGGAGGAGCCTTGGGAGGGCACATCAGATGAACTCAGTTGAGAAGGGGAGTCACACAGGGAAGAGTTGTCAGCCTTCAGCTCAGGGTCTCGCAGCGTGGAGTTCAGTCTTCTGGGGGAGGTGAGTTTCCTGAACAAAAGGAGATTTTGCCATTTCGTGTGTGTGTGTGTGTGTGTGTGTGTGTGTGTGTGTTTGTACGCTGCCCTGTGTTTGTACGCAAAACTCTGGGGAGAAAATTCCTAGATACAAAGACATGGATGTCTCCCAGGCATGGGGGATAGTCTGTCGGAACAAGGATCAGGCTGTTCAAAATCTGGCCCGACTGAGGCCAACTTCTCCTAGGAAAATCTGTGTCTGGCATGGTTTTTAATTTTTTTCAGTCACTAAATCATGTCCAACTCTTTGCGACCCCATGACTGTAGCCTGCCAGGTTCCTCTGTCTATGGGGTTCTCCAGGCAAGAATACTGGAGTGGGTTGCCGTTTCCTTCTCCAGAGGATCCTTGTGACTCAGATCAAACCCAAGGCTCTTGTATTGGCAGGCAAATTCTCTACTGCTGAACTCTCAGGGAAGCCCCCTGGAGGTCCGGATGAAGTGGAGGTTCCTGGCCAATTGAGGTGAGGGTAGGGCTGAAAGTGAAAGGGTGTGTGTCAGTTACTTAGCAGACTTTTGCTTTGTGCTTGCCATGTGCCAGCGAATACTCCGTGTGCTTCACATGTAGTAATTATGTTGGCTCTTGTGGCAATTCTGAGCTGGGTGTCCTTAGAAATCAGAACCCCCATGACAAGGATGGAGGCCTGATGGCATCATGTATGGGGGTCACACAGCTTGGAAATGCCAGGCTCCAGATTAAAAACACTGGTAATATGGGGTGGGGGAAGGGTTGTTGTGTTTTGTTTTCTCTTGAGATATAATTGCCATATATATTGTATTAGTTTCAGACATACTACATATGACATGATATTTGCATGCGTTGGGAAATAATCACCACAGTAAGTCTAGTTAGCATCCATCAGCGTACATCATTACCTTTCTTTGTCTTGTGATGAAAATACGACAATTTCGTATTCCAACAATTGTCTAAATATGACAGTTTCGAATCCCAAGTCGTAGCCATAATGCTGCTCTGCAGCCTTCCTTGTGTGAAACTGAGTGCATGTCTGCAAATGTGACCATGTGGTCTGTGTATGCCTGGAGAAGTCCACAAGAGATCACATGGGACTTCTCTGGCCACCCAGTAGTAAAGACTCGAAGCTTCCAATGCATGGAGTGTGGGTTTGATCCCTGGTTGGGGAACTAAGATCCCACATGCCACATGGCAAAAAAAAAAAAAGAGAGAGAGAGAGAACTCATACAGAGTCCCAGGGTTATTACACCAAAAAAAAACAAAAACAAAAAAAACAATGGAAACCCATGTACGTGGATACAGATAAGCAGCTGCTACACCTAAGGTGGGGAGGGAGGGTAAGGACAAGCAGAGGCAGAGCCTGGTGGAACCAGGAAGGACTTGGTGCTTTTCACTGAGAGCAAGGGGAGCCACAGAGGGAATTTTAAGTGGAGCAGTGGAGTCTGACCTGAGCAGATTAGCATTTTAAAAAGGCTGACTGAAAACGTGTGATAAGTGGATCGTTGTTGTTTAGACACACTGAGTCCTATCCAGCTCTTTTGAGACCTAGTCGTCTGTAGCTTACCAGGTTCCTCTGTCCATGGAATTCTCCAAACAAGAATATTGGAGTGGGTCACCATTTTCTTCTCCAGGGGATCTTCCCAACCCAAGGATAGAACCCAAATCTCTTCTGTCTCCTGCATTGGCAGGCAGATCCTTTATCACTGAGCCAGAAGCCCTGATTAGGGGGAGGGCAGAGATGTGTTTAGTGTTCTCCTATAGGGTTTTTCCTAGAATTATCTTTGCCTCATTCATTGATGAGATCAGGGTGGCTAATCTGATCAGATCACTAGGTTAGGTTGACACAAAGCATGATATCAGTTAACAGAAATTAATTAGGTATTTGGAAGCCCACATATTAATCCCAACAAACACCCCCACTTTCCGATCTTGTGGCATGAATTTACTTTACAAAAAAAAAAAAAAAAAAACCCTCAAATCCAGAGACTTCCCTGGTAGTCCAGTGGTTAACACTCTGCACTTTTACTGCTGAAGGCATAGGTTCAATTCCAAGACCCATGGCGGAGCCAAAAAAATAAATGAATAGTCTTTGAAATGTCAATCGTATAGAAAAATAAAAGAAAACATCAGAACAATAATATAGTAAGAGGATTAAATCTTTTGTTTGACATCCCAAGGGGTGTGCCTATAGTTCTTGTCATTTAGTCATTCAGTTATGTCTGACTCTCTGCGACCCCATGGACTATATAGCTCGCCAGGCTCCTCTCTCCATGGAATTTCTCAGGCAAGAATACTGGAGTGGGTTGCCATGCCCTTCTCCACAGGATCTTGTTGACCCTGGGATCAAATTTGAGTCTCCAGCTTGGCAGGCAGTTTCTTTACCTCTGAGCCACCAGGGAAGCCTGTGACTATGGTTGCCCAGATCGTATGTTTTACAGTTACAAATCAGTATTGAGCAATCCAAGCTTCACCTCGGAATCTTACACTCCAATGGAAAAGGACAGGCATTAGAGACAGAGCAATATAAAATGATTACTTTGATAATATCGGTGAAGCAAGGACAAATATTTTTCATAAGGAAGGATAATTGTTGATGGAAAAAGAGAGAGGTGAAAGTAAAGGGAAAATTTTTGAAGGAATGTATCATCGAGCTGACACAGGGTGTAGCGGGCTGGGTCTGCAGACTCTTGTGTCTGCTGTAGGAGTTTCCAACACAAGATGATCATGTGGATGGATTCCAGCCTGCCTATTTCATTCACTTTATTGTCCTTTTTTTGGTAATAGTTTGTTTTCTTGTAATGACTGAAGGAATATCTTTGTATTGATACTGGATCATTGCCTTCATTCAGTTCAGTCAATTCCAATTATTATTTAAGACTCCATTTATTATTTTAGGACTTACCTGGTGGCTCAGATGACAAAGCGTCTGTCTACAATGCAGGAGACCTGGGTTCGATCCCTGGGTTGGGAAGATCCCCTGGAGAAGGAAATGGCAATCCACTCCAGTATTTTGCCTGGAAAATTCCATGGACAGAGGAGCCTGGTAAGCTACAGTCCATGGGGTCGCAAAGAGTCAAACATGACTGAGCGACTTCACTTCACTTCTATTATTTTAAAATAATTGTTTTGCTTTCTTTTTTGGCCACACTGGGTCTTAGTTGTGGTATTCAGGAGGATCTTGTTCCCTGACCAGGGATGGAACCCAGCAGGAGGATCTTGTTCCCTGACCAGGGATGGAACCCAGACACCCTGCATTGAGAGTGTTGAGCCTTAGTCACTGGACTACCAAGGAAGGTCCCCCATCCACTGTTTAAATCTTTTTTAAAACTATTTATTTATTTGTTTATTTTTAGTTTTTGGTTGCACTGGGTCTTTGTTGCTCTGTGTGGGCTTTCTCTAGTTGCGGTGCACGGGCTTCTCATTGTGGTGGGTTATTCTGTGGCGGAAGACAGGCTCTAGGCTCACAGCCTTCAGTAGTTGCAGCACACAGGCTCAGTAGTCATGGTACCCAGGCTTCATTGCTCCGTGGCATGTAGAATCTTCCTGGACCATGGATCGAACCCGTGTCCCCTGCATTGACAGGGGGTTCTTATCCACTGTACCACCAGGGAAGCCCACCCCCCCCTTATTATTTTAAGTTAAGTTGAATGTTTTTATTGAACAGTAATGCACATTAAAAAAAAAAAGAAAGAAAGAAAAGTGAAAGTATATGGTTTGGTGGATTTTGGCAGAGAAACATTCCTGTATAACTCCCTCCGAGATCAACAGGTAGACTGTCGCTCACTAAAACTGGAAGTTCAGTATCCCAGGAACCCGCTCTTTAGTCCCAGGCAAACTGGGATGGAGTCCTCCATAAGTACTTATTCCAGGATCTACCAGTGTTTCCAAGAATGTAATCAACATCCTAAATAATATTGATAATACTTAAATGTTTTTCAATGAACATGAATGAGAAGAAAAAAAATGCATAGTTTAGTGCCTGAATTATTTCATTTAACACTGTGTTTTGTGGTTATTCTATGTTGTTGCATAAAGAAGTTCATTTCTTCTCAGTCTATCAAATATGCCTTGACATCAACTAACTGTAATCTGTCCCATTTAATGCTGGACACTTAGATTATTTACAGCATGGAAATATTATGAATTATGTTGATATAAACATTCTTGTATATGTTTGTGATGCACATGAATATATTTTTTCTGTTGAGTACAGGCAGAGAAGTAAAACTGATGAGTCACAGGGAATGCATAAATACAGATTTATTACATACTAATCAAAGCATTTCCAATGTGAGTTCTCACCAGCAGTGATTGAGAGGTCACTCCAGGTCCTCCAATCCATGCCACAGTTAACTATTTTATTCTAGTGCTTCTGGGAGGTAGTGATTTTGTAGCTTGTTGTAGTTTTATTTTACATTTCTGGGATTACTAATAATGTTGCCATTTTCTCCATTAATTTATTCATTAAATGTCTAGCAGAATTGGTCCATGAACTCAGTTGAACCTGGATTTTGATTGTTTCTTTTCAACTATGACAGTGTTGTATTTAACTACATATTTCTTCTGTCTCTAGCTTTGCAGTCCTTAAACATCCACCGGTTGTTGAAAGAGATTGCCTGAGAAACAAATCAGTGGGGACTGAATCCCTCAAGTTGCAGCTCTTTGAGAATTCTTGTGAAGAATGTCTTCAGACCTCAGAATCTCCTTTGAAGGTGAACCATCCAGGAGGGGTCCTGGGCCAGAAAATTCACCCACCCAAGGATCTGCCATCCAGGAGGAAGAGGGGATCCCTGAGTTCCCCAGCACGCAGCTCAACTTACTTCGAGACAGCAATAATTTAAGTGCAAGACACGAACTGCAAAGACTCTATCATTTATTTCACTCATGGCTGCAGCCAGAAAAACACAGCAAGGATGAAATAATTTCTCATCTGGTCCTGGAACAATTTATGATCAGTGGGAACTGCAGTGACAGGTCCACTTTACAGGAGAAATGGAAAGCTAGTGGCAGAAACCTGGAGAAACTCATGGAGGACCTGACAGATGACGGCATGGAGGTGCCCGGCTTGGTAAGTAGGGTTCTAAGCACAGGGTGAGGGGCGTGGGCGTGTCAGAAATAAGCAGTCTGTTGGAGTTGCCTGGAAGTAGAGAAAGAAGAGTTATTACAGACAGTAACCAGGCTCCATTCGCAGGTCCATGTTCACATGCAGGGACGGGAAGCCCTCTTTTGTGAGAATATGCCTTTAAGACAAGTCATCATTCACTTGACAAAACAGTTACCGGCAGGAACCCCAACAAGAGAGAATGCGGGGACACTCTCCTGGACTCCTCAAGATACGTCCCTGGAAACAGGACAAAGTGAGTGGGCAGAGCCCAGGTCCCAGAGGGGTGGCCCATGTGGGCTCTTTCTTGGGTGCAACTTCACTGAGTCACTTTTTTGCCCCCTACAGGAAATGAAGGTAAAGAAAATGATGGCAACATTTCTGTGAAAAGTGACAGTATTACTAGTCCAAGCAATCAGATACCTTCCCTAATCATTGTCCAAGAAGAGAATCATCTGAGGCTGGAAGAAGGAGGTGTTTCTCTGGAGAATCCACGGAACTCCAGAAGAGGAGCAGGCCCAGGCCCCTCCAGGCCCCAGGATGGATCCCTGAAAGGACCCTCCTCTCAAGATGTCCTCATGGAAGTGGAACGAGACCAGGTCACCCCTGAGCCTGTTTCTACCCTCCAGAGCTCTGAGGGGACTTCTGCACGTGGGGAACCCCAGGAAAGATCCCTCAGAGCCCCAGAAGTATACAGATGTGAGAGATGTCCCAAGACCTTCAGGTATTCCTCTCGGTTCAGAGTTCACCAGAAAAGACACAATAATGAGAGAACATATATTTGTGCCGAGTGTGGCAAAGGCTTCTTCCAGGCATCAGACCTCCATGTGCATCAGAGGATTCATACAGGAGAGAAGCCCTTTGTGTGCAGCACATGTGAAATGGCCTTCACCCACAAAACCAACCTTCGGACTCACGAGAGAACCCACACGGGAGAGAAGCCCTATGAGTGTTCCCTCTGCCAGAGACGCTTCCGCCAGTCCTCCACCTACCACCGCCATCGTAGGTTTCACCAGAAAACTACCCTCAAAAGTGCTCCACACTAAATTAAGCTGCCTTGGTTACAGTCCCAAAGTGATGGATATAAATATGTATGTGAATATGTAGATTTCCATAGTATTTCTCCATTTAGAATATACTTTATAAAAATAATTAACAGAAAAAAGAAAAAAAGTGTTGGCTTTCCTGACAGTCCAGTGGTTTGGACTCTGTGCTTCCACTAGAGGGCATGGGTTCCATCCCTGGTCAGGGAACTAAGATCCCAAATACTGCACAATGCAGCCCAAAAAAAGTACAAATAAAAAAATAGAAAAAGAAAAAAAGAAAGAAATTTTAAAAATGTTAAGTAGAATTTTCTAATTGTATTTTCCGTTTATTGTTTCACTCTCCTAAAATGCAAGTTTATGGAGGGCAGGGGATTTCTCCATTTTGTTCACTTAAGTACCTTGGTTGCCTAGAAAAGTGTCTGGAGCATTTCAAATAACCAATGAATGTCTCACAAATGAATGGATGTGTTATATTGGTGTTTATTCTTTAAACTTTAGACATGTGCCTTATGTGAGAAGACAGTGAGTTCCAAGCCCAGGACAAAAACACCGGCTCACAGTGGTCCTGTCAGACTTTCCCTGCCTGCTCTCCTGTCCTCCACTCACACCCTTTACCTCTAGTGCAGCCGCAGGCACCTAAAAAACGTGAGCAGAGATGGAAACTCAGAAAAGAAGCCTAACCAAAGAAAGGAACCCTTTATATTTAAAAAATATATAGTCATTTCTTAAATTCAGTGGCTTAAAATTTGATAGGTAAACTGGACCTAAATAAAACTGGTGCTGAAAGTTGCAGGATGCAGTTTTATTAACAAATGCCAGAAAAGTCCAACGTGTTCCATTCATTTCTCCAGTAGATGGAGCTTACGGGTGTGAGCGCGCTTACTCGCAGAATCAGTTTGAAAGTTCACTTTGGAAAAAGTGGATTCTGTGTACAGCCAAGGCAAAGGCATATATGCCAGTTACTTGGAATACATTTGTGAACTGGTATCCAGTAGGAAATTAGGGTTCAGTTTCACTGAGAAACTGGAAGGTGCCATGTAGAAATGCCTGAATTCTGGAATGGGGCGTTCTGCTGGGTAAATCTGACACCTCTCTGATTCCCTTGATGCTTCCACAGAAGGGAGAACTAGCTGAGTGCAGATAATGTGGAGATGCTCCAGATAAATGTAGAGAAGCCCTCCTTTAAAAAATAAAAAGCATTGCCATCTCTGAAGGCAAGTTTTAGAATAACTTTTTTTTTTAAGAATAACTATTTTCTTAAATTATCTATTTTTTGGTTGTGCTGGGTTTTGGTTTCTGCACATGGGCTTTCTCTGGTTCATTAAGCGGGAGCATTTTCCTTGTGGTGCAAAGGCTTCTCACCGTGCTGGCCTCTCTTGCTGCGGAGCACAGGCTCAGTACTTGTGGCACAGGTTTAGTTTTCCCTTGGCATGTGAGCTCTTCTTGGACCAGAGATAGAACCTGTGTTCCCTGCATTGGCAGGCAGGTTCTTATCCACTGCACCACCAGGGAAGTCCTATCCATCTTCTTGCTTGGGCTGTTTCCAGGTGTTTTGCTACTGTGAATATTCTTGAAAATCTTGGTATTAAAGAAGGCTTTTCTTTGGAAAGACCTCTGGGAGGTGGGCTATGAAACATAGCAAAAATACGTGTATTGGAGTCTGCCCAGTTCCCCAGAACAGAGCTCTGAAACCTCTCGTATTTTCCAAAGAGATAAAAACACAAGGAGCATCTCCTGTTCTACTCTTTGGTTTTAGACTCTGGCTCCCGATACAGAAGCAATTAATGCTTTGAAATTTCTAGGATGAAAGGAGTGTCTTTTCATCTCTTAGTGAGGTGATGCTTGGTGGGTTCCTGGATGGCTTCAGGATGGGGGCTCATCACTGGAAAGAGCAAACCATGTTTAGAAACTTGAAACATTTAGCTCCACTCCGCCATCCTTCTGGAAGTGGAGAGGGACTGGAGTTAATCATGAATCCTGCCTTTTAAGTTCAGGACTTGGAGTTCTTCCCAGCTAAAGAACACATCCATGTGTTCTTGCCAGGAGGGTGGCAGGTCCCAACTCTACAGGGATAGAAGCTCCTGAGCTCAAAGACCCTTCCCAATCTCTCTGTACCTCTTCTCATCTGTATCGTTTGGCATTTCCCTTCCGCAATGCCAGAGACCCGGGTTCGATCCCTGGGTCGGGAAAATTCCCTGGAGAAGGAAATGGCAACCCACTCCAGTATTCTTGCCTGGGAAATCCCATGGTCAGAGGAACCTGGTGGGCTACAGTCCATGGGGTCACAAAGAGTTGGACACGACTGAGCGACTTCACTTTCACTTTCACTTACAATATAGTAAACTGGTTAAGTAAGCGTTTCCCTGACTTCTGGGAACTGTTCTAGCAAATAATCAAATTCAAGGAGAGTGATCAGAGGAAACTGATTTGCAACCAAATCGGACAGAATTTGTGGGTAATGGGGGAACCACTGCAACTGGCCTCTGAAGTGCGAGCCAGTCTTGTGGGACTGAGATCTTGACCTGAGGGATTTGCCCTAGGTAAAGTTAGTGTCAGAAAGACACCCAGGTGGCATCACAGAGAACTGGTTGGTGTGAGAAAACAAATCACACTTGTGGTATCAGAAGTGTTGAGTGTGGTTACTCGAAAAAAACACCTGTGATTTCCCTGGTGGTTTAGTGGTTAAGAATCTGCCTTGCAATGCAAAGGACACTGGTTCAACTCCTGATCTGGGGAGATCCCACATGCCACAGGGCAATTAACTTGGTGCACCACAATTACGGAGCCAGCACTCTAGAGTCTGTGCTCTGCAACAAGAGAAGCCACCACAGTGAGAAGCCTGGGCACCTCAGCTAGAAGGTAGACCCCATTCTCTGCAATGAGAGAAAGCCTGCAAGAAGCAAGGAAGACCCAGCACAGCCAAAAATAAGAGTAAATGAAAAAAAAAAAAAAGATACAGGCACACCAGTTCTCATAGCAACACTGTTTACGATAATCAAGACATGGAAGCCTCCTAAGTGTCATCAACACATGAATGGATAAAGAAGACATGGGATATATTTGTTGTTGTTTGGTCACTCAGTCTTATCAGATGCTTTGCAACCCCATGGACCATAGCCCAGCAGGCTTCACTGTCCATGGGATTTTCCAGGCAAAAATACTGGAGTGGGTTGGCATTTCCTTCTCCAGAGGATCATCCTGACCCAGGGATTGAACCCACATCTTCTGCATTGCAGGTGGATTCTTTACTGCTGAGGCACCAAGGAAGCCTGTTGTATGTATACATATGTGTGTGTGTGTGTGTGTGTGTGTGTGTGTGTGTGTGTGTGTTGGACTCTCTGCAACTCCATGGACTGTAGCCCATCAGGCTCCTCTGTCCATGGGATTTCCCAGGCAACGATACTGGAGTGGGTTGCCATTTCCTACTGCAGGGGATCTTCCTGACCCAAGGATCAAACCCATGTCTCCTGTGTCTCCTGAACTGCAGGCTCATTCTTTACCTGTGGAGCCATTTGGGAAGCCCATATATATATATGAAATATTCAGCCATAAAAAGAATGAGTTTCTGCCATTTACAACAATATGGATGGGCCTAGAGAGTGTTATGCTTAGTGAAATAAATCAGCGAAAGATACTCTGCTATCAATCATGTGCGGAGTCTAAAACTGAATTAAGAGAATGTATATGACAAAAAAGACTTATAGAGAGGAAACTAGTGCTTATAGTGGGAAGAGGGAAAGAGGGAGGAAAAAGATAGGGGAAAAGATGCATAGATCAAACTACCATGTGAAAAATAAATAAGCAACCAGGATATATTGTACAGCATAGGAAAATATAGCCACTGTTTTGTGATAACTTTAAATGAAATATAATCTATAAAAATATTGCATCACCATTGTATTGAGTCACACCTGAAACTAATATAATATGGTAAATCAACTATACTTCAATAAGAAAAAAATAGTGTTGAGTACGGTAGCAGCGTAAGAGTAAAGGAAAAACACAAGTATTTCTCCGATTCCTGGAGGCAAACATTTTCAAATAGATTTTTATCCATTACCGCATCATTAGCATTATAAAAAATCTTGGATGTCCACGTCTTCCGAAATGCTTAGTATTGTGACTAGTCTGATTTTAATACCTGTTCTCTGAGTACAGTTTATTGGAGTCAGCAAGTAAGATAAATAAAAAAATTTTTTTCCAAAAAAGACTTTTTCTCTCCCTCCTCTACTTAGGCAACACGGTTAGGTTTTGCAGGTTAAATGCGCAGTCCACACGTCTCCTTGACAAACCAGTTGCCTGTCCGACTCCACTTGGCACCATGCTGCTAAGTCACTTCAGTTGTGTCCGACTCTGTGCGACCCCACAGACGACAGCCCACCAGGCTCCCCCGTCCCTGGGATTCTCCAGGCAAGAACACTGGAGTGGGTTGCCATTTCCTTCTCCAATGCATGAAAGTGAAAAGTGAAAGTGAAGTCACTCAGTCGTGCCCGACTCTTAGCGACCCCATGGACTGCAGCCCACCAGGCTCCTCCGTCCATGGGATTTTCCAGGCAAGAGTACTGGAGTGGGTTGCCATTGCCTTCTCCACTTGGCACCATACAGGTACGGAAATTATAAACAGAAAGAGTACAGGGCCTCCAGCAGCTCCAATCCCAGTGGTTATAGGTAGAGTTCAGCAATACAAAGGTGGGCTCCCGCTGGTCACCTCCTGTGCATTCGGCTGAGGTGGAGACTCTGCTGTGAGTCCAGATTAGCACATTTGGGGAGTTTCTGTGTGTATTTATTTTATTTATTATTTTGTCTGTGCTAGGTTTTCCTTGCTGCGACTATGTTTTCTCTAGTTACGTGAGTGGGTTCTACAGTACGGGCTCAGAAGTTGTGGTGCCCAAGCTTAGTTGCTCCGCTGCATGTGGGATCTTCCAGAACCATGGATCGAATCCGCGTCCCCGCATTTGCGGACGGATTCTTTACAGCTGGGCGCTGGGGAAGTCTGGGAGTTTCTGCAGACACAGCTTCTACAAAACCTATGACCCCTGTAGCGAAAGCATGGAGTCTTAACCACTGGACCGCCAGCGAAGTCTCATGACAATGTTTTTATAGGGTGAACTTCTTTTAAAGTTATTACAAACTAATGGCCATATTTCTCCGTGCTGCGGAGAACTTTTCCTCGCTTAGGTGGCTGCCAGTCAGGTTTCCCTAACTCTAGCTTGCACAGACGTGGAAACTACAGTAACCAGAGGGCAATGTGCCGGAAGGTGGCGGAGTTGAGCCAATTAAAGCCCAGGACTGAAGTATTTCCCTGCGCGTGCTTGGCGTGGGGGCGGGACTTCCGGCGTCCTCCTTGTGGCGGTCGTTTTGGATTGTTTGAGGTCAGATTTGGAAAAGGAAATGATAATCCACTTCATTATTCTTTCCTGGGGAATCCCATGGACAGAGGAGCCTGCAGGCCATGGCCCATAGGGTCGCAGAGAGTCGGACACGACTGAAGCGACTAAGCACGCACTCAGGCAGGTCAGATTGCCAGCTTAGAGTTTCAGAGCCAGGGATCCTAAAAAAGAAGGAGCTGGAGGCTTCCACAGAGGCCGGTCCAAGACTTGGCGGCGGCACACCTCGTGAAAGTGAAAGTCGTTCAGTCGTATCCGACTCTGCGACCCCATGGACTATATAGTCCATGGAATTCTCCAGGCCAGAATACTGGAGTGGATAGCCGTTCCCTTCTCCAGGGGATCTTCCCAACCCAAGGATGGAACCCAGGTCTCCCACATTGCAGGCTGGATTCTTTACCAGCTGAGCCACCAGGTGGCATACCTCAGGGCGACCCAAAACAGGCAGAGATCCAGATCTCCCCGCCTTACAGACTCGGCTCCGCTCCAGCGGTGGCGGCGATGCTGAGGGACCCACCACAGGTAAACGAAACGTTCGTCCTCCGAGGAGTCACCGCCCTCGCCACACCAGACTAAATCCCCCAGTGACCGCAGCCCAGGCTGTAAGGTATAATTCAAGACGAGGCAATGAAGAAAGGAAGACGACTTCAACGGAAACAGGTTACCTTTATTCAGGCAAGGAGGGGCGACTGTCGGTCTAACAACCAGGCTGAGCACGTGAGGGATCAGGGAGGCTTCATATTTAAGGGGAGGTTTTGCAGAAGCTATACGGGAAGATTTAGTCAGGTGGGGCATTCTGGGTAATCTTTAGCTGAGATGGCAGTTTGTGGATGAACAGAGGCAGGGGGTGGGGGGGTCCAGGAGGTGGAGGGTCCCGGGCTGATGCAATCTGCCCAGACTATCGGGGTGGGACTTAAAATTCAGTTTTGTTATCCCCGAAGTCAGGTAGTTCAGCAAGGGCCCTTGAGGTCGTTATCTTCTTTTCTAGGCCCGAGGACTCCTTCACTCCAGACCCTGAAGTCATAAAAAGATGGGGGAAAAGGGCGCTGTATCTCTCTGGCTACTTCGTGCTGGGTCGGGGCCAGAGCTCTGGGTCTGAAACAGAGGCTTGTACTAGGGCCCAGGGTCCCCTTTTTCTGGTGTCGAGGTGAGGCTCTCAAGAATGGTCTTGACCTGGTCTCAAGAGATGGCCCAAATCCGATCTTGGAGAAACCTTTGAAAGAGATTGAAGAAACAGGGTCCAAATAAGAGGAGTAAGATAATAAGTACTAATGGTCCCAAGAAGACATAAGAAAGCCTTCCTCAGCGATCAATGCAAAGAAATAGAGGAAAACAACAGAATGGGAAAGATTAGAGATCTCTTCAAGAAAATTAGAGATACCAAGGGAACATTTCATGCAAAGATGGGCTTGATAAAGGACAGAAATGGTATGGACCTAACAGAAGCAGAAGATATTAAGAAAAGGTGGCAAGAATACACAGAAGAACTGTACAAAAAAAGATCTTCACCACCCAGATAATCACGATGGTGTGATCATTGACCTAGAGCCAGACATCCTGGAATGTGAAGTCAAGTGAGCCTTAGAAAGCATCACTATGAACAAAGCTAGTGGAGGTGATGGAATTCCAGTTGAGCTATTTCAAATCCTGAAAGATGATGCTGTGAAAGTGCTGCACTCAATATGCCAGCAAATTTGGAAAACTCAGCAGTGGCCACAGGACTGGAAAAGGTTAGTTTTCATTCCAATCCCAAAGAAAGGCAATGCCAAAGAATGCTCAAACTACTAGACAATTGCACTCATCTCACAGGCTAGTAAAGTAATGCTCAAAATTCTCCAAGCCAGGCTTCAGCAATACGTGAACCCTGAACTTCCAGTTGTTCAAGCTGGTTTTAGAAAAGGCAGAGGAACCAGAGACCAAATTGCCAGCATCCACTGGATCATCAAAAAAGCAAGAGAGTTCCAGAAAAACATCTATTTCTGCTTTATTGACTATGCCAAAGCCTTTGACTGTGGGGATCACAATAAACTGTGCAAAATTCTGAAAGAGATGGGAATACCAGACCACCTGACCTGCCTCTTGAGAAATTTGTATGCAGGTCAGGAAGCAACAGTTAGAACTGGACATGGAACAACAGACTGGTTCCAAATAGGGAAAGGAGTACGTCAAGGCTGTATATTGTCACCCTGCTTATTTAACTTATACGCAGAGTACATCATGAGAAACACTGGGCTGGAAGAAGCACAAGCTGGAATCAAGATTGCTGGGAGAAATATCAATAACCTCAGATATGCAGATGACACCACCCTTATGGCAGAAAGTGAAGAGGAACTCAAAAGCCTCTTGATGAAAGTGAAAGTGGAGAGTGAAAAAGTTGGCTTAAAACTAAACATTCAGAAAACGAAGATCATGACATCTGATCCCATCACTTCATGGGAAATAGATGGGGAAACAGTGGAAACAGTGTCAGACTTTATTTTTGGCAGCTCCAAAATCACTCCAGATGGTGACTGCAGCCATGAAATTAAAAGACGATTACTCCTTGGAAGAAAAGTTATGACCAACCTAGATAGCACATTGAAAAGCAGAGACATTACTTTGCCAACAAAGGTCCGTCTAGTCAAGGCTATGGTTTTTCCTGTGGTCATGTATGGATGTGAGAGTTGGACTGTGAAGAAAGCTGAGCGCCAAAGACTTGATGCTTTTGAACTGTGGTGTTGGAGAAGACTCTTGAGAGTTCCTTGGACTGCAAGGAGATCCAACCAGTCCATTCTGAAGGAGCTCAGCCTTAGGATTTCTTTGGAAGGAATGATGCTAAAGCTGAAACTCCAGTACTTTGGCCACCTCATGCGAAGAGTTGACTCATTGGGAAAGACTCTGATGCTGGGAGGGATTGGGGGCAGGAGGAGAAGGGGATGACAGAGGATGAGATGGCTGGATGGCATCACTGACTCGATGGACGTGAGTCTGAGTGAACTCCGGGAGTTGGTGATGGACAGGGAGGCCTGGCGTGCTGCGATTCATGGGGTCGCAAAGAGTCGGACACGACTGAGTGACTGAACTGAAATGAATGGTCTCAAGAAAGAGAGCAACCAAGGGAGGGCCAGTTGGAACAGGCTTTGAGGAGTGGAAAGATTTTGTTAACTCTTTTTTGTGGTGTTGGATTCTGTCTCTTAAGTTCCCACGTTGCAGGCTGGATTCTTTACCAGCTGAGCCACCAGGCGGCGTACCTTGGGGTGACCCAAAACAGGCAGAGATCCAGATCTCTGCTCCTTATAGACTCTGCTCCATACAGAGTCCGATGGCGGTGGTGGCGACGCTAAGGGACCCACCACAGGTAAAGGAAACGTTCGTCCTCCCACCACCCTCGCCACACCAGACACTAAATCCCCAAGTGCCTGCAGCCCAGACTCCAGGGTCCAGGATGTTGGGGCCGTCGTGGCTGGAGCCTTGTGTCTGACAGACAGTGTGGGGGCTCAGACACTTCAAGCTCATCTGGGTCCTGGGCTTGCCAAGGGTACTAAGCGTCCTGAGCTAAGGATGCTGGCCGTGGTTGTCTCCAATTCTCAAATGACCTCCCTTTTCCCACAGATTTCTGTACCGTGGAATCACTTAGTGATAATTCTTCCTGCAGTTTATTTCAGGCTCTCCTTAGTCCTTACCCCACTCTTATGGTCTCTGGTCGCTATTAGCATCCTGGTATTGATCTGCCGCTCTTCTGGGCCTTGGGCTTGGGGACCATGAACACATTCCAGGCCTAGAGTTATATAGAGTGGTTTCCATTGTTGGCGACCAGTCGAATGAGATAAGGAAAGTACCAGCTTAGGCATAAGTACTAGAAAGTACAAAGTCCTGGAAGAGGCATAGAGACGGTTCAGGGATCTGCAGGTATCTTTTCTTTCTCATGGGACTGGGAGCAGCGGAGCAGGAGGTAGTTCTGGAACTGCCTTGTGAGAACTGGATGTCTCCTCTGGAGGTGGTGGCTCAGACAGTAAAGAAATCTGGCCTGCAATGCAGAAGACCGGGGATTGGAACCCTGGGTCGGGAAGATCCCTGGGTCGAGAAGATCCCTTTGGGTAGGAAATGGCAACCCACTCCAGTATTCTTGCCGGGAGAATTCAATGGACAGAGGAGCCTGATGGGCTATAGTCCATGGGGTTGTAAAGAGTAGGACATGACTGAACGACTGATACTTTCTGAAGGTGTTGGGAGCATTGAGAGATTTGGAGCAGTGGAGACAGGTGATCTGCCCCAGGTCGCAACACACTCTGTGTTGCTGCAGCATTGAGAACAGTACTGGCCTCAGGGTGGTGATCAGAAGGGCAAGAAGAATACTGCTATAGTCTGGGTGAGGCTACTGGTTGCTGGACTAGGGTGGTGGCCGTGGGAGAAGTGGCTGGATTCTGGATTGGGGTTTTAGGTATGGCAACTTGGATTTTCTGATTTTGAGGTTGAGAGGAGAGGTAGGAGTCATGGGTCAAGTGAAAGTTTGGTTTTTGCATCTGAAGCCTCCACCAACTGAGATGGGGAAGTCCATAGACATGGTTATCTTCATTGGGGATATCAGAAGTTTTATTCTTGGCCTCTTAAGGGTATGAGATGTTTCAGAGGACAGTTTGTGGGCATATGGAACTCTGAGGAGGAGTTTGGGGTGCAGGCTTATCCAAAAGGTAGTAGAGAGTGTGTAGACAAGGGAGGAGTTGTAGATTATAGGAAATCCTGGTCAGGATGATAATGGTAATAATAGCCCAGGAAGAAGAGGGAAGGTCTGAGGACTGGATTTCTTGCTTGAACCCCTGGTTATGGGAGGTGCGTGTCGCTGCACAGGTGAGGGAGGTGGTCACAGAGAGGGTTGTGAGGGCAAATGGTTTGGCATGCAACCAAGGTCTCTGAGGGATCAGTGGATGTGAGCTGGATGCAGAGGCATCATCAGGAGTATTTCAAAGAAGCTGATGCTCTACCAATTCACCAGGATTTTGTGGTAACCCTTGGTGGGACTTGGGGTGTTCTAGTCTGGCTACCAGATCAGATCTGAGACACAAATAGTCATCTGGAAAACTCACAGATGGTGTAAAGGGCAGGTGCTGGGCCTTGAATGAGGGTTAGGTAGTGAAAGGAAAGCTGTGACTGGTGAGGGTTCATCAAATGCAACACAAGTGGAGGCGGCCATGGGTATCTGAGAGCTGATGTGGTTCTCAGTAGATGAGGTTGAAGCAAGGGGGCAGTCAAGGAAGGAGGCTTTCACAGTAGGACTCTAGGCTGCCTTTGTCAGTGGGGACCTTTACTGTCTCAGGTAGAACTTGATCATGTTTGAACTTGGCAAGCATTGTATAGATCACATATGCTGAGTTACGAATGGAGATGCCAAGGAGATGATTATGGCATAAAGCAGGAGGGGCCTGCGGCTATGGGAGTGCAGTTGTGAGAGAGTTGTGGTGGGCAGAGTGCTGTACACATGGAGAGCGAACTTGATCTCGTGGCTCCAGGGCCTTGGTATTGGCCTAAGAGTGAAGGGTGAGAGCCCATTTTTGGTGATGTCTGGGAGAAAATCTGGGGAACACACAGGGAATTGCCTGAAAAGAGTGAGGCTCCATGTGCCAAATCCAGAGCTTAGGTGACATCTATCTGCCCATCTGCCTGTTGTTGAGGGTTGACACAGTGATCAGTAGGACCATGATGAGACAGTGGGTATCAGTGCCACCTCAGCTTGGAAATCTTCACCATCACGGGGAAGGGACAGGCTAAGCAGGTGATGGACTGGGAAGGTAGTGAAATTAGAATCTGATGGAGAAAGCTGGTCATGAAATGAACTATCCCCATCATGGCAGGGCTGTGTGACCTTTGAAGTTGCAGCATACAGCTGTGGGAGCAAAGTGTAGTTCAAGGAATGATGTGCTGGGGAGGGAGGTGGGAAGGGGGTTCAGGATGGGGAACACATGTACACTCATGACTGATTCATGTCAATGTATGGCAAAAACCACTACAATATTGTAAAGTAATTAGCCTCCAATTAAAATAGATAAGTTAACTAAAACTTTTTTTTTTTTAAAGAAAGGGAAAAAAAAAAAAAAAATCCTGCTTGCAAGGTGGGCCAGGAGCCTGGAATCTTGAATAATAAAATTTCCTACACTGATTAAAAACAAAACAAAAAACAAAGAATGATGTGCATATGAAGAGGTAGTGTGAACTAACGGCCCCAGGACCCTGTTGTGGGGATATAAGGGTGAAGGAAGGACCAGTGTCAGATCATTACACCCTCCCTGTGACTAGCCTATCTCCCTAACCTGTGTTCGTTACACTCACCTTATTGATGAGGTCATGTGCCCTACATCCCAGACCCAGAGGTCAGATGTCACCTCTCTGCTCATCTGCCTGTTGATGTGGGAAAATACAGTATCAGTGAGACTATAAGGAGAGTGACTCTAATGGCATCAAGGATATCTCCTCTGAATTCTTGAGAAGTAAAGTGAGCAGAGGATAAATTGGGGAGGGGGACAGGGAGGGGACAGGGTAGGGGGAACGTGGCACAGTGAACTTGGAATCCTAGGAGAGAAGCTGATGGTGGAATGAACTATCTCCATTATGACAGGGTATGAAATTTGAGGATGTGGCCATTGACTTCTCCCAGGAGGAGTGAGGGCTCCTGGATGAGGCTCAGAGACTCCTGTACTACAGTGTGATGCTGGAAAACTTTGCACTTGTAGCATCCCTGGGTAAGACCTTCACATCCTTCCTCGTGTTCTGAGATGTCCTGTTTTCCCGTTTTCCCATGAATTAGCATTGTCTTTCCCACAGCTGGACCACAGGCTCTCCTGACTTCCTCCGCTTTCTTGTCAGATGTGCTGTGGATGCCAGCACTGAGCTGTGTGTAGTGCTCTGAGCAATGGACTCCCCAAGCAGCCTTAACACCTGTTGCCTCCAGAAGTGCAGAGATGGGTCTGGGAGTCAGGAGTCTAGCAGGCCACCTAATAAATCCCATCCTGCTTGCCGTCTCCCTGGTGGAGTGACTACATCCAGATCCTCGGCTGCCGGAGTCCAGCTCCAGCAGCCAGGGAATCAGCCTGAAGAGATGAGCGGTGTCGGCGGAGAATGATGCAGCCTCTGACTCAAGGTGTGGAACTGCATGTTTATTTCAAGCATCAGGTTTTCTTTTATACTTTGACAAAAGCATTAGGTCAGAGGTTTGACATTTTCAGCTCCCCCTGACCCAGATTTATTATCTTCATAAATCATTGTTGCCCTTCAACCAGAATTACATTGTAATTCATGCTTATATCTGGGTTGCATACCACATCCCTCAGTTTATTTCTTATCTTTCTAAATCCTGCTTGCCCCTAGTATCCTAAGCTCACTATCTCCTAAAAAAGCTTCTAGCTATTCTTAATTATTCCTAAACCCTAAGCTCAGCAAACTTCCTTTGTCATAAACATTCCCCCCACAAACAGGTCTCAGATAACAATCCTTCCCATGGTCTCAAGCTGAGGCCTACATGCTCATCCTGGAACATTCTTTGTAAAGATCCTTGAACAAATGTCAATGCTTACTTTATGGATTATTTTCTGGGCACAACTGCAGAAGGCTTTGTACTTTCTCATGCTTCTCTCAAGAACAATAAGCACCTTAACATTCTTTCCAGCCAACTCAACCAAAGAAAGGAAAAAACAAGTCAGAATCACAAGACCTAACTCCTTTATCCTGGGACCATGCCTGCAGGATGATGAGAGGGGGGTGGGGCCGTGCCTCCATTTTGTCAGTAATGCCTAATGCGGCTCCCAACACCTGGTCTCCAGTTCTTCCCCCTTCTCCTAGCTAAGAGTTCTTTGTGACTGCTTGTGCCAGGTCATGGTCATTACTTACATGAACCATGGGCTGTTCTTGGAAAACTCTCCTTCAGTTGTTCTTTGTAATGTTTTCTTTACTGAATACTGTCAATGCCTAGTTGCTCAAAGCCAGTGCTAGCCACTCATTGATGCTACAATCTTTTATAAGACTTGAAGTATTAAGGTTCTGAGTAGTTACACAGTGGAGGGTACAGAGAGAATCCTAGTTCTTTCAGACTAGACATGGTGAGATGGTCTCAGCAGAGAGCCTCCTGGGCCTGGGGCGTGGCAGCTGGGGGAGGACATGACATCATGGCTGTTTTCAGATCGAATCAGGAACCTGCCCTGTGTCCAGGAGTGCCTTTGGCCATACCTCATTTCTGCCTTTTCCCCATATCTGACACTTTGCTGTCTTGTCATTTCATCTGTGACTTCCGGTTCCTGACCACTTTCGCCTTTATAGCTTCCATGGATCACCTGTTCCTCTGCACTGCTCCCTCTGCAGTGTTCTCCCACATTGACCTGCATGTGTATCATGAGGTGTGCACATATCCTTAAAGAGCCCTTGAATCCTGGTCACTCAGGACACAACCAGCTTTCCCCACAGCAGAAGGTTTTTGGCAGAGAAAAGAGTTGGAGACCTTGCCTCCGTGCCATGTGGTGCACCCCATCCTTGTGTCCTTTGTCTGGTTAGGTCTCCCCTATTCTATGATCTTCACAGGCCTGCCCACTGCTGCCAAGCAACCACTTCCTCAGTTTGCCCCCAGCTCCCGTTTTTAGAAAAAACCCATGATTCATTCTCAGTTGTGTCTGACACACCTTTGTAATGGGTCTTTCCTCTCCCACCAAAGTCAACATGCATTTCCTCAGCGTTTCTCTGCTTTCAGGTTGTTGCCATGGAACAGAAGATGAAGGGGCCCCTTCTGAGCAGAGTTTATCTGTAGAAGCAGAGTCACAGGTCGGGGTTTCCAAGGCAGGTCCATCCATCCAGAAGATCCACCCCTGTGAGATGTGTGTCCCTATTTTAAAAGATATTTTACACCAAGCTGAGCACTGAACAGTATACTCTTTTCAGAAACCAGACTGGGGGGTACATGTTTGAGACACTTCTGTTCCAGTGCAGACTTTCACTGGCAGCACAGGGATAACAGTGGAGAGAAGCCCTGGGAAAGAGATGTGGAGAGGGTCTCATTTGTGAGGAGCTGCCACCTCTTTGTGTCAGGGAAGCCTTTCACCGATAGGGAAGTTGGGGAGGACTGCCCAGCCACCTTGGGCCTTCTCCAGCACCAGGCAACAATGAAGAATCACAGAGTGGCAGGAAGAGTGGGCAGGCCTTTCACAGTGAAAAAAGTCATTACAAGTGGGGTGAGTGTGAAAAAGTTGACAGCCACAACCACAATCTTGTTCAAGATCAAAGTGTCTGCTCTAAAGAAAGACTTTATCAGTGTAACAAATGTAGTAAAGGCTTCAACTGCAACTACAGACTTGTTCAGCACCAGCAAATTCACACTGGACAAAGGCCATATGAGTGTGGTGAATGTCGGAAATTCTTTAGCCAAATCTCTGGCCTTGTTAAACACCAGAGAATTCACTGTGGTACAAAGCCTTCTGGATGCAGAGAATGCGGAAAATTATTTACCCACAACTTTGGTCTTACAAAACACCAGAGAATTCACACTGGAGAAAGGACTTGTGAATGCAGAAAAGTCTTCAGTCACAAATCCAAACTCATTCACTGACAGAGACAACTTACTGGAGGAATTCATTCTAAGTGTGGTGAATGTAGGAAATTATTTTGCTACAAATCCAAGCTCATTGAACACCAGAGAGTTCACACTAAAGAAAGACCTCATGAATGCACCAAATGTGGGAAGACTTTTAGACACAGCTCTAGCCTTTTATGGCACCAGAGTTCACACTGGGGAAAGGCCTTATGAATGCAATGAATGTGGGAAATCTTTTAGCTACAAATATGACCTCATTCAATACCAGAGAATTCACAGTGGAGAAAGGCCTTATGTGTGCAGTAAATGTGGAAAGTCCTTTAGAAAGTTGTCTAACTTCATTCAACACTGGAGTGTTCATACTGGTGAAAGACCATATGAGTGCAGTGTTTGTGGAAAATCCTTTAGTCGCAAAGTTGTCTTCATTGAACATCAGAGAGTTCACACTGGAGAAAGACCTTTTGAGTGCACTGAATGTGGAAAATCCTTTATCCAAAAAATCTGAGCTCATTCAACATCAGAGAATTCATTCTGGCACAAGACCTTATGAGTGCAGTGAATGTAGGAAATCTTTTAGACAACACTCTGGCCTTATTCACCACCAGAGAATTCATTCTGGAGAAAAGCCATATGAGTGTAATGAACATGGAAAATCCTTTAGCCAAAATGCTAGCCTTATTCAACATCAGAGAGTCCACACTGGAGGAAAGCCATATGAGTGTAACGAATGTGGTAAATCCTTTAGCCGAAGTGATAGCCTCATTCAACACCAGAGAGGTCACACTGGTGAGAGGCCTTATGAGTGCAGTGACTGTGAGAAATCCTTTAGCTGGAAATCTAGCCTCCTTAGACACCAGAGAGTTCACACTGGAGAAAAGTCTTAAATGTTCAGGGAATGTTTTATTTCCTCATTCAGGATAACAACACTGGAGGAGCCTGTGTGAGAGCCATTTACCTGAATTTAAACCTCTCTAATTCAAGCATATATCATGCAAGATTCCTCATAAGTTTCAGTTACATCTGCAACTTTAAGGAAATGCATTGTACTTTCTAACCTGCCCAGAGCTGTTAGATTTATGTCACACTCAGTTTCTGACTGAAGCCATTTCACCTCTCTAGATCAGTCACCACTTCAATAATCTCAGAAAAACTGTGTTCTCGCATTTGCTTGAGAAAGTTATAAATAGCCCAGGTCCTTAGCCAGATTACCATTCCTTTCTGATTTTTCAGGGAATGGTCCTGACCCAGTTTTAGTCCAAAGGACCTATACTCAGCTTTCTAAGAAGAACTACCTTTTTCAGGGACTACTGGGGTCCAGCCCCAGCAGGATCCAGGGATACCCTCAGGATGAACGGTGTTGGCGAGAGAGAAAATAAAGAAAAGAGAAAGAGGCTGATATTCCTTGGTTTACACAGAAAGCCAATAAAGCCCCTGACATAGGACTTGCTCTGTTCACGGAGGCCACAGGCGCCCCCTCGATGGAGTGAAAACGCAGAGCACTTTCTCGATTGGGTCTTAGAAGCCCAGGCAGAAAAGTGAACTCAGAGAGCCTCTGCGCTCCAGGGGATCAACCTGAAAAAAGAAGAGAGAGAGAAAGAAAGAAAGAAAAAACGACACGGAGAGATCAAGGTTAGGTGGAACAGGGTCTGCAGCTTTATTTTCAAAAAGAGCTTTTATACCTTGAGTTACACATTTCCAGAAGTGAAAGATGTAGAGTTATGCAGAGTCAGCTCAACAATACATCTGTTTAACCCTTATCGAAACCAGGATGTTTTCTGCATACCTTTCCACTTACAAGGGTCTTTTCATTATCTTCTGGCTTGGAGGCCTATTAACATTTTATGACCCTTTTCTGATAAAGGTTGGTCAACCAGAAAACTTGTTTTTCCTTTGAAGTGTTTTCTTTTTATTTTTCCAATCAGTGTCACCCTCCGAAAGTACTAAATGAAGTTACATTCTTATGGAGCAAAGGTGCAGTGGGTTACAACAAAGAAAGAACTTATTAACTCAAAGGTCTTATGTTGCTATTGTCAAGGCTACTACTTGTTTTTCTACATTCTGACTATATTAACTAATGCACTCCCAGGCACACAGTGGGTAAGGGATATGGAGACTTGGCAGCAAGCACTGGCTCAACAATGAAGCCGTTCACCAGTATTATCTAATAATTTTTCACCCCTCAAAGGGCTCTATGCCCATTAGGACTTTTAGAATGCTTTAGGCTTCCGTGCATTTCACGTTTGGGAAGTTGTGAACAATCATGTGTGTTAGTTGCAAGGGTATGCCAGGCAAGCTAGAATGCCAACAGAAGTTTGAATTGAAATACTCCTTTCATGCCCAGAAGACTTATTAACTACAGCCTTAAGTTGATCTTTTTCAGAGAAAGGTGGTCGGGGATAGCCCCCTGTTAATGTCAGAAGAGTTGGTGAAAGGCATAAATAGTAAACAGTAGACAGACAGACTTTGGTTTCGGGGTAGATGCTCGAGCAGGTCCAGGGAGTCCCTCGACCTTGCCTGTCAGATCTCCTCTGCATGACCTTGTCATGGGTGGGATCTCCCGTGCTGGCTCCCGGCAAGGGACATTATTGTTCTTATGTCATACTTGTAATGAATTTTTCCAGGTTCTAATTTACTAACCTGGGAACTGCTTGCTGCACATTGCTCTGGATTGTGATCTTTTGTAAAGGCCCACTCTTGCAACTTTAATTTTGGCAGGTCTATTCTCTCATCCACAGGGATTTGGAAGCAGAATTATGATCGATGAGCAGGTAGGAGAGAACAGATTTTGTGAGAATCCCAAACTTGCTGTGCTTTCTAGGACCTTATTATGGCAGGAAATAAACAGCTCTTTGTACAGCTGTGGTCTAATTTGCATTGCTCCCCAAGGCCTTGCAAGAAAGACTGCAGGGCCTTGTGGTCCTAATTGGTGGATGCTGCCAGGATTTTTGGAGAGGTCGGAAGTCACCCTAAAGAGGAGGCCTTTGTTTTGAGGACCCCCAGTGCTTCTGTGAGCAACATGAAAATTTTATTCCCTTGTTTACATACTTCCTAGCCCCACTGAGGGGGGCTTTCCCCCAGGTTTTGTACCATGATGTGCAAATTTTAATAGGCTGCTGCTGCTGCTGCTAAGTCGCTTCAGTCGTGTCCGACTCTGTGCGACCCCAGAGACGGCAGCCCACCAGGCTCCCCGTCCCTGGGATTCTCCAGGCAAGAACACTGGAGTGGGTTGCCATTTCCTTCTCCAATGCATGAAAGTGAAAAGTGAAAGTGAAGTCGCTCAGTCGTGTCCGACTCCTAGCGACCCTATGGACTGCAGCCTACCAGGCCCCTCCATCCATGGGATTTTCCAGGGAAGAGTACCGGAGTGGGTTGCCATTGCCTTCTCCGTTTAACAGGCTAGTGTCATTTATTGTTAGACCATAAGAATCAGGTAGAATCATTATTGGTGTTACTCAGCCAAACTCAAGTCCACTTGCCCAGGTGTAGCACAGCCAGTCTACTGACTCCAGGTTGTGGTGAAGTGAAGCATAGCATTTATTGCAGGGCACTAAGCAAGGACAGGGCATCCCAGGTGGCTCAGTGGTAAAGAATCCACCTGCAGTGCAGAAGACGCAGGTTTGATCCCTGGAGGAGGAAATTCTCTTGCCCAGAGAATACCATGGACAGAGGAGCCTGGTGGGATACAGTCCATAGAATTGCAAAGAGGCAGACATGACTGAAGGGACTGAGCACGCACATACAGAAGCAAGGAGAATGGGCAGCTAATGTTCAAAATACCTGAACTCCCCAGTGGATTTCAGGGAAGAGTTTTTAAAGGAAACATCTGGTTTGAGTGTTGCTTCTCATGGACTTTCTTCTGATTGCTTGTATTGAGTTAATAGGGTGATGTTTGGGTTTTCTTAATCATCAACCTGCTAGTTTCAACCAGCCTGGGGTCTGTGTGCTTATGATCAGCATGTAGTCACTATCTTCCACCTGGGTGGGGGTCTTGGTTTCTACAGAACAGCTCAAAGGTATGTGTCAGATTGTTCTATGTATCCCTTGAGGAGGAACTAGGACTCTGTTTTATTGCTAGGCTGTTGTTTATGATGGGCTTCCCAGGGGGCTCAGTGGTAAAGAATCCACCTGCCAAGCAGGAGATATGAGTTTGATCCCTGGGTCGGGAAGATCCCCTGGAGAAGGAAATGGCAACCCACTCCAGTATTCCTGATTGGAGAATTTCATGGACAGTGGAGCCTGGTGGGCTACGGTCCATGGGGTCACAAAAGAGTTAGACAGGACTTAGAGACTAAACAGCAGCAATGGCAGCATTGTTTAAGCTGTCATTACTCTTCTTTCTTGACTGCTTTTCCTTTGTTTCTCTTTTCCCCCACTTCCTTAATTAGGAGCTGCTTGAATCTGTTCTTTGGAACTCAGAGAAAGCCTTGGAAACTAAAGCCTTTTTCTATCAATACTAACAAACAAGGGACATGGAGGAACTTTTGTGCCCAGGAGGACCCATGGGGTCCTGCTTTTATTTGATAGTCCTCAATCCTGGGTGGAACAGGGACAGGACAAGAAAAGGAATACAATTTTGAGTAGAGATGTTAACCATAAATTTGGCAGGGGAACTCAGTTTTAAAGGGGGTTGGTTTCATTGGTGCAGAAACACTGAATTATTCGGGAGTTGAGAAGACTGCAGTAAATTAGACAGAATATGCCTCTTCTGAAAGTTCATCCACAAATGTTCCAGTGACCATATACTGTGGGATCTATGTGTAAGAAATTCTTGGGACCTCTGTAACTGTATTTCCTATAGGTGAGATTTGTGGGCTCCTATAGCACTTCTGTGCTGTCCCCTCAAGGCCACTGCTCTACTGGTAGGAAAACAAAGATAGAAGGGCAATCCTGTAGTCCAAGGATATGTCTTTTGTGACCCAGCCAGCAGTTCTGTTGATTCAAGTAGCAATATTGCTTGCCAATATTTGCTGCCACTGAGGCAAGGCTGCTTCCCAGGGCATAAGGAGAGAGATGGTAGAGACCATACGGGGTTCCCAACCTAATTAACCAGGAGAAGTGGGACATCTAGGCTTTTATTTGGAACCACTTTTTAAGGCTTTATTAAGATTTAGCAAACGGTAAGGTAACCCTTGAACAACACGGATTGTATAACTGACATACTACAAAGTGCACTTAACTAATGGGTAAGATTTGATAAACTTTGACATTTCTGTAAAGCTGTGAAACCATCATCACAATCATTAAAGTTAATTTAACTCACATATTTACCTCATGCCCTTTTGGAATTTCATTCCCTACTCTCCTCAGCCCTACAGATAATCATTGATTCATTTACTTATTTTCCTCTATAATAGGTTAGTTTGTTATTTCTGTAATTTTAAATAGGCACCATAAGATGTATATCCTTTTTGTAAAAAACTGATTTACTTCATGCTGCATGATTATTTTGTGATTCAACAATGATGCTTATAAGAGTAGTTCTTTTTTTTTTTTTAATTGCTGAGTAGTCTTCTATTCTTTGGATAACCACCTTATTTATCCATTCATCTGTGTATGGACATTGGGTTATTTCAAGGTTTGGAGTATTACAAAAAAAACTGCTTTAAATACTTGAATTCGTTCTTTGTATGAATATGTAGTATTTCCCAGACTGTTACTTGTGTAGGTAGATGTTTAACATTTTAACATCTGCCTACCTCTGATCTAAAGCGTTCGTTCCTTTTTGTCTTTCTACCAACTGTGTATGAGAATTGCAGTTCCTGTACAACATAGCCAATGCTTGATATAGTTGATCTTTTAAAATTTTAGGTCTTAAAATGAGTGTGTGGTTGTAGCTCTTTGGTTTTATTTCCATTTTCCTAAGAATTCATGATGTTGGGCATTTTTTCATGCATTTATTTGCCCTCTGTTTATTTTCTTTGGTAAAAAGACTACTTATAACTTTTGACTACTTTCTTTTTATGTGTTTATTTATTATTTTAACAAATAAGACAGTGTAGAAACAAAGACATATGTTGGAATTCCACTCTTCCTTCAGCAATGTGACTTCTTTATCTTATGGTACGGTTGTTTTTGAATACTAGAAGGAAACTATTTGTCCTCAATTTTTTGCCCTGTGCACAACCTGAAGTCCACATGCACCATATACTTTTATATTTAATCTGCATTAACACATTCTCTACTACATTCTTAAGACTAAATATTCAGTAATACATTAAATAAGTCCCAGGTTTGTAGTCTTTGTGTTAATTTCTCTCGTGTAAATATTCCTGTCATGGTATATACATATTGTCATGGTCAATTTCAAACTGCCAAAATGGTGTCACTGAACATCAAGTTGGTAAGCTATTTCAGTAGCACATTATTAGTTATTTCCAGCATGCTGATACAGTAGCCACAAATAACCTCAAAAAAAAAAAAAAAACCAGATAATAACAAAAGAGTCAAGTGATTAGAAAGTGTCATGTTTTAAATACTTGCTTTTTAAAAATAGTTTGATTTATATTAACTTTGGGAATTTTCTGGCAGCAGTGCAGTGATTAGGACTTGGCAGTTTCACTGCTGTAGGCCTGGATTCAGTGTTTGCTCAGGGAATTAAGATCCTGCAAGCTGCAAAGCATGGAAAAATAGGCATGTGTGTGTGTGTGAGCAAACTCCAGAAGACAGTAGAGGACAGAGGACCCTGGCATGCTGCCGTCCACGGAGTCACAAAGAGTTGGGTATGACTTAGTGACTGAACAGCCTAAGATTAGCTGGAACTGTACATATTTAAAATGTACACTTTGTACTGATGTATGGCAAAACCCATTACAATATTGATAAGTAATTATCCAATTTAAATAAATAAATTTGAAAAAATAAAACATATTTTGGTATTTCCATACATGATTACATCCCTGAAACCAGATTTTCTCCTGCCTATTTCCGTTTATCTTTCCGTTTATATGTGTATAAAATTATACACACATATTCTACCTTTTATAATGGCTCTTTTCACATATATCCATAAATACTTCGCTATGAAACCCCATGAACACTTTCCCAGTCTTCATCATGATGTATCATTTTCTTTTTTTCACTTTTATTTGCATTTATTTTTTGCGGCATTTATTCCTGGGCCATAAGTGTTTGTTTCTTCAGTTTCTTCTGGGATGTCTTTTTCTCCTGTGCAACCTCCTCTTCTGGTTTAGGAACAATCTGTTCTTTTTCAGTAAGGATCATCTCGATGTGGCAGAGAGAGCTCATGTAGGGGTTGATCCGACCATGAGCTCTGTAAGTCCTGCGCCGCATCTTGGGGGCTTTGTTCACTTGGATGTGCTCAATGACCAGAGAATCTACATCTAAGCCCTTAAGTTCAGCACGACTCTCCGCATTTTTGAGCATGTGTAGTAAAAATTCAGCACTCTTTTGGGCCACCGACCCTGCATCCAGCCCCACTGTTTGGCCTTTGCACACCTACCAACTCCACCACTGTAAGACAGAATGGCACACATTGCTTCGTTAAAGCGACATCCTGCAGCTACTTGGTGGCTTTTAGGATATGCATACCCTTTATGGCCTGGGCAGTTTTACGAGTGTTCTTAAAGTGAACACGAAGATTTGAACCTCTTGGTTTGCATGATTTTGTGGGGTTTTCTGGGTCAAGTGAAGAGCGCACCATTTTTAGGGGTCACCTCAGGCCGCTTACTGGGAAAAAAGCATGATGTATCATTTTCATGGTGTTCTTTATCTTCATTGGAGAAGGCAATGGCACCCCACTCCAGTACTCTTGCCTGGAAAATCCCATGGATGGAGAAGCCTGGTGGGCTGCAGTGCATGGGGTAGCTAAGAGTCGGACACGACTGAGCGACTTCACTTTCACTTTCCACTTTCCTGCATCGGAGAAGGAAATGGCAACCCACTCCAGTGTTCTTGCCTGGAGAATCCCAGGGACGGGGGAGCCTGGTGGGCTGCCGTCTATGGGGTCGCACAGAGTCAGACATGACTAAAGCGACTTAGCATCAGCAGATTAATGGGTTATATTTACTTTATAATCCCAGATATACCAGTGTATAACCTCTTCAGCATGCATTCTAAAAATATAAGAATTCATAACTTTAATAGTTTGGCACACAGTCTTCATACTTTTAGCTTTTTAAACTGTAAATCAGCCTTTTCAGCTTCAGTTTGAAGGCTAGCAATTATTTTCTCATAATTCTTTTCAGGATCATCAAAGACAGTCTGGGCAATCCCTCTTGATACAGGATGCTTCAGTTCAGTTCAGTTCAGTCGCTCAGTCTTGTCCGACTCTTTGCGACCCCATGAATGGCAGCATGCCTGGCCTCCCTGTCCATCACCATCTCCCGGAGTTCACTCAAACTCATGTCCATCGAGTCGGTGATGCCATCCAGCAATCTCATCCTCTGTCGTCCCCTTCTCCTCCTGCCCCAACCCTTCCCAGCATCAGAGTCTTTTCCAATGAGTCAACTCTTCTCATGAGATGGCCAAAGTACTGGAATTTCAGCTTTAGCATCATTCCTTCCAAAGAACACCCAGGGCTGATCTCCTTTAGAATGAACTGGTTGGATCTCCTTGCAGTCCAAGGGACTCTCAAGAGTCTTCTCCAACACCACAGTTCAAAAGCATCAATTCTTCGGTGCTCACATCCATACATGACCACAGGAAAAACCATATCCTTGACTAGACGGACCTTTGTTGGCAAAGTAATGTCTCTGCTTTTGAATATGCTATCTAGGTTGGTCATAACTTTCCTTCCAAGGAGTAAGCGTCTTTTAATTTCATGGCTGCAGTCACCATCTGGAGTGATTTTGGAGCTCCCAAAAATAAAGTCTGACACTATTTCCACTGTTTCCCCATTTATTTGCCATGAAGTGATGGGACCAGATGCCATGATCTTAATTTTCTGAATGTTGAGCTTTAGGCCAACCTTTTCACTCTCCACTTTCACTTTCATCAAGAGGCTTTTTAGTTCCTCTTCACTTTCTGCCATAAGGGTGGTGTCATCTGCATATCTGACATTACTGATATTTCTCCTGGCAATCTTGATTCCAGCCTGTGCTTCTTCCAGCCCAGTGTTTCTCATGATGTTCTCTGCATGCTTAAAATATTCTAAATGTTCAGGGATACAGGCTTTTGAAATTTCTACTAACTCAGCTTCACCAATGAACACATGCACCAGAGTTAGGCCAGTTGCTACTGGAATCCCAGTCAACAAAATGTGGGATTTCACTAAATTCACAAAATGACTGTCATATACAAATATTTAATCATCACATTGTACACCTGAATATAATGTATGTCAATTACATCTCAACTTTCTGTTCTGTTTAATCTGTTCACCCTTCCCCCATATTTCCCCGTTAGTACAGTAGATATTGCCTGAGGTCTTTTCCAGAGGGACAGTGTTGTGATGATGACAAACCAGTAAGTGCCGTGTGTCCTCTGCTTCCACCTCGTATGCCACATGGTGCCATAGCTGGTGACACCACGTCACGCTCAGAAATCCGCAGCACACTTCTGTGGAACACAGTGGGTTGGATGTGTGATACACACCTCAGCACAACTTGAGGGTGCTCCATGAACGCTCTGGAGACACCAGCCTATTCAGGTATGGAATGCTGATGCTTCTCACTGCCTGGAACCAGACCTGTGCATACCACATCCACAAGAGAGAAGACGTGTGGCAAACACAGACCACACACTCTGGTGCGTGTAAGCATGCCAGGGACCTGTGAGATGAGTGGAGGTGCTTACATTACTGCAGCCATAGATTGCTGGGCAGACGTGTGATGGGAACACCCAATGTCGTATGTGAGCCACTCACAGTCTACATTCTCCTCCTTTAGATTGTGGGGTGTTGGGGTGAGGGGGGAAATCTCACTGCTTATTCCTAACTCTTCACAGTAGGCAGAACCATTAAAATAATCAAGATTGAAATCTAAATGAAGAAAACTGATTGTTAACTAATTATCATGCATGTCCTTTGACTCTAAGAAGAGTTTTAGGACATAAGCTCATGATTGTAGAAGGAAGGTGAAGGAGGGTTCTAGTCACTTATATTCAGATCCCTAGCATGTTGCTCTGCCATCTCTTCTATACAGGAATCGAACTTCGGATGTCCTGATGGGGTTGGTGGTGCCAGGCTTATAGCCCAAATGGACTGAGATTCAGAGAGTAACACCCAGCATGGAACATGGCAGTATCAGGCTGTAGTTTCTGCCACTACTCTCTGAAAATATTTTCTTCGTGAATCCACTGCTCTCACACACTGCTCTTGCACACTGCTCCTACTCACTCTCTTGATGTCACGGCTGACAAAGCTTACTAGCTTAGAAAAACAAACCTTCATTGGAATTTTATTCTGATTCCTCTCTTTTGAAATCTATCTCATTACAGTTTTGTTAGAAAGTGAACTTCCATTCAATTCCCAACCTGTGGTTATGTCAGCCTTAATTGTCATTGTTGAAGATGTTTCCTACTGTCTCATCTGTCTCTGAATTCGGATTTTCTTGAATTTAGATTTTCCTTTCTCTTCATAGCTCTGCCCTCTCCTCCATCCTTTCCGATGAATTTTCTATAGCTTGAAGAAATTATTTTGTAAGCTTCTGTAAGCTTTCCATACTCAAAAGTCACATCTGTAACACTAGGAGAATTACGCCACTTCCTTCTCCTCTTCATTATTTGTGGTTTCGAAAACAATTCTCTCTCTTCTTCCATTCTGATGTGTCCATTTGGTCACTCTCTCATGCTGTGCACTGTATATTTCCTCACTAGCTCCCTGACCCATAGTCTGGTCACAGATCATTTTTTAAATGTGCGTACTAACCTTGTGTTAAACTTCCACAAAAATGAACATAGGAGGATGATGTGCCATCTGGAGTGTGTTCCAATATTCAGACTCTTCCTGTGAATTTATTCCTGGCAAATGATGAGGAAATGTTTCTCACTGAGTTCAGGACAAGATCCTGGATGTCAGTCATACCATATCTGTTTCTTTGATTATTTAGTGGACTCTTCAAGATTAAAGTTGTTCGAGTTTTGATATAGTTATGAAACTGAATCTTTGTAGTGTGATTTCAGACTATGTTCCTGTCTTCTCTCTGCTCTGCCAGGTGCCCTCTGGAAACAGCATGTTGTCTCTTCACATTGCAGAGCTAGGGACATTTGTATAGTGCACTTTTTTCTTTTTTTAAATTTTATAATGTTTTCGGCTTTCCCTCATTGTTTGTTTATGACTGTGAAGGCTCTTCATTCTCTGGTTGCAGGGAGCAGGGGCTATGCTCTCGTTGTGGTGCACAGGCTTCTCATTGACCTGGCTTCTCTCGTTGGCGCTCCCAGGCTCTAGAGCACAGGCTCAATAGTTGTGGCTCAAGGGCTCAGTTGCTCCGCGACATATGGGATCTTCCCAGATCAGGGATGGAACCGGTGTCTCTCGCTCTGGCAGGTGGATTCTTAACTACTGAGCCACCAGCGAAGCCCTTATAATGCACTCATATAGATGATGGTAAGTGATACAGTACGTGGTAAATTCCTGGTTCAGGCAGAGACTCCAGATCTCATGCCACCATCTGGAATGTGGTTCATGCTTCCCAGAGAGAGCAGGATATGTGTAAGGAACAAGATTGTGCCTCCGCGGGAAACCCGCACTTGGAGGCTCTCTGCGAATCCTGTTTGGGGTCCCCTATTTGAGTGGCCTTTCGATTGTGTGAAACTCTGCGTCTTTTCTTTAGTTGTGAACAGTCACCCTGCTGAGTAACTCCCTGGACTTTCACTGCTCCACTTGCCTCCACTGACCCCACTGCCCACCCCCAGGAGCTTTTAACCATCGTCCAGCAACCCCCAAGGCAAGTCTGCTCCCTCTCCCCACTTCATACTGGGGCAGGGGCTTAAAGGGAACATCTTTTGTTGTGACCCCTCCCTTGATGCGTGGGGACCCCAGAATCAAGCCCACAACCCAGCATCTCAGGGAGTCTAACCCAGGGTCCCCGCCTTCCCTCCAGGCCTGTTTCCACCCCAGGGGAGCCCCTCCCAGTTCCCTCTGGCTCCTCTGAGTGTCCTCAGCCTCCCTACTCCCTGGGGTGCCTCAGACCCTCTCCTTCCGGGATGCTGATGGCCCCTCTAATAGTTTGCAAAAGTTGCCATAACAAAGTGCCTGAAACTGGGAAGCTTAAACAGGAATTTATTTTCTCACAGATATGGAGGCTAGAAGTCTGAGATCAAGGAGTTAACAGCATCGACTCCTCTGGGATGGCGCTCCTTGGCTTGTAGATGGCCGTCTTCTCTCTCTGTCTTCATGCGGTCTTCCCTCTGTGTGTCTGTCCTACCTTCCTCATTTTCCTACCTTCTTTCTTTTTTAAGGACCCCAGTCACATTGGATTAGGATCCACCCTCGTGGCTTTATTTAAGCTTTTTTAAAGACTACTTCCAGGTACAAGGACATTCTGAGGTACTGGATGTTAAGACTTCGACACATGAATTTTGGGGCATACACTTCAGTCCATAAGCGCCCCCATGCTTCTTTTCAGAGGGACACCAGAGACGCTGGCAACACTACAAACCGTGGCTTGCCCTACTGTTCTGGGGTTATTTTTTGTTTTGTTTGGGGTTCTGTTCTGTTTTGTTTTGTTGTTGTTTCTGGGCAGCTTGCGGGATCTCAGTTCCCCGACCAGGGATTGAACCTGGGCCACAATAGAGAAAGCCCAGAGTCCTAACCACTGGACCACCAGGGACCTTCCTTTTGTTTATTTTATTATTGAATATTTTGACTTAAAGTAATGGAGAATATATTCAAAATTCAGACAAAAGTTAAAATTAACTGTAAGTAATATGAGGTAATTGTACCAAAAAAAAAAAAAAAAAGTTGGGGGAGATATCTTCCAGAATTCCAGAATAGTAAAAACAATTACTCCTTAGTAAAGAAGAATGAACAAAGTTCCAACATAAGTCTTTATTGTTTCGCTATCTTCTTACTGGCTAATGAAAACAAAAATAGCCAAAACTTATTTTTGAAAAACAGGCAAAATATATCAACATTTTAATAGACATAAAGGTGGCAAATGAGCAAAAGAAAAATGCTTAACATCATGAAACATCAGGGAAGTGGGGCTAAAACTACAGTGAGATATTGTTATACACATTTATTAAAAGGGCCAAAACTTAAAATGTCCAGCCATACCCAACTGTTGGCAAAGATATGGAAGAACCAGTCTGTCACTGCTGACAGAAATACAATAGGAAACAAGTTTTAGTTCACAGTTTGATGTTTCTTGAAAAGTTACATATTTATTATCCTATAACTCAGGCATCACACTCTAAGGTATTAGACAAGAGAAATGAAATATATCCATATTGAAGAATTGTACTGAGATGTCCATAGCAATTTTGCTTGATAGAGCCAAAAACCAGAAACTATTCATATATCCAAAAAACAAATGGAAGAATAAACAAATATTGGTATATGCAAAGAACATCATACTCCTCAACAACATAAAAATGAACTACCCACATAAGAACCACTGATGAATCTCAAAATAAACACACTGCATGAGGAGGACACCAAGGGGAAAAAAGACTAACCGTTTTATGTAATTCCATTCATAAGAAGTTATAGAAAATGCAGAGTATGTTATTATAAAGTAAATCAATGTTTGTCTGGAAGGCCGGGGAGGGCAGACAGAGATTACTAAAAGACATGAGGTAAATACTGTGTAATGCATAAGTTAATTATCATGATTGTTTGATGGTTTCATAGGTTTATATGAATGTCAAAATTTATCAAATGGTACAGTTCAAATATGGACATAATTGTTTATTAACTATACCTAAAAAGCTTTAACAAACAAGAATTCTTACTCTTTTAGAAAAATAAAGCTAGCAAACCTCTATTGACACCACCATATCCCTTGTAATGCCCTGAGATCAGCACCTTACCTCAATAGTAGCAAACATTGGTGAGCAGTGAAGACCATTTACAGGCTGGGTCACAAAAACCACGTCATTGGACTAAGAGATCTTCCATCAACTTGTTGTTTTCCTGTCTGAGCAGCAATGGCCTTTGGGTGTACAGCCCAGAGAAGCTATAGGAATCCCTAAGACCATTAGATATTTTCTGACGAGGCCCTCAGCTACACAAGACATACAATTCTGAGGGTTCTGAGAATTTGTGCAGCTGCTCATCCTTCACAGCCATGGCCCCTGGAGCACTGTGGATGCCCCTTTAAAAGACGAGCATTCCAACCAATCTGCTGTAGTCTCCCATGCTCTCTGAATGACTATAATTCCCCCTGTAATCTTTCAACCAGTGACACGCACTCCCAGATATACAGAATTGTGGCCATCAGGGCACATGGCTCCCCTCTAGGACCCAGGGAACAGACTTCCCTCACCAGTGCTGAGCAGTATCTCCTGTGGAGAAGACAGAATTTCATGCTTTTTCCAGAAGTACTTGAGGTTGTCACACTCTCCCTCCTTAGGATATACTCTGTCACAAAAAATTCTAGCATTCTGGCTCAAAGCAAGGCAAAGCAGGCCCAAACTGCCATGAGAACTGCTACCATTCCAGCTCCCACCACCCCCATGAGGTACACAAGGGTTAGCGTCCCATGAAATTCTGCTTCTTGTATTTGGGCAGAATCTACTTGTTTTCAAACTACCCCATAAAGTGAATAGAACACTCAAGATTAAAGGTGACTGAAACCATAAGGCCTTTGTTATAACAGAAAACCAGAACATTGGAGGCAGGCTGCTCCTGGGTCAGTGCTTTGGAGGCTGGATATTCCAACATGAAAGTCATGTGAAAGTCCCCCAACAATATCCCCCCCAAAAGGTACTCCAGCTTTTCAGGTCACCAGCAGAACTCAGATGGAGTCCTTTGGATCACAGCTGTGTCAAGTCCCTGTCCAAACTAATCAGAAAAGAAAGTATTCCAGCCTCTCAGGAAGTCCCCAAGGGAATGGGGGAACACTGCAATTTCCTGTTCCCAACACACTGGGGTGGGTGAATGATGCACAGTCTGGGCACCTCCTAGGTGGTAGAGATGATACCACAGAAACCTGGGTAGGTTAACTGGGACTTCCCCGGGGGTCCAGCAGTTAGACTCCACACTTCCACAGCAGGGAGAAGGCATTTGATCCCTGGTTGGGGAACTGAGATCCCTCTGGCCTCATGGTGTGGCCAAAAAAAAAAAAAAAGGGCTGGGTTGGTTAAGGTGTGCTATGCACCTCCCACATCCCTGAATTTTATGTTGATGTAGGAGGTTCAGTTCAGGCAGATGATGCCTTCAAGAGGCATGTCCTTGAGTGTTGTTTTACTGAAGGAGGAAATACAACATTTTCTGCACAGGAGAATCTGAGTTGATTCTCCTGTGTGAGTTTTGTAAGCAAGCAGGTAAGTCCTTTGGATTATGGCTTCCTCACATTTAACACACTCATAAGTTCAATCCAATGTGAACTCTGGTGTCAAGTGAGGTTAGAGCTTTGGCTGAAGGTTCTCACACTGGTCACACTTAAGTCTTTCTCCAATGTGAACTCTTACAGTCATTGATGCTTCCCCTAAAGGATTTTCCACATTCACTGCATTCATAAGGCCTGTCTCCAGTGCAAATCCTCTGGTGTTTCAGGAGGTTAGATCTTTGACTAAACAATTCTCTCATATGTAAAGCCTTTCTCCAGTATAGTTTTCAGATATAGAACAAGGCTGCTGTTTTGACTAAAAGATTTCCCACATTCACTGCACTTAAAAGGCTTTTTCTCCAGTGTGAACTCTGGTGTTTCATGAGGTTGGATCTTTATAAACAATTTCTCATATTCCCCACACTCATAAGGCCCTTCTCCAGTGTGAACTTTCCAGTGGTTACTGAGGCTGTAGCTTTGGCTAAAAGGTCACCCACGCTGGTTGTACTCTTAACACTTTTTCACCAGTGTCTAATGAGGCTTGGCTAAATGATCTCCCACATTCACTGCACATGTGATATCTTTCTCTGGCGAGAACTCTCTGGTGATGAACAAGTGTGGAGGAAAACACACACACACACCCCCCACCCACACACACACACACAGGGCTACATCAGAGTTGCGCTCTCAGAAGAGTGAACAAGTAGTGTTTGTGAGATCAGCTTCTTTAATGTTGGTAGGAAGGGATATCTCCTGATTCCATGGGAGGGTGCTGTTGGCTTACCTGAATATCTCCAGGGCAGGTAGAGAATTGAAACTGCCTGAGAAGGGATGAGCAGGAACTCCACTTAATCCCTGTGAGAAAGAAGACTGTTGAGTTAGGAGACCTTGTATGCAAGAGCAGAGTGAGGAGAACCAGCACTCAGGCCGTTGAGGTCCTCATGGTTTCACAACACAGCACTGTAATACCAGCCTTAATTTTAGGCCTTATATCACAACCTGGCAAAAACATCCTGAGTACGCTTTGCCAATTCAGACATGATTGAGTGGTTCCAGGGACTTCTCATGACTCCCTGAGCTGCAGCAGCCCCAAATCTTTCTATGGAGTCCTCACTACGCGGGGCAGTTCCTTGCCTCAGACTTTGCCATTCAGAACACATCTGGTCTCAGACACATGTGGCCCTCTCCACTCTTGGGCTGCACTCCCAGCCATCACAACTTTCTTCTACCCACATTGAAAATTGAATCCCATTTAATGGAACACACCAGGCCTCATGACTCTCATAAATAACCAGGTTCGCCCTAGACTTTAGTCTCCAGGCTGAAAAAAGCACCCCAGATCCCAAGTCCTCACAGAATCCTGGTAAGTGTTTGAAATGGTGAATAAGCACCAGCCCCATTCTGAGTGATATCTTGCTTCAATAACCTTTTGTTTCTGCATTCACACATCCATCTAATGCCTATTCTCCCCTTGGAAGCTTGGCCACCTGCCACACTATCCTGTCCGCAACACATTCCTTTCAAGGCCACTTACCTGCCTCAGTGTGTTTGTAAAGCCCCAAACCAGGCACTCATACAGAAACACCTAGTGCACAGTCTCCACCATCCCCTGTCTGACCCCCTAACAGTTTTACCTCTGTAATCTGAACTTTGTTGCTGTTGTTTTTCAGTCACTAAGTCCTGCCTGACTCTTCACGACCCCATGAACTGCAGCACGCCAGGCTTCCTTTTCCTTCACTATTTCCCAGCATTTGCTCAAACTCATGAGTTGGTGATGCCATCCAATCATCTCATCCTCTGTCGCCCACTTCTCTTCCCATGACAGAACAGAAGGTAGTCTGGAGTATTTTGTCCCTCACCAAATGTACATAGACTGGAAAACTGAAAACTGACTTTATGCTTTGGGGTCAATGTATGTGAATTGAAATATGATAAAGGTTATTAGCTCCTGCTAACTGTAGATGGTGATTGCAGCCATGAAATTAAAAGATGATTACTCCTTGGAAGTAAAGTTATGACCAACCTAGATAGCATATTCAAAAGCAGAGACATTACTTTGCCAACAAAGGTCCGTCTAGTCAAGGCTATGGTTTTTCCAGTGGTCATGTATGGATGTGAGAGTTGGACTGTGAAGAAAGCTGAGCACCAAAGACTTGATGCTTTTGAACTGTGGTGTTACAGAAGACTCTTGAGAGTCCCTTGGACTGCGAGGAGATCCAACCAGTCCATTCTGAAGGAGATCAGCCCTGGGTGTTCTCTGGAAGGAATGATGCTAAAGCTGAAATTCCAGTACTTTGGCCACCTCATGCAAATAGTTGACTCATTGGAAAAGACTCTGATGCTTGGAGGGATTGGGGTCAGGAGGAGAAGGGGATGACAGAGGATGAGATGGCTGGATGGCATCACTGACTCGATGGACGTGTCTGAGTGAACTCCGGGAGTTGGTGATGGACAGGGAGGCCTGGTGTGCTGCGATTCATGGGGTCGCAAAAAGTCGGACAGGCCTGGGTGACTGAACTGAACTGAACTGAACAGTGGACATGTTTTATGTCTGAAAGACTCTACAAATAATCTTTTTATTTTTATCTGTAGCCTTGATGGGGGTTCAGTTCAGTTCAGTTGCTCAGTTATGTCCAACTCTTTGCGAGCCCATGAATCGCAGCACGCCAGGCCTTCCTGTCCATCACCAACTCCCAGAGTCCACCCAAACCCATGTCCATCTAGTCGATGATACCATCCAGCCATCTCATCCTCTGTCATCCCCTTCTCCTCCTGCCCTCAATCTTTCCCAGCATCAAGGTCTTTTCAAATGAGTCAGCTCCTCGCATCAGGTGGCCAAAGTATTGCAGTTTCAGCTTCAACATCAGTCCTTCCAATGAACACCCAGGACTGATCTCCTTTCGGATGGACTGGTTAGATCTCCTTGCAGTCCAAGGGACTCTCAAGAGTCTTCTCCAACCCCACAGTTAAAAAACATCAATTCTTTGGTGCTCAGCTTTCTTTATAGTCCAACTGTCACATCCATACGTGACCACTGGAAAAACCATAGCCTTGACTAGACGGACCTTATTGGCAAAGTAATATCTCTGCTTTTTAATATGCTGTCTAGGTTGCTCATAACTTTCCTTCCACGGAGTAAGCGTCTTTTAATTTCATGGCTGCAATCACCATCTGCAGTGATGTTGGAGCCCAGAAAAATAAAGTCAGGCACTGTTTCCATTGTTTCCCCATCTATGACGGAGGGGAGGGGGTGGTGGTTGAGGCCAAAAAATAGTATTTGGCCTCTGGGAGCATGCTGAGCTTCACCGAGTCTGAAACACGTCTCCAAACACTGGTGTGACCAGCTGCAGAGAACACTTGGCAGAAATGCGGTCATGATCCCTTTAAACAGGGGGCGAAGCTCACCTGGATGTGCCACTTTCCAAACTCCCCTCCTGGCCAACCTCGCAAGACGCCCAGACCCAGCTCTCTGTGGATCCATGGGGACTACATTACCCAGAATGTTCAGAGTCGAGCGGCAACTATGTTACCCAATGAGAACTTAGAACGAGGAGGACGCGTAACGTGAGGGAGGGACTTCCTGCTTCCTCCGCTCGGGGCCATGTTAGCTGTTCGTGGTTTTGTTTACCGGGTGTGAAAGGTTCGGGAATTCTGGGCCAATCCTGAGGTGACGGAATTTAGGAAGTCCGAGAAAGAGCTTCTGGCCCCGCTGCACAGAGGCAAGTCTCAGGCTCGACGCCGCCGCCCGGGGTGCCCCACCCCAGGCCTCGGATCGGGACCGCCTCGCCCGTGTGCTCTCTCCTCTCCTGGCCCCGCTCCGCCCCCAGAGTCCGATGGCAGCGGCAGCCCCGAAGAACCCGCTTCAGGTAAACGCTGGTTCTCCGAGCCCTGACCCCACCAGACACTAAAAACCCAGGGTTTAGGACGGTGAGGCGGTCGTGGGTGGGACCCTGTTTCTGATAGCGTGATGGCGCGTGGGCGAGGGTGACAGGCACCTGTTAAAGGGCGAACCGACGGCTGCGGCACCGAGATCGAATGGGTACCAGCGTCCCAGCCTTCAGGGCCAGGCACGGGTATCGGGAGGCCTGAGCCCATCGAACCCCGCCATAGACTCATCCCTCAAGAGGTGGCGTTTTCCACATATCCTACGGCTACAGAGGCACTTTTTGGAGCCAGCACGCCAAGTGCTGTTGGGAGGGTGTCCCATTTCTTCACTGGCCCTGACCACCAGCCACATGGTCTCTGGATTGTGGTTTCTTGAGATCTATTGCTGCCTTGTTCCCAGTTTGGGATCTGGAAGCCCTGGAGAAACCCCACGGCCAGGGTTATATGGAGGGATTTTTGTTTTTGACAGCCATCATAAACAGGTGTGAAAGGTCTTCAGTCTTCATTGTGCGTGCAGGATTTTAGTTGTGGCATGAGGAATCTTTAGTCGCAGCACGAGGAATCTTTAGTCGCAGCATGCAAACTCTTACCCCAGGTCCACTGCTTTGGGAGCTTGGAGTCTTAGCCTCTGCACCACCAGGGAAGTCCCACGTTGTATTTTCTGATGTGAACCATGAGGGAGTAAAACAGGATTCAGGTATATTCCTCTTGTTTTGTTTTGAGCAGGTGTGGTAATGGCAGCTCTATTAACTGACATGAGGAAGTTGGCAATAATAATGTTCTCCAGAGATATTAGAAACTTCTGAGATGTTTCTGGCATTAATTGAGCAGCTAAATACCCAAGTCTAGAAGTCTGGAGTGTGGGACAGTGAGGAGGTGGTGATTGTAGGCATGTCGCTGTTTGATCCAGTCTCACAGATAATGCATACCTGAAAAGGGAATATCCTTGATGACACCAGGGTCCTGGAATTGAGACTTATGTGACCTTGGCCACATAAGTGGGATATCCTGGCACGAGTGTGTGGATCCCTCCATGCCAGGTCCACAACTTGGATACCCACCTACCCACCTCTTCCTATAGATGACTGGTTCCAGTGATAAGTGGGACCATTTGAAGACAGTGGCATTAGTAGTGCCAGGGCCTGGTTTCTTCTCTGAGTTGGAGAGTTTGGGAAGAAGATGGGCATGTGGATGATGTGTGTGTGTGGGGGGGGAGTGGATAGTTGTTGTTGAGAAGGGGGCTATTTATGATTTCCTCTGTCCCCATCTTGCCAGGGCAGTGTGACCTTTGAGGATGTGGCTGTGTACTTCTCCTGGGAGGAATGGAGTCTCCTTGATGATGCTCAGAGATGCCTGTACCACAGTGTGATGCTGGAGAACTTGGCACTTATAATCTCCTTGGGTATGACTGTCAAACTCATCTCTGTTCCTTGAACTGCCTCTGCCCTTTTTTTCCCCAGGAGCATTCTATCCTCACGTCAGGACCCTGGACACTGCTCCTTTCCCCAGTTCCCTGAGTTGGTGCTCAGGTTGGGTGGGCTGAGATTTGCGCACTGTGCTCTCCTTCCTTTAGCATACCCAACACTAGCCTTCCTGTCGACTTGCACTCTTATTATTTTTTTAGTTCTTTTCGTTATTCTTTTCCGTCATGGTTTATCATGGATTTTGAATTTCTTTGGTTACTGTGTCATCAGAGTGCCGTGTATTTGATTGCTGAGAGAGTGGAATCAGGTTGGAGAGCCCACAGAATTTCACAGGATGTATATGAATCAAGCGAGATGGCTCAGATGGAGCCTGGCCCTGCATCGTAGCACATAAAGGACGTGATGACAGTGCTGTATTCAGACTGCAACAGAAACCCATTGTGTTGACTAAAATTTGATCCCAGTGGCCACACTTGATTTGTGTTTTCCTTTCTCCCCTTTCGTGACACTTCGCTGGTTCATTTGCTTTGTCGCTTGTACTCTTACTTCCAACCTGTGGTTAACCTCACATTTCTGGACTTTTCTCACCACTGCGTCTGCAGTGCTTTCCACAGTGGCCTCTGTGTATTGTTTCATGAGGTGTGCACACATTCTTAAATAGTCCTGCAACACCAGGTGTCCTGATACAGTTGTATTTTCTTGGGTCTTGACACAGCTTTTTTTAAATTATTTAATTTTTATTCTTTTGAATGTGTGTGTGACACAGCCTTTTTCTACAGTGTTCATGTGTCACCAGCAGACAAGTTCCTTTTGAAGGTTTGTTGTTGAGGAATGAATTGCAGACCCTGTGTCTCTGCTTTGTGTCCACCACATGGTTGTGCCCTTCACCTCATAAGGTCACTCCATTCTCTGATCTTGATAGCCCAGTAGTTCTAAGCAGCCCCATCCTCAACCAGAACCAACTCTTTGTTCCTGCAAACAATCGCATGGACAGGTTCTTGGGTTTATTACACTGAACTTGTGTAGCAGCTACCCCTTCCCACCTAAGTCAGTGCGCACTTCACCAGCATTACTTGCTTTCAGGTTGTTGGCATGGAGCAGAGGATGAAGAGGCATCTTCTGAACAGAACATTTCTGTACATGGAATGTCACAGGTCAGGATTCCCAAGGCAGGCATGTTCTCCCAGAAGGCCCATTTTTGTGACCTGGACTTGGGAGACGTTTTGCACTTGACTGAGCATCAGAGGCAGAGACTGTATGATATTGGGGCATGGGAGAAACACTTGTATTTCAGTGTAAAGTATCAGCCCCGCAAGCAGCACACTGGAGAGAAATACCTCAGAAGCAAGATGGGCAAAGCCTCATTTATGACCAACTGCAGACTTTTTGTGTTGGGGAAGTCACTTTCTTGTGGGGAGTCCACACAGACCAGGGATAAGTCAAACAGGAGAACTGAGTGTGGAGCAGCCTTTCACAGGGGGAAAACTCATTACAGCCCTGGAGAATGCACTGAAGACTTCAGTTGCAGACATATACTTCCTCAGCATCAGAGAGTCCTCACTAGAGAAAAATGCTACACATGTAATGAATGTGGGAAATCTTTTAGCAAAAGCTACAGCCTCAATGACCATTGGAGAGTTCACACAGGAGAAAAGCCTTATGAGTGTGGGGAATGTGGGAAATCCTTTAGACAGAGCTCTAGCCTCATTCAGCATCGGAGAGTTCACACTGGAGCAAGACCTCATGAGTGTGATGAATGTGGAAAATTATTTAGCAACAAATCCAACCTTATTAAACATCGGAGAATTCATACTGGAGAAAGGCCGTATGAGTGTAGTGAATGTGGGAAGTCCTTTAGCGAAAGCTCTGCACTCCTTCAACACCGGAGTGTTCACACTGGAGAAAGGCCTTATGAGTGCAGTGAATGTGGAAAATTCTTTACGTACCACTCCAGTCTCATAAAACACCAGAGAGTTCACTCTGGATCAAGGCCCTATGAGTGCAATGAATGTGGAAAGTCCTTTACCCAAAACTCCAGCCTCATTGAACACCGTAGAGTTCATAGTGGAGAAAGGCCTTACAAGTGCAGTGAATGTGGGAAATCTTTTAGCCAAAGCTCTGCACTTCTGCAGCATCGGAGAGTTCACACTGGAGAAAGGCCTTATGAGTGCAATGAATGTGGGAAATTCTTTACTTACAGCTCCAGTCTCTTAAAACACCAGAGAGTTCACACGGGATCAAGGCCTTATGAGTGTAGCGAATGTGGGAAATCTTTTACTCAAAACTCCAGCCTCATTAAACACAGGAGAATTCATACTGGAGAAAGGCCTTATGAGTGTAGTGAATGTGGGAAATCTTTTAGCCATAGCTCTAGCCTTATTAAACACCGAAGAGTTCACACTTGTTAAAGGCCTGGTAAGTGCAGTGAATTGGGGCAATCATTTACCCATAGGTCCAGCTTCAGCGACCACTAGAATGTTTATGTCAGAGACATGCTTTGTGTGTATTTGTATGTGGGAAATTAATCTTTAGGCTCCTAAAACAGCATAATGTCACATTGGATGAATGCCTTTTGAGTATGGCAGACATGGAAAATCATGTAGCTGAAGTCTGGCTTCAGTATACTCCAGAGAATTCAGTGGAGAAAGGCCTTATAAGTTCAGCAAATGTGAGAAAGCCTTCAGCTGAAGAATGTATTTCACTGAATACCACAATTTCAAATGGGAGCACTATCTTCAATGTGCAGGTATATATGATTTCTTTGTTGAGTGCAACAACACTGGAGGAAATCCCTTATGAAGATGCCGTTTGCCTGTTTTAAACCTCATTCATCCAGACATCCACTTAACTTCAGGTATGTGGGAACTGTGTTGCGCTTTTTAACCTCTCCAGAACCCTTGCCAGATGGATGTCACTGCCAGTTCTGTAGCAGAAATCATATCACCCCTAACCACAGGCACATTTCTACTGTGTGCCACATTCACCCAGCCTAGTGTGTTCAGGGAAGGAAACCCCAGTTCTGACCCATTTATGGGATGATTCATGAGCAGCTTGAGCACTTAAGTCTTTCCCAGTTTTTTTCCCTCCTTCATGAATTAAAGCATGGACCTTACCCACTTTTGGCCTAAAGGACTCTGCTGGTGATTTGAAAAGATGGACTACACTTTTCAGGGATATTATTGGTCTCATGAGACTCTAGTGATGGGATTTTCTAGCTTCCAAGACATCAACCCAGGAAACAGTCAGTTTCCCCTTGCTCTTGTTTGTAGAATGGTAAAGGTCTTACTGTTTAAGCCACCGTTTATCTTAGGAGTTCCTTCACTGTATGGGGTGGTTTGTTGTTAATTGGGTTTGCTAGCCTGAAGAGATGAAATACTCTGGTGAGGATCCCGAATTGTGTGCCTCAGTGGAGACAGTATGATGGCAGAATATGCCTCTCCAATTGTGGCCTAGGTTGCATTGCTGCTCAAAGCCTTCAAGGAAAAGGACCACCTTCAAGGACCACCTTCGTGGTCCTAATTTATAAGTTGTATGCCATGATATTTTTCAGGTTCAGAGTTCAAACTGAGGAGGGGGCCATTTCTGATTGCTGTGACTACTCTCAGTGCTTCTGAGAGCGACATACACTTGTTCTCTTGTTCACAGGCGATATTGCACCTTGCTCAGCACTGTTGAGGGAAATCTGTTCCCCAGGTCCTGCAGTGGAGCCCCGTGCCTGATGTCCTGAATTCTGTAGAGTAACAGCAGTGATTTTAAGATTATATAAACACTGGATTAATAGTGGAGGAGACTGCAGCATACTGATTAGAATGTGCCCCTTTCAAAAGGTCACTCAAAATGTTTAACCACTATGGCTTTGGAGGATAAGCAGGTATGGAAATTCTCAGAACTTTTGAAACTTTTTATCTGTACAACTTAGGGCCTTGTCAAGGAAAATAAAATAAAGGTTTTGTGGATTCCTCTGGCCTTTCTGGGCTGTTCATCTAAGGCCATTGTTGTGCAGACAGAACAAGGATAGAGAGGAGAGAGCTCCTTAGTCAGCTCTGTGAGATTTGTGACCCATCCAGTATCCATGTTGAATGAAGTTTCCACCTCAAAAATTGCTCACCTGTTTTTGCTGCCCCTGAGGCAAGTCCTGAACCTGTCCATTGAGTCAGTATGGTTGCCGAACCTGATGTTCTAAATGAGGAAATCCTGTTCCTATTTAAACTGTACAATTTGGTGATTTTTTACAGTTATGTAAACCCATGAAACCATCAAACAATCATGATAGTTTGTCACGCCATACTTACCTTGAATCTCTTTGTCCTCCAAGCAGCCATTAGTTTGCTTTTCATTATAGCAGATGAGTTTGCATTTTCTAGGATTTTATATGATTGAAGTCATGAAGTGTTTAGTCTCCCCCCCCCCCCCCCCCTTTTGGGTGCCTTTACATGACATGCTTACTCTGCAGTCCATCAGTGGTGCCTCTATGAGTAGTTCTTTTATATTATTGAGAATTATGTTCTGTCACTACGTCTCAATTTATTTATTCATCTGTTTATGGATATTTTAATTATTTCTGGTTTTGGCTGTTACAAATAAAAGCCGTACAGAAGTTGGATACAGTTCTTCATATTGAATCGTTTCCTTTTTCTCATGCTGATACCTCAAAATGCAATACCTGAACCAGAGTGTAGGTAAATATATAACTTTTCCAGAAACACCAAACTGTCTTTTAAAATGATTGCTCCCTTTTGTATTCCCATCTTTAGTGTGAGTTCCAATTCTCTCATATCCTTGCTAAAGTGAATATGATTTGCTTTTAAACATTTGACTCTGTGAGTAAATGTATATAATATTAGAGCACTTTGGTTTTAGTTTCATTTCCCTTATATTTCATGATGTTGAGCATAGTTGGTGTATAGGAGATACAGAAGAAGGGTCAACACGTTAAACAGTTCAAAAGACCCAATAAGCCAAATCTGGATCATGGCAAATTCTAACAAACAAATGGCAAGTGAATAATATGATTAAAAGAAAATGGTAAGTGGGGGATTTCCCTGGCCATCCAGTGGCTAAGACTCGGCACTTCCACTGCTGGGGGTATGTGTTCAATCCTGGTTGGGGAACTAAGATTCCCGCAAGCTGCATGGCCTGGCCAAAAGAAAGCCTCTAAGGAAATTCCAGTAGATACTTCTACTCTAGGAGAACTTACCCTACCCACTGCCCACTAAGAGTAACTGAACTAATCAGTTTACCCTGAATACAACAGTTTACAGCCAAAGTTCTCAGCATTTTTTTTTCTTAAAGGTGAGTGGTACATAGAGGTTAAAAAACTTGCAAGACACACCTACTTGTTGCCTAAGATAAATTTTGTATCCAGACTGCAGTCTGCATTAAGTAATGATTGCAGTATGGTAATTACACAGTTTAGCACTTATAAATATTTTGATTTTATGCAACAAATTAATGGAATTATATAAGGATCTTTACGTTTTAGAAACACCTCCTAAAGAGGTTATGTGTGAAATGACATGGTGTCTGTGATTATAAATAAACCACTAACTGCATGGGGATAGATAAAATAAGAGCCATAAAAGGATAAATAGGGAATTCCCTGTCAATCCAGTGGTTAGGACTCCAGGCTTCCACTGCATAGGGCTTGGGTTTGATCCCTGGTTGGGGAACTACGATCCTGCAAGCTGTGTAGTATAGGATAAATAATGACAGATGTTACTTCCCAGTAGTCTTCTGTTTTGGGATATATTTGAAAGCAGCCATTACAAAGGGTAGAGTATGTGCTGTTAAATTTGTGTGGTGAGGATAAATGTAAAAGGCCAGGAAGAAACTGAGTTTTGAAACTATGAATATAAATGTCAAAATGGATATTTTAAGCAAACTCGTCACTTCCTAATCTTGTTTTTATTTTAATAGCTATCACTTTTCATGTTTATGTGGCAATATTATTCCATTTTATTTTATCTGGTGTTCTTTGGAAGGAATGATGCTACAGCTGAAACTCCAGTACTTTGGCCACCTCATGCGAAGAGTTGACTCATTGGAAAAGACTCTGATGCTGGGAGGGATTGGGGGTAGGAGGAGAAGGGGATGACAGAGGATGAGATGGCTGGATGGCATCACTGACTCGATGGACGTGGGTTTGGGTGAACTCCGGGAGTTGGTGATGGACAGGGAGGCCTGGCGTGCTGCAATTCATGGGGTCGCAAAGAGTTGGACACGACTGAGCAACTGAACTGATACACAAAACCCTACACAGATTTCGAGGTCATTTGTAACTTTAAAATAGAAAAAATAGCATTAACATAGAAAATTAGAACAGGAAGAGGCCTTGGATATCACCATTCCCACTTTCCTTCTTCAGCAGATAAGTAAATTAGGGCCCAGAAAGGGGAAGTGCGTGACTTGGAGAGCTAGTTAGTAGCAGACTTGGAATTAAACCCAGGCTTAGTAACCCCTTGGTCCAATGTTTTGTGTTTTTTCATTTCACAGTTTTAACTGTTTTATTTAAAGTTTTTATTTTTTAGAGCAATTTTAGGTTCATAACAAAATTAAGAGGAAAGTGTCTGCCGCTGCACATGCATCACCTCCATTGTCAACATCCCCCGCCAGAGTGGGCCTTCTGTTACAACTGACGAGCCTACACTGATTCATTCCTGTCCCCCAGTGTTTGTATAGTTCGTATGAGGGTTTACTGTGTGTGATGTATATTCTGAGTTTCAATATATTTGAACAAATTTATAATTTGAGTTTGAATACATTTATAATTGGTGGCTCAGTAGTAAAGAATCTGCCTGCCAATACAGGAGACGTGGGTTCATTCCATGGGTTGGGAAGATCCCCTAGAGGAGGAAATGGCAACCCACTCTAGTCAGTATTCTTGCCCGGGAAATCCCATGGACAGAGGCGCTTGGCGGGGTGTGGGGTTGCAAAGGACTGGACACAACTTCGTTTCTGAACAACAGCCAGTGCATCACTATAGGATCACATAGAGTGGTTTCACTGCCCTGAAATCCCTCTATTCTGTGTGTTCGTCCCTCCCCACATTGCCTGGGAACCGGTGATCTTATTTTACATCTCCATAGTTTAGCCTTTCCCAGAATGCCGTATAGTTGGAGTCACACAGTATACGGCTTTTTCAGATGACTGTTTTCACTTACTAACGTGCTTTTTAAGTTTCCTCCATAAAACAAATGAAAAAGATTCCTCCATCATGGCTTGATGGTGCGTTTCTTTTTAAAACTGAGTGATGTTCCATTGTCTGGATATACCACCATTTATCCAAACACTACTGAAGGAGACATCTTGGTTGCGTCCAGGTTTTGGCAATTATGAATAAAGCTAATGTAAACAGTCGTGTACAGGTGTTTGTGTGAACATAAGTTTTAGACTCCTTCGGGTAGATACTGAGGAGCCCTATTGCTGGTAAGAGTCTGTTTGTTTTCTAAGAAACTGCCAAGTGTCTTCCAAGGTGGACATACTGTTCTTCCCAGCAGTGAATGAATGAGTTCCTGTTGTTCCACACCCTCACCAGCATTAGGTGTTTCAGTGTCATAGACTTTGGATTTTAATAGATGTGTAATGGTACTCATTGTGAAGAATTTTTGCATCAATGCTCATGAATGATATTGGTCTGAAATTTTCTTCTGGTATCTTGTGTTTGGGTATTATGGTAACACTAGTCTCTGAGAATGAGTTAGGAATTATCCCTTCTGTTTCTGTCCTCTGAAAGAGATTGTAGAGAATTTGTATAATTTCTTCCTTAAACATTTACTGGAATACACCAGTGAACCCATTTTAGTATGTTGTATTCTGTTTTAGGAAGTTATTAATTACTAATTCAGTTTTCTCTGTTGCTTTATCTTTTCCTATTCCTGTTACCCATAATTTACAGCTTTTGTAGTTGTCCTACAGTTGAGTATCCTGTTTTGTCCCACCCCCAGTTCTGGTGGTTTCTATTGAGATACCCTCAAGTCAGAATCTTTTCTTCACTGTGTCCAGTCTACAAATACGCTTATTGAAAGCATTTACTTTTGTTACAGAATTTTTTATCTTTATCATTTCTTCTTGGTTCTGTGGTAGAATTTCTATCTCAGTTATTTGTCTACTTTATCCAGCAGAGTGCTAAACATATTAATTGTTTTAAATTCCTGGTCTCATAATTCCACATGTCTGACTTGTCTTGAGTCTGATTCTGATACTTGCTCTATTCAGACTTTTCTTTTTTCTCTTCAAACTTTGAAAAAAAAAATTCCTTATGCCTTACACTTTTTTCTTAATAGCTATCATGTACTCAGTAAGTGGAACTACAATCAACAGGTGATTTTAAGGTGTGGGGAGAGGGGAAGTGTTCTGTAGTCCTATGATTAGTTATCAGTATATCTTTTTGCATTATAACTTCTTCATTAACCTATGGAATCCTTAGGAATGATTTCTATTTTTTTTTTTTAATTTTAGGAATGATTTCTTTCTTTTTTTTTTTTTTTTTTTTGATGGAACATCCTTAGTCTGTTTTGTTTTTTTTTTTTCTAATTTTATTTTATTTTTAAACTTTACATAATTGTATTAGTTTTGCCAAATATCAAAATGAATCCGCCACAGGTATACATGTGTTCCCCATCCCGAACCCTCCTCCCTCCTCCCTCCCCATACCATCCCTCTGGGCCGTCCCAGTGCACCAGCCCCAAGCATCCAGCATCGTGCATCGAACCTGAACTGGCAACACGTTTCCTACATGATATTTTACATGTTTCATTGCCAAGGAATGATTTCTTAAAAGTTCCCAAACATAGGAAGTTTTGTTTGTGGTTTAAAGTTTTAAGTTAAAAAAATAATTTAAATTGACACATAGGTCTCAGTGTGTTTGCCTTTCTGCATTACGTGGAACAAGGTGTCTGGAGTTGGGCATTTTCCTTCTCCCAGGTCACTTAGGCTCTGATAAAACCTAAGGCTCTGCTTTAAAAGTTTCTCCTGGAGCACACTTTGTGTAAAAAACGAAATGCTTTGAACTAGTTGAATATGGTTCCTTTAACTCTCTCCTGGCCAAGATCATTCTCGGAGATAAAAATGTCAATAGAAGTGTGGGTTTTTTCCCCATGATTTGGTTCCCCTGAGTTTTTGTTTCTCAGACTTGGCCCCTCTGAGCCTCCAGGAATTTGTCAATTACAGTTCCAGTTTCCCTATCCTGGCATTGGTTCACACAGTGGTTTCAGCTTGTTGGTTTCTGAGTCAATGAGTCATGATTCTGTTTCCCTGTCAGTCCTCCAATTTGGAGACAGTGGCTTGCCCTGTGACCACACTTAGAAATCTGAGAAGAATTGTTTATTCTTTCAGTCTATTTAGCCTTTTGCTTGTTAGGATGGAGTGGAGAAATCCAGCTTGTTATATGCTTGACCAGAAACCAGAGGTTCCCCCCGCCCCCTTTTTTTTTCTATCTTTTTTTGGTTGTTGTTCTTTCTGAACATATTAAATTTCTGTTACAGCAACACTGCTACAGTCTGAATGTGTTCCCTTCACATTTACTTGTTGAAATCCTAACCCACAAAGGTGATGGTATTAGGAGGTTGGGCTTTTTGGAGGTGCTTAAATCATGAGAATGGACCCCTTGTGAATGGGTTAGTGCCTCATAAGAGGCTCCAGAGAGATCCCTAACCCCTTCCACCTTGTGGGGATAGATTAAGAAATCAACCGCCATGAAGTGAACCCTACCCTGACCATGCTGAGCATCCTGAGCTCTGATTTCCAGCCTCCAGTGCTGTGAGAAATAATTATCTGTTGTTTATAAACCAGCCAGTCAGTGATATTTTGGTATGACAGCCAGAACAGACTAAGACACATTCTGTCTTTTGTTATTTTCAAATATATACAAAAATGGAAAAGACTATTATGAAACCAAACACTTCCCCAGTCTTCCGTTATTTGTCATTCAATGAACATTCTTGTTTCATCCATCTTCATGTACACTGGTGGATTGTTTAACGTATGATCTCAGACATTACACCATTTAATGCATAACTTCTTGAGAATTCATTTTTAAAATGTGAGGGCTATTTATAAACCCAATAGCCGTAACACAAAAAATATTTTAAATATATTACTGCTGCTGCTCTGCTAAGTCACTTCAGTTGTGTCCAACTCGGTGAGACCCCATAGACAGCAGCCCACCAGGCTCCCCCGTCCCTGGGATTCTCCAGGCAAGAACCCTGGAGTGGCTGCCATTGCCTTCTCCAATGCGTGAAAGTGAAAAGTGAAAGTGAAGTCGCTCAGTCGTGTCCGACTCTTAGCGACCCATGGACCGCAGCCTACCAGGCTCCTCCTCCATGGGATTTTCCAGGCAAGAGTACTGGAGTGGAGTGCTGCTCAGTTTTCTCAGTTATCTCAAAAGTATGTATGTGTTTTCCTAAATCAGATTAATTGCAGTTAAGATCGAGAATGGATCCTTATGTCTTTCAGTAGCTGTCTCATAAGTCTTCCACCTACCTTTTTTTCTTATTTTTGTTGAAGTCGCTGAGTTGTTTGTCATATGCTAGATGTGGCTTATTGAATGTCTGATGTTTAAGTGGTCACCCTTCCTTACCTCATATTTCCTATACTCTAGATACCAGTGAGTGAGGTTTCCTCCTAGTAAACAGATTTTGATGGTGGCTTTTGGAAAAATAGAAACAAAATCTTCCATGCCAAAGATCCTGTCCATAATGGTATTAGGGACAGAAAACACGTTGGTTAGTATTTGCAATGTGTGTCTTTCTAATCTCACCAAGTAAGAAATTCTGACATTATCTCCCTGGAGATAGCATTAGATCCCACAGGTTAAGGGCTCAGTCCCAGGAGACTGCCCCAACTTCAGTTCAGTTCAGTCGCTCAGTCATGCCTGACTCTTTTCGACCCCATGGACTGCAGCATGCCAGGCTTGCCTGCCCATCACCAGTTTCCAGAGCTTGCTCAAACTCAAGTCCATCGAGTCGGAGATGCCATCCAATCATCTCATCCTCTAACGTCCCCTTCTCCTCCTGCCTTCAGTCTTTCCCAGCATCAGGGTCTTTTCCATGAGCCTCAACTTCAGGTACCTTTCAAAAGTCCAGAGTGTTAACTCTGCTTCTGATCGACTGGTTATAATTCTGAGGTTTCCATGTCCCTCTTCTGGGGTGTTATTTTGTTAGAGGGGCTCACAATTCAGGGAAGCATGTACTTAAATTTAAAAGGCAGATGAAGAAGTCTACAGTGTGAAGTCTAGAAGGGTCTGGAGCATAGGCACTTCAGTCCTCCTGTCCACGCTGGGCACAGCATGTTTACAGACGTGGAAACTCCTTAAATCTTGTTCAGGCATGTGTACAGACTTTTCATCCAGAGATGAGGGTCTCCTCACACTCCCTTCCTGGAGGTCAGTGGGTGGGGCTATGCAGGAGCCCCACCCTAAATCACCTCTTGAAGCTTTAATTCACTTGTGCTCAAAGTTCAGTTCAGTTCAGTCGCTCAGTAGTGTACGACTCTTTGCGACCCCATGAATCGCAGCATGCCAGGCCTCCCTGTCCATCACCAACTCCCGGAGTTCACCCAGACTCACGTCCATCGAGTCAGTGATGCCATCCAGCCATCTCATCCTCTGTCGTCCCCTTCTCCTCCTGCCCCCAATCCCTCCCAGCATCAGAGTCTTCCAATGAGTCAACTCTTCGCATGAGGTGGCCAAAGTACTGGAGTTTCAGCTTTAGCATCATTCCTTCCAAAGAAATCCCAGGGCTGAGCTCCTTCAGAATGGACTGGTTGGATCTCCTTGCAGTCCAAGGGACTCTCAAGAGTCTTCTCCAACACCACAGTTCAAAAGCATCAATTCTTCGGTGCTCAGCCTTCTTCACAGTCCAACTCTCACATCCATATATGACCACAGGAAAAACCATAGCCTTGACTAGACGGACCTTTGTTGGCAAAGTAATGTCTCTGCTTTTGAATATGCTATCTAGGTTGGTCATAACTTTCCTTCCAAGGAGTAAGTGTCTTTTAATGTCATGGCTGCAGTCACCATCTGCCGTGATTTTGGAGCCCCCAAAATAAAGTCTGACACTGTTTTCACTGTTTCCCCATCTATTTCCCATGAAGTGATGGGATCAGATGCCACGGTCTTCATTTTCTGAATGTTGAGCTTTAAGCCAACTTTTTCACTCTCCACTTTCACTTTCATCAAGAGGCTTTTTAGTTCCTCTTCACTTTCTGCCATAAGGGTGGTGTCATCTGCATATCTGAAGTTATTGATATTTCTCCCAGTAATCTTGATTCCAGCTTGTGCTTCTTCCAGCCCAGCGTTTCTCATGATGTACTCTGCATATAAGTTAAATAAGCAGGGTGACAATATACAGCCTTGACGAACTCCTTTTCCTATTTGGAACCCATCTGTTGTTCCATGTCCAGTTCTAACTGTTGCTTCCTGACCTGCATACAAGTTTCTCAAGCGGCAGATCAGGTGGTCTGGTATTCCCATCTCTTTCAGAATTTTCCACAGTTTATTGTGATCCACACAGTCAAAGGCTTTGGCATAGTCAATAAAGCAGAAATAAATGTTTTTCTGGAACTCTCTTGCTTTTTCCATGATCCAGCGGATGTTGGCAATTTGATTTCTGGTTCCTCTGCCTTTTCTAAAACCAGCTTGAATATCTGGAAGTTCACGGTTCACATATTGCTGAAGCCTGGCTTGGAGAATTTTGAGCCTTACTTTACTAGCATGTGAAATGAGAGCAATTGTGCAGTAGTTTGAGCATTCTTTGGCATTGCCTTTCTTTGGGATTGGAATGAAAACTGACCTTTTCCAGTCCTGTGGCCACTGCTGAGTTTTCCAAATTTGCTGGCATATTGAGTGCAGCACTTTCACAGCATCATCTTTTGGGATTTGGAATAGCTCAACTGGAATTCCATCACTTCCACTAGCTTTGTTCGTAGTGATGCTTTCTAAGGCCCACTTGACTTCACATTCCAGGATGTCTGGCTCTAGGTCAGTGATCACACCATCATGATTATCTGGGTCGTGAAGATCTTTTTTGTACAGTTCTTCTGTGTATTCTTGCCATCTCTTCTTAATATCTTCTGCTTCTGTTAGGTCCATACCATTTCTGTCCTTTATCGAGCCCATCTTTTCATGAAATGTTCCCTTAGTATCTCTAATTTTCTTGAAGAGATCTCTAGTCTTTCCCATTCTGTTGTTTTCTTCTATTTCTTTGCATTGATCGCTGAAAAAGGCTTTCTTATCTCTTCTTGCTATTTTTTGGAACTCTGCATTCAGATGCTTAAATCTTTCCTTTTCTCCTTTGCTTTTCGCTTCTCTTCTTTTCACAGCTATTTGTAAGGCCTCTCCAGACAGCCATTTTGCTTTTTTGCATTTCTTTTCCATGGGGATGGTCTTGATCCCTGTCTCCTGCACAGCGTCACGAACCTCATTCCATAGTTCATCAGGCACTCTATCTATCAGGTCTAGTCCCTTAAATCTATTTCTCACTTCCACTGTATAATCATAAGGGGTTTGATTTAGGTCATACCTGAATGGTCTAGTGGCTTTCCCTACTTTCTTCAATTTAAGGGAACCTCGTATTAGTGACAAAAGGTAATCCTATCTATCAGGAAGTTCCAAGGATTTTAGGACCTCTGCCAGGATCTGTGAGCAAAAACCAAATAAATTTCTCATTATACCATATTATTGGATCAGTATTAAACCAGAGTGTGATGTACATCACAAGCAAACTCTAAGAAATTGCAAAGACAGGAAAAAAAAAATCCCCTCACTCTCTTATGTACACAGGCACATAGAACCCATTATATACTTGTTTTCAAGATAGGTATAACAAGTAAGAGGACTTGATGGCACCATGAAAGATGAAATAAAATGAGTTGCTCATGTCAGTGAGTTTTTAAATGGAGCCTAGGGACCATTAAAGAATTGATTCTTATGCATGTCCTCACCCCGTGAACTGGGAACTTTTGGACAGGGTCAAACCACAAGTATTTTCAAGAGCTCAGCAAAAGTACCTTGCTCCAGGAACAGACTTTTGCTTAGTGATATTTAGCGACCAAACACGTTTAGCCAAGACTAGCCTTCTGCCGCCAACGCCAGTCAAAATACTTGGAATTATGTAGACGTCCCCCTTTTTGCCTTTAAAAACTCCTGACTTTCACTTGCTTCAAATGAAACCTATTTGAGTTAGGTTGCTCTGCAAATCTGGTGTACCTTGAACGGCAATTCTTTGATCACAAGTAAATGCTTCGCCTTGAGTTCTGCCTGTGTTTTCGTGTTGACATGGCACCCAGTGTGTCCCAAGTGTCCCTGGTAAGCGGGGTGGCCGTCTGTCGCCCTCGCTTATTGGCTTTATCTAGAGGAAAGACAAGCTACTTTCATCCCTGTGACAGGAGTTGTTTTTTTTCATATTGGAGCGAGGCACCACCGAAGTTAGTCCCTTACCCTCCCATAGAAACCTGGAGAGAGGCAAGCTAGCGGGCTCCCTCGATGTTTACATTTCAAAAAACTGGCTCTCAAGATGTTTCCATTTTAAAGAAATGGTTCCTAGTTTCTTAAGAAACTCATGAAAATGAAAAACAAAAAAGCCCAACGGACAAAAGTCCCATCTAGTCTTCAAAGTGATCCCTTTTAAAGAGATGAGGAAGTGCTTAGATTTAGCTCTAAGCTAAATGCTCTGACAAAAGGCGGGGAGAATCCCCACATTTTCTACAGGGAGAATTAAGCTCCTTCTATTTAATTTGTTTTTCACACACCCAGAAACACGGAGTATATTTGACATTCTAGCCACTGATGGATCTGCCTAAGAAAAGCCCTGAGAGTCTATGTGGTATTTGGGAGCCTATTCATACCAAAGTGTAGAGAGAGGGCCATTGGGTAATCAGATTTTTACTTCTTTTTGTCCTGAAAATTGAAAGCATTGCAGGGCTCACTTAGGGAACCACGATGTTACAAGTGTAAAACTTCCTCACTAGGGAGTCTATCTAAACCCTGTCCCTCTTTGTCCTGTTTGTATCCCTCTCATCCACTCTTTTGCTTTCCTCTACAGTGCTCTGAGTTGGCTGAAGTACTTCAGTGTGTCTTGAATTTGCAGTTTCTTTGGAGGAGACACATTCTCAGAGAATGGATGTTGAGTCTGGTCGTTCAAATCTCTGGCATTGTCAGCCTTCTCAGATTCCAGGTGGGAAAAGAAAAGTCTGTTAGATCATTCTTCTCCTGCGCACATACAGTCACTCTCACCTTTTAACTGGCCCAAGACATGCAAACTGTGATTTGAAAAAGTCTGCTAGACCTCACTTGAAATATATTTGTAGGTTAACAAAACTCAGTTGAAAAGAAAAGAAAACTTTTGAAAAGGACGTGTTGATGATATCGGGGGCGGGGGGCAGGGGGAAAGTGTCCTAACATAGGATGAAAGAAAGATAACCATTAATCTTTAAAAAATTTATTTATTTATTTATTTATTTTTACCATTAATCTTCTAATGCTTTACGAAGATTAGGCTCTTTATTTTTTTATTTATCCTTTATTGACTAACAGTTTACAGTGTTTTTTGGGCAGGCTCTTTATATTGCTACATAAATTCTTAGTGAAAGATATTTTTGAAGGAAAAATTGTTAGAATGTGATTTTGAATAATAGCCTTGACTTTCAGGTTACCAGATAAGAAGAAGTAGGAAACTCAACAAAATTTGCTTTCAGGAGTCTTTAAACATTTGTTTATGTATGCAGATGTTTACAAATTATGTATTTTTAAAGTTTCTCAGTATATTGACTTTCTGAACAAATTAAATCGATTTAATAATTTTATTTGACAAATGGAATTACCTTTTGCTGATTTTATCACCATGTTTAAAAGTATGTAATCACAGTATTGTAGTTTAATAAGACTTAAGATTTAGTTTCTAATGATTTCAGATTTATAAATTACATACATGGAATTTATGGGTCAACTGAGTTATTATTTCCACATAGTCCTTAGTTCAGTGTCTGAACATGAAGCATCCTTCATTCTGTCCCAGCCCCTCTATCTTTCCTGAATGTTCACTCAGCTTCCCAATACCAGCTTTTCTCTCTCACTGGAATACTCTGCCCAACACTCAATATATAGGAAGTTTTTCTCAAGGTATCTTTTCTTGAGCCTTCAGACTAGGTCAAGTCCACTACTTACATTTTGTCGTAGTCACTGAAACTTGACTTTCCAACATTTACAGTACTTTAGATTATGTAATAATTGGTAAGACTGTGCACTGGCTCAACTGTCTTTTTGTTTTTTAAACCAAAGCTAAGATGCCACCGACTATAAAACAGACCGTTCTTGTACAGTGTGTGCATGCTCGGTCGAGTCTGACTGTGACCCCACAGACTCCTCTGTCCATGGAGTTTCCCGGGCAAGAATACTGCAGTGGGTTGTCATTTCCTTCTCCAGGGAATCTTCCCAACCCAGGGATCAAACCTGAGTCTCTTGTGGCTCCTGCATTGGCAGGAGAATTCTTTACAGAAAGCCACATAACCTGGGAAGCCCAGGTTGTGCTTTTAAATGCTCAAATGAATCCCTGCCTTTTCCTTCTTAAATTACAGCATCTACAACTGCTATCATTTATAATTTTTATTCACCTTATGAAGAATAAAATATTTTGAATTGCTGACCCTGGTTTTCCACACTGCCTATGACCCGCTCCAGCAGACCCAGAAACTCCCTTAGTCCAAGTCAGGGAGATGGTGTTTTGTTTTGAATTGTAGTTAAAAATATGTATCACATAACATTATTTTGCTATTTATAAGTGGCATGAAGTACGTTTACATTCTCCTTGTGTTAAAACTATTAAATCAATCTTTAAAACAGCCCCAGTGGGAATTCCCTGGTGGTTCAGTGGTTAGGTTTCAACATTTTCCCCACCAGGGGCCAGGTTCAATCCCTGGTCGGGGAACTAAGATCACACAAGCTGTGTAGGTCAGCGTAAAAATATAAAATAAAACACCCTGGTATCACAACTCAGAGTCACAGTTGGCACAAAGAGAGCACCCATCTTCATTCAGCGGTGCCATTTGTGGGGTTCAGTCATGTTTATCCATCTTCCTTTTCAGTGGGGAGGAGGGAGTGTGTGACATTCAGAAGTGGCTAGATGGTAGTGTAAATTCAAAACGGCCTGCATGTCAAATCGACCACACACATTCAGAAATCTTTCAAAGTCAGTCCCTTAGAGTCTGACCTTAGAGTTAGTCAGTCCCGTGTGCTGGAGTCCCAGTATCTATAACTAATCTTCATGTTTTTCTAACCTTCACTTCGGAGAAGGCAATGGCACCCCACTCCAGTCCTCTTGCCTGGAAAATCCCATGAACGGAGGAGCCTGGTGGGCTGCAGTCCAGGGGGTCGCTAAGAGTCAGACACGACTGAGCGACTTCACTTTCACTTTGCACTTTCATGCACTGGAGAAGGAAATGGCAACCCACTCCAGTGTTCTTGCCTGGAGAATCCCAGGGACGGGGGAGCCTGGTGGGCTGCCGTCTATGGGGTCACACAGAGTCGGACACGACTGAAGCGACTTAGCGTAGCATAGCGTAACCTTCACTTTCCCTCTCTTTGCTTGATGGTCCAGTGACTAAGATTCCATGCTCCCAATGCAGGAGCCCCAGGTTCCAGGTTCGATCCCTTGTCAGGGAACTAGATCCCACATGCCACAAGTAAGACCCGACACGGCCAAGTAAATAAATAAAAAGAAATACGTAAAAAAAAAAAAAGAGTCTTCTATTTAAAAAAGTGAATTCTGATGCTTACAGACAGCTCACTGGCGTGGAATTATTCGTAGAAGAGTGGCAGAGGAGAAGGCTCTGAGTCTCTCTCTCTGGCTCTTGTTTGTGGGGAGTGGAGTTAGGCAAGGACCCGCAGTGGCAGAGGGGGGCGGGGCATTCTGGACTCTCTATTCTAATTTTACTGTGAACCTAAACTCCTCTTTAAAAAATGCAATACAGAATCGACCTTTTGTGAACACTTCTTTCAACACACATGCTTTCAGTATGTTCACCTAGCATCCCCATATCGCTCCCAACACTGCTGTCTCTCGCCATTGGCACCAGAGACTCATTTGGTGAACATTACAGTGCTCACTTGCCATCTACCATTGTACTGGACTTCCTAACAGCCGTAGGGAAGGAAAAATTCTCTCCCCTCTTAGTGTCTATGGCTGGGCCCAAAGTTGAAACTGACAAAAGGCAGATTAACAGGAGTAGGGCATGCACATTTTATTAAATGTTTATGTGTCCATGGGAGCATTCATGAAAGAATGAAGACCCAAGTACACCAAGAACAGGAAGCTTCTACACCTTTTAGTCAAAGGATCAATTTGTGAAAAATTGAGAAGGAAAAGGGATTTGGGTTGTGGGTATTTCATGGTGAAGAAATAGAAGATAAGGATGAGATTAACAAGGTTTGTGAAACTGAGCGCAGACTGCTCAGTCCCCAGTTCTCCCTTTGACAACCCTGTTTCCTATCTCTGGTGTTTAAAATGTCTTCCTCTGGGGAAAGGGAGGGTGCATTTCACATGGGAGCTTTAGAGTCAGAGCGTCTTCCTCACACCTGCTGCATCGTAACTGCCTGGAATTCAAAATAATCGCTGTGCCGGGGCTTTCCTGGTGGTCCAGGGAAGAGACTCCGCCCGCCAACGCGGGGACGTGGGGTGGGTGCCTGGTCTGGGA